>NW_018743920.1:9062113-9716283 GCF_001683475.1 Chenopodium quinoa | reverse complement strand
CCCAACTTGTTACACTTGCACATAATCCTATTGACACTCCCTTATTTCCACAAGACAAAGTGATGACAATCACCCCTATAAGCTATTAGCCATTAGACCCTTACCTTACCTAACCTAATAAATCAAAATACATTCCTTAAATTAGTAAAATTTCACATAAAAAGACAATGAATAAAATAAAACTCTCACAAGAATTTTGATGGTAAAAAAAATTTTATTTTTTTTTTTTATTAAAAAAAAAAAAAAAAAAAAAAAAAAAGGTGCAGAACATAGGTATGTCCCTTCTAGAGGGGGCCAAAGCCACGTGATGATTTATAAGCTCACCCTTCATCCCACCCCCTCTCTTTCTTCTTCTTTCCTTCACCTTCCCACCTCCCTCTCTTTCTCTCAAATTCCTCCCTATTTTTTTTCCTCCCCCATTTTAATTTTTTCTTATTTTTTTTTTTTTTTTTTTAAATATAAAAATAATTTTTTTTTTTTTTTTTCTTTTCTTCCTCACAAGAGTCTTGATAGTGGCCTCCATCTCTTTTAGGGATTGGTTCTTTCTTTCTCTCTCCGGAGCCAACGACATACTACTACTTAGCTTCGTCTTATTCATTCATCTTTTCTTCCTTTTCACGTCCCATCACTTATAAATCCTCCCCCTCCCCCCCCAAAAAAAAAAAAAAAAAAAAAAAACCCAATTTCACAAATATTAAAAATCATTGGAAATTAATCATTATTATTTATATATAGATCATACTACTATGGATACTACTGGGGGTGGAACATCCGAAACCGGAGGCGGTGGTGGTGGTGAAGGATCATCATCAGGACAAAGAGGGGAACTCGCCCATGGCACATCTAGCGGCGGCGGTGGTGTGGATGATGGGTTCAGTTAATGGTATCGACGACGACGACAACAACGACAACCGCAACACCACCAAGCAGGTACGAGTCGCAAAAAAGACGAGACTGGAATACTTTTTACAATACCTCAGAAACCACAAACCTCCTCTATCTTTGTCTAGGTGCAGTGGAGCACATGTAATAGAATTTCTCAAGTATTTGGACCAATTTGGTAAGACTAAAGTACACATCACCGGGTGCCCTTATTTCGGTCACCCTAATCCGCCTGCTCCGTGTGCTTGCCCGCTTAAGCAGGCTTGGGGAGCCTTGACGCTCTTATCGGCCGTCTTCGCGCTGCTTACGAAGAGAATGGTGGGCGACCTGAATCCAACCCGTTCGGTGCACGCGCTGTAAGGATTTACCTTCGTGAGGTTAGGGAGAGCCAGGCTAAAGCCCGTGGTATCCCTTACGAAAAGAAGAAGCGGAAACGTGCTTCTTCTTCTAGTACTACCTCCACTTCCGCTCCCACCGCCACTACTCCAGTGGATGCAGCTGGAGTAGTGGAGTCCTCGCTTCTGGTGGGTCCGGTGATGGTGGCAGCGGAAGTGGGGATGCCGATGGTGGTGCTAGCACTGCTGGTGTAGGTCCTCCTACAACTACTACCTAATTTTTATTTTTAATTTTTTTTATATATATATAATTATTTATAATTTGACTTTATTTTCAAGATCAATTATTGTCCAACGCTGGAGGATTAAATTGTGATTATATATTATGTGAAAGCAAGCATAATATTATTTTTCTAATCCAATCTCGTATATTTATTTATTTATTTATTTATTGTATACACTTATTATTATTATTATTTGATCATCAACCATTGTTGTAGAAGATGAAGTTCCATCAAAATTCAAACATGTGATCATCTTATTCTCCAGGTAACAAGTCATGTTCACTCAATAACTTGTATTATGGGGGTTTTCTTTTATTTATTACTGTATTGTTTATGGGGTTAATTAATCTAATCAAGCAGGTGATTTCTAATTAATTTCTTACTGTATTATGTTAAACAACAAGTTTTGCAACATTATTTTATTAAGCAGTGATTTAAGGCAAGTAATGTTTAAAATAAAGAGTAATTAGGTGCCGTCAAGAAACCCAAAATCATTCCATTAATTCCTTAAATTACTGCTATTAGTATGTTATTAACTGAGTCATTAGCTCTATTTTATCATTAGACAAAGAAATTCTCTCACATTTTGCAGCTTTTGTCGTCGTGAGTGCCTGGTAAGTCTTATCAATTTACCATAAATAAACATGATAATTATACAACTATTTCCTAACTTGTTATTTTTCTTGTTATGTCAATCAATAATATATGTACTGCTGTTACACAGAGTATATACCTATTACTTCTCCGTATTTGTCTTCTTTCTTGTATTTTATTCTCAAAACCAATAATTCAACTTTCATATTGCGTATATAAAAAAAAATTCCCTATGTTGCTAGATTCATTTTTTTTTTTATTTAATATTATTACGAAGTACTCCATATCTTTTATTTAATTTCCGGTCATAGACAATCTCGGAAATGCAATGCAATAATAGTATTATGGTATACAGCTAGTAGAAATTAACTTGACAATTTAGAGGGGTTTTTTAATTTTTATGTACTACATCTACGTTTGGTAGAAGATGATTGAATGGACTAATACAAATATACCCGTAGTATACTTGTATACAAGATTAGCTGTAGTTAGAAATTAAATAGATGGAGTGTTAGTTTACACGAGTAAAATAAGTGATAATTAAGACTACATGACATACCCGAAAAAGAGTAATCACTTGAAGAACCTGAAGTCTTCCTTTTTTAGCAAATGTCAATTTCAGCAGGTGAATTGTTGCCTAGCCTCTTTAACTCATGAAGTAATCCGTGTGCAATTAGATCAAACACTAAAGAGAATAGAAATATAAGAGTATTAAATAAAATTAAAATATACACAGATGATAAAATAAATGTTTAATAAATTATTAGCTAAGACGAACCCAACTTATTTATCCTAATGAATAGGAAGCCCTAACACTATATTTTTTTTATAACAATAACATACCGGGGGGATCCCCCTCCTATCGCAGGAGGAGGGATAAGGAGTCGAAACTAGGTCACACCTCGGGGAGATGGAGGGACTAACCATCCTTCCACTCCTCACTCCTCAATACTACATACATATATACTTGTAAACACTTAAAAATTTCCTAAACAGTGAACAAGGAAAGGAAGTTGATGAAACATTTAGTAAGTAGGAAAGTATAAAAATCTAGTGTTTGTTGCTGCTTTAGAGTGTATCTAAAATCAAAAATGTCCCTTTTTCAGCATCTTAATTAATCTCTCACTTTCTTTGAAAATGGTCCCCTAGCTTATTAGATTTTCAGATGAATGAGTGAGTGAGTGAGTGAGAAAGTCATCCATTGGAATACTTCCTCATGCCAAAATTCCTATGATAATCTACACGTGTGCTTATTTTTTCTCTCTTTACTACTACTACTACTTCAGTTTCAGGTGCCATCTTTTTATTTTCTTTTTTTCATTTTTTTGATGATTTGTTTTTTTCTTTTTCTTTTTATCTCCCTTTTAACCTAGTTTAGTTCTCCTTTATTTGTCAAAGATTTTGATATTGGCGCTGTTTTGATTAGTGCATTAGGCATGTAATTGAGTGCAAATTTTACTTTTGCAGGGTTGTTTTAAAATTTCTGACTTTATAAAAACAATTTTGGGTGTATACAATAATATTGATGTAAAAGAAAATCTTAACCTTTGAACCTTTAATCATTTGCAAGAATTGAGTTTTCTAAAATTGTTGGAATGATAACCTAGCAAGGAGCTTAAGGTTTTGAAATTGAGTTAACAGAACTTTTTTGTGTGAGTGTTAATAAATAAAAACCATGTGGTACTAGTGAAACATATTTTAACACGAAATATGTGCCGAGGACACCTTGTTCAGCATTCAATTTGATTGAAAACTTATTATAGAGTATTTCCTTTACATAATTGACTTTCAATAAAAACAAAAGCAATTGTTATTTATGTTTTCTCATGTTTGGGTTGAAGATTATGGTTTCTTTTTGGCACTTTAATTTGTGCAAGAGGGTATAGTATAATATAGCATATGAATTTGCTCGCTATTCTATTTGCTTTCTCTCTCCTACCCCCTATCTTTTCAATGACAACAACACCACAAAGAAATTAAAGAGAAACTGAGAAAGATAACAAAAGAGGGGCAGGCAATTACAAAAAGAAAGTATTTATGAAATTAAATTAATCAATTAATAATTTAATTATAATCTTTCTGTTTGATTTTTTTTTTTTTTTTTTTTTTGAAAGGCAAAGGTAGCACAATATATTATAATCTTTCTGTTTGATTATTTGTCCTTACTTTAAATTTATTCTAGTGGAAAAAAAGAAAAAAGGAAGAGAGAGAAAAAAAAAAAGAGAGAGAGAGAGAGAGAGAAAACCATCAACTCATTGAAAAAGACCAATAGCCAACCGTTGGCTTGCTTACAAATAGCATATGCTTAATTTTATGAATTTTCCCTGTTTATAATATCTTATGGATTTTATGTTCATAATATTTTATTCTACAATGATTAGTGGCAAGACCCACCAAAGATCCCCTATGTTTATTACTAATTTTCTTATAGTATTAATTAAATAATTAATTTTCCCTTCAGTAGTCCTCGTCTCCAATGAAATCATGCATGCATCATTGGTATTTATTTTGCTTATTCGTACTATTATCCTCTCTACGAAAATGTACAATAATGTGTAGTTAGTAGCTATTTATATAGGTATAGCAATATTAATAATGTTGCTACATTAATAAACAAATTAGTGGAGTAGCATAAGCATAGATAAGGAATAATACATTAATACATAATATATTAAGTACGTGTCATTATCTTTCTATTTTAATTCGTTTTCGATCTTAAAAATTATGTTAAACAAAAAAAAAAAAACAAGTGATATATTGTTATCAATTAACCTAAGATGTGACACACGTCAAATCACCCTTAATTAATTTAATTATAAATATCCCTCTATAATACTCCACATAATTAAATAAATGCTCATAGATAGAGGTGATAGAGTACGTCGTAGTTTCATCCTTAGTATAGTCAGGCCCAATGACAAATCTATAAATATTAGTTGGTGTATTACGTTGGCTTGGTTTTATCCTGCTTTCTTAAGGTTTCCTTGTGAGTTGAGATCTTCTAATTTCTCTCTCTCCGATCCTCACTTTAATTACAGTAGCTAGGTATACAAATATTGCCTCATAAAAGTTTTTTGCGGTCGGTTTGCTTACATAATTACATATACACTAAGCATAATTAGCCTTGTATTTCCCTCTCTAATTTTAATCTTTAAAAATGATGGGTTGGTGGAGTATTTGTCACATAGCCATATATGAAAAAAGGTCAAAAAATAAAGGTTGGAAAAAAAAGGAGTATAGAAGAGATATAATAGTTGAGGTTGCTTCCAAATTTCACTTTGTTGGTTTATTTTAACCCTTATAACAATCAAGGGAAATGAGCAATACAAGTGTTTTCTTGCACGTATGCAATTTATTTTTATGCACATTACCCAGAAAAATACTTGAAAACGAGAGAGAAAGAGAGGCATGAAGTAAGAAACAACAAATTAACAAAAGACAAAGAAAATGCCAAAAAAAAAACCGTACTAGTACTATTACTCTATTATTACTGTATTATCTGGTGAATGAATGAATGAATGCGGTTTCTTCTATGTGGTTTTGAGTGATGAGTAGTGAGTGTCGTTCTGTATCATGAACAAGCTACCTTTCTCTCTCCTCCCCCGTGCTAGTAGGCTAGCCTAGACGCCTAGTAGTATTAGCTGCCTACTTGTGATGGAAAAAGTTTAAATTGGAGGCTCTAAATTTAATGATTTCATGTCCATGATTCTATTAATTTATTCAGGGTCTCTGTTCCACCCAATATAGAAACGGGAATTGCACGAATTGTGTGGTCCCCGTCATTAACAGGTTTCATTTTAGAATTATACTCTCCGTCTCTTTTTTTTTTTTTCTCCATAATGATAAATTGCTTTATTAATTTTTGGTTGCAAAAAAAACGATAAAAAAGAAAAGTGGTAAGATTGGGTACTTGTGAGAGTAAAGATATGGTCCCATATGTCAAAAATAATATGAGGCAAAATCAAAAGAGACTGAAAAGGAAATTGGCTCAAAAATCACGGGATAGAGGGCTAGAGGGGTAAGATATTTAGCTCCGTCTTCTTTTATGGAATGTGGAACACCCACGCCTACTGTTTGAAAAGAGTGTACTTTAACAATTAAAGTATTTAGCCCGTGCGATGCATAGAATAATCTTTTTGTCTAAATATATGTATTTCGACTTTTTTTTTTAACAAAAACTTTTTTTTTGAAAGAAAATCAAATACATTGATAAATATAAATCACACTTTTTTAGTAAATTAAAATGTAATAATACGTAAGTAAATATAATGCAATATATTCTTAACAGGAAAATAATACATCATATCATATGTAAAATTAAGTAATACATTGCATCAAGCAAAAAAAAATAACTCTGCCAATATATAAAATTTTGCTTCATCGTTTTGTTTCAAATTTTAGCAAAAATAATATTGAAATACACAACCAACCAAAAAAAAAAAATCAAAACGTTTGGGACATAAAGGAAAACCAAGAAGAGACAAAAAATGAAGATTGAAAAGGTTTGGGAGTTTTTTTTTTTAAGAAAATAAAAAAAAAATTAGCTTGCATAATCTAGAATTATGAATAGAAAAGAAATTTGAAACATAATATTAAAATTCAATCGATCACATAATACTAAAACAGACATCAGGAATGACACGTTCACTTCCTGGTGTTGTCATTTTTCCTCCCAAAACTATTTCATTCCTTATATAAAATATTTTACTATAAGTTTTTTAATTATATATATCAAGTACTACCTCCATTTCTGAAAGTCCGACTCACTTATTATTCATGTGGTCAAATATAAAATAACTTTAACCACATGTTATAATTTATACAATAGATTTAAATTAGCATGAGGGATCTTATTAGATTCCCCTTATTATAAATTTTTCAAATATCAACTTTTTATAATTTCCACTTATACATAGCTGAAGATATTCATGGTCAAAGATGTTCATTGAAGACCGCGTAATTACAAAGTGAGTCGAACTTTCAGGAAACGAGGGAGTATATAATTTGAATATATTTTAATTAAAATATTTTAAACATAAAAATATCATAATAGGATATTAAACATTATATAACAATGAATATATTGATTCGAAATTATAATAAGTTGATTCTTTAATATTTTTTTCTTTTTGAAGAAATTGATTCTTTAATATACACGTGTATATAATCACACTTTCTAAAATTTATTACAATATCATTACAATTAGATTTTTTTTTATTTGATGAATCATTACTATTAGATGGGACACATACATTATCTTAATATTACAATATCTTTCCTATACATGCACAATATCTTCACAAAATAATAATCTTATAATATAAGTTTCATAAGTAAATTCTTCTAATAATTTTTCATACTACTAAACTTAGTTAACCCAAACCTTTTTTTTTGTTAAGCTTGAATAATTTATACTATGTAAATAAATTTATTAATAAATGTGTTTAGGAGCCACAAACATCTTTTTATTATGACAACAAATCAGTGTTCAATTAACAATATTAGTGCTACCAATGAGCATGTAGTTATACATGCTAGAGTAATTAGGTTATGGATTGTACCTTCAAAAGCTTGTTTTAATGAAACAACTTCTTTGGAAATGATGTTATACGACACAAAGATAATTTTTATATAATTCTATGTTTTTTCTACCTTGAAAATAACAACCATAAGATTGGTGATCAACTACCTTTAGTTCACAATTCTACTTTATTTATATTTTTACTTTATTAAATTAGTTTATGTTTACGTTTTGTATTATTCATAATTTATTTAGGTCTCCGATATTCATTGTGTATCTCTGATATTTTTTTTGACCTATTTTGTTTGTTATATAGTTGTATAATTAATGTATTGTAACACCCTAGAAATTCATTTCCTTTAAAAATACCTATTTTGCCCTTTTAAAATACGAAATAGGAAAATCCAAGACATACTGCCACCGTGAAAATGGCTAAGGCAAATATCAAACACACACACAGCGGAAGGCTATCTTTAAAACTATTTAAAAACAAGTCAACTTAAAAAGTCAAACCAAAAGAAAGTAAAATCAAACAAAGTCAATCTACAACTTGGAACCATTGTAGGCCCTTAAAACCAAACAATACTGAAAATCTTTGCGTTAGTCTCACGAGCATAATAAAATAAATAATATTCAAAGCAAATAAAACATATCATATTCCTATGGAAACTAAGTATGATTCGCTATTCACTCATGCCCATCATAAAAATGCTTCATCACCTAAAAAAACTTCTCTCTACTTGTCCCCACTACTCGCCATTAGAAATGGGTCATCGTAGGGCCAAGGTAAAGACAAGGCCAAACAAACATACAACACACAATCAGCAATGCTAGTACATATGCGTAATAAAAACACACTAACATACTTTCATCCTATCATCACACAACTTACCTTGTTGCACCTGTTTACAGGCATACAACATACCAAACGACCAACCAATAAATAAATAAATAAATTGCTTATTTAATTTGATTACGCATCCAATGGGTTTCCCACCAAATATCAACCCCAAATAAATTGAGGTAAACTATACCGGGAGCTAACCGGGTAGGCAAATGTCACATGAAGTGACTGGACATCCTGCGCATAAAATAAATAAAAAGGAAAATACAGCGTCCTGTACTCCCAGTAGAAGTCATGGTTGAATATAAAACCCCATAACTCCCCCCACATGTCCATACTCGAGGTATATACGATCCAAGAGTTTTGGTGCGTAATCTCTTTCACTTTACGTTGTTTACATATTATTATACTTGGTGATGACTCTCAAATCATAACACAATCATACATCATACACTACTAGAAATAGGTCGATTTACGATGGACCAATCCGACGAACATGTTTTTCCGTCGTAAATTCCGACGGAATTTTATTCCGTAGGAAATTTACGACGGATTTCCTACGGAATAAAATTCCGTCGGAATTTATGGGCTTTCCAACGGAATATCTGTCGGAAACTTAATGTTTCGGCGGAAATAAAATCCGTCGGAAGTTTCCGACGGAATCGGAAAATTAATTTTCCGACGGAAAATTCCGTCGGAATATAATTAAATAATTAAAAAAAACAAACCTAAAAACCCAAAAAACCCTAATAACCCAAAATTCCGCCACTATTGCCTCATTTCTCTTTCTCTCTCTTCTCCTCTTTCCTCTTTTCTTTCTCTCTCTTCTATTTCCTCTTCTGTGTTCATCTCACGCTCCATCTCCTCTTCTTTCCTTTCTCTTTCTCCTTCCTTCTCCTTCTTTGTATTCTGTTTTCATCTCACGCTCCGATCCATCTCCTCTTCGTCCTCTTCGATCACCACAAGACCAGCAGCAACAACGACAACACCACCTACCACCGCAACGACACCAGCAGCAACGACAACCAACAACGACGACACATTGTAAATTTTTTTTTATTAATTTCAGAATACAATTGTATATATATTTATTTTGTTCGATTTTAATTTTTTTGTGTATTTTTTTCGGATTTCTGAATTTATTGTACGATTTGGGTGTTATGGATTTGTTTTGTAATTTTCGATTTGGTTTTTGTTAATTATCGATTTGATTTTTGTTAATTTTTGATTTGGTATTTGTTAACTTTCGATTTGGGTTTTTTTTTTCGATTCGGGGTTTTTTTTCAATTTTGTCAGTTTTGGTCAGGGTGGGGGGTCTGGTCTGGGTGGGGAGGGGGGATTTGGGGGGGTTTGGTGGTCTGGGTGGGGGGGTCTGGTCTGGGTAGGGAGGGGGGTCTGGGTGTGGGTGGTGGTCTGGGTGGAGAGGGGGGGTTCTGGGTGTGGTTAGGCGTGGGGGGTTATGGTTTGGGTTAGAGGGTTTTGGTTGGTGGTGAAGTGGGGTCTGGTGGGTTAAGGTTAGGTGGGTTAAGGTGGTGGTGGTTGATGTTACTAGGGGGTCTGGTCTGGGTGGGGAGGGGATGGGGGTTTGGGTGTGGGTGGTGGTGCCGGAGGTGGCAGGGCGTGTTTTTTATTTTATTTTTTGTAGCAAATTCCGAGGGAAATTCCGTCGGAAGTTTCCGGCGGATTTGAATTCCGTCGGACGTTTCCGACGGACATTCCGGTGGCCGGAAAACCTCTTCCAACGAGAAAATTCCGTCGAAAAACACTGTTTCGACGGAATTTCCGACGGAAAAGACCATTTTTCCTACAAACATGTTTACGACAACCTGTTTCGACGAAATTTCCGTCGAAAACAGGTTTTCCGACGGAATTGAGGGTGTTTCCGACAAAATTTTTCTGTCGAAAATGACCTGTTTTCTAGTAGTGATACTTCACTCAAGCAATCAAACATACCACTTTAGTTCTTGAATAATTAGTGACCACATAAATTCAATTGTTGAACCCTTTTTAATATACCTCGGTGTCAAAGACACCTTAAACGCATAATGCACCGCAAATCCTATCCCTCGGTGTTAGAAATACCTTAAGTGCACATAAGCACTGTAATATAATTTAATCCTGTGTACTAAGCCACTTGATAGCTCAATTCCCATGCTTAAAGCATCAATAAAAATTATATGAACCATAATAAAATTCCCTTTTCATATTTCAAACCAAATTAAACATTTAGTTTAATTAAACATGCTCTCTATCATGCTAACAATAAAAGTATGGTTCATAATCAACATACCAACATAATTAATTCCAATCACCAATTCATCATAAACAATTCATACATCACAAATCATTTACCAACATCAATCCAATCAACAAATTCCATCCAACACCTATCATGATACTACTTGGAATTAATTAAATAAAGCCTAGCATGCTTCTACATATTCAAATAATTACCAAGTACGCAAACGTACCTTGAATATGATCTCAAAATCGCCATGACTAAATAAAATCACTCACTTGGAAGTCTCCTACAAACCAAAATTACAAAGAGGCATCAATACCTATTCCCCACAAATTTCAAGCAATATATACACTCTTTAAATCACTCCTAAACCCTCTAAAACAAGCTGAAATTTAATTTAAAACTCTTACTTTTATTCCAAATTAATGGTAATTAAAAATCCTTTCAAGAAACATGATTATGGCTTATATATAAAAATTCCAGGTTTATTAAACCATCTATAATTGCTGTAATTGTGTTTTAAAACACTTATTTCAATAATTTAAATCACCCATAAACAATTTCCATCAATATACATAAACTTAAAAACCTAGGGTTTATAATTTGACGCTTTTTAATTTAAACCAAATCTGAAAATTTATATACAAAATACTTATCATCAAACATCATAAAATCATCACAAAACCCAATAACAATAATTAGATCAAGGCTAGATTAGGATTAAAAACAAAAGATAATTTTTTTTTTTTTTTTTTTTTACAAATACACGCACGCGCAAGAGGGAAGAAAGGGAAGGTGGTTGGCGCCACCTCCCAAGGCTGCTGCTGCTGGCGGCGACAACCGACCACTGTGAGGTGTGTGTGGTGGTGGTGGTGAAAAAAAAAATTAAAATTAAAATAAAAGGGAAAGGGGAAAAATTAAGAGAAAAATAAGAGGATAGAGAAAGAGAGTTACCTTTGGGTATTCTCCACCTTGGGCAAAGTTTAATTTTGCCCATGTGATGGGTATTTATACTCTCTTTTCTAAAACCCTCATAAACTTAAATTCCCTTTTTACCCTTAATGATCTCTTTCCTCGTCAAACTAGTATTTTGACTTTCTTTAAAAACTCATTGACTTTAAAATTTCCTTTTATAAAATAATATGCCCCAAAGTTTCCAAATCATGAAATAAAATATTTTCAAGATTGTTAAATAATTAAAAATAAACTTTTAATTAAAATAGTTCTTTTTAAATTAATGAAACTCCACAAATAATTCATTTCGAATCATTTAAATACTTTAATAAATACTTATTTCAATTAAAATACGCATAAAAATACGGGGTATTACATGTATAATTTGTTAACAACCAATAAAGTAATACAAGAAACTTGAAAACCCTCAAATTTTAAAATTTCAAATTACAAAAGCAGGATAAATAGATTTTACCAACTTCTATATATGAAGTAGTATCTTGGAGACTTGGCTATATACGAAGTAGTACTTAGGAATTTTCCAAAAAAATTAATGCATGAACATGATTGATTTTGCAAAAATAATATTCACCGATTTTAAAGACCCAACAAATATTCAAATTTATAAAACTATAGCATCATTAAGTCATAAATTTTGAATATCCATACAAAAAGTTTAATTTATCGCAATATTTATAATTGAAATTAAAATTGTAAATTGCAAATTGAAAAAAAAAAGAGGGATTAAACTTAGAGCAAAAACAAACCTTTTCGTGACAAATTTGATGAAAGTATGATCAATACAAAATTTGGCCAAATGATCTTACAAAATTATGAAATCGACTCAATTGCGGTGTAAGGTTGAATGATTCAAATTAGAGAAATACTTCGTATGACGGAAGGAAATCAACTAAATTGCGGTGTAATGTTGTAAAATTCAAAATAGAAAAATAGGAAGTTTAATTTATCGTAATATTAATAATTGAAATTAAAATTGTAAATTGCAAATTGAAAAAAAAAAGAGGGAATCAAACTTAGAGAATACAAACCTTTTCGTGACAAATTTGATGAAAGTATGATCAATACAAAATTTGGCCAAATGATCTTACAAAATTATGAAATCGACTCAATTGCGGTGTAAGGTTGAATGATTCAAATTAGAGAATTACTTCGTATGACGAAAGGAAATCAACTAAATTGCGGTGTAATGTTGTAAAATTCAAAATAGAAAAATAGGAAGGAAAATAAATTTTAAACATGAAAATAAAATGGAGAGAAGGAAGAGAATTTCAATTGATAATGAGTATCATAGTTAGAAATTGAAATTTCGTAACTATTATTAGAGGCCACCAAGATTCATAATAAGCATTGAAAGAGTACATTCATCTAAGGAAATCAGAAACTATATGATGAAAAGGCATGAGTGAAAAGGTTTCATTTAAAGTAATAAAAAAATATAACAATATTTAACTACAAATGGATATTAGGGAAATGTCACGTGACACTTTGTATGACTTGCAAAAGTTTCTGTTATAAAAATATTAGTATAGATTTCACTTAGGTACGAAGTATGGTGATAAACTTCATTAACTGAAAATAGGTTTGGGCTGGATTCATTGAAAAAAAGGAAGTTTAGTCCACTTGTAATAAGCCCAATCAATGTTTCATCTTACATTTTTTTAGTTGAGTAGCCTATTAAAGTTGATGATTTTAAAAAAATAATAATAAAATGTTGAACCAAACTAGCTAGGTATAAAAAATTATATACAAGTATATATTTTAAATATATAAGGAGAGCTCTATCAAGTAGATTGTGACATTGTGATTTGGGTGAAATTAATTCTAAAGTTTATGTAAATGTAAACGGCTTACTGTTATCATAATCATTTATGGATTATTACACATGTATCGAAGTTTCATTTCCACCCCATTTTGCAAAGCCTGAAAATGCAAACTACCGTATCTGAAAATTTGGATTTCCACTGTCTTCATCAATACAATTTTGTTGTCTTTTTATTTGTAATATAGTATTGCGCGATAACCAAAAAAAAAGACTTAAAAATTCTATATGCTGTCATTTCTGAAAATATAACACTGATTTCTTCAATATTAATGAAGACAAATTAATTTAAAGATTTTAAACAAAACTCTTACATCCTCTAATAATATTGCAACAACTGAAAATTTACACTATTCATCAAGCTTGTTTGACCGCATATTATGATTTATACGTAAAGTAAAATATAGTCATGTGGGATCTTGTTAGATTCGTATCGTAAAATACTTTCACAATATCAACTTTTTATAATTTTTACTCTTATATAATTATAGATATTTAGCATATAAAATGTGTTTTATGATGCGTGATTTCATCCTTGTTGTAATATTTGTGAGACAGAGAAATTATTATAAGTATTTTTTTAATTTGACAAAAAGTATATATATATATATATATATATATATATATATATATATATTACAGTATTACTTTTTTTTTTTTTTTTTGAATGAACAGTATTACTTATTTATGTATTAGCTTTGACCACAATTTTTTACTAACATAATAAAAACATATTTTATCATAAAAATATGTTGTAAGATTAGTATTAATATAAAGTTCATAATATAATTTTTATTAATATTTAATTATATAAAAATAAAGTCAAACTAATGTATTAACATGTGTGCAATATTAATTGTGTCATGTATTATGGGACAGAGAAAGTATTACCTACATGTCAAATCTCTAATAACATTATTAGTTGCCACTTTTTTTTTCATTTATTTATTTACTCTAATAAGTGAAAGAATGTGTTCGATTTACTTTCATTTTTTGGATAATTAGTTCTAATCCATTGTTATTATTATAAGGTAAAATCAAGGTTATCGGTCTATTTTACTAGATTTAAACCCGTGCAATGCACAGGTTTTATTCATAGTTAAACTTAACATTTAATATTTAATCGAAATAGCAAAATATTAATACATAATATTACTACTTTTTTTTTAATGTATACAATTAAGGTTCACACATATACAAATAAATTTTAAATCTTCTAGGTTTCCATCATCCATTGTAAATCAATCGTTGATCGTGTCAGTTGATAGGTTGCGTAATTAAACCCGATCCCTTGAATTGCAAAATTAACACTTATGAGTTATGATTGACTTCTTAATTATGATCATTGTTCATCGCATTCAAGAATTTTATGGTATTCAAATTCTAAAATATGCTTCTTTGCCTGCAAAATTTTTACGTTTATTTGTGTGTAACATTAGATGAGTTTATATAGGATTGAAAAAATACTGGATTTAAAGTGGTGATAAAGTTTATCAGATATGATAAATTTATTAACGTAGAAGCCGAATAAAAGATAAATGATGAACATATATATATATATTTTTTTTTTGCTGGAAATATAGAAAGGATATATTTTTAATTTCAATGGTTTTTTCTTATTTTTTATATCTAATCCAAAACTGATATTTTTTTTTTATAATTAAACATGATTTCATATTTTTTTTTATTAGTATTTTTTT
Organism: Chenopodium quinoa; assembly: GCF_001683475.1. Classification (NCBI taxonomy): domain Eukaryota; kingdom Viridiplantae; phylum Streptophyta; class Magnoliopsida; order Caryophyllales; family Amaranthaceae; genus Chenopodium; species Chenopodium quinoa. Next base: position 9,701,086 of record NW_018743920.1, on the reverse strand, counting down.
AAAATATATTTTATTATAATCGCTTCTCATATTTCATTATTTTTTTTTATCTAATCCATTTTTTTTTTGTAAAAATCAATTGAACGTGAATTTCATTTTTTAAGTTTAGTAGTATTTTTGTATATATACAAAATAAAATAAATTGTTTCTTTTCTCTTAGATAAAATTTTCAATTTTAAAAGATAATATTTTATTTTTATAATAAATTTAAACCTTTAATTTTAATCCTACGTAGTGCTTTAAAATAATAATCCTATACGTAACGCTCTAAAAATAATAATCCTATATGGCGCTCTAATAGTTTTTAAAAAATTAAAATCCTACGTGGTTCTCTAAAATCTTGGGAAAAAACTCCCCTTTATATATATATATATATATATATATATATATATACTAGTACGTGCCCCATGCGTTGTCCCAGATACCCATTTTAAAGAGTGTTCTTATTTGTGGGTATGTTTTGTATTATTATTATAATTATAATTATCATAATAATAACAATAATAAAAAATTTATTATTAGTATTTATATTTTTTTAAAATGTTAGATATAAAAAGAGAGTAGAAATACTACCTATTATTGTTTTTTCACGTTTGTTATTATTTTCTCTTTTTGTAAGTTGCACTATATTCACTTGGTCTACTATGACCAATGTTTGTGAATCATACATAAATAAAAAATATATATATAATTAAGATATTGTTTATCAAAGTTCTATGTCGACATAGGGCTTAATTTCAATGGGACAAATAATAGAGGGATGTATCATTTTGTGAAAAGAAGAGTGCGTCGAAAAAAAAAAAGGTTAAAAGTAATTATTTTCTTAACACATAAAATCAACGGATTATATTATTGGTTTAATTAGATCATTTATAAAAAATGGCTGGTAAATGGGCTACGGAGCTTTGTAAAACTCATAAAGTTCTAAGACCTTGCTAAAATTGATCTGAATTCACTTCAAGATTCCCTTGTATTATACCGTTTCTGTTGTGTCCTAATTTTAGTAGTTTTTTACTTCTTTAATTTCATAAACAAAATCACAAATATACACAAAAATATTACAACCGAATATAAAGAATACCTGATTCAATAGCTTTGATAATGATAAATCAATGATAGACTAAAATAATAATAATGATACATGGCCATATTTATAATTATAATTATGTGGTTATTTGTATAAGAGTAAAATTCTATTGTTAATTGGATATTCATATTAATTATAATATGTGGTGTGTTGCTATAAGTAAAATTCTATAATAAATTTTTTTCAAAAGAATTATAAATTATTTTATGTATACTTTGTTTATATCCTAAACAAATCTATCCAATCTAATCTGGCATCTAATCTAATGTGATGTGTTGATATAAGTAAAATTCCATTGCCAATAAGAATATAAATTTTTTTCAAAAGAATTATAAATTATTTTATGTATATTGTTTTTTTATCCTAAACAAATCTATCCAATCTAATCTAATCACAATAATATCTATTTGTCGCTTATGTGGTTCGACACTTGACGAAAATTGGAATGTCAAGTGTCATTGTCTCGTGACTTGGCTGCGTAACCGGCTTTATTTAATAGTAATATGATATTAGTTTTGTGCTCGGACGATGTCCAGATTGTTGATAAAATTTTAGGATAAACTTTTGGCTTAAATGTTAAATATAGGCATATAATCTATTTTGATAATGTAAGATATTTAGACATACAATATCATATAATAGTGTATTTAATTTGTATTTTTTTTTGTAAATAGATATCTACGTTATTATTGACTTAAATTATTGTTATTGAATTTAAATTATTTTTACTAAACCAAAAGTATTTTTACCAAACCAAAATTGTTTTTATTGATTAAAACTTATTTTTACTGATTCTCTATTATTTTTTAACTAAATTAAATATATTATAAATGAACTTTGTTTTAAAGAACTATTTAAAAGGAAATTTATGATGGAAATAAAACTGAGTTATATGATATATTTATTAAAAGTTATGATTAATTTTGTATATATGAAATATTAGAAGTATAGTGATAATAAAACTCTATACAATATTTCTTTATCTTAAAAAATCCTATCCAAGAATCGCTTATTTAGCAACATATGTGTCACAATCCAATATATAAAGTCGGTCTCGCAGCCATGCCACGAGACAGCGATACTTGGCATTCAATAAATAGGTATTATTGTGACACATATGATGCTTAGTAAGCGAAGTTTGGATAGATTTTTAAAGATAAAAAAGTTGTATAGAGTTTTAGTATCGATATACTTCTAGTATTTCATATATAAAAAATTATTCCTAACTTTTAATAAATATCTTATAATTCGGTTTTATTTCCATCATAAAATTCATTTTGAAAAGTTCTTTAAAACAAGATCAATTTATAATATATTTAATTTATTTACAAAAATAATAGAATTTAGTGAAAATAAAGAAAAATAATTTTTGTTTTGGTAAAAATACTTTTAGTTCAATTAAAAAAAAAATAGTTTAATAAAATATATTTCAATTCAATATGTTTAAATATATATCCTTCATTATCAAAAGAGATTATATGATAGTATTTAACATTCAATCCAAAAAGTCGGTAACCATCTGGCATCGTCCGAGCACAAAACTGGTCACTAATAAATAAAGTCGGTCTCGCAGCCAGACCACGAGCTAGTGACACTTGACATTCCAGTTTTTCGCCAAGTATCGCGCCAAGTAGGAGATAAATAGGTATTATTGTGACACATATGATGCTAAGTAAGCGATCTCTGGATAGGTTTTTTTAAGATAAAATTGTTACATAGAGTTTTATTATGGATAAAATTTTAATATTTTATATATGCAAAAATAATCATAACTTTTAATAAATATCCTATAACTCAATTCTATTTCCATCATCAAATTCTTTTTAAAAAGTTCTTTAAAATAAGATCCATTTAAAATATATTTAATCACAAACTTTTATACGTAGCTGGCCAAACCGTATCACCAACTGTTAAAATATCAGAGTTACTTTTTTAGTGCTATAGGGGTTACTTGGTCAGTGTTATAGTGGTTACTCAATCATGTAATAGATAGGGGTTACTTAGTTAGTGTTAGAGGTTACTCATTTAGTATTACAGGGGTTACTCGATCAATTTTATAGGGGTTACTTTGTCCAGCGGCCAGATGGTGTGGTTAGCCACATACAAAATACATTATTATTTAATATATTTAAAAAAATTAGGGAATCACTAAAATAAGTTTCAATCAGTAAAAATAAATTTGGTTTGATAAAAATACTTTTAGTTCGTAAAAATAATTTGAATTCAATAACAATAATTTCAAGTCCATAATAACATAGATATCTATTTACAAACAAAACTATAAAAAGTACGTTATTCTATAAATAAGAGATATGATACGTATGTCTAAATATCCTATATTATCAAAAGAGATTACATGATCGTATTATTGATCATTCAAGCCAAAAACTTTATCCTAAAATTTTATCAACAATCCGGGCATCAACATAGATATCTACTTACAAACAAAACTACAAAAAATTACACTATTATATGATATTGTAAGTCTAAATATCTTGTATTATCAAAAGGGATTAGATGACCATATTTCACATTCAAGTAAAAAGTTTATCCTAAAATTTTATCATCAATCTGTGCATCGCCCTGACACAAAACTAGTATATATATAAAAGAGAGTTTTTTTCCCCAGTTTTTAGAGAGCAACGTAGGATTTAATTTTCTTAGCACACCATGTAGGATTATAAATAATTTTAGTCGTGGCCAATTAAATAAGAGCGAGATTATTAATTTCTTTTAGAATTAAATAATTCAAATGTCACGTAAGCAAAATTAGCGAATGAGATTTTTAAGTTTAAATTAATTAAATATAAAATATTATCTTTTGATGTTAGGAATTTTATCTAAATATATAACAAATTTTAGCACAAAAAAAAAAAATTATTTTATAAAATTCAAACAAACCGTGCATCGCACGGGTTTCATCTAGTAATACATATTTATGGCCTATATGGCGCAACACTTGACAAAAAAACTAGAATGTCATGTGTCTTTGTCTCGTAGCCTGGCTGCGAGACCGGCTTTATGTATTAGTGATGATGATATGATATGATATTAGATTTATTAAGATCAATAAATATTCCTAAATGTCCAAATCATTATAGCAATAATTTAGTTGGAAATATGACCTTATTTTCATTTTTTTAAGAATACAAAATACGGATTATTATTACTATTACTCCGTATTATAATTAGCTAAATCCCTAGTATGTATTTTAAATTAATAAAGGTCTTAATTTTTTTTAAGTTAACACAGTAATACAAATTACGAAGTATTCCCTCTGTTTATAAATACTTGGTCTACTTTTCATTTTCAGTCGTTTTTAAATATTTGCTCCATTTTCCTAATTTAGAAAACTTTTACAATATTTAATGCATTACTCTCAACTAGTGGACCCAACATAAATTATATTTTATTAGTTTCATATTTTCTCTCCTCCAATTCTCTAAACTACTTTTGTTTTTACAATTTTTTATTTTTCTACTAACCCCACCACCTCTATATTTTATTATTTTCTCCAATTTCTTGTAAAACTCTGTACATGAAAAAAATGGAGTAAGTATTTAAAAACCGATGGAGTAAGATTTTAGGTTTAAGAAATTGATAAAAGAGAAGAGACAACGAAGGAAGCAGTGGGGCAAGGGATAAGCTGCAGTGAGCAGTGAGTAGTCATGTCCAACTTCTGTTTCGCCTTGTCACTCATGTCATTGACGTTCGGTCTTCTAATTAAACAATTTTGTTTTCTTCTACATTTTCGGCGACTTTTTTTTTTTTTTTTTTCTCTTAACTTTGGGGGCATTATATATTATATATTGGCCATTTAAGAAAATAATGTACTCCGTAATGAATAGCACGAAGTATAATAAGAGGATTTAATCATGAAGTCGATGAATAAATTTGTAGATCAATACAAAGTTTTATAAAATAATCATAGTCCTAGAGGGTCTGCTCGGATGAAAAGAGCTAGGGATAGAGTTCGAGTGAGACATGAACCCGATGACTAGAAGGGTTACCACGCAACCGGCAGCGCTAGCCCCCTACCTTAGCTTGAAATATGTTCAATTCGTACCACAGATTTGTTATGATTTACGTATCAAAATCTCATACGGACAATACGTATGGTTTGGATTAGTTTGAACGAGTAATATGGCAATTAAAAGTAAAATTTATAGGGAAAGAGGTTGGGCCCATAATGGAAGGGCGTCTCAACCACACCTCGGGGGTGTTTGACAATTAGTTTTTTGCCTAACTTTTGGCTTTTGGCTTTTTTATTTGGTCAAACAGTCAAAAAATATGTTTGGTAGTTGGTTTTTTTGTTGGCTTTTAAGCTGTTCCGCCAAAAGCCAAAAACTAATAAAAGTAGCTTTTTCTATTGGCTTTTGGCTTGTTTGCCCACTTTATTACTAATAAACAGTTAACAACCATAAATAATTTTACCAAACACTTTTGTAAACAGTCGACTTAAACAACTAATTTAAAAACCCAATCCACACAATTAATGCTTCCAGCTAGTCAAACAAGTTAAGAAAACAAACCAACAGTCAATCGCCAATTACCAATTACCAAACAACCCCTTGTGAAACACAACATAGCTTATCAACTTCTGTTCGATAAGGAGTTGATGGATGCAAATCAAATACAGTAATCAGTCCAGGACCAAACGTAGGGTAGCTTTGAGTATTAAAGCCCCAAACAACGGAAAATGTACCAATGAAATTAGACTAAATAATAAACAACAATAAACATACATGCTACTGTTTCCCTTCATTTTATTGTTTCTCCTGTGGCCTTCTAATGTTTTCCACAATATATGAAATTATATAATCATCCACTTTTCTTTCAATTTTCGTCAATTTCCTTCACATTTAGCTTTGTTATAAGTTTTGAGAATTTTTAATATTTTTATATATTTTTAACAGAGTTGCAAGGGGAAAAAGTGTAGATGATGTTCAATTTTAAATGCTACATCGAAGAATATAACCAATATAATTAAATGGCATCCACAAGAAAAAATGATTATTTTTAACCATTCTCAAAATAAGCTATCTTTCACGGTTTCACTTAATTGGGATAATCCCACATTTGTAGATTCCTTCATAAATTGGTCCTTAGATTGACCCTAAACCTAAAGCGTAAATATTTCTATATACTTTAGTATATTCGAGCGTGCCTCAAAAATCATAACGATAATCTGTTATGATTAACCAAAATGACCTTGATTTCGGACTACAGATGTGTCCTCTAGTATGCATCTATTCTCTTGGGTTAGGTTTACTCTTATAAACCTTGAGGTACACAGGACTAGATCAAAAGGACTAAGGGTACGAGACACTTAAGACTGCTTCAAATTTAGGTGGGGGTCTTTTGTCCAACTTAGTGCAAAATCTAAGTTATGAATCACAAACAAAAAAGATAAAAACCTTGAAAATCACATAGATCTTGCTGCTCTTTCTAGGGCCCCTCCTCAGTGATGTTTTGCTATCGCTGTTAAGAACTTTTTAACATCAACAACCGACACTCTTTGTTTTTGCCATATTGAAAATGCATAACAAAAAACAGGAGTGAAAAGGCATACAAATCAATCATAGAGCATCTTATTCTTGTTATCATTTTATTTGATTTGGTTATATTCATTGAGGGAATAGATAATGAGGAATATGCATTGAGCATAAGTAAAAACTATGACCCCGATATTGTGATCCAACAACAGACTACGGAGTACATGAAATCATCAAGGCGGTAGTGAGTACACCGCATAGAAAATAGCACATTTATCAAAACTATGTGAATTAATCTCATATAGTGTCTTTAACTAAATTTCGTAGCATAACAATCAACAACCTCAGCGAACTCAAACTACCAAGTAACCAAAAAGAAGCCTTTTTGCGGCCATGTACATATCTCAACCAATTCAACAATAAATAGTAAGAAAATTCTTAGGCAAGGTTGAGGAGAATATAATCTGCCATCAACTCCCCCATTCTATTAATTTTCTTCTAGATTCAACCTATTCGTTTAACCCGGCGTTATCAATATCAGCATCTCCCATTCCAGTATCATCTTCTTCTTCACTGTTCTCGTCACCACTCTTCTCTAAGTTCTCCCTACGCAAATTCTCCAACTGCTCCAGGAATAATTTATCATCCCTTTCACTCACCTGCATCACAAAGTCAATAATTAGCCTATAAAATACATATTCACAGCCCTCAGAGCAGGCGGAAAAAATTTCCCCATTAAGGCCCAAAACACTCGCAATCGGCAGATCAGGCAATAAAAAAGGGAAAAGGATCGCCCCAAAATAAAACGAAAATATAAAGTTAGGATGATGAAATTTACGGTTCTTGGCGCCTCCTTCACCACCAGCTTTCCCTTGTGATGTTCAATTTCTTTAGTACAAGCTTCAATTGCCTTGTGAAGGGTGGAAAGACCTTGATCCTACAAGGATACCCAAAACATTATTGAAGGACAAATAGAGAAATAAAGATCTACAGGAAAATATCAACCCACACACTTGTAAGCAGAAACATAATTTGCAAGAAGCATTTGATTACAAATAATTGCAACCTTATGTTTCAGAGATTGCGATTTTTTCCTATATCAATAATTTGGACAGTTGAAATTTAAAAAGAAATTTGAACAGCCTTGCACAGCAAGTCTTGCTTTATATGGAGTAAATAACTCAACTTTGAAGTTCTGACTTTTATATTCAAGTGTCCACAAGACCATCCAAATGTAAAGTAAATAAAAAATAAAAAAATAAAAAAATAATTTTTTTTTTTTTTTTTTAAAAAGGCTTACCCTATATTGCAGAAGCATGAAAATGCTTTCAGCTAATGACATTAAAAAACCTATGTACAGGATAAGAATTGACACATAATAAAATTAAGAAAAACAAGATGAGTAGTAGTTTCCATGGAGGGTCCATATACGACACATTCCACTAGCACGCAAGGTTTTCACTTTTCACAAAAGGACACATAATTTCTTCAAAATATCAAACAACAAATTTTTACATATTCTCTTCGAGATGGTGAACTAACCTTATCAAGAGTCTGAGTGGTCAAGACATAAAGTGGTGGAGCAACCAGTTTAATTTTCACAGGGCAATCTTCTGTTCCAGAGGCTTCAGCTTTACGCATAGCTTCCTGCAAACCATTATATCCGTCAATGGAATTTAGGATAAATGCAAGAACCACCAATAGAATTACAAGACAACATTCGAAACCATGAGAGCTTATAAAGCGCACTATGGAAGTATAATACACAGCGACCTGTACCCTCAAAAGCTAGGTGAAAGAAGATGGCCATTTCTACAGCTCAGATCAGGCTCTAAAAGTTAAATATAGATGTCACACAACACAGAAATAATGACTTTAAAAGTCCCAGCAGTTTCAAGTCATTTTCATTGAAAGAAGCTAAATCATGATAAATTGCATACCTTCAAGTATATTAAGTATTAACACAGTTATCACAATACAAATCTTCATCCCCTAAATTAGTACCATAGATAACACTAATTGGCACAAAATCTTACAACAAAGAATGCAACATCTAAAACTAAAAATCAATCAATAATAAAAAAAAAAAAAACGAGTGATGGAGAAAGGAGTAAAACTGTATCGGAAACTAAAGCTGAAGAATTCATAAGCTTAAAGATATAAAGGCACTGAAACTTTATTATCACATATCCATAAAAAAATTAAAAAAAAAATAAATCAGTTTGTACAGGTATAACCGCAAATCTTTGAACTCATGCAACTCTAATATTAAAAACAACTAAATTGCAATACTTGAGCCTAAAACATCACTAATTTAAAACCTATGTAAAAGCCTCACAAACATAATTACCTCAATCACACAAGTTCAGTAAAAACAAACTCCTACCTTGATATGAAGCACTCCATCAAAGTGGAAACATTTCATTTCAATATCAGCACGGATTTTTAGAGGCTGAGGAGTCATTCTTCGTCTAATATTCTTAATCAGAGAAACCTTGATCTCTGGGGTTACAGCAGGGATCACTTTTGTTACCTGCAGTAAGTGCATATGAGACCTGAACCAGAATTATCACCAATGAAAATGTAAAGTGGGAAAATTTGCATACCTCTTGACCATCAGGACCGGTTTCTTTGACTTCATAGGTGAGTGGATCCAAAATAGTGTCAGGGTCATTCACAATTACCTTGAATGCCTATTTTAATGAAAGAAGCTCAGAAATTTATCGAAGGACAAAATCATCCAGAATACAAGGAAACAAAATGAAAATGTTTACCTCAAAAGCATGACCATACTTCCGATATAGAGGCCACCCTATACGTATATATAAATCCTGCATAATGGAAAACACATTTTATCAAGCCAGCATGAAGATTTAACCATCATGTCCGAAGCATAAATCAAAATTTCTTCTGCTAAGTAGAAAGGGGCAAAATTACTGAAATTGATACAGAAAAAGAAGTTAAATAAAGCAGAAGAGAAGAAGCAAGATCGAGAACAGATGCCCAGTGAACTCGGCAGCATGCTGATTCTTAAGTAACTCAGAAATAGAGCATGGAGACTAGAGATTACAAACAACTCAGAAGTCAGAAGGGCCATATCCAGTCATCAAAACTAAAAAGTTATGTGAGCCATAGGATTTAAGGTTTAGCAGCAAAATTAATCCACAAAAACAAAACCCAAATTCGGGCCCACTAAACAACATAGTTCTAACACTGATGAAGTGATTCATCTGCAAAATATTGTAGGAAACATATAATCTAATATCACAGCAGTTCAGAGTCAGAAGGACATGCATCCTTCTATTTAAGTGATTTACAACCAAGTCTACCTTAGTTCCAAAGGTCAACCTAGAAGTTCAAAAGGTAAACCATATTCCCTACACTCTTCCCCCCCTATAAAAAGACTTTGAATATTAACAGAGATAAAAAGAGAACACAACCGACTTCCTTCAACTCCCAAGTTACAATGCATTCTTTGTCCCAAACAGAGTGTTACCATTGTCCACTACTATACAAGTTTATACCAAAAAGATTTATTTTTTTCACGTATTATAAAACTACAACACAGTGCAACTTGTCCATGCTGCCCTTTCTCAAAAATTTCCAGCTCACTCAACATGAGTCCAATGGAGTACAAAAGGCAATATTGTAGTGTAGATCAGACTTCCATACTGCGTGTGGCTTATTAGTACTTCCCAATATCCACAGCCCACTAAACATCAATAACTAGCACGAGGAAGCTGAAAATGAGAAGAAAAAAAAAATCCATATTCTATTTCTCCTCTATCAGTCCGTTTAGACGGGGGTATAACCATATAAGAACACTGGACCTCCCAAGGCCTTGACTAACAAAATCCTGTTATCATTACCAATAGTAAAGACATTACACCAAAAAAATTACACAAACCCTCTGTTATCATTACCTTAAATTACTTCATTACCTTAAATTACTAACTTTAATCAACAAAATATAACAGTAGTTGCTACTAGAATCTACAGAAGATAAAAAAAAGTTAATGAATGATTCATTTACAAAATCAATCTGATAGCAAAACTAGAAAACTATTCAAGCCATGAGAGTAACAACCAGTGCAAATTTCCGACGTGCAAATATATTTGACCCAATTAAATAAACATTTAAATCCTCAAACTTGTACAAAATCCATGATAAAGAATAAACAAATGAAGCAAAACCAAAGAACCTTACGCATAATTCTCAGCTAATGCACAAGAATTATAATTTAACTAAGATAAGTAAATTGAACCTACACCACTCGTACTTCCCAACTCATTTCTGACACCGGCATGTGTTTAAGTGTCAAATTAGATAATCCAATGAAAAGAATCCTATCCTTTTGGTTTAAAATTAAATGCCAAGTCTCAAGTATCAATACCGACGTCAGAGTGTCAAATTACTTGAGGTAAAATAGAATCACATTCATCGTTATAATCTTAATACTACAATTCACCATCAACACTAACAAAATCCCCAATTAAAACAACAAAAATTATATAAATATAAACAATACTGCAAAATTATAAAGCATTGATACAATAATCCATCCATCAACAACAAACAAAGTTGACAAATTGACGATAAATTATCAAAACAAAACCCAAATTCAACAATAAAAATACCCAAATAAAGAGATAGAGAAGAAAAATAACCTCCAAATCCATGTTCATAGTTTCAGCAACATGACGCATAATCGAATGAACAAGCTTACTCTTATTATAGCGTTCCTCACATTGGGCGATATCTTCCTCAGAAACCCTACGCTTGCTAAGATCGATGTAACCCTTTTCCTTATCAACCCTAAGAACCATAACGGGTTCAGTACGACCCACCCGAATAAGACTGTTAACACTCCGAATACGACGACGAGAAAGCTCAGAGAAAAGGATCATTCCTTCGATATTATTGTACTCCAAAAGAGAAACATATGCACCCATGTCTGCGATGTTCTTGACCTGAATCATCACCGCCATATCCACTTCTGGGTACCGAGATTCGTACATCCGACATTCCAAATTGGGGCCTCCGCCTGCCATTGATGCGATTCGGAGGAGAGAGAAAGAGGGGAAATTTGAGAATTAGGGTTTTTTTTGGGAAGTTGGAGAAGAAGATGATTTTCAGAAGAGTGATAAATTGCTGCTGCTGGGTAGTTTTTATATTTCTGGATTCTTTTGTGGGAAAGGTTTGCGTGGGGTTTAAAAACGTCGTCGTTTTGGTGATTAAAATTTTGATTAAGAAGAAAATGAAATATTGTCGTCGACAGCAGGATTCGAACCTGCGCAGGCAAAGCCCAACAGATTTCGAGTCTGTCTCCTTAACCACTCGGACATATCGACAACTTGTTGCCTTTATTACGTGTTTAAGTTTATGAACTAATTTTCTCTGCTGTAATAGACAATTTTGTAAGATAAAATGTGACTATGAAATCATTCAATTAAGAATTAATTATTTTTTGTCAATCAAAGTTTATGAACTCATCCAATCAAGAAGAAGGCTCATTTTAGAAAGGGGGATGTAAGGGAAATCCCACCTAAAATGTGTTTGGTGAGATTAGACCCCTGACCTCACGCTTGGAAGTCGGAGAACTGACCAACTAGTCTAGCCTCCTATCTTTAAATATATACGAACGTGCTATTTATAATTACTATGAATTAGTTTGTGTAGTACATGTACAAATTAATTATTCTAATTTTTATTTAGGAACAAAAAGATTATTAATTCGTAGGTAATATAAAGATATATATGAAGCATATAAGTAATTTGAACTTCACTACATTGTCTGCATCTAAAATTTGACATATAAATATATATTAGAATGTAGCTTCTTACAAGTACAAGTGAGGCGCTGTTCGATTTTATTTTCAATTTATATTAATAACCTTATAGATAATGGTTTAACTCGATTTGTTTTTAAGTTGTTTTAGGCATGTTTAAGTACAACTATCAGAATTTGTCTACTACCTCCGTTTCATATTTTTTGCAAATTTGGAATATTTTATATCTTACAAATAATACCCCAAAATTGCGAAAAATATAAAACGGAGGTAATAAAAAAAAGTACAACTGTTAGAAAAGTTCCTCATGATTTTTAATTTGGGTCAAATTAATGTAAAAATTAGTTTAATTCAGATTAATGTAAAATTACGAGTATACTAGATATGATTTGGAGTTAGGCTAACGTTACAACAAAAAAATCGAATTTTTGATTTTTATTAACCTTTCATGACTTTGACCAAGTAAATTGGACCTCAGAGTCATTGAAAAGTTTTGGGCTAAACTGGCAAGAATATAATAAAAATGGGTTGGTATTATCTAAAAGGCCCAATGCTACAAGAGTCGATTTGGAGGCAAAATGGGTAATTTAATTTTCAAATAAAGTTGGCGCCAAGAAGCATAAGTGCACAACAATTATGAGAGTCAGCCATAACCTTCCAATTTGCCTATAAATAGAAGCATGAAGATCAAAGGAAGAACATCAACAAATCAATCAACAACAAGCATTTTATTTATTTTAAGCTTTCTTCTTAGCTTACGTAGTTTCCCTTGGCTTAGTAGTCAAGCGATATAGTTTAGTTTCTCTTAGTATGTATTGAAGATCGTTCGTCTTTTTCAATTGTATGATCATGGAGGTAACCTCTCCTTCAATTTATATAATTGTAGACCTGACTCTATCCTTTAATTAATGGAATGCATTCGTATCTTTTGTCATATGTTTATCTACTTGTTTTTTTAAGCAATCTAACTTGTTTTACTATATTTGGGAAAGCTTCCTTATTGTTTGTTTGTTCCGTTAGCAAGATTATCAATCTTTGAAACCGGTAACTCGAGGGGCAGCCCCCTAATACTCTAGAACAAGATAGGGTATTTGACTTGTTGGCAAAGAACAATATTTGCCTCAACAGCTAAGTAATAAGTAAGGTATCAAATACAAGTAATACAGTAGACAATAAACTGCAATAATTGTTTGTGATCAATCTAAGATATTACAACGACAATATCATTTGCTAATTTAAGTTGATGTATTTAAAAAAAATATCTACTAAGATTCTGAACAAACAGCGTTGCATGGACATAACTGACTCCACCACAACCACCGCTTGACGATGGTGACTGGTACCTCACCAGCGGTCACATTATCACCCTACCATCTCAGTTAAACTTGGAAATCGGAAATGACTGTAGCAATCACAAATCATGATATGTAGAATAATCGGTCAATCCATCAACACTTCAAATTACTTATAACAGAAATTACCAACATAAATTAAACATCCAAACATTGCAAAAATGTGGAACACAAATTTAGAATTAGATTATCTCCTTCTTCAATTCCCTTACAAATAAGTCAGTTCCTCCGCACACTAGTTGTTTCAATTCCTCCGCTAGTTTTTTCGACTTTGTCAATAATCAAACAACATTGTTGTTTCAAAAAAATTTGCAATAATTAGTGGCAAGCTACATCAAATACTTGAATTAAACAGGGGAAGCTAAACGTTCAAATCATGAATCGATCTAGCCACTCGCAATGGGAATCGAGCTTCTCCAATTTATAATACTTTGGGGCATAATTAATTTAAACTCATTCTTAACTAAAAGTAAATGAATTTATTATCATAAATTATTAATAAAAACATTTGTATAAACTTTCATAATGACCTAAAAATCCTAAAAACATCACATTATATTATATATTATAGGAAATTTTGCATATAATCACCTTTTAAATCTTAAGGGTGAGCATGGGTCGGGTACCCGTACCGTTAACACTATTGGTTTGGGTACCCGATAACCAATAACACTAAATATGATATCCATTAACCGAACCAATAAGTTCGGGTACCCGGATTTTCGGATCGGTTATCGAGTACTCATTATACTATCCAATAATGAAAATTTAGAATTTATAATCTAGTTATTATGATATCATTCAACACTAATTAACAATACTACCACATGATCATGACCAAATTACTAATAATATTACTAACCATTTAAATTATGAAGTGATTATGAAGTAAAGTAAGAGTTTAGATTTTGGATAAATAGATCTAAGTAGGAAAAAAATGAAAAAATTGTTTATCGGATCGGATCGGGTAACCGTTTATTTTAAAATGATACCCAATAACCGTACCCGATAACAAATTATCGGATTGGGTACCCGAACCGTTATGGTTATTGAAACGGTACCCTAATTTTCGGTTCGATTACGGTTTGGGTTTTCGATTTTTCGGATAATTTTGCTCAGCCCTATTAAATCTTGTTTTTTTTGCAAAAAAAACCACCCTTTAAAAAAAATGTTGTTAAGGGTGGGCAATTTCCGACTTCCAAACTCATGGGTGGAGATTGTGGGTGGTGGGCGACCCGTGAGGGGATTTTATGGGTGGTGGGTGACTCGTGGTTGGTGGAGGAAGCAACAACAATCAACAATAATTAGGGTTCCTAACAATAATTCCTAACAAAACTTACCACTTGATTTGTGAAGAAGCAACAATAATTAACAATGGATGAACAGAAGAAAGAGAAACAAATGAGGAGAAGAGGGAAATCGAAAGAAATAGAAAGAAAAAAGGGGGGAATTAGGGTTCATTAAATGTCACGTGCCATGCATGTGACAGGGTCAACGCCGGAGAAAGTGGTCAAATATATAGGTGGTAAGTTGCAACAAAAATTTTAAAATTATTGGCCTTTTATAACATCTTTTTTAAAAAGTTGGTTTTTTGCAAAAAAAAAACAACAGCATTGAAGAGCCAATAATTTGTAGATTTAGGTTTAGAAATTCGGAAATTGGAGAACCAGAAAAAAGTTTGAGGAGAGAGAAAAGCCAGGTTAGAGAGATAAGGATATTGGGGTTTTACTGTGATAAAGGGTGGGTGTTATTTTTTTAATGTAAATTGTGAGGACCAAGGATATTGATAAAATAACTAAAATCAGAAGGTGGGGACCATTAGATATTATAATATTATTAAAAATAGGGAAAAGCTACTAAAAAAGGAAACCTCTCATTTATTTAAACACGGCCGCAAAAGAAAAACATCTCATTTACTTAAACACGGAGGAAGTATTTCAAATGTTATTAAGGTTTGAATATATAATTATTGTTGAATATATGTTATTTTAATATCTAATAAATATTGTTTTTTATGTAGTACATATTGGTTTAACTAAACATACATATTATATAAACTTTCATAATGACTTTAAATTCCTAAAAACATCATATTATATTATATATTATATATTGCACATATATACACAAACAAATATGTGTTTTTTACATTAATATATTTTTTTTCCGAATTTTAATATCGTATTTCCCATTCAACACTTAGCAAATTCATGTCGAAATTAAACCAATTTAGAATTAGATTCACTTAAGCTAATGTATATCGAATGTTTCTGTCTTAATCCAATTAAGGCAAACATATAAACAAAGGAAATTCATGCCGAACACCAGTTTAGAATTGGATTCACTTATACTGTTTCACGCGGCTCTCCTTCTTCTTCTATAAATAAGTCATTTACTCTACTAGTTTCTTTGTTAAAAAATTAAACAAAGCATAAAATTACACTTTCGTAATGACTTACAAAACCAAAACAATTAACAACAATAAATTTTGTTACAAAAATATATAATTACGTTATTTTTTTATATAGTCATTATTATGAGAGTGTATAACTTTTTAAAAATAAAATTAGTTAATATATATAAGATATAAAATGTACATAAACAAATTATATTAAAATATTTGTTAATTAACAAATTATGTGAAACTATAAGTATATTTTGTAACACCCTAGAAATTCTTTCCCTTTTAAAATACTTGTTTTGCCCTTTTTAAAATACGAAAAAGGAAAATCTAAGACATTACCGCCACCGTGAAAACGGCTAAGGCAATTATCAAAGACACACAGCGGAAGACTACCTTTAAAACCATTTAAAATAAAGTCAACTTTAAAAGTCAAACCAAACGAAAGTAAAAGTCAAACAAAGTCAACCGAAGTCAACCTACAACTTGGAACCATTGTAGGCCCTTAAACCAAAACACTTGAAAACCTCTTTGCGTTAGTCTCACAATCAACATAATTAAATAATCAATTAAAGCAATAAACACATTATATTCTAACGAGAACTAAGCATGATTCACTCTTCACTCATGCCCCTTCATGATTATGCTTCATCACCTAAAAAGCTCCTCTCTACTTGTCCCCACTACTCGCCATTAGAAATGGGTCGTCGTAGGGCCAAGGTAAAGACAAGGCCAGACAAACACACAATACACACAATCAGCAAAGCTAAGTACATAAGCGTAATTAACACACACTAACATGCTTTCATCCTATCACCATACAACTTACCTCGATGCACCTGTTTACAAGCACACAACATTCATCATTTGACTCAACTACTAATTAATATTTATTTAATTTTGATTATACATCGAACGGGTTTCCAACCAACTACCTGCCTCAAATAAATTGAGGTAAACTACACTGGGAGCTAACCGGGTAGGCAAATGCCACATGAAGTGACTGGATCCTGCGCATAATAAATAATAAAAATGGAAAGTACAGCGTCCTGTACCCCCAGTAGGAGTTATGGTCAAATATAAAGTCGCATAACCCCCCCTATATGTTCATACTCAAGGTATATACGTTCCAAGAGTTTTGGTGTGTAATCTCTTTCAATTTACGTGATTTACAAATTATTAGACTTGATGATGACTCTCAAACGCAACACACACCAAACATTACAATTCATTCAAGCAATCAAACAAACCAGTTTAAACTCTTAAATATTTAGTGACCACATAACTTTAGTGTGGAATCCTTTTTAAACTACCCCGGTGTTAAAATAACACCTTAAGTGCATAAGGCACCGCAAATCCTATCCCTCGGTGTTAGAAACACCTTAAGTGCACTTAGGCACCGCAATATAACTTTTCATGTGTACTAAGACACTTAAATAGCTCATTCCTCATGCTTATAGCATCAATAAAAATTATATGAACCATAATAAAATTCCTCTTCCATAATCCAAACCAAGATAAACATCCAGTTTAACCAAACATGCTTTCTAACATGCCAATAATAAAAGTATGGTTCATAATCAACATGCCAATACATTAATTCCAATCATTAATTCACCATAAATAAATCATACATCACCAATCATTCACCAACATCAATCCAATCAACAAATTCCATCCAACACCTATCATGATACTACTTGGAATTAATTTAACAAATCCTAGCATGCTTCTATACACTTAAACTTTACCAAGTACGCGAACGTACCTTGAATATGATCTTAAAATAGCCACGATTACACGAAATCGCTCACTTGGAATTCTCCTATAAACCACAATTATAAAAGAAGTATTAATACTCTTTTAACACAAAATTACAGCATTATTAAAACTTATAAAATTTCTGTAATTTGGTTTAAAAACATTAATTTTAATAATTTCAATCAACCACAATCAAATTCCATCCATAAACATTAATTTAAAAACCTAGGGTTTCCAATCTTGGGGCTTTTTAATTAAAAACCAAATCTAAAAATTATAATTAAAATACTTGTTATTAAACATCCTAATAATCATCAAAAAACCCAAAACAATAATTAGATTTAGGGTAGATTTAATTAAAATAAGAAAAGCAACATAAATCTTTCGTTAAAATAAAAAACTGCCCGAAAACCATATTTAAAGGCTGAATTTGGCCACGAACGGGTGGTACACACTACCATAGGTGGTGATTTTTGTTTAGAATACTGTTTACACACGAAAAACACTATTTTTTTTAAATAAATCGGACGAGTTAGAATTTAATCGTGATTACATCGAGATTAAGAAAATTACGAACGGAGAATACACAATATGCAACCACCTGGCCGCCGCTGCCACACTGCCTGTTGGCTTCTGCCATCGGGAAAGGTTGGTGGTGGTGGCCGGTGTGTGTGGTGGTGGTGGTGGTGTAAACAATAAATAAATAAATTAATAAATAAAAGGGGAAGGGGAAAATTAAGGAAAAATAAAATAAGAGGGGAGAAAGAGAACGTACCTTTAGGTGAATTTTCACCCTAGGCACATGAGGAGTATTTATACTCCCTCTTAGCCCTCCTACTTACTTCCCTTAATAATCCCTTTCCTAATCGGATTAGGATTTGACTTTCTTTAAAACTTGTCTTTTTAAATTATTTAATATAAAATAATGTGCCCCAATATTTTAAATCATAAAATCCAACATTTTCAAGATTATTAAATAATAAAATATATTTTTAATTAAAATCATTCTTTTTGTATTGAAGAAACCCTAAATAATTTATTTTATATTGTTTAAATACTTCAAGAAATATTTATTTAAATTTAAAATACGTATAAAAATACGGGTTATTACATATTATATTGCACATATTTAACTAATATAAATTATGTGTATTGATAAATTATTTTAAATTTGTCTGATAATGTTCTCATACTAAATAATTTAATGTTAAATTAATAGTTTTGTAACAATTATATATTTTTTTTCAAAAAAATGAGTCAGATCAATTGACAATATTGGTTTGTACTTAGATTCGTCATCGTTTATTGACGTTGGTAATTTTCTTTCCCTCTCGTTTGTGTTTTAATTTTTTTATTTGTTGTGTTTAACTAGTACATCGAGAAGAAATAAAATAGGACACGTGACAAACAACAAAAACTAAAACCCTAAATTGAAAAAATCTCGTGAAAATTGCAAATAACATTAACATACCACCGAATTCCATAATTTAAAATTTAATTACAAGATTAAATAACAAATAACAATACGCTAAGGGATGACATAATGAATACATTCATAACAGAGTCCATTTCAAATATGGCTGCTAAATGAGCAATAGTATTTTTTGCCCGGCAAACATGAATACAATTGAAACTAAGAAAACCATCACATATTCTACTAATATCCTTGTAGATGTGGAAAATAGGAGCATCACCCTCGATCTTCTGTCTGATTGCCTGCACTACATTCAAAAATTCGCATTTGAGCACAACATTATGATAGCCAACGTAACTAGCAAGCTTCACCCCGTGCCGAGCTGTTGTAGCCTCTGTCATCTCAGGAACCCAGTGGCAGCTTGTCCACCTTGTAACCACTAGTAGCAGCTTTCCCCACTCGTCTCTAATAACTACGCCCAAACAAACACCTCCTTCTATAGGCACAAAAGCTGCTACATTACCCATGACATGATCACGACCCGGAGGTGACCAACCAGTACTAGAGTAACTATCGTCTCTACTTATATTTATAACTCTTCATTTTTCCATAATTTCTCTGCCTTATCAAGCTTAAACAAAACATCCCTATATAAGAGGAATGTTCTTTCAATCGGGTCACCCAAATAATTTATATTGGGTGTCCCGTCAAGTAAACAAAACAGTTTAGGGTACGAATTTATAACTTGTAAATAAGTTTCTTCCCTAGGCAGATATTCTAAATACATCGCAACAATATATTCATCACAATACGTATAACCCTTACCTTCTTTTCTCGATTCTTGGCTAAGATATAAGTCAATCCTATAAGTATTTAAGCCTATACTCTCGGTTGACTTCTTTGTTAAGTATTCTACTAGTGCGTCGGCAGGAGGAAACATCTTTCAATTCGCGACAAAATGTAGGTAGTTTGTAGCTTATTTTCAAAATAAAAATTGAATTTACTTAGTAGTACAATACTAAGTAATAATGAGGTAATAGTGGGTTGGAGGAGCAAGGGAATGTGTTAGTGGGGATGTTGAGAGAAATGAGGTAATAGTGGGTTGGAGGAGCAGGGCAATGTGTTAGTGGGGATGTTGAGAGAAATGAGGTACTAAGGGAATGAGCAGCAATATAATTCAGTGGCGGACTGGGCCTTGTGCCTGGTGAGGCAAATGACTCACCAGGGCCCAAAAAAAATTCTAAGTTTTCTTTTTTTTTTTTTTAAAAAAAAAAATAAAAAAAATAAAAAATTCTAACTTCAGCCTGTTGACTTGCCGAGTCCCGACTTCCTCAAGCCCTAGCCCCCGCTGCCGCTGCTCTTCGCTTCTTCATCTTCACCCAAATCCCGCATTTCCGCCGGCAGCCGACTCCGTGAGACGAGACCTACAGACGACCAGCGGTCAGCGGACCAGACGGCCAGACCTCCAGTGCTGCTCACTGCTCTTCGCTTCTTCTTCATCTTCTGCACCTTCAAGCACTAGAAGAAAAAAGGTGATGGGAAGCCACAAATTGGAAGCGGTTATTGAAATCCGCTTCCAATTCCTTACAAAAATTCCCGGCAAAAAAGAAAAAAAAAAGGATAGAATTGGAAGCGGTTTGAGTTGAACCGCTCCCAAAAATATAATGGGAAGCGGTTCAAACTTCAAACCGCTGCCCTTTCTAAAAAAAAAAGCGGGATCAAATAAATACTTCAAACTCAGCTCACTCCTTCATTTTCGCGTTTCCCTCTCACCTTCTCCTCAAAGATGAAGGTCGCAACTTCATTTTCGCGTTCCCCTTTCACCTTCTCCTCGCCGCAGCTGCAACCACATTTCGCGTTCCCCTTTCATTCTCCCTCCTCATTCACTAATGGTCATGGTGGTCGTGAGAGATAACGACTGTGTGGTGTTCATGGTATGAGCTTCTTTAAACTTTCCCCTTTAAATTTCAAATTTAAGGTTTCTTTGCATAATTACTAGTTCAAATCTTTGATTTTTTTTCTATTTCTAGGGTTTCGATTTGTAACTGTTGGTGGTGGTGGAGAGCAGCGATGGTGAGGTTCGATTTGTGCATATAGATATGCAAAGTAGCTAGAATTTTGAATGTGTTTGGCTTCATGTGTGTTTTTCATTTGCTAATTGCCTAATTTAATTTACGATTTGGGGATTTTTGATGTAGGTTTTCTGTATTTGATTTAATTATGTCATTTTTGTTTAAATTTGTGTTTTGTGCCAGTTTTTGCTCGGAAAGTTGAAGGGGTTTTGTTATCTACTAATGGATAGTCAGGATTAGCTGATTTTTGTGTGAATAAGGATTGTTTTGAAGTTTAATTAGCTTAATTTATGTGGAATTTGTGCTCAAATAAAGTACTTGCTATCTGTATAATCATTTTGTTTGCTTAAACTAAACAATTTCGTCTAAAAAAGTAGAAATTGAAGATTGGTTTTGAGTCTTTTGACTGTGTTTAGTTATAGTTTTGTCTAATTGTCTTCATTATAATTTTTAAGTCCCAAATGATTTATTTTAATATGATTAGCCGATTAGAAACTGAAGATTGGTTTTAATTAGCCGATTCGGGAATTTTTCCTCTAGAAACTGAAGTTGTGACCGGATATTTGACTATTTGAGTTGAGTAGTTGAGCCCTATAATTTTTGTTTAATTGATATTGATTATTATTTCTGATTTTCTGTTTAATTGATATTAATTATTGAATTTATTATCATTCATTCTGCATTTATCATGTATGTGTCGCAATAACTGGTGTCGTACTTTGTAGACTCGTGGTGGTAGTACCTTTGGCTATCTTCTTGTTGGTATAGTGAAAGTTGTAATTTATTAGTTTATTTTATTTAAAGTCTGGATCTTTAGGGTTTACTGTAATTGATAATCACCCAATCATAGTACAAGTATTAGAATTTATTGGGTTTTGTTTCTTATTAAATAAATCTGGACACTTTTAGCTCTGTTTTAAGAAATTTATGTTAGTGGGATACTGGGAACTTCCTTTTTGGATATTTTCTCTTGATTAATGTAGGAAGAAATCTATTCACTTTTATTGAGTCACCCATATAAAAATAAGGCAGAAATTGGGTTTTGAGTCTTACTTTCTTTCATTGCAATATTGTACTTTGAGATGAATCTATCATGATTGCAGATGAATCAAGCTATTGGTGTATGACTTCACTTATCATGATGAATTCCCAAGCTTGTAGATCAGCCTTGCAAAATCAAACATCTCAGGCTCAGCCGCTCAGGTTATGCTTTCTTTCAATTTTTGATAAATTTTCCAATCAAAATTTTACTTCTATTATATGTAATGTTGAATGATCAAGTACTTGAATTTTCAGTTCTGCTCTGTCATTGTTGGTATATGATTTTTATTTAGTGCCATTTAACCTATTAAGAGCTCTATTTTTGGCTTTGGCTAATTATGAACTATATTATGTTTGAGTTTTGTTGCTTGTGGTAAATCAAATCTCTTCTAGTGAAGAATTTCCTTGGGTAGTTTGGTTCTCTGTGTTTAACTAGCTTTATAAAAAATAAATACCAAGTAAAAAAGTAAAATGATCCAATTTGCTTGCTTATTATGAACCTTTGAAGTATTGATAAGGTCAGAATATATGGGGTTTTTTAATTTTTTGTTTAGCGTCGATCAATTTGGTAACTAGTATGTTACTATGTTTGGTGACTTATGAATCTTAATTATGCAACAGCCTACGCAGGCTGCCCATGCCAGGCACCAGCCCAGGCCAGGCAGCTGCAGCAGCCCAGGCAGGCAGCAGCCCAGGCCAAGCATAGCTGTAGCAGCCCAGGCAAGCAGTAGCCCAGGCCAGGCAGCAGTCTGTTGTGGGCTGGTGCAGTCTGTGATTCGGATCGGAAGAGTCTATCTCGCCTGAGTCTTCCTTTCCTGTCAGTAGCCGGGTATGCTGCTTTGCTTTTTTTTTTTTGCTGTCTGCTGGTGGTTGTCTTTTCCCTTAAAAAAAAATAAAAAAAAAAGGTTCTCATTAGAGGAGAGGATGATCGGAGTAGAAAATTAGTTGAAGACGTTGGAAACAACGATGAAACAGTATAAAGAATTGTTGGAAGATGTAACCGATATCGAAGCCGGCTTGGTTCCGATTCCTGGCTATCTTGCTTGTCCCTTCACTTTGGAGTGGGTTGATAATGGCAAATTTGATCCTTTTAGGAAGAGGTCTGCGGCTTCTATGGCTATGTCTATGTCTATCTCTAGGCCTCATGAAAAAGAAAGGAAAAAGGGTGTGCCTTGGATTGAGGATGAACACAG
This sequence comes from Chenopodium quinoa, assembly GCF_001683475.1. Classification (NCBI taxonomy): domain Eukaryota; kingdom Viridiplantae; phylum Streptophyta; class Magnoliopsida; order Caryophyllales; family Amaranthaceae; genus Chenopodium; species Chenopodium quinoa. The sequence goes on along the minus strand of NW_018743920.1, from coordinate 9,677,479 downwards.
GTAACATCAGTTAAATAAATCACGTTTCTTTCACTGATTATTTCTGTGATTGTCAATGAAATTCGATAGTGAAATTTTACAGCTGTGGACTGGAGTCTAGTAGTGATTACTGAATAGGTTAAACTGCGTGAAATATCCGTGTTACTTCGTATGCACTGGTTTGTATGCGAATGCACGAATTATGTACTGAGTACTGATATGTGTTTTTTAGACTATGAGATTGTTGTTCCATAGGGTTGGCATTAGGTTAGCAAGTTCTGTTGTAAAAGTCTGATATCTGCAGTATGTCCTTAATTATGTTGGATATGATATGTTAGTAATTTATATTGTGAGAATGTTGAGTTATTAACAATGAGTTATGCAGGCGGTTTCTGCTTGGACTTCAGAAGCATGGGAAAGGAGACTGGAGAAACATATCACGGAACTTTGTTATATCAAAGACCCCGACTCAAGTGGCTAGCCATGCTCAAAAGTATTTCCTAAGTGCAGCCTGCCTGGGCTGTTGTGCACCTGCCTGGGTTCCCTTTTCTTTTTTTTTTTTTTTTTTTTTTTTTTGCCCTTGACTAATTGTTTGTAATATTTTGGTGTAATTAAATACGTAGTATTTGTAATTGTTATCTTAATATATTTTGGTGTGATTAAATATTATTGTTCATTGAATATATTAATGATGTTAATTTTAATATATATAATTATTTCGTGTTATATATATCATTGTATTATTGTTTGTAATATTAATATTATGATTAATTAATAATATTAATTTTATTAATAATTAATAAATAATTTTATATCGATTAATAATAAATAAAAACTGGAGAATTGGAAGCAGTTTGGCGCCAAAACCGATTCCAATTCTCCATTTTTTTCATGTGAAAAATGGGAATTGGAAGCGGTTCAAACCGCTTCCAATTTAATTATAGAATGCGAAGCCCCCCAAAAGGAAGCGGTTCAAAACCGCTTCCAATTAGGGGGGTTGAACCGCTTCCCATTTTATTTTTTCTACTAGTGAAGGTCCCTCCTCGCCTAATTGTAAGCTTCCTTATAAACCATCAAATTACTACTATGAATTTAATTTAATTAATTGATTATACAAAACCGGTATTGAATTATTGGGATTATTTTTGTAGGGTATTATAATCTAACAAAAAAAGTGCTAATTTGTGCTTAAATTAACCTAGAAAATTTGGAATCAGATGGGTATTGATCTCTTAACTCTATTGGTTTCAAGTATTTAATCTTGAAGCGTATTTCAATTAACAACTTTGTTGTAATATTTCACAATTTGGGGTTTGAAAAAATGGTGTATGATTTTGTAGTGGATATATTGGTAATTTATGATTAGAAATAATGGTGTATGTGTCAGTAATAAATACTCGTATCTTGAATATCTTGAATTATAACTGGAGTATGTATGTACTGTGCACAAACTTGAAATGCAAGCAGGTCTAAATCATTTTCCCTCCATACTTTTTTCAAAGTTTATTTTGAAAAGATTAGCTAAGTGAGATTAGTTTCATTCTGTAATTCCATAGATCATAAGAAAACAAATTATACTTAGAAAATGTAAGAAGACTGATGCGGAAGAATATCTCTCAAGTTAATATGGTAAAACTAAAAGACAAAAGTATATATCAAGTCACCTTAGCTTTAAACTACAAACAACTAACTACTCCATATTTAGAATTAAAACAGATAAAATTGATATTTAACTGAAGAACAATAGCTAGAAAACAAAATATTAAACAAATTATAAACCAACAAAATCAAATGACAATGACTAGTTTAGAATAGATTCACATGACTAATAACAGAAATTACCCACATAATTAAAACATCCAAATATAGCAAATTTCATGTCGAACGCCCGTTGAGAACTAGATTCACTTACACTGTTTCACATGTATCTCCTTTTTCCTCTATAAATCTCTCAGCTAGTTCAATTAAAAAAAAATAAATTAAAGAAATACATTTCTCTATTAAAAAATTGAACTAAAAAATATTGCATGATGACTTCAAATTCCTAAAAACATCATATTATATTACATATTATATATTATATATTGCATATATATACACATACAAATATATGTGTTTTTTTCATTGATATATTTTTCCCGAATTTTGATATTGTATTTTTCGTTCAACACTTTATATTACTTATAACTGCAATTACCAACATAAATAAAATATGTCGAAAAACCAATTTTGGATTAGATTCACTTAAGCTAATGTATTTCGGAAGTGAGGTTAAGCCTGCCTTTTAAATGCCCAATGTCATCAATACACTGCACAGTAAACCGTGATGTCTATTGTCATACGTAAAAGCCATATTATCATACACTGACGCGGGTACCACACAAGTGATTTAGTGAATAAATATCTTCATCTCAACAGATGACCACCATTACCTTGAGAGTACAAAAAAGACAAAGTTCTTTGGCTAATGATTCTGGTTTTATGCATGTGATATATTCTAAGTTGTGATTTGTGACTTAAAGCATATAAAGCGATACTCTGTACTTTATTCTTTTGGTTTTATTCATCGGACATCAATTCTACCCCTCATTTATTTAGATCTTAATGGGTACAAGTTATTACAACTCAAAGCAATACTTTGTTTACTTCTTACGAGTACTTAATTTAGTACTCCAAAGCTCAACTTTTGGTTTTAGGTACCGAATAAGACAATGAGTTTTTTTTTTTTTTTTTTTTTGACAGGAGACAGTGAAATCAATGGGATGGATTAGTCATACTCGACTACTCCCTCTGTCCCTTATTTTTTCCCTATTTGACTTTTCACGATCTTCAAGACGCGTGTTCAAACGTATATATCTCAATTTCTACATAAATATTATAGACGATTTCAACAAGATCCCAAATGAATATATTATCACTTATAAATTAACAAGAATTCATGGTCAAAGTATATTTGCAATGGGGCAACCAAATAATAAGGGATGGAGGGAGTTAACATATCAAGACAAACTAGATTATTTTGATTACATAAACTTTATTTGCCGGTACTCTAGTTTTCGCTTTTATTACTACATATTAAAGACGGTTTGTTTTATCACTATTATTAATATTTATCTAATATTATAATAACTATGTTTTACTAATATAATTTTTTTTTTAAATAATTATGCAATTAAGTTCCATGTATCCCCTAAGAGGAAAATGCGACATGTGGCGCTCTAACTAAATTAGATTCTCGCTGTTTTTTTTTTTTTTTTTTTTTTTTTTTTGAATAAAGATTTCCGCTGCTAAAGTATGTGAAAGTTGTGGTTCTGCCTCACAACACGCTAACATATGAAAGTTGTGGTTCTGCAGCTTCTGCCTCGCAACACGTGGAATCCATGGCCCAGGTTGGGTGGTGCACCAGCCTAGGGCCCAAAGCTATAATGCCCAAAATAGAACTTGCAATTTTGCAAACGCCATGGAGTATATAAGATTTTTTTTTTTTTTTTGTTTTGTAAAAAAAAAGAACAATACCATTAGTTAATTAATTAAAAGTTCTTACAGAACATATTACCATTGCCATGCCAGCTTAATGTGCCCACTGCCCAGCTTGTTGGTGGGTATTAATTTAAGGAAATAAAAGCTACAGTTCAAACAAGCTGATAAAAACAAAGCGACATCCATAGAGGCATAGATGATAGATCTAAGTGCTTGTAGAAGCCGCATTCTCCATGTCCTTGTTAACAGCAGCCTCAAGTTCAACAATTTGATACACTAGTACAACTAATTTAATTTTACATTCAATTTATATCAATAACCTTATATAGACAATGGTCTAAATCAATTTGTGCTGTTTTAGGCAAGTATAGATACAACTACCAGATAAGTTCCTCACGAATTGGTTTAGTTTAGATTGGATTGAACTCAATGTCTTTACCAAATTATGACTTGAGTTAGGCCAAGTTATGAAGTAAGACATCTAATGCGAGCACCAGTAGACAATAAACTGCACTGACTGTTTGTGCCAATCTGAGATATTACAATTACAATTTCATTTGCTAATTTAAGCTGAAGTAATTAAAAAATATCTGCTGAGATTTTGAACAACCTTCTTCCACACACAACGAAACTCGCAGACTTGCAAAAGTACAACTGGTTCACATAGACAACATTCATGCATTAAACAAATTCTGCAACAAACGTTATATACAGCATTACCGCTACTTCGTGAAAGCCTTTATGGCTTCTTGACACGGTGAAAAAAAAAAAATGTTTTACATAATAGCATGATTTAGATAATCAGATCCATCCACGATTGTATGAAGGACCACATTTTCATTAAGAGTGTCGCCTTTATGGTCTGTTCTGTGTAGGAAACAGGGTGAACATGACTAGTCTTCTTTGTTATAACACTTGCAAAGGATACTACATTACAGGCACTAGGTTTTGGTCCTTTGTACGCTTTACATATGTAGGTTATAAAGTCTTCAAAATCCTAGAACATAGAGATTTATACAAGAATTAGTTATTCATTTTCATGAATTAAAAAAAAAAAAAAATCCTTCAGTTATGAGGACAGAATAATTGACATTTCTCACCTCAAGGAGCGGTTTTCCATCCACAACAACCCAAGGCACATATTTATGCGGAGGTTTGAGGGCATCAGTTAGAGCTGCGTACTTTAGCTCAAGCTGCATGGAACTTGATATGTTAAATTCAATTAACAGAAGGCAGAAACAATAGAAATAAATAGCTACCTTGACAGAGGAGACTTAGGCCCGGGGGGGGGGGGTGGGTGGGGGGGGGGGAGGGGGTGCAAGGATAGGAACCATAGGAACCCAGCATTAGTACATCACACGTTAATGACCTGATGACCATAATATATAATTCACTGATGAACAGAGAGAAAAATAAATATTAAGATGAGATTAATTAAAGCATATACCAAGAAAACCGAAACAGAAGAGCAAGACTCTCCAAATTACAGCTCACATACACTTACATTATAACATGAAATTAATACCTTACAAAAGTTATAAAACTGAGAATTTAAGGTGTTTTATTAATTCTTGATGTGTCAAATTAGATAGTATGCATTGTTCTTTAACTATATCAAATGTTAGCCAGAGTAGAAAGAGCTGAACAAAAAGGTAAATTCTTATAAAAGCCTTTTTTTAAACCATCAGAATATTCATTCATAGAAGAATACGCCACCATCAACACCACCAAAGCCTTATTACTAAAGTCACAGAGTCTGACAGCATGAATAGAGAACTTTTCTCCTATGGTCATCCACAAAGATCCTCTTCCAAGCCCACTTTCTTCATGTCCTTTTTAACTCCCTCCATCCAAATCATCTTTGATCTTTCTCAGCTCGTTTGAGATCTCCATCAAGTCAATTAAACCAACCCTTTACCTTCCTTATATCATCCGCAGATCAATATCCGCAACTCCAACTTTCTTCCAAATATCTTCATTCCTAATTCCTTCATAGATCACTTGATGAGAATAAATGAAAAACTTCGGAACACATGTGACAATACTCTCAAATAGATGCAGCAAGCCTGCTCCTGTTCTTTTATAGTAATTAAATTGTATAAAATCAATATTAAAGGAAAAGCACCTTATCTTACTGATTGATCATGTAGAGTGGAATAAGCATTTAATCCATTGCAGTTACCTAAATGCCTCTAACGAGGCTCCTGGTGGAGTAAGAACGGTTTTGACCTATAATGAATTTTGATTGCTTTAGACCCTAAATAATTTGGAATACAATTGACTAATCTTCTACAGCATTTCACAACATACTGTATTTGTGTATACGCATAGATATCAAAGGTATGTAAATAACACAAGTTGGTCTAAAGGTGGCAAATATTTCCATGCTAAAGATGAAAACTGAGAACTAACGTATGCGCAAAAATAAGGTAGATTTTGGTTTATACTTGTATTAGCAACACATGCTAGCATGAAACAATGAAAATTCTGCCCCATAGAAGACTGACCTTCTTTCCCACTTCACTCTTGTAACAATCAGTAATAGGTTCTGGATCCAAACCCAATTCCTTGAAACAAGTTTCCCACTGGTAGTACTTGCCCTCATAAACAAGACTCTCAACGCAAGTAATAAACGGGAAGTGGTCATCCTGCCAAAGAGTTTGATCCACAGCATACATTAGCTACTGTTTTACAGAAAGCAGATTCTTCCATCCATATAAGAAGACACAAATCGAAACAAGTTTATAAAAGGAGTGCAAACTTTAAACAAAATGACTAAGATACATGCAAATCTCATCAATTATCTACATGCGCTCATAAGAAACACTTCAAAACAATTGGCATAGCAAGCGCAAAAATTTAAACAAAATTATCCGAAATTGGTGTATTTAGATGAACCCCCACCATCCAAATTTCACAAAAAATGCAGCTATTGAACTCAGCAGTCCCACCAGATTACATTCCATATCATATCAATTCAAATTTAGACCAAAACTGATGTTTTGATCTCAAATTGAAACATTTAAACAAAAACATTGATACGTAGTATATAAAATCAAACTAGACAATTTAAGCAAAATGATGTGAGCTATAAGTAGATGAAACTACACCAAATATGTATAAAATTCAAGAAATACTTCACAAACACATTCATGCAGATCTACCAAATTATTCCAAATTCTAAAGTGTTAAAAGCTGTATTAAAAGTATTAGAAAAATAATCCGAAGAACTATATACCACCTTTAGGTTTGCAGTGCATGTAAGGAGCTAAAACTAGAAATATTAAGCGATATCAAACATTAGTTGCATCAATCGACGAGTAACAGAAATAATTATTTGATTTTGCCAAGCAATACTATCAAATAATTTCAAAGTATATGATAAATTAGGTAAAATAAAGGCAAAAATTATTAGAAGAAAATGTACCAGATTAGGCCAAGCATGAATGGCACAAGCTTCAACAGTATTAAGCAAACATTCATTAGGACCATGCTGAAATCACCATTAATCATCAATCAAAACCAATAAATCAGCATTAATCAAATTCAATTTCGATAAAATCGATAAAAATTATACAGTAAAAACAAAAAAATGTTGAATCAATCAAACCTGGCAAGTAAAGGAATTATTGGAAGTAAGCTTAGCATTGCCCCAAGGAAAAAGGCGAAGGTCAACGATGTCGATTATACCATTTTGGAAGATGATTGCGAGGTCGTTGATGATGAAGTCAGCACTGTACGGACACAAGCTTTCGTAGTACAAATCTAGCTTCACTTTTTCTGCAGAATTTGAAGTTGCTGAGCAGATTTGGGTGATTGTTAGGTATGTGAGGAGGAGAGAGATAATTCGTCGAAGATTTTGAGACGCCATTTTTGGATGAACTGAGGATTCTGGAAAAGATATAGTTTTGATTTTGAAATTTAAGGGTTTTTGATTGATTTATTGATTGTTTTGTTGCATGCAAATATGCAATGTGGAAGAAAGAGAGACAGAATGGAGGGAAAATAAACTTCATCAGGTTCTGAACTGGTCATGAACCTAGTTCAGGAAATGGGCTGTATGCCTGTATTACTTGCCCAATTAATTGGCCGATGTAGATGTTATTGTAGACTCGGGTGTACATGGAATTATGGAAAGGTATTCGGAGTAATGGAAATAATGCTTGGATGCGGATTTTTCATTAATGCCTGATGTGAAGGTCAAAATTCAAAAGAATGACGGATAAATATTCAGCAAATTCTATCATACACTCGGGTGTACCTAAAAGTTACGGGAAATTATGCACTCCTTTAGATTTTGCATTGGAAGTTTAGTTAAAGTAATGAAAGGCATCATCTTCCATTTGATCAAAGAGCCATGCGGCACATTGTTCATTCATCTTGTTGGATAGGCAAAGTAACCATCTAACTTCTTTAACCAATGCAAATGTTTGAAAATTAAAGGATCAATGTCTTCAATCTAATTAAGTGACATACTCAAACATACAAAGTTGTGAAGAGGTGTAACGGTAACCAATGCAAGATGATTATTGAGATCATTAAGAACCTTGGCCAATTTAGGGTTAAGAAGATAACAAGGTCATGAATGGCAACAATGTTGGCTGGAGGACATGTTACCCTATCAATTTACAAGCAACTTATAGCTCATATTCCGTTATAACCAGCAGGAAATTGGTATGAATTACATCTAACTGATCAACCTACCTTATCTCGAAAAGGGATCATTACATTGATTGCTCCCATCACCAAAGAAGCTTGAAGGGTTATACTAGTGCCAATAGAAAACTCGGAATTTAACAACACTCTTAAAAACAGACAAGGTTGTTATTTACATCACAATTACATGCCTACATGGTAATAGACATATTTAAAAACCACCACGATGTCTTTTACATAACAGGATTTGATATTTTGATTTATATCATTTGATCAGTCCATGAGGCTATGGAAGACCAAATATTAACCAGGAATTGCATCTTTGCAGTCTGTTCTGTGTAGCTGACAGGGTGATAATGATCGATCTTTCCTCTCAGAACACTTGCAAAGGATGCTTTCTTGCAAGCACTAGGTGGAGGTCCTTTGTAAGCTTTGCAGATATAACTGACAAAGTTTTCATAATCCTATAACATAGAAAAAAAAAAGGATTAGTTACTAATTGTCCTGAAGAAAGAAATGATAATGATGCAACACATCTAATGTACACTTGGACAGCGTTGTACATGCACCTCATGTGCCTGTGTGTACGTGTATGATACTTGCAGGGTGCTACGCGCATAGGTACAAAGTGTAAGATAAAATTGGCAGTATTGAGGACAACAGAATTGGTAGTTCTCACCTCAAGAAGGGGTTCTCCAGCCACAACTACCCAAGGCACATATCTATGAGGAGGTTTGAGTGCAGCAGTTAAAGCTGCATATTTTAGCTGAAGCTGCATGGAACTTGGTAAGTTAATTTCGGATCACATTACAGACAAACTAGCAAGAAACTGTGAATATAGAGAACCAAAGATGACTGACCTTTTTGCCATGTTCGCCATTGTAACAACTAGTAACCGGTTTTGGATCCAAACCCAACTCCTTAAAACAAGTTTCCCATTGGGTGTACTTGCCCTCAGAAACCTGACTTTCAACGCAGGTAATAAATGGGAAGTGATCTTCCTGTCAAAGAGTTAGATTCAGGTCATAAATTAGTACGAGACCTCTAGAATATTTGAGACGGTTTGAATTATACTTGCATTACATACTCCGTATTAGATCCAATTCTTCCAACTGCTATAAAATGGATCAAAAGGATCATGACATAATCTAAGTAAATTACAAGCTCAAAAGAGATTTACCAGATTAGGCCAAGCATCAATCGCACAAGCTTCAATAGTATTGAATAAGCATTCATTAGGACCATGCTGAAATGAAATCATCAATCAAAATAATTAATCAGTCTTAAAAATTTTCTACCATCGATTCCGTTTCTAAACAATTGATGTTTCATACTTATTCATTTTCACTAAATAGTTGAATACAGACCTGGCAAATGAAAGAGTTGTTGGAGATGAGCCTGGCATTTCCCCAAGGAAAAAGGCGAAGATCAACAATATCAATCAAACCATTCTCGAATATGATGGGTAGCTCATTGAGGATGAAATTGGCACAATAAGGACACAAGCTCTCATAATACAAATCTAAAGGAACCTTTTTTGCCGTATTCGGACTTCCTAAGCATACTTGAAACACAGTTAAGTATGCAAGAACATAAAAACACCGTCGCAAAACAAAAGCCATCTTTGTAAAAACAGAGAAATTACAAAGTACGGAGATCAACTAGCTAACATAATTTAATCAGTATTGCTACTTATATTGATGTGTGTGGATGTTAGGGGAGTAGAGGTGGCAGTGTGAGAATCTTTCAGATTTTTTTGGCCCACTTTTATAGAGTTAGTTGAGGAATCTTTGTGGTTTGAAGTTTAGTACACACAAGATTCAGATATTTGCTTAGGTAGTTTGATTTGTTCAACTGGTTTTTTATAATTTTTTGAGTGGATATGAGACTAATTTTCTGACTTTTATTACAGCATAGTTCTTCCAACTGTAATTGTCTTTATTGATTGAATTAGAGACATGGCAAGACGTGTTGGACTCTTTGATGGCTAAAGATGATGATTCGACCGATTGAGATAAGGCGGATGAAGGCAAATGAACTTGGCCAGATTCCGGGTGAATCTAGTCGGAAAATTGGGCTGTATGTTGTTAACTGATGTATGGTAAGTACTAAGTGGTATCTTATCAGTTTAGGCATTTATTTTTGTTACTTTTTGCGGACAGCATGGAATAACGACATTGTTTACTACATCACAGGCCAAAACGGTGATGTTTCAGTGCACCTCAGCTAAAAAAAGTTTAGGACAAACCTCTACAGTCTACACGTGTTAGATCAACTATAGGTCTACAGGTGCAACCGTGCAGAGAGTTTCACACGACCTACATGTTTTTAATAAACGGAAATTATTCGGACTATTTTCACATCCACTGTAGAAAATTGAGTAGCCATGAAATGCATTTCCAGTTTATGTTTATGCTAAGAGAGAGTATGATTTAATATTGCTGTTGCTATATTGCTACGTTGAGGTGAAGTCATTATTAAATCTAGTAAACTATTGAGATTTTAAACCTTATTCCATAATCAAAGAAACCTGCAGTGTTAAACTGGTATACGAACACAGGAGTCATTAAACAAACATTGCTGCCACTGCCAAGAAAAAGCATTGAGAATTTTGACAGTTTTTTACAGCATAAAAAGTTCGTTAATTACATAACAGCTATATGCCTCTAATGATTTCTTCACACCGAAACAACCACACTGTCTTTACATGACAGCAGGATTTATATCATCTAATCTATCCATGACGCTATAAAGGACCAATTTTTCATTTGAAGCGGGGTCTTTGGGGTTTGTTTTCCGTATCAGACATGGGGAGAGCATGACCTCCTCCCTTGGGAGCACTTGCTAAAGATGTTTTCACGCAAGCAGTAGGTGGAAGCCCTTTGTAAGCTTTGCAGATGTGACTAATGAAGTTGTTATAATCCTATAACATAGAAAGTTCAACAGAAGTTATCATAACTTAAAAAGTTATTAATCGTTCTGAAGAAAGCAAAGGAAGATCAGTAAATAGAATAACAGAATTGGATTTACTCACATCTTTAAGGGGTTGTCCATCAACAACTACCCAGGGCACATATACATGAGGTGGTTTGAGCGAGGCAGTTAGATTTGCGTATATTAGCTCAAGCTGCATGGAATTTGAATAGTTAAATTCAGCCAATAACCCAAGGCAGAAACAAAAAGGATACAAAATAAAATGGTAAAACAGACAAGGAAGAAGGGGGGGGGGGGGGTTGCAAGACTCGCCAAGCTTTAAGTTGTTTATTGAATACCAGCAGTTATGCAACTAAAATTCTTCTGCGAATGTTACTGTTCTAATGCTAGCCAGGGTCAAAATGATTACAGTCACATACCATTTAATAAAAACTACCTGATCCATCAAGGATAACACAGATGAGAGATGTATGTTAGCTTAAGTTAAGAAAATTGAAACAGAAGCTAGGACTTTCCGTGATATTATTCACTTCCAGTATAACCCTGATTCTCAACTCCAGAATAAAAGCAAGCTTCCAAGCATGATAGAAATATGAATAGTTCAGCTGTTTTTATGATTCTTCGAAATCTCAAATAAAAGTGTACATGACTATTCGTTCTTACAGATATGCCAAACAGTTCACAGAATAGAAAGGATTGAATAAACAGGTAAATTTTAATAGCATGCCCTAAAATGTTTCAGAATATTATTCCTTCATGAACATCCTGATAAGAATAAAGGGAGCACATGCAGCTTGCAAAGCTCTAGAGTATATCTTGGCACATACATTTGGCTTGCTTGCATCCTTTCCTACTAATTAGCTTGTTAACAATAATGTAGATAAGCTATTAAGTATTAACAGAATATAGGAATTCCCAAAATAATTAGAATTTATACTGTAGAAAAATGATACAGACACAACTGGGGTATAATAAACCATGATATGATTTCTCAAGATCAATAAAACTACAACTTAATAATATGCGCCTTGACAGGAGAAGGTACAATAAACTACAAACCATTCAAGTATTATCACCGTTACCTAAATGCCTACATGAGGCTCCTGACTATAGCAGAGTAAGTAAGTCAGTGACGTGGAGTAAGTTGTATTCTTTAGACCCTGATTGATAGGAACACATTTGGCGAACCGACTATCCAAAATACTCTCCAGGAGAATATAACTATAAAGGAAGCATATATTGCAAAGTGAAGGTTGATCTTGGATTACATGAACAAGACAAGCTTGCATGAAACAAAGATAGAGCACAAAAAAAGGTTAACCTGTTTGCCACCTTCACCCTTGTAACACATATTAACAGGTTCTGGATCCAAACCCAACTCCTTAAAACAAGCTTCCCATTCCTTGTACTTGCCTGCGAAAGCCTGACTCTCAACACAAGAAATAAATGGGACATGAACATCCTGTCAAAGAGTCAAATCTGCATGGTACGTAAGATGTTCAATTACAGAATTAACAATTAATTTACTACACCAAAAGACACGATTTTAGACTGCTGAAAAAAGGAATGCAAAAACACATTCACTTGTCTGCACAACAGATACACTTTGAAAACAATAGGCAAAAAAACGTAGAAGAAATTAAAGTATATAGATAAATCAGCAGCTTATAAGTGAAACTCAAGAAAATTACAATGCATTAATTCACTTCCATTAAAAAAGAAGGCAAAAAAATAAGAGAGATTACCACATTGGGCCACGCATAAATGGCACAGGCTTCAACAGTATTAAGTAAGCATTCCTTAGGACCATGCTGAAATGAAATTTTAAATGTTTAGCAAAAATCAGAAGTAAAAGAGTGGGGAACAAATGTAGATGAAATTAGACCTGACAAGTAATGGAGTTATTGGAAGCAAGCTTGGCGTTGCCCCAAGGTAAAAGGCGAAGATCAACGATGTCCATAATACCCATTCTCAAAGATGACTGGGAGTTTGCGCATGATGAACTTAGCACTGTATGGGCACAAGCTCTCATAGTACAAGTCTAACTTCACATTTCCTGCCAAATTTGTATTCCCTAAGCAGATTTGAATCATTGATAGGTATGCAAAGAGAGAGAAACAGCACTGCAGAAGTAAAGAAGCCATTGTTGCAGTCAATAGAACAGAGGATTTTTGTAAAGAATGAAGAATGGAGATATACCAGTACTGGTATTTATAAAAGTGGCAGTGTAAGAATGTTTCAGTTTTGTTTCCTGACATCATTTTCCACTTTAGGAAACCCCCAAGGTTTGAAGTGCAGCACTGATGTATAAAAGACCATAAATTTGTTTTTTGTCGTTTTTGATCGCGGGACTTATTTTAGGATTAAGTTCACATCATTGATCGAGTGACTTGTTTTAGGATTAAGTTCACATCATTAAGCACTAGTATTCTGACATTTAGAGCACAATTCCTCCCACTACTGTGTTACTGAGTGAATGAGGAAATTGCAAGACGTGCAAGAATGTTTCGCTGATACTTATGTTCTCCTAGTATAATTATCGAATAGTGCAAAGGAGATAATGAGCAGTTCTAGAGCTTCTAGTATGTGCATTCTGGCGGAAGTACCATGCATTCTCCGATAAAAGAGGTGCACACACTAGTCAAGCATCAGCATGGTGCATAGCCTGAGGGTTCACGAGTCACCTTCATACTTTAGAATGTATTGAATGTACTCCTAGATGCATGGCTTTGTTTGTTTAGAGAGATATATTTCATCCATCTCTCTTATCTGTCATCACAATAACAAAATTAGATTATATTACTATAAATGTTAAATAATGACGATACATTTAGTATGCAGGATTCAGTAGAATCTGATGAGATGTTATGGACTCTCTTTTTTTTTTCCTTCTTCTACTTGAATGTCAAAAAGATATGAAAATAAAACTCTTATAAGTCTTAAGAGTAATGGGGAATAATGAAATTTGACTTACACCCATATCTCTTTCTTTAGGAATAGGAATAACCTTTCACTTTTTGACAGTAAACGCAGCAATGGTTAAAAAAAAAAAGAAAGAAAAAACATATTATGCTTCCTCATGGTAAATAACATTGTAATAGCATGCCATTCATCTTCAAATTACTAAAACTAGAACTGAAATAAGTGGAAGCTGATGAAATGTAATGGTCCACTATCTTCTTCGAAAGAATCGTAACTATTTTCAGCAAGAGAACAATAATCATGCCATTTTCAAAATTTATATACCAAATAAGAGCATACCTCTTCTATCCTAATTGAAACCACTTTCACAAAAGCTAATATCTTAGTTAAGTCCTAAAATAACGCTATTTTACAGTAGTGCAATTGTTGAGATAGTGAGATGTTATTCTCTGAAAATCTATTTCCAAAACTGAATGCATTAATGCACTATCTCATAGCAAAGAACAGCCTGTACAGTCTAGAAAACAATGGGAATGTTGCACTTTTATACATATCGGCTTCAAGGAGTAATGGACAACTCTTATGCTACTGTTTTGTTTAAGATAGAATAAAAAAAACACAGCTAATGATGAAACAGAGAGCAGAGCATAGAGACAGATCAGGCAGCAGAATTACTCGAAGAAGCTGTATGGTTACAATACATACAGCTTATGCTACTGTTCTGCATAAGATAGAATAAAAAATACACAGCAGATAGATGATGAAGCAGAGAACAGAGTACAGAGACAGACTAGGCAGCAAATTATTTGATGAAGCTGTATGGTCACAATAGTCATATATTTATTCCTTATGAGTTGAACTCTCAAATGTTAAGGCCCAATACAAGTTCTGGTTCAATCTAGGTAGAACACCAAGTACAACATCATATTACAGTATACAAACGCTCGGCTATTAAATGCAGGGCCTATAATGACATAGGCACATAGCTTCTGATCTTAGGGCTAATAAGGAAGGAATCTAAAAGCATGTTCACGATAAATATCCTTTGCTCTTTAAGCTCTCAACAGACTCCTTGATTATCTGCTCCATAGGTATAAACTGAAGGCCTAAGTCGATCAATTTCTTTGATGCATCCTTGGCCCTCAACAGGCCCGGCTGTGTATCTCTTGGCAACCTGTACAGATGGAAGAGGGGTTGAGGCCTAAATTTTAAATCTCCTGATAAAGAAGAGGGGTCATGAGGTTAAGCAACTGCTAGGTGATAATAGGTAAAGCTCCAGATAGTTGTAATATTACAAACTTGTGATGCAAAGATTACAAACTCAGGTTGCAGTCCCAGATTGTCAAAACCTAGATTATTATCTCTTTATTGGAAACAGCTTAAGAAATTTGGTACAATAATGCTTGCCTGACAGTTGAAAAGATACAGTAAACAAGTTAGTTCAGAGATAGTATAGCAAATTACCTTGGCACATTATACTCCGGTAATAGCTCTGCCACTTTGGCAGCAAAGTCACCATATTGTGATATAGCTTCCACGCACAAGTGTCTTCCAGTAGCAGACTTGTTTTCATATACTAAAATGTGTGCCAGGGCTACATCCTTAACATGGACAGATCCCATAAAGAAATTTTCATATGTTTCAGTGCAGCCTATAATTTTGGAAACACTATGAATAATTATCTTGAATTGTAAATGTTATGTATGTGCACAGACTTGAAATGCAAGCAGATCTGAATCATTTTCCCTCATTGCTTTCTCAGAGTTTATTTTTGAAAAGACTAGCTATGTGGACCAAAATTTTAGATTAACTTCATTCTGTATTCCATATATCATAAGAAAACAAATTATACTTGGAAAATTGGGAGAAGACTGATGCGGAAGAAACTCTCCCAAGTCAATATTGCAAAACTAAAAGACAAAGTATATACAAAGGCACCTTAGCTTTAAACTACAAAGTAGTTGTTTCAATCACCTTTAAAGGGGTATGGAGTACTACTCTGTATTGAACATCAATTAGAAAGAAAAAAAAAACAACAAACGATTTAGAGAGAAGCTATATTCGATCAATCATTTTCAAGGGATGCAAAAATTACTGAAAGGTGACTGTCAAATATTCAAATATGAAGTAAAAGCTGGTAGACAGCATAGGCCTAAATTATATGTAAGATTTTGAAAAAATTTAGCAATCATTACCCTGAATATAGTGAAGAAGCAGTACACTGTTTGTATTTCACATGGGTGAGAGAACAGGCCCCATGACAGTGTGCCAAGGTTATCCACGACCACGTTCAAACCATTCTCTTCAGCAAACTCTTAAGTTCTTTTTTACAGCCAAGGACTCAGAAGTGGATGCAACAACTAGAACAAGGAGTTCTATGCTTAATAATAATAATTATAAAAATGTATATATTTGTAAAAAATAGTAATAAGGAACACTTTTCAATTGACCTTCTCTTTTCCTAAACTTAGGGGTCCTTAATCTGTGAGAAGGATATTTGAAGCGGAAGCATTCTTTCTAATTACTGTCCTTAATATGTTGACTTACAAGCAAAAACTATGTTTGAAATTCTTAGGGTTTTCAAATCAGAAACAACAACAAGACACACCACAACAATTACCTCACAGAACATCCCAGTAGTGTAGGGTCTAGCAAGGTGTATACAACGTTAATTCTTAAAGAAACAGAGATTGTGTCGCTACAAGATTTACAATCTCACATTCACACTTAATATAACAAGTGAACATAAATCATGCCAGAGGCATGGTTTGTGAAGGTCACTTGTCAAGATAAACATTACTAAACAGAGATTGTGGAGTTGGTCACATATGATGGAAAAATTAGAAGATATCAAGCTGGTGAGTTACATGTAAAATCTGGTCAGATAGATTTCATTACCCTGAAGAAGGCGAAGTATCATTAGCATACTTGCATTTAATGTGGGTGGGAGAATTGGCCCCATCACAGTGCCAGGATTTACCACCACCATGTCCAAGCCATTCTCCTTGGCAAACTCCCAAGCTGCTTTTTCAGCCAATGTCTTGGAAAGTGGATACCACAACTAGAACAGGAAATCCATGTTTGTTAGCAAAAGTACACAACATCATCAAGAACCAATAAAGACATGTTTTTGAGGAGTTGAAAGTAAACATACATCCCAAATTAAAAGATACTACACCCAAAACAGAATAACCATTTAAACTGAGTAAAAGAATCACCTTGGCAGCCTGAATACTCAAATCTTAGCACCAGACCCGCAATTTTCACAGAAGCATTACTCAATGTTTTTACAATCTAAATAATATCTAGAACTCCAAATGATCCATATCAATATATTTTATAAATAGCCACTTTCACACATACCAAGATTTCAGTTACACAGGATCAATTATGCATATCAATCAATCAAAGCCTTAATCCCATAAGTGAGGTCAGCTAAATAAACCAAATTTGATTATTCCGTGTAGTCATCGACCAAAATCTTTCTCCTCCATCCCATTCAATATTGCATTAACATAACAACATGGCCTACAACCTAACAATATTTTGATCAAATGAAATTAGATTAGGGAGGTACTTTATAGTTTATACCATGTAAAATGCAAATAGTTTGCAAAATTAAATACCATCCTTGTAAACCCTTGAACTATCTTAATAACCCTAACCATAAATTCCAAAGCAATCATTGAGCTTACATTGCTGGAAACACGGTCATCATAAATTCCACATCTGCAATTATATTATAAGTGAACAGCTAACTTAACAATAAACCACGGGGTAGCACTAATTCACTAACACGCCACAAAAGCAACAAATCATTCAAATTGAACAAAATTAACAAATATTATTAAAATTAAGTAAATTACCCCATTCTGCTTACAATACTCAACATCAGTCCAACAATTTTCATCCTTAACAACATCAGCAGGCCAATTCGGACTCGGCGTAATTGCAGAAACAGAAGAAGTCACAACCACACGCTTTACACCTGCCGCTTTCGCAGCTCTCAGTACATTATTAGTCCCTTTAATTGCTGGATTAAGCAATTGCGTCTGTTTATCACTCAAAATTTTCCAATATCATAAGTATACAATCAATTATCAACAAAATCCAAAAAATAAAAAAAGGAAAATCAAAATCAAAACCTCAGGATCATGAACTTGATCGACAATACACGGGGAAGCAAGGTGAAAAACGCCGGAGACACCAGAGACGGCGGCAACGATGGAATCGTAATCGAGAAGATCGATTTGGAACAATCGGAGACGAGATTCAGCGCCTTCTAGAGCTTCTAGATGCTTCGTTTCCTTCTCATCGTCTGAAAATCAAACAAAAAACTAGTGTTAATATACAAACTTCAAGAGTTGATGAAATTGAGTGATGAAGAAGAGGAGTGAGAAAACGGAACTGAGGTCTTTGACAGTGGCGTGGACGGTGTAGTTGCGAGAGAGGAGGAGAGAGACTAGCTGTGACCCAATGTAGCCACTGCCGCCGGTGACGCATACCAATTTATCGTCGGACATTTTCGCTGGGAAGAGTTTTGGGACTTGGGAGTGTGGTTGTTTCGAACGAACCTTCTTAGTTCACTTAGTTGTTACTCTTGTTCCTACTTAGGAAATTTTGACATTTGCTTCTGGGGAAAACATCACGTTTCATATTTGTTATCTGTTTAAATTTTTTTTTTTACTTTACTACCACCTAAATCATACTTTGTTAAAAATAACTACCAGATGCCTTATTCTATTACTGTTTTCGTCAGTGGGCTCCACTCCAACGGCTAGTTGATTATTCTCCCCATTTAAACTCGTTTCTTCAACGTTCTTCTTTCTTTGCTCTGAATCTTTGCTCAGCGTAATATTTCTCATCAAAATTGCATCAAACAAAAACACAATTTCATTCCTACAATCTATTGTGAATTCATTGAGTGTGGTAATTGGGATTCGCTAGGTTGATTTGCGAAGGAATTTCAAGCGGAAAAAGGGTAAGTTCTTTGTTCAATTGGAACAATTTAGCAAAGTAATCTTCAATTAACTGATTAATTAGTAACGTAATTAGTGTATAGGAATGATATATTCGCTATAATCGAATTTGGATTTGAGTAATTTGTAGTTAATTCCATGAAAAAAATTTAGGTTCTTAAGGAAAATTGAAATTGGAGGTTTTTTTGTTGGGTGTGATAATCATGAAATTGATACTATAGGTTGGTAATTAAAGTATTTGTTGTTATAATCATTCATTAATTTGGTCGATTTGCAGGGAATTATGTCTTTGATTAGGTCTTCACCCTCCAAAAGCAAGAACTGTGACTATGGCATTCCCATGACAAGGCTTACCTCATGGACAAGAGAGAATCCTGGTAGAAAGTTCAAGGCATGCAAGTTTTATGATCCCAAAACAGAAACCAGGGGTTGCAGGTGCTTTGAGTGGGTGGATGAAGATGATGGGACTGATTGGCAAAGGGAGGTGATCAATCAATTGTTGTTGGACAAAAAACTGATGAAGGGTGAGATCAGCTCACTGCAAAGAGAAGTAGAGGACCTTAGTGGCCAAAGAAGGTGCTTATTGACTGAGAATGACAATTTTAAACTAAAGTGCAAAGCTTTGAATGCTGACAGGAAGAGATACTCTAAGGAAGGGCAGCAGAACAATGCAGGGTTTGGGTATGTTGTTGTGGGTGTTGTCCTATGTTGTGTTTTGTTGATGGTAGGGATGTTAGTTGTGCTTAAAAAAGTTTAGGTTAGTAGGTGTTAACTGTTAAGTATTATGTAAGTCTGCTCAAATAAAGTGGACAGTTTGAAATTGTAAGATCTTCAAATATGAATGAAAAAGGCAACATTTATGAGACAATAAACATAATTTCATACCATTGCAATGTTAAGTAGTGCATTAGTTACAAAATCTAGCTGAATTGAAGTACTTAGACATTACAGACAATTGTTCATACTTAAAGTTCAAAATTCATTAAAAACATAAGCTTAAAAGGGTACAATATCACTAAAACAAAGAACTCAAACTACTTTCTTTTTGCCCTTTGCTTGCTTCTTTGGGGGATTAGCTATTGTTATAGTAGATGCTTGAGACTGTTGGCTGCAGGCAATAGGTTGGGAGCTTTGAGCTTGGTGGTGCTGTTGTTGTTCTTGTGGAAATGACCTATTAGCAATACTCCAAGGTCCAGCACCAGATACGGTATAAATTGAAAAAAAACCATCAGCATCAATGACAATCATAAACACACAGAACACCCAAAGAATGAACAAAATAGGCATACATTTCTCACAACCCTTTCTCCCTTTCTTCTCTTTTGTTCCTGCAATCATGGAGTGTTCAGGACTGGTTTGGTTGATTTTTTTGGCTCAGAAGTTGATGGTGCTTTCCTAGGTTCATTTCCATAAGTCTTGGCATAATGACCAAGTTGTCCATACTTCTTGCACCTTTTCTGCAACTTTTGGGACTTAGGTTGGGGCTCTTTTGCTCTCTCTCCCTTTTCCAGCTTCCTCTTCTTTGATTTAGGCCTTCCTGGAATAACTCTAACTGGAGGTAGTGGGAGTGGTTGTCTAAGGTCTATCTTCTCCCAATGCTTTGGGCCTAGCATAGGCTTTATAGCATCCTCATAGGCTAGCATATAGGTTTCCCTGCTGTAATAACCATCCACATAGTCATCTGGGTCCACCCTCTTGTCCAGAATACATGCAAATGCATGTACACATGGAATCCCAGTCAACTCCCAATGGTAATAGGAGCATGTCCTCAAGCCTAGGTCAACTTGCACTTGATCCCCATTTAACTCAACCTCATAGCAAACCCCCCTGGACACCTGAACTATGCAATGTCTAGCAACTGGTTCCATTCTTCCAAAGACTTTACTCACATAAGGCATGTTCTTCCCATCAAGTTTCTGAACTGCTTCCTATTTCTCACTATTTCTCTTCATCATATACTTCCTCAACCATTCCATATGAGTGATTATGGGTCCATCCCTTGCATCCTTGATGACAGCATTGAATGTTCCACATAGATTGTTCAAAAGCATGTTCGACTTGCTGAAATCTGAAAAGGCAAGCCTGGACCAGTGTCTTGGAGGGATATTTGCTAAGTATCCATAAGCATCCTCTGACAGGAACTTTATAGACTCCATTGCAACCTCAAAATCAAACTACCATGTGCAAGAAGACAAGAAAACAAGCTACCTTAACAGCATTGCAAACCAATAAAACAAACCAGACACATAACCAACTAGCAGTAAACAAAAGACAACCAAACAATTCCACCAAACAAAGCAAACATAAATAATCAACACTTACCAAGGTAGTGGCCCTAACTGCATTCCAAAACAACTCTTTGAATGTTGAACTAGTGAATTGGAGCTTAAATTAGCCCATATGTGCCTAACACAATATCTCTTCTCAGTTAATGGCATCACCTGCTTAAAAGCTTCTAGCAACCCTTGTCAAAAAACAAGAGAAACAAACTGATTAACCACATAGCTTATATGATGGAAATATGATTAATTTGTAACATTTTAGTTTAAATGATTCACCTTCTGTCTGTCTCACATGAAAGTCAGCCCTAAGCCACCACTGATATCACCAACATCCTTCTTCAAACACTCTAGGAACCAGCCCCATGTTTCTTTGTTTTCCACCTTAACTGTAGCCCATGCAAAAGGAAAAATCTGATTATCTCCATCCTTGCCAACTGCAACCAATATTTGACCTGGATAGGCCTCTTTCAAATGACATCCATCTAACCCTATGAGAGGCCTACACCCTTTGTTAAAACCAGCCTTTAAAGCAACCAAACACATGTACATCCTCATGAACAGAGGAGTTTCTGGTTTATCCATTCCTTCAACAACAACATAAACCCCACTGTCAGAGTTATACTTAAGCACTGCCTTACCATAATCCCACACCTTTGCATATTGCTCTGAAGCAGAACCATATATCATCATCTTAGCCCTAGCTCTAGCTAACCATGCTTGAGAATACCCAACTTGTATCCTAAGGTCACTCAAAACCCTAGCCCTAAACTCTTGATTCTCCAGCTAGGGTTGCTTCTCCATTCCTCTACATACTTTTCTGCCAAGAACTGAGATGTGACATATGCATTCATCTTTGATCTCATACACCTGTGCTTTAGCCTAAGCTCTTTGATTTGCCAAGCATAACTGTCAAATAACTTCCTAGCAGTTACCTTAAACTTACACCTTCTCACTTCTTCACTACACTTGCATAAAGGCAAGTTACTTCTCTTAGGGTTCCACTCACACTTACACCTTCTTCTACAGAAAGTTGTTATCCTGTCACCTCCATTGTGTAGGTAATAGAACTCATACCTGTTCTCAATAGCATGTGTTATCAATGCCTTCCTCAACACATTACTATTGTTGAACTTCAGCTTATTCTCAAGCACAACTGGCTTCTTAAATTCAGTGTCTTCTCTGAACCAAGGGCTATCATCTTCTTCCTCATCTGAACCATGTAGACTTCTCGGTTCATCTGATTCACTCCCCTCTTCCTGCAGCTGAAGATCCTTACATCCAATGTCTTTGACAAGCTGAACCAGCTTATCTTCTTTGTGCTCAACTAAATGATTTGAAGTTTCACCTTGATCCTTGTACTCTAGACTCTTTTGAACTTCAGCTAATATACCCTTTTCTGTTTTTCTAAACCATTCTTCATCTTCCTCTTCACTGTTATCCAAATCTTCTTTACCAACCTTCTATTCAATGTCTAAATCACTGAGATCTGATGTTGAAGAATCTGACCCTGATCCAGATTCTTCACCCCTAAACAGCTGCCTCATAGCCTTTGTGAATGATTTTCTTTTATCCCTACCCTTCCCCTTTTCAACCACCACACCAGATACACCCTTCCCCTTTTCACTCACACCACATACACCTTCCCTATTCTCGGAATTTTTGATAAGTCTAGGGCTTCTCCTAACCACAGACTTACTTGGTTTGGTTGGTTGGATTTTTGATAGAGGTAAGTTGACTTTGAGTGGTTCAGTCTCAAATGAATTCACAAACCTAGGACTCCTCCTAACAGCTAGCACAATCCTTAGATCTGGGTTGTGTTGTGTTTCTGGTGAGCAATTTAGATTAGAGCATTGTTTTGTTTGAGATGGGTTGGATTGGGATGGGTTTGATTGGGATGGATGTGACCCATTCCCAGTTTAGCCAAGCTCATTTGGGTTTAAATAGGATAGTTGTGACCCAGATCCAGCTTGGTTGGAATTGGGAGGGTTTGAAATTGGTTGTGTAACACTAGAATTCGGCATGTCCCACTCTTCTATCCCCACTGTTTGAAATAGCTCCAGATATCCATCCCTGTGTTTGGCCTCTAAGAACCCCCTAACCTCTTCCTCATTCACAATTTGCCTTTTGTCATCAATCCAAGTATTTCCCTTTTCCTTATAACATATGCTGAATATGTTAGGCACCTCCCACCCCATATCTACAAACCCTTCTACACATAGATATCTTAAGTATCCCACATTATATAGGACAGTGGGACATAGTACTTCCAATACACAAACCCAACTTCATACACCTAATATTGTTTCCCTCTACGATTTTTTGCCACAAACCCGCCAAATAATCTAAGCTTAATGTCAACAGTTTCATCATCACCTTCCATATTATTCTACAATTAAACCAAGACAAACACACAAATCAACCAATTATAAATTCATCCACCACAATGCAAAAAATAGCAATTAAAAACATAAAAAAACATACCACATGAGTGTTTACTCACACATGATTATTTAATTGCATAATTAGGGTTTAATTAATCAAAACTCGCTAATCTAGGGTTTACATCAACTTTTTTGCCAAAATTGCCCTAAATAACATGACTTTATTGCATTTAAACCACCATGGTTGGACCACTACAAGTACAAAAGGAGTTCTTACCTGTCAACGACTGTTAGAAGATTCTTCTACTTCCACTTCAGCAATGAAGATGACGCTGAACCAAACCCAGTTGGACCTCCTCTTCCACTCAAATGTTTACACGCGAACCAAACCCTAGATCTAAGGATAAGTTAGAGAGAGAAAGAAATGGGGCAACCGACAAAGAGAGAAAGAGAGAATCTTGGATAAATTGGGTAAAAAAATCTTCAATATGGTTAATAATGGAGGTTGTGAGAATTGAATAGGAAGAGATAGAGAGACACAGGGTAGATATGGGGAGAAAGAAAGAAATGAAGGATGGTAGTTACTTAGGGTGGGGCCCACTATTAACTACAGTGACAGAAACCGTTAAGTGGTAGTTATTTTTAACAAAGTGTGATTTAGGTGGTAGTAAAGTAAAAAATAAAATTTAAACAGGTAGCAAAGGTGAAACGTGGTGTTTTTACTGGTAGCAAATGTCAAAATTTCCTACTACTTACTAGTGTGTAATTGGGTAAGTCCGTAAGTTTTCATGTCAATGATCAATCGTATGTAAGTGTTGTTAGTTAGCTACGCACATCACTCGGATCCTACAGCGTATTTTTTTTTTTGCCCCCTGAGTAGCAGCAAATGTGACATATGGGAATGTGGTAGTCGTTACAATTAGGTAGATGTACATGTACGACATACAAGTATACAATACGGGAATAAAGAGTTAATATAATGACGAATATCTGAACTCTGGACTTCTGGAGTATAGAGTACATAGATCACTTGTGCTTTTACCAAATGCAAATATTTATCACCTAAGCTAAAACTCCCATGTTTCGTCAAGACATCTATTACCTAAACCAGCACCAACATCAACATCCTTTTGCTTGATTCATTTAGTGCTTCAAATTGGATTCAAATTGCAATGGATTATCTGTAAGGTACCCTATTTGCATGCTTGAAGAAAATGATTTGATATGGTGAGCAATCTGAGCATCATATAAATTTATCAGCATCATATAAGCAATGACCATTCAAGATATTTGATTTCAGTTGTACTTAATACAATGTTACAAGCAAGTACTTAGGACAATACCTTATTCCAGAAATAAAATTGGAATTCCACTAATTGAATTTTGTGTAACTTAAAAAATATTCTGAGCAATTATATGAATATGAAGTAATATGTTAATGATCCTGAGAGAACATTCAGGCTAAGATGTATAGCAAACTACAAAAATCAGCAACTACCTAGGCGGGCATTGGCCTTCTAATACAGAGCAAGTCTGTTGCAGATTGCTCAGCAAAATGCTGTTGAATCATTCATATCTCTCCATCAGCTTCTCTATGGCAACTGAAAATGCAGCAAAGCCAGCACAACCAAGGCAAGCAGCTTGAGGACCACCTAAAATATACATGGCAAGGGTAAGTTACAAAACAAAACCTATATATAAATCATACTAGGACACAGCCACAACATCTGGTATTCGATAGATTGAGCGTACTTCAGTGAAAACAAAAAATTCTCAGAACAGTAATAATTACAATGGAAGACGTCATTAGTATGTGAACTGAGAAAATTATGAGTACAATCATAAATCACATAACCTCTTTGCTGGATCATTTCTTTCCTCCTACAGAGAACTGAGAGAAGCAGCAACAACAAGAATCTAAGTAGGATTCCTTAAAGCAAGATCTAGGAAATCAAATGCATACCAGCATACCCAACAAACAAAGTCCAGGATTATACATTAAACTATAAAAGTAGTGAGTATAAGATGGAGGTGGTATGATTACTATAATAGAAAATATGGAAAGCATCACCTATCTTAGAAAAACTAAGAACACACTGAACCCAACAAACATACAACTAAACTCACTGAAATCAAAGTAAAAATCATAAACCCAACACGAAGACATGCTGGCATACATTTCTACATTAGGGACTAGGGAGAGCTGAGAAGAAAGGGACTCATTTAAATGCCACTTGAGCACTGAAACCATGTCTCTTAATAGCAGCATCCAGCCCCAGGTTCCTGCCGTAGGTGGGGTTAAAAAGTTGGACCCAGCATATACTGGGGTGGGGACCCTCCATAGCATCAGGTAAAGATATTTATCAATTTTATGTTATGGGTAATCAAGCATCCAAGCAAATCATCTAGAACCTTCGAACAGGTTTTTGTACTGTTTTTTCATGGCATAACGCATGAGCCTAAGAGGAGAACTTGTTTGATACTTCTATGGAGTATGTACTCCTTCCAAATCATGAAACAATAAAATACACATTATAATATACTTCTTCGGTTTCTTTATAGTTGCAACACTTTCCTAACATGGAAATGTCACAATAATTGCAACAAGTTGGGTATGGCCCAAATTTTCTAGGCCCATTATTTTGGTGGAGTATTGTGCATATTCTAGAAGCTTCCGAAATAATCAAGCAAGGTCATTACTTGTTCATAATTTCTCTAGAATAATAACCTACTTAAACGTTCTAGAGCATTATTGACATTGGAAGCAATTAGAATATAATACATGGTTCGTGAATTTTCTAGAACATCATGGATACAAGAATAATGAAGGAATTTCTATAATCTTCCAAGCTTCATTGGGAATTCAAGACCTACACACAAGAAGTCATACCATATACACTAGCCTTCCTACATACTACACCTCCTTGTACTATACACCTCTCTACGAATCCACTATTCCTATCTTTGCACTACTCCTTTGTGAGTTACTATAGAGAGAGTTCTCTTATACTACTCACCCTTTCAAGGGTTCTTGTACTCTCCTATTTTCATATAGTGGATTATTTTGGGTGCTCGTCGTTGTGGGTTTTTTTTTGCCTCTATTGAGGATTTTTCCCACGTTAAATATTGTGTGTCCATTTTTATCACTTATCTTGCTTTTATCTTTCTCCTAATTATTTTATCAATCTCTACATCTTTAATTTGCTTCCACTGTGTGCACTCATCAACCCTAACATGTACACTATAAACAGAAGGTTTTTATGGAGAAAATTGTACTATTACCTTTATTTAAAACTCATGACCCATTTGATTATACTCCTAACAACATTTTAACCCTATTTTAAGTGTATTATATCATGTGAGGTCCACTTTTCTTAAATACCGTGATAAAGTGTGTGTTGCAATTTTAAAGAAACGGAGAAAGTATGAACGTTAACACAAGAACTATACTGTTGGTGGACCAAGTCCAAACACTTGTCTTTTGGTCAAATAAAAAAGGACAAGTAACAAAGAAGTTGTTGTGCAGCAGGGAGCCCAACATAAAAATAACAAGTAGGGTCAGAATCCAAGCACAGATAAATCTACTAATAAATTTGATCAGACATGCCACTACATGAATCAAACCATCAGGCATATACATAATAAACATTCAAAGACAACTCTATCAATGAAATATATAACTCTACCAATAAGATACAACAACAAATATTAAGCATGTGAGTGTAGGGGAGATAAAATGCTGATGTCAAACCTTTTGCCGAAATTGCACCTCCAGTCACACATCCAGCGACCACTGTATTTGTGGTGTCATGTTTCGCTCGATACTTCAATCAAAGCAATAATTAGTCCCTAATACATCGGCATGTAAAAGTCACTCATGAACATTCTCGGATAAGAAAGTACCTTCTCAACAACACATTCCGCAGCTGAGAAAACACAACCCATCAATGCAAATGTCTTGCAATTACCCCAGCTCCTCTGACCCATCTGGTTTGCTGTATAAGCAATTTGTTGCCTAGTTGTCATTGTATCTTGCATGATGGGATTTTCCAATGCCGCAAAAAATATCCCCATCATCACCCCAAGCCCACCTCCTACAAAATTTCCCAAAGGAGCAGCGACACCATCAAGATTCAAGAGAGCTTAAGTCTAAAGTGGTATAAAGCTACATATAGCACCACATACTTATAACTACAAAACTATTGACTAAATACATAAACTAAAGGAAAGCAGAATGTTGTTCACTATCATTTTTCTCATAGATTACATTTCAAATAACCACTTAAATACCATTTCTGTCATTTTGGATTTGAGACATTGAGATAATATACTAGTACTTATATCAGATGGGAATGATAACAAAATCAGTGTTCTTTCACAAACTAATGTCCTACCTAGAATGCTTCTAAGCATATCCTAAGTAACACATTGTCATTAACATTTACTACAACTCTTCAGATTTAGGCGTCAAATTATGCATTCAAATTACACTAGCATACTGCCAACTATTTCTATACGTAGGAAGTACGCATTTGTTTCCACTCATCTACCACATTATTTCATGGTAACAAAATCACGTCCATCTAATCATTTTCACTATACCACATACTCTATAACTCATATAATTATGATCTACAAAATTAGCCATTTGAACAAACATACATTACCATTACCATTTAGAACAATAATTATAGCTCCTGTCAAAACGAAACATGAGAATGTGGTTCAGGAATTTCATCATACACCTGGTGTGCACTACCATTAAAAACCCAAAGAACTTAACTTTCCAAAAAATTACGGATCAAATACTAAAAGCAAAAAAAAAAAAACAATCACAGAATCCCAAAATGCCATAAAATCTAAATATTATGAACAAAAATGAAAGATATGAAATTTAAGAATTATACCCATTACACCACTGACGACACTGCGAACAGCGCAGTTATTCCAGATATCTTGGCCATGAATTTCTTCAGCGGTTGGAAGGTGAAAGCTTTCTATTTGGGGTTTTTGTACTGGTGGTGCTCCATTTGGAGCGTTTGTAGATTCAGCTTCCGAGTTGCTACTCATTGATACTTCGATTTCACTCAACTCAGTTCCGAGTCAACTCAAGAATCATGGAATTCCAGAAGAAGAGGGCTAATGTAATTCCCTTCTTTTAGTCACTTTCTTCTTGAATTGTTACTCGGTAATGGAAGTATGATGAAGATGGTGCTGCCTGCGCAGAGAACGAGCGTATTTCAGGAAAATGTATTTCTTGCAAAAAAAGAGAAGGGGAGAGCACGAGATTAGCCGACTACCTTTCAGGTTTCAAACGGGCTTGGGTAGATATTCGGACTGACCCGACATGAATTACCCAACACCAAATTATTTATTTATTTATTTTTAGTAACAACACTAAATTATTTTTATTGAATTTAAATTAATATTTTGCTGAATGAAGTATAAATTAATTTAACTGAAATTGAAATTATTTTTACTAAATATTAAAGTATTCTCTTAAAATAAAGTGAACGGTCTATATTGAAATAGAGTATGTCTAGAGTAATATGGCTTTATGTTTGACCAGATGATAGCTTCATCACATCAGTAGTAGATACAGTATTAAGATATGGAAGTACGAAATTAAGCGTAATTAAAAAATACTACAAAATAATGTGGAGTATTATCATTTTTTTTAATGCAAAGTCGGGGGCAGGAAAATTAGATTAGAACAAGTTCAAAAGAACAAAAGAGTTAGGGAGGTTTATCCTCCAGTATTACATCCTGTATGTAGTTAGGTGGTTCAGTTAAAATTACTACCAAAATATCCCGATTCGGAGACTTCCTACAATGTTTAGCCAAGTAGTCAGCTACTGTGTTAAAGTTCTTGCCTTCATGGTAGAGCTTGGCTGTTTGCAATTTTTTAAGCCGGTCCCTGCAAGTGTCCAGAATAATCAAGTTAGCATCCTTCACCACCATAGCACCGTGGATGAGATCCACCACCTGCTTTGAGTCCGAGCATACTTCCAACTCCCCCATGACAGCAGATTTTACACGATATTTTTGCTGGAAACTAAGCGCCCATGAGCCTGCAAAATCACGAAATACACCTGCCACACCAGCCCATTCCCCTTTCGAAGAGAAAGAAACATCACAGTTCAGTTTGAAGTTAGGTTGTAAGGGTGGAGTCTAGCCAGAAACGGTGGGAATGGTAGTGTTTATACCCGAAGAAATCTTCAGAAGGGTATGGAATTCCCAAGCTAAAGCTTGGGCCTCTCTAAGGGACTATTCTAGGGGTTGGTTTGATTGGTTGAAAATGCAGTCATTACTCTTGAGCCATAGTTTCCAGAGAATGAATGAGAATATGGTTTGCCAAGGAAGGTAAATTTCAGATGAGGGTGGAGGGTTATGAGCAAGGTTGGTGACCAACCATTCCTGGAGAGGTTGGGAATAAAAGGTGGGTGGCATATGGAGCAGATCCCAAACTCCTCTAGCTTGTTCACAATCCCTAAGAATATGGAGTGAATTCACAGCTTTGTTGAAATCAAATTTCCCTTTTGAAGTTAGAGTAGAGAAAATAAAATCTTGACACTCTTGGCCTGTATTGGGGATAGGAACACTCACACAAGCGTTAATAATATCCTCCAGGAGATCAAAAGAAATGTTAGAAAAAATCCACTAAAAATTCGAGATGCACTCTTCAAGCATGGTTTCCTCTTCCCCTCTTTGAAGGGGACCCTGAATAAGACTCCTAAAAGACCCCGACCCTTTCCAATTGTCAGACCAGACAAAAATATCCATACCATTCCCAACACCCCACTAAATACAAGTCTTAAAAAGCTCCCAAACCTTTCCCATACTCCTCCAGAGATGAGACCCAGCAGAAAAGGCACGAAATTGGTTGCTAGGTTTGGAATATTTGTCCTTCAAGATTTGGACAACAAGGTTACTCTCCTGATTAAGCATTCTCCACCATAGTTTCAGCATGTGAGCTTTGTTCAAGGCTTTGGAGTATTATCATTTTTTGCAAACCAAAATTTGAGTTATTAATTCATTTACTATGGTACTAGTCTTTGCATGTATGATGCACCCATCCTTCAACAACAAGGTGTATAAATGAGTAGCTAAATTTGTGCATAAAAAAAATGAACAATCTAAGGGACTGATCTCTTTCAAGAAAGTAATAGTACCTAAGAGACTTGTCAATTGTCATATGCTACAACCAGTCTCTTTATTATCAGTTTTTTTTTTTTTTTTTTTTTGGGGGGGGGGGGGTGTTTAAATAGGAGTATAATTGTACCTTTATGCTAGATCCCCACTCCTGCGTTATGAAATTCACACCCCAAGGCCTAAGCATACTTGCTCAACTACCAGAAATTATCAGTTGATGACTCTTGGGCCTTGGTCCTCATTTTATTTAGTCATTTGACTCATTTCTGCTTCATGTTACATATGAGATTTGATGGACTTATTCAAACAAGGCCCAAAATAGAAAATTGATACCTAAACAATAATTGGTATGAAACAGCTTAATGTTACAAATTAATCGTAATAAGATGATATTATTGCTAGTCCAATCAGTAATCAGTTCACAATACAGCTTAAAGTTATATCAATTATTGAAGACGACAAAATGAATAAATGATCATGATGAAAACTTGAACTTAATTCCATTTATGCACTAATGCAGCCTATATAGACTAACACGTCTTTATAATCTTATATACAGCTGTATTAGAATACAAGTCTACTGCATATACACGTGAATTTAATTTTTTTTTTTTTTTTTTTTTTTTTTTTTTTTTTTTTTGAAGAAACACGTGAAGCAACATAGTTTTACCCAGTCTAGCCCACTCAAATGGAATTAACCTGTGTAATATTCTGACCTTGTATGTAGGACAAATATTCATTGAAAATTCTAGTATAGAAAAGAGATGATTTCCCACCTAAATAAATCTCAATTAAATTACACTAGAATGAAATGATCTAAACTCCATACACACCTTTCCATTCCAAGTAGCCAACTAAACATACTTACTTTCTCCAGCCATCGGCGCCACCCTATTATCGAATCGATTCACTCTTGACTTAATCGAGATTGGGTTGGTTCATTATTAATGGAGGAAACAGTAGCAAACAAACGGTGTCACGTGGTGGCGATGCCATACCCTGGGAGAGGGCACATAAACCCCATGTTAAACCTCTGCAAACTCATCTTGTCAAAATCCAATGATATCTTCATCACTTTTGTAGTCACTGAAGAGTGGCTTGGCTTCCTCAGCTCCGAGTTCCAGCAGCAGCCACTTGCTAACTTCCGGTTTGCTGCACTTCCACAGGTGATCCCCTCAGAAGCTGGCCGAGGTGCTGATGTACTAGGGTTCATAGAAGCTGTACTCACCAAGCTTCAGGACCCCTTCGAGCAGCTACTTGATCGGCTTGAGCTGACTCCAACTGCCATAATCTACGACGTAATCATGAGTTGGGTCATCAGAGTTGGGAACCAAAGGAATGTACCAGTAGCGTCATTAGTTACTGTATCAGCTTCATTTTTTACTGTTCTCTCTCACTTGGACTTGTTGGTCCAACATGGTCATATCCCTGATGCTGATATCTCAGGTATAATACTCAACTTAGGCTATGTTTAAATTGCTTGACTTAATAAGAATTTTCTTATTTGATCTAATTTGATCTGATATAATTTACAAATTTGAGTTTAACACATTATTACTTAAGACAAACAATTAGCAAATGAAATGCCTTTGGGTTCATAATAATGTAATATGATCAGATTTAATTTGGTCTAATCTTATAATTTCATTTTTGAAATAAACAAATATTTGGTTAAATAATTTGAGTTAAACAAAGCCTTAATATTACCAATATTATTCAATGTATACTAATATTAGTGCAAACAAAATGTACACAAAAGTTTTGTTGAATTAGAAGTCTAACATTTCCATTTTGGGTGCCAGAGAGAGGAAATGAGGTAGTGGATTATATTCCGGGACTTCCCTCAGTAACTCTTGCGGACTTACCAGCATCATTTCAAGGAGACGCTGGAAGGAAGGTGAAACAACAAATGTTGGAAAAAGATTTTCCGATGAACAATGCTCAATACCTTTTGTCTACATCTATCTATGAGTTTGAAGAGCAAGCGATAAATAGCCTGAAAGTAAGATATCCATCCATATCACTCTACCACATTGGTCCAATGATACCGTACTCGAGCCTGGGTAATAAAACAGATGAAACCAGCTCTTATGAAGATGAAAGGCTTGACTACTTCCGGTGGCTGGATTCTCAACCAAGAGGCTCAGTATTGTATATATCGCAAGGAAGTTTTCTTTCGATTTCAAGTGGTCAAAGCCAAGAGATAATTGCTGGGATTAAAGAAAGTGGTGTTCGATTCCTGTGGGTAATACGAGGTGATAACGATACCTCAAGCTTCAAAGATGACATTAGTGATCAAATGGGATTCTTAGTGCCATGGTGTGATCAATTAAGGGTGTTGTGTCATCCTTCTATTGGTGGATTTTGGACGCATTGTGGGTGGAACTCTACTTCGGAAGGTATATATGCTGGTGTTCCAATGCTTACTTGTCCTATAGCTTGGGATCAACTCCTTAATAGCAAGATGATAGTAAATGATATGGAGATTGGGTGGAGTGTGATAAAGAATGATCATCTTCAGAAGGGAGGGTTAGTCACTCGACATGAAATAGCCAAACTTGTAAGAGAATTTATGGACCCGGAAAATGACAAGCGAAAAGAGATGATTAATAGAGCAAAAGAGCTACAAAATACCTTCACAAATGCAATAGTAAATGGAGGTTCTGCTACATCTGATCTTGAGGCTTTCATCAATAGCCTCCCAAGTAAAAGTAGAACGTTAAAAGCATTTTCCTAAGAATGTAAATAATGATTCAAATTTTCAATAATAATTTTATAAGAAAAGCTTTGTACTTCCGAATACTCAATAGCTAGCTGGTTAATAAGTCAATATGTTCAAAGAAAGTTGTTGATGTACTACGGAGTATCATATTTTGAGAAATGATGAGTTGTGTACAAGGTTGCATATGTATGATTATGTTTTGAAATTTGATCGTAGTTCCTCAGATTTTTTTAAGCTTAGTATGAAAGCATAGTCTCATCACGGAAAAAGGTCATTTGCACCTACTTGAGCATCTAAGCTCCTCCAGACCCCATACAAGCACAATGAAGTACTAGTCTGGCATAGAAATAGGTCGTAAGATGTGCATGCGATATACTTTCCTTAGGTACATAACTTTTCATGTAAACTTTGCATTAAACTTAGTGTTGAGATGATCTTGAGACCTTTTACACATTTCCAGTTATATTTGCGAGGTGAGCACTGAAAGATATTCCAATATCCTAGGCATACAAAGTTGCTACACATTTAAAATTTACCTGCAGATTAAGGAATCAGTCATCTGAGCTATAATCACTAGATTCGGCCAAGATGGGAAGAGCAGCACAGCAGAACGACTCCTTGTCTTTGAGAAGTAAATAACTTCCATCTGAATTCCACTTCAAATCAACTACAGTGAAATGTGGCAGAGGATTGCTTACACAATATGCACCAGAAGGGGTCCAGATGTACAAATGTGAGCTTCCTGTACAAAATGCAAGGCGGCAAGATGTTGGGTTCCAAACTGCAGCTTTGATGGGCTCCTTTTGCAGCAATATAGCAGCCAGTTGAAGTTGTTGCATATCCCATATCCAGAGAGTAGTTGGAATGGTGTCATCACGTGTATAAATATATTGGCTATCGCTGCTCCAAGCCATAAGGCCTGCAACAAGATTGATAATGTGAAATATTTACCACACTGAAATCCAGTCAATCTTGATAAAGGTCTTTTCCTTTATTGAAGCTTTGAGTGCTAAGAAAATTAATGGTCATTCATATTACTATACTCCAATGAATTTCTTTGAACAATTTTTATATGTGTCGTCCTCAAACAATATAAGGAATCTATTCCAGATCCCTGTAAATGTAAGTCTATTTATGCCATGTACAAAAGGCCAAAAAATGTTCACAAAACACAAATGATAGTTCTAATGAATTCACATACAATAAATGAAATCGATATAAAGTCAACAATTGATAATGATGAACAATTGAACTTTATAGACCTAAAATCACCGAGTTCTCTGTAGGTATTAATGAAGTGGAAATAAAGACAAGCTAGGAAACAATAGATTTCTTAGTGTTGCTGAGTATGTTGACTAATTGGATGATGGGTTGGTAGACTTAGAACTATTTTAATTATTTTAAGTATACAGAAAATTGTATGTACTTCAATATATTTGATTGGTACAGAATGGTGAACAAGTGAATCAGGTTAAACTATTAACCCAAATATGCCTCATAAAATCAAAATGTATACATGAAGGAATGTCAGCCATCAGAAAACCCGAAGCATGCCTCATTAATTTTTCTGTTACTTCTTCCGTAGAAAATTGCAAATAAATAAATATTCAGTACGGTTATATAGAATAAAACAGAAAAAAATAAGCTTACCAATGCCTTGTTTTGGGTTTGGTTTGTCCATAGCAGGCTTCTGGAACGGCAAAGTAATTGGTAAATCTGCTACTTCATACCTAACTCCTATTTGTCTTTCTGAAACATCTGCTTCAAAAAACAAAAAGGCTAGTCACTAGAAGAAATGACAACCCCATGCTAAAGCTTAAAACCAAATAAGCTCCAACCTAAACTCTTAAAATGCTTTTTCCAAGATAAGGAAGTTTTCATGGCATTGGATAGAAAATCTCAATATCATGATTAACAATTTGTAGGGTGGGTCACATCTCATATGCAAGCAGAGATCTACCAATGAAGTGCCTAGAAGACGTTTACCCTACAACTACAAAAATAACTTAAAATAAAACCAAGGTAAAAGCTAACACTTAACATTCAACTTTAAGATTTAATTTGAACTCTGAAACCTTTCCAAAGGAGAATTAATTTCAATAATAGTGTATGTCAGAACTACACTTCAGTGCCCCCGCAGCAATGAGAAACATAGATTGGGCTGAAAACTACGAACTTGCTCAAAAGTTCTAAAGCCCAAAAAGACGAGAAAGACAAGAAAAAGGAAAGGTATGTGGAAGAGAAGAAAGTGGGTGTTGAATTCCTGTTGTTATCTGCTAACACTTTTAGATATTGAGTGTCACATATTCGAAATCATTTCTGAAGATATTTGGGACAATAGGCTACTACACCACAACAGGCAGTTGAAAAATAATCCATGGCTTATAGGCTATATCAAGTTGACATGTCTAGTATATTTACTCAACAGGCTCTTCTGAAGTCCTTTTGAGTGTTCTCTAAGAAGAAATGTAAGATGTCTTACAAACATAGCTCAGAATGAGAAAGCTAACTTACCAAAATTGCTGTCATAAGGATCACTACTCAAACACAACCCAGCAATATCGAGCTGAGGCTGCTCATCTTCCTCCTGAAAATGACGTTTACAGAGACACAGATTAAAAAAATTAAACAGTATCCAATGGCGTAATCATCCAAACAGCTCAAGTTAGGAATTGAAAAGAGAAGGTTAAAAAAGTAACCTTAAAGACGACTGCACAAGAGGAACCACGAACATTAGGCAAATGCATAAATTCAGCAAAAATTTTCCATGTAAGACGATTGACAACACGCAGCATCTGATCATAGCTTCCAATAGCGAGAAATTGACCGCAAGGAGACCATGAAACACTCTTGACACCCAAACCACTTTCATATGCCTGGTACTTCAATAAACATCGTCCATCAGGTGTGTATATCAGGAACTGTACAAAGTGATTTCCATAAGAATGAACTCGATACAAAAAAAAAAAGTGGATAATTTGACATGGCTTATAATCATCAATAAGGGAATAACTGTATGCACGTACCTTGTATTCAAGAAGTGAATCCCAGACAACAATAGAACTATCATCAGGTGACCACTCAACATCAGCCAAATCCAGTGTGTCAACAGCAAAAACACCCATTATCTCCCATGAATCACAAGACAACAGATTAACGTAATCCTTGCAATCACGTCTTGTGCAAACTGCAGCAAACTTGCCATCTCGGGTAAATGAAACCCCTTTGACAGGATGCTTTGGCCATCTTACATGTACACAAGCAGTGTTCAACAGTGACCAAACTGAACCTCAATTGGAAGTCTGAAGTAGTGAGTATGTGACGACTGTCAGGACTCCACCTAGCATAGGCAATACCAGCTAAACCTTCATCTATTTTACATGTCCATTCAGGTTGAGTTATTGACCATACTTGTATTGTCGGTCTCTTATAGAGACCACATAATATGTATTCAGAATCAAGAGCCCACTGAATGTAGCTTATCTTATCTAAGCATGAAAATAATTGCACCACCTGTACACAAAAGAGTGATACACATTCCGTTTTTAGTAGAGAGCAGAAAATATGAGAAACAAATTAGATTCGATGTATGTGCAAACAGTTTGAGGAAACGAGGAACCAATATACATGTCTAAACATTAGTATGTAGAATTGTAGAAAAGAAAAAATAGCAATTTGACAGTACTAGCACCTTAAAAGACTGAGTGTCACGGATCACCAGACGATAATCAACTGCAGCAGCAATGTAGCGAGCATTGGGAGAAAAACAGCACGGACCTGTCTGCTTATACGAATCAGTGAACTCCATTTTCCTGGAAATTCAATCACAATTTGCAAGCAAATATACCCTGTAAGACTCTCGAATCCCAAAGCTCAGCTAAAATTATCAAGTATCAACTATCCATATAAACAGATTTGAGAAGAAACACCTCCCTTAAACTCAAAGAGCATAAGATCCAGTAGCCAGTATATATATAGGTTAAAAGGCCACGTCAAAGATTGCCTCTTTAAATAGAACACCATGTGAGTAATAAAAATTACATCTTGCCTAGGTCTCCCACAGTTTACTTTCAAACTTTTGCTTAAAAAAAAATACTTACTAATAAAATTCCAATTCTTCTACTTGTGCTAATGGATCTATTTTCTTTGCCTCTTTAAGTCATCTTCTGAACAAATCCAATGGTAATTCACAGCGGCATCTTAACTTGTTGTGAAAGGTCCAACAGAATAATATATGGCAACATACTCAATACACCTTGAACAAATGCAAATAAGTAAAGAGTCCAAGGCCACATTATATTATGAGTGTTCAATACCCATGATATAAGCATAGCCACTTCATGTGCAAGGAACCACCAAAAGCGCCGTGTAGAAGAGGTCCAGGATATAAGGTGGAGAAGCCAATATTCTTAAGGTGACGAAACATGACTTAAAAACACAAACCATGGTACAAGATCAGATGTTGTAAGGGGATCGTTTAAACTCATCAAAACAAACAATATTCTTACTATTTCAAGCTTTAACTGCATTCCTTATAACCAACTAAATGCGCCCCACTTTCCACTTCATCTAGTCTAAGGAAAGCAATTAGTCAGGATTCACTTTTAATTTGTTTCCAATGCAACAAGTTTAGTTCAGATTTCAAAGATCATTCTCTATTCTTTTAGCGTAACATCGGAACAAAGTTACACATTCTTTACTATTGTTGGCCCCCATCAGGCATCATGACATATATAGTGAAAATTACAATGTTCAGACTTCAGAGATCACTGTGTTCGAACCAGCAAGTACACATCGAGGTGGCAAACTGCAGATTATAGCAAATTAACTACATTTTCTAACCTACAACAAGGCAAATTATAACCAAGAAACTCATGAAATAACGATCTAACTATCTTAAAACCAACACGGAATTGCAGCAAAATTTACAAGAACAACTCTATATTTACACCTAAATCTCACTACACGTTGACCTAAAATCTAACCCCCATTATACAATACATTCTGCTTTTTACCTAAATTAGTGTTACCACATTATAATTCTAAACGATTACTACTGATTTCATCTTACATTATCAATAATACATCATTCTACACAAATCCACAATCGAGTTTTCAAATTCCCAATTCAAGCTAACAAGCAAAAACAAATTCAAAAAAGAAATGTGATAGGAAATCAATTTCAATTTGCAGAAGTAGTTATGAGCTTAAAACTCGGATCCGATGAATAACAACCAAATTGAATCAAATATTGGTATGAAGATAAAACCCTAACCTGTGCAATGCCGAAACCGAAACCAACACCAACAAAGTAGCGTTGAGGTGTTTGGAGGATTAACCGGTTATCCGGAGTTTGCGACGGAATTTCGCCAGTGATGGATGTCTGAATTTTACAGAAATGATAGTGTGAAGATGGAGTGTGGTGAACTGAGCTTGGGCGGGTTGGGTTGGATTGGGGGAGTTTTGAACTTAAGTTAAAACTTAAAACCGCTATTTACATTTTTTTTTTTTAGTGATAGAGTAGTTTACAACCAAAGTACAGTAGCTTTTTCTTTTACTTATCTCAATTATAAACAAATTCAAATACAAGTAGCATTTTCGTAAATAAATACTCCGTATTAATCAAAATTAGCTTTCTAGTCTGTGCAATGCATGGATTTTTCATAAAAAATTGTATTGAAAGATGAGTGAGGAAATACCAATTAATCATTATGCA
This sequence comes from Chenopodium quinoa, assembly GCF_001683475.1. Taxonomy (NCBI): domain Eukaryota; kingdom Viridiplantae; phylum Streptophyta; class Magnoliopsida; order Caryophyllales; family Amaranthaceae; genus Chenopodium; species Chenopodium quinoa. Next base: position 9,638,276 of record NW_018743920.1, on the reverse strand, counting down.
TGTAATGTGTAACCGAAAACATAATTAGAGAAATTAAAATTTTGAGACTTTAATACAAAATGAGGATTGAAAAAAAGGTGGAAGGACTAAAATTAAAGAGAGAAAAGAAAAGGCAAGGTTGAATTGAAAAGGGGAGATGAAGATAAAGTGTTTGATGAATTAAAGAGTTAAGAAATAGTGTGATAAAAAAAAATTAAAAAAAGGTAAGATGACATGTGGCACATTGGGTTGGAAAAGAAGATAGGGAACTGTAATAGAATGGGGACATGTGTTTTTCTTGGTTTGAGTTTTAAAATACTAATATTAAGTTTAGATATTACTTTGTATTTATTTGATAAATAAATTACATTATAAGAAACTATTATTCGATAAACAAAATTTGTTTACACAAGGGTTTGTGAAATACCTTAGTATCACTCTTGCTTATACTACAATAGTGAATTAGAAGGGCAAGAAAATGATTTACCCCATCATATTATATTACAATTAGATAACTTTCTAAATCAAAATACTCCGTAATTTCATAAATTAATCTGATATGTTCAATGAGATTTAAGATATGTTTATTTATATATGAATCCTGGCCTCTCAACCTGTTCTTGTGTGGAATTTATTTTTTTATTTTAAAAAAAAAATAATCTTAAAGAGCACTACCATCAATAACTTAATACTAAAAGCAAAACAAGTGATACATATGTCATCCACTAGTTGAAAATTTTCCCTCCAATTTTCCTTTCCTCCCTCCAATTTTTCTTTCCTTTTTTTTCCCTATCAATACTTTATGAAAGATATATAAACCCTTTAATATTCTCCTTCCATTTTGGCGATTATATATATTTTTTTTCATACACACTCAAATGGAATATTTTATATTAAGTAATTTTTGTTATAAAAATGAGCATAAATGTTATGCCGTATAAAAACAATAACATAAATAAGTAGTATATTAAAATACTATTATTATTATTATTATTATTATTATCACCTTACTTCTAAATTATAATTAAAACCTACGTACTACTCACTCATATTTAAAAATTGATTCTATATATAGTAGAAAAATAAAATAAAAGTTAATTAAATTTGCATAAACCAATGTGTGGTGTATGTCAAATTTGGTCAACAAAATAGGGACATGATAGTGTATATAGCATGGTTTTAAATAATCAATAATCACTTATTTTCCTTCACATTTATAAAGTCTAACACATCACTAGCCTTTACATCATTGCATGTCAAATATAGATAATTAAAAAACTTAATTTATTCTACTTAAATGTGATTCTTTTTTAGCATATAATGGCTAAATTAATGTTGTAGTTCACTTATATAATTTAGTAAACCGTGCATTGCACAGGACTTTAACTAGTACTTTTTTTTTTTTTGTGTTACCTATACACTGGATTTGTCTTGAATATTCCTATGAATAAAAACAATAGGGGTGTATGTTTGGTGTTCGGTTTGACAATAGGGATGTATGTTTGGCGTTTGGTTTGAATTTAGGCTAAATTCAATCCACTCTAAATTAAAAATCATTTTGAAAAGTTGAGTTTAATCCAAATTAGATTTCGTTTATTTGAATTCTATCCGATTAAGATTTCAGTGATTTATTAAAGGCAAAACTGGTCTCAGTAGCACCAACTATAGCGTGGGTGTACCAACAACACAACCTTAAGCGGGTGCAACTCACGTTGTAAACTATGACCTTGGGTGTAGTCCACAACCCAAATTGTAGATTTGTTGTAATAATTATGGATGAAATGACATAATCTACTACTTCATATGTAGTATTTTTTATTTCATATATGATGTTTTATGTCATTTTCATGAATTATATGGATTTCGGTGCGAGAAATAACATAGATTAGAGGATATAGTCATGTATTATTTTTCAACTCTAATGTCATTTATGTCATTTCATGTACCTAAACTTATAGTTCATGGTATTAAGGTGACTTTTGCCAAAACTGCTAATGCTAAAATGCTTGAGCACCTACCGGGGTAAAGTAAGACAAAGTGTGATAAAATTCAAAAACAATCGGACCAAAGTCACACGGTCACTCCCACACCTTTAGCATTAAAAAATCACACACAAAAAAAGCTCACACCTCTTTTAAATAAAAAACCCCAGCCAAAATTCCAAAACGAATGAATACATCAGTGGTAAATTAATCCACTGTTTCTCTCTATGGCTCTACTTCATTACAACCAGAATTACCTGGGTTTTGTGGCAAAACTGCTACTAATAGCAACACTCGCCGTTGGAGTAGAAGCCATTGGAGTGAATTGGGGAAGAAATGCATCACACCCACTTCCACCTACAAAAGTTGTGCAACTTCTTAAATATAACAATATCACCAAAGTTAGGCTATTTGAAGCTGACCCTTTTGTTCTTCAAGCTCTTCAAGGTTCCAAAATAGAGGTCATTTTGGGTATTCCAAATTCAATGTTACCCAGGTTAAATTCTTCTTTGAAGGTTGCTCAGAGTTGGGTACATGATAATCTTACTCGTTTTCTATCTGATTCTTCCCCTAAAGTTCGAATTCAGTATGTTCTTTCTTGCTTTATTTTCCGTTTTGGGTTTTTGTTGTTGCAAATTTGAGATTTTTGTTGCTTAATTGAAGAAATAATTAATGGGTTTTGATAATTTATGTGAATTTGTGTTTTGTCAATGTTCTGTATCTTGTTAGTTTTTGATTCTAAGTGTTGTATATTGCTCAGTATTTTATGCATAATTTGTTGATATCATGTTCAGTTTGGGCGGGAGATGAGCTTAGAATTGGCGAAAAAATGGGATTGATCTGAAGTAATGCAAAATGCAATAGTAGTGTTTTGAGTGTGTGACAGCTAGATGGCATTGCAAACCACTTAATTAGATAGATACTCAGATGAATTATTAATTAATAATTGTAGGACTAAGTAATGTGGTATTTTTCTTTCCTGTTTAGACGCGTTTTTTTTTTTTTATTTTTTTATTATTGGGTACAAGTGTGAGTATGTTGTGGACTTGTTGTACATTGTAAGGTTGGTTTCAGGATGGAACCTCGTTTTGCCTATGCGGGTTGTCTCTCATCCTTGTTTGTCCTTCATTTCTAGCATTGATATAAGGCACATAGTAATGGCGTGTTGTAGTGATGATATAGTGTTAACTGTAATTTAAGACATGTTTCAACTTGGTTGGCGTGCATTCTTCCAACCACATATAATGCTTCATGAGTCATGACTCCCCCACCTATTGTTCCTTTAAAAATGGAGAAGCATTGCTATGGTTTGGAATGGTAATTATATCACGTGTGACAGTGTCACGGTGTGTGTGAATTTGTTGCAACTACGATGTTGGTTTTTATTGGTTTAATCACGTACCCATGTGCATTAATAGTGCCTCATAGATTGCTATAAATGTCTTTTCTTTGTAGCCCGTGCCATAACCATGGCCACACTCTAACTAATTACTTGGCTGATAAAAGAAGTGTGGACGATTGGGCACCGTGTTTTCTCAATTTGTGATCACTAGACTTGTGATGTTGAATTATGATGACACAAGTTGTGTTAATATAAATGCTACTTGAATAAAATCTATCCAGACTCCAGAGTCTCAAATGATGGCATACTTTGTAAGGGCACCATTCTGTTTACCCTTACCCTCTAATGATTGTACTGCCTCAGCTGGGTTGAGGGTATAGGGCACGGATTGGGTTCAGACTTCAGATATAGTCTCACCCTCATCTGCAAAGACTCATAGAGGTTTCTGTTTGACCCTATAAAACATACAAGTTACCTACTGAACTAGTGCAGAGTGCTCAACTCTGTCCCAAAAAAGAATAAATTTGTGCTTGAATAGCGAATACAGTCTTTTTGTACTTGTCTAAACTGAAATTACCATGCATCATGCAAGGGAAGAAGGCAGGAATACATATGGTGTTTGCTTTTAAGATCATTCATTGTTCACTTTGTAAAAGTAGATTACTGTCGGTTTTGCACTTAGCTGGACAATTTTACTAGGAGGAAACATTATTAGGCTTTGCAACTTAATGTTATCGATAAACTTAATAAGACTAGTAGCATTTTAAACTTTAAAGAGAAGTGGATGCTGATACCTGTATCACTGCTAAGACATGTTGATTTCTCAAAATTTTCAATGATGCTTCTCTGTAGGTTCTCTGGCTTAGTTTGTGCTAGATCAAATCGATGTGTACTATGTATCCCCACCAACTGGCTAGCTGCTTAAGATTTTTATAACTCGGAGTGTTATGTTCTTTTTTTTTTTATGTTTCCTCTTTATTTGAGAGAATTGCTGTCCTTATTGACTGATCGCTGACAGGTACATTGCTGTTGGGGACAGTCCATTTCTGCAATCTTATGGTGGGCAGTATGTTCCTTATGTTGTTGGTGCTTCCATGAACATTCAAGCAGCCTTAACTAGGGCAAACATAGCAGACCAGGTAAAGGTGGTCGTTCCATGTAGTTATGATGCCTTTCAAACAGAATCTGGGTTGCCTTCTAAGGGGCACTTTAGGCCTGATCTCAACAAGACCATGATCCAGCTGCTTGCGTTTCTCTCTAAGCATAACTCACCATTTATGTCAAGCATATCTCCCTTTCACCTTTTTCAACAGAATAAAAACATCTCCCTTCATTTTTCCCTCTTTAAGGAAACTTCTCACCCTCATAAAGATGGAAAAAAGGTCTATGACAATAGCTTTGACTTGAGCTATGATACTTTGGTAACTGCGATATCAGGTGCTGGCTTTCCCCAAATGGATATCATCATTGACCAGATCGGATGGCCCACAGATGGAGTGGTTAATTCCAATTCCTCCACAGCTGAATCATTCATGAAAGGCTTGTTGAGCCATCTTCGTAAGAAGTCAGGGACTCCATTGAGGCCCCATAAACCACCAAAAGAAGCATACATTCTCAGTCTCTTAGACGAGGATCAAAAAAGCATTGTTGATGGTGGTTTTGAGAGACACTGGGGAATTTTTACTTTTGACGGACAAGCTAAATACAGCGTTGATTTTGGCCAAGGCTCAAGAAGCCTCGTAAATGCTCAAAATGTGGAGTATCTCTCTGCCAAATGGTGTGTTGTGAATGACAACAAAGATCTTAGCAACGTTACGGCAAGTGCCTTAGATGCATGTTCCAATGCAGATTGCAGTGCCCTCTCTCCTGGGGGCTCGTGTTATAATCTTACTTGGCCTGGGAACATTTCTTATGCTTTCAATAGCTATTATCAGCAGCATGATCAAAGCCCTGATGGGTGTGAATTTGGAGGGTTAGGTTTGGTTACTACTGTTGATCCATCTGTAGATAATTGTAGATTTTCTGTTCAACTCCAGACTGCATACGGAGGTTTTCTTCAAGTGCCTTCGTCAATGTACTTGATTCTTTTGTACACGGCAGGATTTCTGATATAATTATGTAGCTCCACAACTCAGAACTATGGCAAGCAGCAATTTTCATCTGTTTCTATGTAGCTGCGTCCTAGAGATTTTGTTAAAGGAGAGCAAGCTTAAAATGACTGTTTAGGCTTCCCCTTTCCTTTGCTGTTTAGGCTGGGTTAATTTATCTGAGTTGGTTGCTTGATTTTTTGTCCAAGTTTAGAATGACTGTTGTACATGGTTATTTCTGATTTCTTTCACCCTGTAAAAATCACAGCAGTGCTGAACATGATGAAAGGAGGACTTCATTGGATCTTGACAATATGCGTTCTTCCAGTATTATTCTCAAGCTTTGATAGTTAGCTTTTTCATGAATAGCTTTTTCTCCATTTTCTATGAACATGTGGACAGGGGAGGGGGAGGACCTATGTTACTCTGAATTGGTGGACATGGCTACGTGTCTAAGACTAAGTGGTAAATTTGACTATTTAGTGAAAATTTTACATGATACTGACCCAAAATGAAGTGTTACAATGTCTTACCCATATCTAAATGTTAAAATCTGACAAGTGAAATAAAAAGTCTTGTAATATAAGAGAGAACAACATGCTATAAATCTTTGAGAATAGCAAAACATATTGCAAATAAAGTTTCACCTCTAAGATTGTCTCACTACAGTTTCATACATTAGAATTACGATTGACTTTAACAAAAGCAAAATTATACATATATAATAGTGTTGTAACTTTCACTTCATAATTCATTATTCGTTAATTAAAATCATTATTTTTTAACTTTATTTTTAATTTTTACGGAGTACGTATCTATTGAAATTTGGCTAATGTTTAAAAAATTGTTGAAAATGAGTAGACTTTAAAAACTCGTTCTTGTTTTGTAAAAAAAAAAAAAAAAAAAAAAAAAAAAAAAAAAAAAAAAAAAACCAAGGGTGTATTTGTGATTTTGTGGACAGAAAGGCATTTGATGAAAAATGAAAATGGAAAATTCAAGAACATAAAGACCAAAAATATCTGTAGAATTCTCTTAACTTGGCTGGTCTAAACTGGAAATTATGTTTAAACCCAAAAAAACGCTGACTCGACTCATTTATATTTCTCTCTTACCCTAGAACTAGAACACCCTATAATCGCCTCCTTCTCCAACTGTTACCAATTTTCCGCTTCTTTTCTCTCTCTCTCTATCTTCTCCCTAATTCTCTCTCTCTAGTTTCTATTCTAACTAAACCCTAGATCTCGTCTCACGATGTACGGCGGTGGCGGTGAATCCAATCCTCCTCAAGGAGGAAGCGGATACGGCGGTGGTTATGGCGGCGGAAGCTATGGAGGCGGTGACAGAGGTAGCGGATATGGCGGTGATAGAGGTGGTGGATATGGCGGTGGTGGTGGTGGTGGTGGAGGAGGAGGAGGAGGAGGTTATGGTGGCGGTGGTAGAGGTGGTGGTGGTGGTGGATATGGCGGTAATTCTGACAGTCGAGGTATTTTACTTGATCTTTCTCATATTCTATTGTTTTTTCGATTATTTTGATTAGGGTTTTTTTAATTTCGTTCGCTAGTTAATTGTCTTGGTTAATGTTGCTGTTCGCTGTTGTAATGTGTGTAATCTTGTGATTGTGTTGTTTGAAGGTGGTGGATATCAAGGAGGAGGAGACCGAGGCAGTCGTGGAGGTGGAAGAGGCGGCGGCGGCGGCGGCGGCGGCCGTGGAGGTAGTGGAAGAGATGGCGATTGGCCTTGTCCTAATCCTGGGTAATTTTTATTTATTTTAATTCTTTTTTTTTTTTTTATTTTGAAATTTGCATCCAAGATATTATTATGCAAATTAGTAATTTCAAGTTGTTAGATGGTAAATTTAGTTATAGGACCTGTAAGAGTGTGAGACTGTAAGTATAATTTGTATTGGTGCAAAAGTTCAATCTTTATTCCGCAATAGTCCAAGTAAAGCTGCTTTGTTTATATGTATATATCTTGAATTTTGTTCTTTTTCTTGTTATTTGATGATACCATGCTTAAGTACTCCAAAGAGTATATACTTTGAGTTGTGGAGGAGTGTTTCATGTTTGGGTGTTTTTGTTGTATTTGATCTTGTTGAAGGTCAATACAAAAACTCTCTTTTTCTGTATTTATTTTGCTGGACTGAGATGATGTTTTAATCTTTGTTTTACAAAAGTTAATTTCGTAATTTTAGAAGTTTAGCAATTGAAACTGAAAATTTGTGTAGTTGCGGGAATTTGAACTTTGCTAGAAGAACTTCTTGTAACAAATGTGGGGAACCTGCTCCTGCGGGTGCTGGAGGTGGTGGTGGTGGTGACTGTAGAGGTGGAGGTGGAGGTGGTGGTGGTGGTGGTGGTGGCTACAATAGAGGAGGCAGTGGAGGATATGGAGGTGATAGAGGGGATAGGGGTAGGGATTATGATGGTGGAAGAGGTGGAGGTAGGGATAACAATTATGAAGGTGGAAGAAGTGGAGGTAGCAGAGGTGGTTCTTATGGTGATGGTCATGGTAGAAATGACAGTGGATATGGCCAGGCTCCCCCAGCTGCACCTTCTTATGGTGGAGCTGTACCGAGCCCTTATGGTGCAAACCCTGTCTATGGGAATGATTCTGCTGTCCCTCCGCCTACAAGTTATACTGGTGGGCCTGGTTCTTATCCTCCATCATATGGAGCACCAGCAGGTGGCTATGGTGGTGATGCTTCTGGAGATTATCGTGGTGCTGGCCGTGGTGGACCCCCTAGTGGTGGGTATGGTGGTGGTCAAAGACAGTCAAGTGGTGGTTATGGTGGCGATGCTCCTACTTCTGCTGAACCTCCTAAAGTGAAACAATGTGATGAAAACTGCGGAGATTCTTGTGACAACTCCAGGATTTATATCTCGAATTTGCCACCGGATGTCGCTATTGAAGAACTTAGAGAACTTTTTGGAAGCATTGGAATTGTAAGATTTGTTACTACTGCTCTCTAAAGTTTAAATGTTCCTTTGCTGGTTTTTTATTTTCTTTTTTTATTCTTAAAATTATCTGGTATTTGCTAGTGTTCTGCTATAGATTAGAGTATTAATTTCTTTCATCCCTCACTTATCTGCTAGACTAAATTTTAACAGTTTCTCATTCTGGTGTTTTTCCCCGCTATTTCTTTTATGTATCAATCATAAATTGTAAGAGCAACTATTCACACAGCCCTTTTTTCTGAAAAATACTTGTTTAACTTTCATCGTTTCCCTAATTTTCTGTTGCAGAATTTTCTCTTGTTGTTTGTACAAGTTTAAGGGTTTTTTTTTTTTTTTTTTTTTTTTTTTTTTTTTTTTTTTTTTCCCAAACATAATCTTTAGTTTCAGGATGAAGTGTTTTTCAATGTTAATGTTATACATTGTCAATCTTTTTCTGCGGGATCAGTGATAACTATTGGGGGTCAGAATGATGGATTGAATATGATACTGTAAATGTGATGAGTTTTGATGGCCTTTAATATGTTCTTCGCCTCTGGTTTGGATTTCATGTTTATAAGTTCATGTATAAGAGATGGCTGAATAGTAGCATGTGACAGCATGAGCATGATAAATCCAAATTGTTTAGAATTGGTGGTTCTAGTAGTTAACATCTATTTTGGTATTCAGGTTGCAAGAATCAAGCAAAAGAGGGGCTACAAGGATCAGTGGCCGTACAGTATAAAACTATACACAGATGATAGTGGAAAGAACAAGGGTGATGGTGTTTTGTCTTATGAGGACCCATCAGCAGCTCATTCTGCTAGGGGATTTTTTAACGGTATGTTGGGAGCCAATGTCTCATTTAATCTATCATCGAGTTTGATTTGTTAGTTACTTGATATGATTTCTTTTGATGTAGGTTATGATATCAGAGGGCACAAGATAAATGTTACAATGGCAGAGAAGTCTGCTCCGAGGGCACCTCAATCTTTTGGGTATTTTTCTTGCTCAATTTTACCATGCTAATATGCTATTGATGAATTGACCTGTATTTTAAAGCTGGATCCTCTTGTGTTTGCTATTGATTTTTAGTGATTGAAAATTAGGTGGGATTTGAGTCCTCACTTAATCATCATGAACTTAATACGAAGTGTTGTGTTTTGATTGGGTCATCCATTCCCACCTTACATTTTGTTTGTTGGTGCCTGTATGCTTTTGTTATGTTTTTGGGAGCCCCATTGCATTTTGTACAATTTTGTTGAAGATTAGGGGTAACATTTTTTAAATATGTGAGTAGTATTAGCAATACTTTAATTAAGAGGGTGTTTTAAATGTTTATGCATAATGACATTCTTGCTGTTTGCTAGTTACATCATTGTGTTTACAGCCTCTTGATTGGCATGTGTTGAGTTATTCACTCAGTCAAAGGGTGCTTGAAATATGTTTATATTAGTCTTATTCAGAATGTGCTGCCAGAGTGCTAGCATCTTATCATCTTGTGGACGAATATATTTCTTGCGTGTGTTATCAGTTATTGATTCTCTCTCGTTATCGTTTGTAATTTTCTCAATTTTGTGATTTTTCGTATGCTGAAAAAATGTGTCCTTATTGTTATGTTTTCTTCTGTACTATAGAGGCGGTGGTAGAGGTGGTTATGGAGGTGGAGATCGTCGAAGAGACTATGGAGGTCCAGATAGGCATTCTCATGGTGGAAATCGTTCTCGCCCATACTGAGAATTTCTCGAGCATATTATGTACTAAGAAAAAATGTTGTCTTGAGGAATTTTATTGTAGTCTCGCTGCGGGGTTGTTCCCAAAAGGAGATAAAGAGGTAGGTTGTTCACTTGCTTTGAGCAATGCCCCTTTACTCCTTTAGTAGCTTACTTTGAGGGGTTTTTTTCTAGGGTTGGGATTGATTTGAACTGTGTGACTGTCTTTTATAGAGGCAAGTGGATAAATCTCAAAATTGCTGCTATGGTAGTTGAACTTTCAGGTGAGTGCTGCTTTATTGAGACTGCATATCTTTGTTTAGAAAATTTAGCTAGTGGACTTTTAGCTTATAGTGAAGATTTAGATTGCATTTTTGAGTTGAATTTAAGGTTTGTGAGCGCAGTCGTTGATTTTGCTTGGTACGTGGGGAATTTTTTGGTGTCATTGTTAGTTTTATATTTTGCTGGAAACTAATTTCAAGTTTTTGGTAAGATTGATAGGACTAGATAGCAAAATCTTACAGATAACAATTGGAATTGGAAAAAAAATATATTGAACTGAAAGGCTGCAGTGACATTTAGCTGGCCCTTGAATAGTATTTGTTGGTTATGAGTTGAAATTGGATCAAACTCAAGCCTCGAACGACGTCTGTCCATATTTGATTTTTCATCTTTTATCTTTTGTTGTTCACGTATTGTTGATGTTTGTGTCTTGATAGTACATAGTTATAGGTCGTGTGGCCTTCTTAGTCGTTCTGTCAAATTATAGTTGGTTTGAGTGCTATTTTAAGTAACTGGTAATCACAACTTGAGATGCAAAGTAACATCTATCTGGCGCAAAGCATATGGAAGATAATGGAGTGCTGGGCTTGAAGACTTGGCAGGTCTAATGCAATCGTGTTTTGGAGTTTGCTTGGTGTACTCTTGCTGCTTTCAGACGTGCTCTTTGGTTGCCAAACTTCTTTAACAAAAGCGTAATTGGCGTAAAAACAGTGAACTTTACTTTTTGAGTTAGCTTTGTGCTGAATATAGACTGTAGAATAATCATTGTATAACTGGCTACAATATAAGTTTAATATCAATTAGCTAAAGTACATTTTGGCTTTCTTTTCATGCGTCTCATTGCTTTTCCTTTCATTCACAGTTTTGTTGGTCGTCTTCAATTGTAGCTTATGTTAACTTGTAAAAGTGGGCGGTGGTAGAGGTGTCCACCGTGCGAGTCGTGCGAGCTGGGTTAGGGTTAGGTGGGTCGCGGGTTGGGGTTTCATGACACACGGCACGACACACGTAGGGTAGGGTGGGCCGGGTCGTGGGTTGGGTCGGAGAAGTTGGACACACCAGGGTTAGGTTCGTGGGTTAGATGAGTCGTGGGTGGGTCGAGCTGGGTTTGTGGGTTAGACGGATCGTGGGTGGGTCGAGCTGGGTTTGTGGGTTAGACGGGTCATGGGTGGGTCGAGCTAGGTTCGTGGGTTAGACGGGTCAAGGTGGGTTAGTGAGTTAGGGTGGGTCGAAGGGTGGGTTAGTGGGTTAGGGTCGGGTGGGTTTGTGGGTTAGGGTCGGGTGGGTTAGTGGGTTAGGGTCGGGTGGGTTTGTGGGTTAGGGTCGGGTGGGTTTGTGGGTTAGGGTCGGGTGGGTTGTGTGGTGTTTTAATTTTTACAAAATTAACAATTTGATGGCTTGCTCTTAATTAAGATGCCTACGTATCCTTATATTATAAAATAAGGAATCAAAGCCAGCGTAGTTCTTATATTGTACTTCTTTTGAAATTTGGGGGGGGGCTTGGACCTATCTTTAGAAAACTAAAATTTAATTTTGCAATTAAATTGTAATTTTCGAAAAATAAGTTGCCTACGTATCCCGAAAGAATCAAAGCCCACGTAGTTCTTAGCGTACCTGATTTAGACTTTTCTAGCCACCCATGTTTGTTGCATCATCATCCCCGGAAGCTGCATCATCCGTTGACGACTCCAATATCATCACAGGATCATCTTCATCGTCTTCGTCTTCCTTTAAACCTTGAGTTCTTCTTTCAGCTTGATCCCAATCTTTCTTACAAACACAAATTTGAATGCTTTCCGGAGTTAAGCGAGATCTTTTTTCATCTAACACTCTTCTACCTGCACTAAAAGCAGACTCGGAAGCAACAGATGAAGCGGGAACTGCAAGTATATCTTTTGCAATTCTCGCCAATATAGGAAAACTTTTTTTATGTTCTTGCCACCATTTTATAATTTGAAAGTTGTTGTTGGTCTCATGTTGATATGACAAATAATCATTAATAGCAAGTGTTGAAGAAGATGATGATGAGAATGATGTAGATGCTTTGTGTTTTTTTTTTCATAACTTTATCAAGAAAACCAAATCTAGAATCGGAAGTGCTAGTAGTAGTTGGTGTTGCCAAATCAAAACCATAAATAGATGCATAATGATCATAAAGGTCTCCCAAAACAGATTTGCATTTGTTAATATATTCACTAACATCATAATCGATACTTAAACTTGTATAATAAAATTCTAAAAGATTTTCCAAACCTTCAGCTTTGACACCGGGGTCAAGAATAGCAGCAATTCCATAAATGATTGGAAATTCACTAAAATAAGTATGCCACTTACGTTTCATGCTATCAAGAACGGGACGAAGTCCATCAATCTTCATATGCTCTTCGATGGTGTGAACAACTTTAACACACTCAATTATGACTAAATGAACGTTAGGCTCATAAATATAAGAGAAAATATGAGTTGCACTATCAAAAGCATTTAAAACATCACGAACAAAAGAAGCATTAGTCCAATGACTTTCGGTTATTAACTCAGTAGGATCAACACGAGTCTCATTGTAAAGTTGGGTCAAAATATCACGATACTTTATAGCATCACTCAACAACTTGAAAGTAGAATTCCAACGGGTAGGGGTATCAATAGACCATTGTCTTTTCTTAAGACCTCTCTCTTTACACATAGCTATGTACTTTCTTCTAACTGACTGAGTAATCCTAATCCATTTTATAACTGTTCTAATTGGGTTTAGCAATGGTTGCAACTCAGCGAGACCCTCTTGAACAGACAAATTCAAAATATGAGCACAACATCTAACATGCAAGAGACTACCACCCAACAACAAATTCAACTCGGAGTCATTTTTCAAATAGTCAATACACTTTGTGTTTGCAGTTGCATTATCAAGAGACAAAGAAAAAACTTTATTATTCAAGTGAAATTCTTTTAAACAATCCAAAATACGAACTTTGATGTTAAAACCGGTATGCCTTTCTTCCATAGCTTGAAAACATAGTATACGTTTTTGAATAAACCAATCATCATCCACCCAATGAGCAGTAATGCAAAGAAAAGGTTCGCCAAAACTAGAAGTCCATGTATCACTTGTAAAACTAACACGACCATCAAAAGTACGAAATAATTCAATCAAACCACTCCTATACTTATAATAAGAAGTTTGTGTATAACGTCTTAGGGTATTTCGGGGGACACGAGTAAATGCAGGTTGTAATGCAACTTTATTAAAATGCTCAACGTTTGCATTTTCACCGTAACTAAAAGGGTATTCATTAGCAATAACTAAAGTACTCATTTCATCAATCATTCTATCTTTATTATAAATGAAAGGTGTACCTCCGCCGGGTTGGTTCATGTATCCACCCAATTGTGTTTGGACGCCACCCCCCGAAGGACGGGGGCCATTTTCGAACAAGTCGTGTTTATTTTGCAAATGCCGACTCAAGGTTCCGGTTCCATCTCCCGTTTTCCAATTATATGACTTGACATTTGCACCTAGCGCCTTGCAAACTAGGCATGTACACGTGAACCTCTTTGGTTGACCAGGTTGCCATCCCGGGGGTGTGACCTCAACTCGTTCAAAATGTTTCCACACCCAAGAAAAATGTGCTCGACCTCTACTTTCACCGCCACCACCTTTCATAAATCAAATTATTAAAATTAATTTTTAAATGCTATTCATGAAAATAAGCTTTTAAATTTTAAATATTTTAATTATACTTATTTAAACGCATTTTTCATGGTAATTAACTAATTGTAAATCATAGAAAATTGGAAACTAAACTAACTTTATAATCATTAATAATAGTTTTTTTAAATATTCATAACAATAAAAATTTAATTAGAAATTACCTTGAGATGAAGGTTGAGATGTTGGTTGCGATGGAGGTGGCATAGTTGAACTTGATGATTGGTGGGACTCGTGGGAGAAATGTTGTGGTGGAGACGTTTGAATATTTTGCCTATCTCCTAAACCATAATCTCCATATTCATTGACAAATTGGTTTAAATTTTCCGTATTAATTTCATACGAAAAATTTGCACCACCACTCCTTTGGCTACCACTTCGACCACCACTTTGACTCCTTCCCATTCCTCCTCTTGAGCTCATTTTTTTTTTGTATGATTACTAATTATAATATGGAGAAGAACTTTTTTTTTTTAGAATCTTAAGAATACTAATAATAATATTAAGGAGATTTTTTTTAACAAAAATATAACTCTATATAACACTTGAGAATTTGAGAACAATAAGAATTTTTAAGTAAGAGAGAAAGAAAGCTTGAATTTGTGTGGAAATTTGAGTGAAATGGAATTGGTATTTATAGGAAAAATAGAATGGATGATCATACACTTAAAAAACTAGCCGTTAGATACAAAAAACTAGCCGTTAGATACAAAAAACTAGCCGTTTTTTTTTTTAAAATGGATGTTAGGCCGTGCGGGCCGTGCGGGTCGTGCGAATTGTGCGGGCTGTGCGGGCCGTGCGGGTTGTGCGGGCCGTGCGGGTTGGGTGGGTCATGCGTGCGGGTTGGGTGGGTCATGCGTGCGGGTTAGGTGGGTTGGCTCGTGCGGGTTGGGTGGGTCATTCGTGCGGGTGGGCCGTGCGGGCTGGGTTGTGCCAGGTGGGTCGGGTTAGGTGGGTTCACGGGCTAGGTGTGTCGAATTAAATGAGTCAAAACGGGTTGTGCGATTTGGGTCGAATCAAACGGGTTAAACTGAGCTGGGTTGAAATGGGTTGTGTCGAAAATTTTGGACCCACGACACAACCCGGATTAAATCCGAGCTGTGCCGGGCTGTGCCGGATTGAAACCGGGTCGGACCCACGTGACCCACCAGCCGTGCGAGTTAGGGTGGGCTGGGTCCAACCCGGCCCACTGGCCACCTCTAGGCGGTGGTATCAATTAATTGAATTGTTTGAACCTGCAAAGTCCACCATAACAAAATTAACAATTTAACATACAAAGCGGTTAAGTCATAGCCCATGGCTAGACATTCCATTTGAGTAGTATTCGTCTATTCGATTCCCTTCTTCCACTGTCCGGATTTCGTGCCCCAACTCGAAGTTACTCGATGTAATAATCAATAAACATCATTTTAGTCTGTACAAACTAGTTACAGTTCTTACAAATTTACAACTTAAGAATTGCTACAAACCAATATTCCCTCGGTGTTTTAATAAGTGTTTTAATAAGTATTATACTTATCAAATCCGGCTGGTTTTAATAAGTATTACACTTTCTTTTTTAGCAAAAAACTACAATTTAATATTATAGACCAAAATAATTAAAAATAGCTTAATGCATATATAAATATAAGAATTAAACGTTAAAAAAAAAAAAAAATAGACCAAAATAAGTTATAATTTGTATTATATACATAAGTGGGTTCCAATTCCTAGATTTTAGGACCCGGTTGAACCAATTCCAATTTCGGTTCCAAATTTTAGGACCCGATTCCAACCAATTTCGAGTCTGATTCCTAAAATTTTGACCGGGTACCCAATTTGCTCATCCCTATTCAATTTGATGGTTGGTCACTAAAGTTGTAAATTTGAAATGTATTACAAAGGTTGATTGAAGCCTAGACGATGTTCTGCGTTATTATATGTATATTAAAAATGTGTTTTTATAATAAAAAATTGTGATGAAATAAATTACTAGTAATTACAATTATTTCAGTACTCGTAATATTTAAAATATATTTTTCCAATTATTATTGAACATCAAAATATATTTAATATCTAGTATCCTTAATCCATTAGTTGCGGTAATTAAACAAATTCACATATCCTTAATCGATCATGCACCAATATAAACCAATTAACATTTAGAACGATCTTTCATCCATGCTTTTCCAATGGGAAACTAAACATGTGAAGCATATCTACAGATTGTAACTTCTATTACAAAAGTACTTGGTCTTGGCTGATTGCTGACTCGAGTTGCCGACAGAGAAAGTTACTGTTCATCGACGAGTAAACCAAATGGAGGCAGGCAGGCAGCTTCCATCATTAAAGCAAAAAGTTTGTTCTCACCCAAGTTGAAAGGTCGAGTGTGTGTGACTTACTACCATATTCCCAGAACGGGTGTCTGGTTTCAGCTTAAATCTGTTTACAAGGTCATTTACTCGTTTTCTATAGTTAATGCTTGCAGTTAGCCTTCAAGCAAATGAGAAGGCAAGTCGCCAAATGGAATTATCCTTTCCGTACATGGGGCTGTTGTGCATCAAATGGATCATGACTAACTGAACGTCCATACAGAGCTAAGGAGGCACTGTCCGCCATTAGTTGTCCCTGAAAAATAGACTGTGACTTCAGATGATGTTTATCGTGAATAAAAAGAAAATGGCTTAGAGCCCTCAAATCATTGCCAGCCAAAGAAAAAAAACTTATGAAAGTCATAACTCATCTATAAAGTAGAAGATACAATATACCCTCAAGCGATGTTGCAAATGCATTACAATTTCAGGTAACTTTCGACTTTGCTTATGCTACAAAATATAAGACATGATTTATAGAGGTCCTACAAAGCAGAATAAATTATGCTTTATTCCAACCATGCTATTTCAGAATCATCAAAATTTGCACTGTTCAGTGTTGAGGCATTAGCGAAGAAAACTTATTCACAAATAAGCAACTTTATACACTAAACACTATGGGAAAGGAAACATATGTCAAGGGTTCAAAGGCTTTTCCTTCGTTGAGATGGAGCGGTCAGTAAAACCACTAAAATCCCCCCCCCCCCCCCAAAAAAAAAAAAAAAAAGGCAAAGCACCCAACCACATCTTTACCAATATCTTCCCTAATATTTTGGGGTGCCTAAATTGCAACTATATCTCATTATCAAAAGAATCATGAAGACATGAAATAGGTTTGGCTCAGTCAAAGGACTCTCAGAATCCTTCAAAGTCTCTAACATAACCATTTCACCCACATGATTATTCCCAAATCCACTCGACACCTTCATCGTCCAATTTCTTGTGGGGTTTCCTTTTCTCTCTTAAGCTTAGAACCCAATTCGAGTTGAACATTACCCCTATTCTCTCATCCCTGCTTATCCTTTTCTGCCGTCTAACCCACCCAAATTATGTAAAAGATGGCTTTCAGAAGTGTTGAGGGCTTTTGAGCATTAAAGCTGTAGCTGGTTGTAGTTCACCAGTTTACGATTTGGGGTTGTAGGTTCTTCCTCTCACCTTTCAACCTCTCTCTCCTGTCATCACACAAAACTAAGAGCTGACAAGGAAAAAAAAAGGAAAAAAAAGAGGCAACTGATGAAGCCACTATGTTGATATTACGGGATATCAATAAAACTTATCTGTCCTTGTTGTAAGAGCGAAATATCCATACCCTTCTACAAGTAACATAGGACTCTGGCTTTATTCTATTCAGCCGAGTAAAAAATTTCCCTCATGAACCAATAAAACTTATATGTCCTAGTTTAAACTTACCTAAACTTACAACTTATTTGAGCTTAATCGTTTTAAAATGAACTTGGTAGCATTTATCTAAGTTACCCAAACAACAAGCTTCTTGACCCTTAATTGAACTTTTTCATCAATCTTTTGGTGAAATAATCAAAGCTAGAATATTGGACCTTCTGGTATTGTGGCATTCTAACTCCACTACTCTACTTAATGACGTTATCTGTGGACAGTTAATTGACTCAGTTTTTGGTAGTCCATTAACCAATAGCAGATTATTTTATAAGCACTCTGATTAATCTTAGTCTCTTACAGATCCTAACCTCAAAAGCACAATTGGGATTTTTGTTCACCTAAACTGACTTGATTCTTATATATCAATCTAAACCAAATTTATCATGAATAAACTCCATCAAGGTACCAACCAATGAATTTGCAAACTGAAAGTTTCATTCTGAAAGTATTCCTGAGGATAACAGCTATTATTATCTTCAAGTCCTTCCAATGTAACATAACATCATTCAGCTATCTCCCAAAGTAGCTTGGGCAAACTGATAATCAAAATGAACCCAGCTTCATAGGCATGATTGTTAATGATGGCATACCTGATGCATGGAATATTGAACAGAATAAGGACCTCTTCCGTATGCCATACTACGACTCTCATAGTTTCCCGTGTATCCAAGATCTGTACATGAAACACACATACAAAAATTATCAGAACATGTAAATACTACTTGTGGAACATTGCAGCATATAATTACTATGCACAGATTGCACGGGTAGGACACTCTTCAAAGGAAATGTAAGGAACTGCATGCCTGGATTTGAAGCAGCAGCAGCTTCCCTCGCTCGTTTCTCAGCATTAGCAAGCTCAGCACGTAGCATCTCAATATCATGTTGCAGAGAATTCATTTTCCTGTCCATTGCTTCATTCAGTTCAAGGTTAGCTGCCCTAGTCTTCTTTTCGTATTCTACTGCAGCTCTGTTGATTTCCCCAACATTCGACCAAAACAAGAACAAAGAAGAGCTTATGTTAGACAATCCCAAACCTAACTCAAACAAAACCCAACTTCATGAACTATAACATTCCCAACATAAGCTATTTTTCAATTAGAGCACAATACTTGAAACACTTTACAATCCATAAATGCAATTCTGTTGAACTAAAGAAACCACTAATATAAGATATAACCCACATAACTTTTCTAAAGAGCAGCCAACTAAAACATCATAGTCAAACCAAAACAGTCCCAGAATCAAGTGAATTTCAAGTAGCTTAGTTGGTTAAAGTCTCGAGGATCTAGGATCAAAATTCGCAAACATAAGCCCAGCCCAATTTCATAGCATTGCTAACAAACCCTTTTCAATTAAAACACAATACTCCCTCCGTCTATTATTTACATGTCTATTTCTAACATTTATTACTCACATGATAATAAAGAGAAATAGGCGTGTAAATAAGGGAATGAGGTCACACTCAAATGCAAATTCTTTAAAATAAACAAAATCCCATATACAATTCCAATTTCACAAGAACCAGTCAACTTTATAGATGAAATTAAGAAATAATAAACGAAATTCAATGAGAAATCAAGATTATATTACCTTCCTTTCTGAAGCTCTTGCTCCATTTTATCAACATCAGCCTGAATCTCAGGCACCTGAGAAGCATCCATCTTAACCCTAGACAATTCAGTATCAAGAACCTTAAATTGAGCAGTAAGCTGAATCTTACTCTCAGTCAATTTCTGAATATCACCAATTACTTGGGTATGCTCAGAATTTAGGGCCTCAATGGCGCGAACCTCGGTCTCTAATTTGAGAGATTTTTCGTAAAGCTCCTTGATTTGAGATTCTCTCTCCTCCCTGAATTTTCGAGCGGCGGCCGATAGTTTCCGGAGCTCTTGATCGGCGGCGGCGAGTTCTTGCTTGAGAGTCGCGTGCATTGCTGACATTTCTTTCTGGTCGAGAAGGAGGCCTTGGATTTCACGGTGGTGCGCCGTCATATGCGACGGTGGTGGGGCTCGTGAGTGCGGCTGTCTTCCGGCCATCTCTGTGTATGTTTCACCTCTGCCCCGTTGTGGCTCTTCGCCCTTCTGATCAAGTGACTAGAGAGAAATTTTGGCTCTTGAGTTTAACTGTCTCTCTTACTTCTTTTTGCGTCTTGTTTGATGAGTTGTTTTTAGGACAGATAAGTATTGTATTTTCCTTGCAAATAAAAGGGTAAAATATTTACGGTTTTTTTAAGCTATGCCCCCAGGAGTTGGGTTTTTCAAGTTGTGTCCTATTTTTTGAAAGTTCTAAGTCGTGCTTCTGAACTATTAATCTTTAATCAGCTATACCCCTCCCTTAATCCCTCGTTAACTTTCTGTGAAAAAATATGTTAACTTAAAACTTTTTTTTCTTAAAAAAAAAACCAACCGAAAATCCTCTCTTCCCAACCCCTCCACCACCCACCACCCACCAACACACCCCAAGCCACCCGACGAACCCTACCTGCAAGCCGAACCCCACCAGCGACCCTTACCATCACCCATCATAGCCCCACCACCACCCATCGCAGCCCCACCACCTAGTGCACCACCAAAGAAAATGTTCGAATGCAATGGAGGAATTTAATTCGAATTGAAATTTCGACAAATTGGTTTAGGGATTTTGTTTCATTGGATTCAAATTGCAAAATTAAGTTGTTAATTGTTGTCTTCGTTTTGAAATCAAAGAATTTGGTTCAAAACAATTAAAAACCCTAATTTTTCCCCCAATTTGATTTTAATTGTTAAATCATCAATTTTGGTTCAATTACATTGAGATTAAATACACAAAACTTGTTTTAATTGATTTTTCCAATGAAAGTCTGCACGAATATGGTTCAATTGGTCGAAATTGTTCAACGTTTGCCCAAAAAATTTCAAAAAATATTCGAAAATTTGGGCATGAAGAATGGTGGTGGTGGCGCATCAAGTGGCTAGGTGTGGTAGTTGTTGGGGTACGATGAGTAAGAGGGGGAGATTAGGGTCGAGGAGTTGAGAGGGAAGGAGAGAGGAGGGTGACACGATGATGGGTCGAGGAGAGAGAAGCGAGGCGCGGTGGTGCGGTTGGAGGTGCAATGGTGGGTAGTTGTGAGGGAGGAGAGAGAGGTGTTTGGGTGTTTTGGGGTTTTTTTTTGTTTTTTTTTTAAAAAAAAAAATTAATTTATTTTGAAGTTAACAGAAAGTTAACCTAAGTTAACAGAGGGATTAGGGGAGGGGTATAGCTAATTAAAGATTAGTAGTTTAGGGGTACGGCTTAGAACTTTCAAAAAGCATGGACATAACTTGGAAAACCCAACTCCTTAGGGGCATAACTTAGAAAAACCCAATATTTATTTGACATTTAAAATAGTACTTTAATTTTTATGGTTACTGTAGTATATTTTTGAGTATTATTATGCATGTATATTGTACCATTATGTCATAGTGGTTTAATATTTTGATGTACCATTTACATACTTATTTGTACTATTAGCAAAATATTTTATACCACTACAACATTTAATGGTACTATTTACCTTTGAAATAATACTTTTTTTCATGGCCTATTGCTAAAAATATACATAGGCGCTATGTGCCAAGAATTTTCCAGTATTGTATTGGATATGGGTCAGACCAACATGAAAATGGTATAACTCGGCATGAACTTATGAACCCATTATTGTCCCAAACAAAATATGAGAGACATACAAATGGACTAATGGGTCATCGTGTGCATCATT
Source organism: Chenopodium quinoa (assembly GCF_001683475.1). NCBI lineage: Eukaryota > Viridiplantae > Streptophyta > Magnoliopsida > Caryophyllales > Amaranthaceae > Chenopodium > Chenopodium quinoa. Next base: position 9,616,774 of record NW_018743920.1, on the reverse strand, counting down.
TCCAAAAGCTTGTCACCTGACAAGCATGAATGCAGAATGCATGATGCATTGTTTTGCGTCTAAGCTTACTTATATTTAACTATTTAACTAAAAACCTAAATATTTTTTAAGGGCTTATTGGGATAACACATAGACCAGGTTGTGCATGTGTTTCTTTAAGGATACTTTAAGGGATATGAATAACATATAATAGAGTCAGAGGGGAGATATTTTTAGCGAATCGATTTGACCAAACAAGCTTCGAGTTCTTGTATAAAAATTTACCCTAAAAGTGATAAATTATGGTTTTAGTAACAAAAGTTCGGTATAAGGAGGCTTTTTGAGGAGGCAAGGATAGTATAGGGGGTAGTGACGCGCTACACGTTATTATTGGCCCGTCATTTAAATTATCCAATCTAATGCAAAGATGCGAGTCAAACACAATAATACTAACAATACACCTTCCCATTTTTTATAACGCATTGATTACATTTCTTAAGATAACATAAATACAAGTATATTGGAAATCTTGATCAATATACTTTGAATCCATAGAGCGAACTAGCTAACAATCTAACTTATCAAACTACTACATCAATCAATTAAGACCATAAAATGAGAAATCTAAAGTTCCATAATCAATGTGTTCATCATAAACATAGAGTTATACTTCTGGACGTTAAGTCCAAACAACTAGGCCCATTTTAATCCTAGGCCGATTATTATAATCCCTTGCGAACGCGCTCATACACCGCACCAAAACATACTTATATGAACTGCAACCAATTTTCACAACTCACAAATTTGCTGCATTTCATTTCTTCCCTCCTAAAATGGCGGATATTTCCCTCCCTCACCACCAACTCTCTCTTTTCTTCTCCCAATTCAAACTCAGAAGGTTCTTCTTCTTTCAACATTACAGTATATTGAACAATATCATCCAATTAATTTGTTCGTAATCATTTTATTCGTGCAATCATCTTACACAATTTAATTTTGTTTTTTCTGAATTTTGGTTGCAGATTTGATGATTCTACGCTTCGAATTCTGGAGTTGATTCTATCATCAAAGGACGTGAAGTTATCGCTCGAATTTCGAAGTACATTAAAAGAATTTCTTAGGTCAGAATCTCTCATTGCCATTCGGGAAGCTTCAGGAAAATCAGTGGAACATAAGTTACTGATTCTCGATTTCCTCGTTCGTGCTTTTGCGATCGTCGATGATGTTGAGGTTTCTCTCTCTTTTTTCTGAATTTTCTTCACAATTTTGTTTATAATTTTTATTTTTCAGTTTCGTTGTTGTTGAATTTTGATTTGTATGTTTTGATGCTGATTTGATGCTAAGTTGCCCTAAATGCTAGTTTTGAAATCGTTAATTTTGACCTAATATGAATTATTATGTTAAATTTCATCAAATTATAAGAATTATGTTGTTGTGAATGTAGAGTTGCTTGGCTGTGAGATATGAGGGTTTAGTTATGCGTGATTCGTGGACAATTAGTCATCCGGAGCTGCGAGTTTCATGCAGTGAATGGATGAATTTTGCTGAAGATGCCTTTAACAATGATTTTTACTCGGCCACTGCAAAGGTGATATCTCTTAATTGCGAATTCTACAATTTTGATGGTTTATAAACTGATTATGATGCCTTTTTTTTGGGAAATTCTACACAGTAACCCTCAAGTGTTCACTTTTCCACCCTGTGTCTCCCTTTTAAAAATTCCACACTGGAACCTCAAGGTTTATTTATTGACTACGCTATAACCTTGCCGTTAACCCTCCGTTACATGTTGCCGTTAGAGGGCCCCACTTTACACCCATAAAACCTTTAACGGGATATTTTTTCAGCACACAAACCGAGAAAAAAAATATTAAAAAGTGCAAAGTGGGTCCCACTAACGGTGACCGTTATGGTAGGATAACGGCAAGGTCACTGTTGAGACATAATTGAAGTTGAAGGTTACAGTGTGTAATTTTCAAAAGGAGGGGGCACAACTTGGAAAAGTCAATACTTGAGGGTTATGGTATAGAATTTCCTTACTGCTACTTGTACACTACAAATTGGATTACATGTACCTATAGTTCGGTGTGCAGTGGCTGTATGCCTATATCTGATTGATAGCTTTAAGACTGCCTTTCAATTGACTAGTTATGATTTATTTGCCTTAAATGTGTGGAAGTAAGAATGGTGGACTAGGATAGCTCTTGTTATTGGCATTCTGGTTTGAGGTGAAGTATAATTAAACTTTCTAATAACAAAAGTACCTGTTTAGTATGAACAACAAATATTCACTGGTGAGCTTCCATTCCGCAAGTGTTTGAGTATTAATTTAATACGTAAAGTACTCAATTTTTTTTGGAGTTTTAGTACCACATATTTTTCAGGTTGTACATTAGTCCATTTTAGGTTGTACGTTTACCCTCAGAGAGCATCATGATACTTCGTACAATCTAATTTAGTAAAGAACATAATTCACGGTGGGTTGGGTTGGGTTTGGCTTGGCTCGGTTTTTGACAGCTCTAGCTTTATTAAATGCTCTATGCCTCTACTTATAATATCCAACAGAAACAACCTAAGTATGTCATTGATTAATAATACCTGATCATCTGCTATATTTGTAATCTTTTTCGATTTTTCTTGTTCTTAATAGGCATGTGAATATGCTCTTTTGTATCTTAATGGAAAAAGTGACTTCAATTGTGACAATCTCTCTGAAAGTGTGAGTACCATCAATAAAATACAGAGGCTTAAGGACACTGCCATCAGAATATCTACTTGCCATTCTGGTAAGTTTCATATTTGGATTTGTCATGCTTGATTTTTTGTTGGCCATGGGGCCATTGCTTATTCTGATGGACAGTTTGCTGTTTATTTTTCAATTGATTTGTGTATATTGACTGAGCTTATGCATGAATGCTTCTACCCTCCAACAACTTGGGGTTTGAGATCCCTCTTCTGTATAGACAAGTAACAATTGGCTCATTGGTGTTACCCTCTGGCTTTCCGCAATCCCATATGTTGATTTTATTCTCTGTAGTCCATACACCTGATGCCCTGATATAGGGCCAATATTAAGCTTCTTCATACAGATAGAGAAATTTATAAAGTAATATGATTGATTGTCCTTGGTTTATATTCAATCACATGACATTTTATTTTGGGTGCAAATCTGCTGCACTATATACCTTTTCTCTTTGAATTTTCAATTTACTTGATCATTGTCCATCCTAGTTTCCCCATTTGTTAGTACAAGACATCTTGGATATTTAAGACTAAAGCCCTTGTTATCTTAGAAGCTCTTGGGTCCTTTGATTAATACAAGGTTTGAAGAGAAAAAGTGTAGAGCCCTTAACTCAGCAGTCTGGAACATATCACCTGAACACTTGGAACAAATCTCTACAGGCCAAGGGATCCCCTGCAATATCAGATGAAGGTACATGCCACAGTCTAATTATGTGCTTGGTTTATGGTGCCCATCACTGTTCATTGCTAGGGAAAGTGAATTTTAGACACTAAGCAGAAGATCACACACAAGATTTTTCCTGACTTTGAACTCTTATCAGATGAAAACTTAAGTTAGACTCCCCAAGCTCCTGGGTTCCATTTAGCAGAAAAACCTGTAGTTAATAGCTCTCTTTTTCAAGTGGAAGGGCCTTGGGCTTCATACTAGATAACCTTCAATCAAATAGGCAAATAGCATATGCCCTATAGTCTAGATTTCATACAGTAGTACCTGTTTTTGCAACAGGTTATGTGATTTGGCAATGTTATAAAGCAACAGCTTAAGTCATAGGAACATCTGGTGGTCATATGGCCTATACCAATATTGCTCTATGCTGATGACTGCCATCTGCTCCTTGTCCTGCATGGTGCATAATCTCAATGGCTAAACACTATGCCACTATGGGTCATGGATCTTCTCTTAAAGTGGGAAGGTGCAATCTGATTTGATTTTAGAGCGTAAACTTTCCCCTAAGTCAGCCTATACAGCTCATGGCTCAATCAGGCTCTACTATGGACTAATTGCCAATCATCTTTTATGTGGCTTTTCCTTGTCATTTCCTTGGCCATTTGGATCTAATGAAGTCCCACCATCGTCACTGATAATTATTTTGAGGCTATAGTTGCCTCAAATCAAGGACATGCTGTTAGGCTTTGGTGAGGTTTCGTAATAGGAAGGGAGACTACTAGCACTTAAGCCAAGTATGAGATTGCACAAAACCCGGCTTTCGCTGTACCACCTGAGATTTTAACTCTCATGGTTTGGCGCGTTGCTAGGCTTCGGCAGTTAGAAAGAGAGCGGATACTTCCCCCCGAAGGGGTGGTCTAAGTAAAGCCGAATAAAAGCCCTCACCCTCGATTCTCTTGAAAGTCTGGCAAAGCTTCTAGAAGGCCGACCACTACATAGGAGCGATAGCGAAGCCAAGCCAGTACGGTACCAATGTCGAGGTAAAGTTTGTTTTGTAACAGGTAAGCCCGTCTTACGGAGCTCGGCCTGCTTTCGCATTAACTCACTAACCTCTTGCGTGCTCATATAAAGGGAGGTCTATGGTAAAGGGGCGAAGCGGTCCAATCTGCGTAGCTCTTCGGTGTGGCTACTAACCTAAGATCATATGGTAATAGGAATAGCCCACAAACCTTATATGATAGTCACTTTTCTACCAATCTTCCAGTCTTCCGACATGGAACAATTCCCAACACATGCTTGACTCTAGATTATGGAAAGCTTATTGCCAACTTTTAAGTCCTACAGCCAAAACACAGGAACATTGGAGGGGGAAATAAACTGGTCCATAATCAAATATCTTGATTGTCTTGTGGGGGCCAGCATATTCCTTCCCCAGTGCCTAGGGTTTTGCTTTTGCCCATTGATGATTTTATTGGATTTAACGTTTTTGCCACAGCTCAGCGAATCATCAATAATCAATAACTTAATACTATTTGCGAAACCAGTGATGACACATGTCATCCACTGGTTGAAAATTTTCCCTCCACTTTATCTTTCCTTTGTGTGTGTGTGTGTCTATCCTTCATGAAAAGTTTATAGCCTATAAGATTCACCTTCTACTTTGGCGATTATATGTTTTCCACACACACTCAAACGAAATATTTTTATATGTATATATTTTACATTAATTAAGTAATTTTGTTATAAAAATGAGCATGAATAAGTAGTATATTAGGATACTATAATTCTTTTTTTAGTACTCCGTATATAATTGTTAAATTCATGTTGTACTTGACTATATAATTTAGTAAAATCGGTGCATTGCACGGGACTTTAATTAGTGAGGATTCTAAAGGATAAAATGTAAGTCTTTTGTGCACTAAGAACCGAGGCTATTGGCATCTAAACGTGGCTCTAATGAGGCTTCATGTACTAGTTTTGTTTTGTTTTTATTTTATTTTATTTTATTTTATTTTATTTTTTATTTTGTTTATTTCCTTTGCCATATTGTCAAAACTTTGAATTTACCATATTGTCAAAAGTTTAATTTTTAGGTTTTCATTTGTAGTCAATATGTTTGTGTACATATATATGCATATGAATGTGTACACGCACGACGTTGTGTTATATTGTTTTCTTGGTTCTTTTTGCTTGCTTTTGGCACCTTGTTTTATTAGTAACACAAAAGGTAATTGATTATGTCTGCTTGAAACTAGAATCTACTAAAATAATTTTCTTATGAGCTTAAAGGAGTTCTTTCGTGGGAGCTGGTTATAGCTAGGCCTTCTTCAGATTAATATATATTCTTCATCGTTCCATAAATTTTCGTCGTTTCACTCAAAATCATTGAACAAATTTTATGAATTGCAGTTCCCTGTATGTGAAGTTTGGTTTGATTGATCTTTGAGCCAGAATTTGTTTTTGTTTGTGCATTGATATGCCTAGAATAAGATGTGCCAGGCTAGGGCAATAGTTCATACTTCATACTGACCAATATAGAAAGTAATAGCGATTATTTTTTTAATTTTTTTTAATTTAGGATGAAACTATGTAGGATTTTTTTGTCGTTGTGTAGTTTCAGGCTGCTTGCTTAATAACAAATATAAATATGTATAATAGTACTATAATTTAGTCTGTTATTTAGTTAGAGTATTGTTTGGTCATATACAACCAATAGAATTAGAAGTTTATACTTTGTCTGCCTGTACCATTTTTAACACTGTAAGTAACTTATTTTGGTGGTTAATCAGTTCAGGGGCAAGCCACAGAGTACATGAAAAAGAAAACTTTGAGCATTAAACAGTCTTCATTTTCTATAGAGGCAAAATGTACTGCAAGCATAAGCTTTAGAGATGGGATCAAGCAGCAGAATGTACGTAACTTGTTACGTCTCAAAAATCAGTAGCAAGCCCAGAGGAATTTCCAGATCAGTTATTGCAGAACAGGTCCTTCCAACTTAGTCATCTATTATAATCATTTTATAAATTTTTGTCGGCCAGAACAGTGGTTTAGATGTTTATCATAGAAATGGTGTGCGGTATGCATATTCATATAACCAGCTCATTTCCAATGGAGTCGATGGTTTATTGTTCGTTGACTTTTGGATTATAATGGACTGATTTATCTAGCTCATTAAACTGCTCCGCGCTCGCACTTCTCATTAATTTTGAAGTTGTAGAGAACGGCTGCACATTGTACTAAGGGTTAACTAATCAACCTCTCTATTATTTAGTTTTAAGATTATGTTGCATACATCCGACCCTTCCCTTACCCCACTCGGAGCAAGAGCAAGACCTTTTTATGAAGCCTAGTGGCCATGCCTTGCTCTATTCTCATATAATCACCCTTTTTCCGTCAGAAATCACCTAAATATGTTTCAGTTGTAAATAAGTATCCATAAATTCATCTGAATTCTGTTACAGGTCCACAAGATTTTATGTTGCCTTTAGAATTTAAGAACTAACATTACATGATAACATGTTAGATCTCATTCTGATTTGAGAAAAATCTAATCTAATTCGGAAAAAAGAAATATATACCAAGTAATTTTCAGCAACCATGTGCACAGTTGTTTTGCTTGATACCGAATTTTTATTTAATATGCAGTTGATGCAGTTTGCGGTTTGAATTAGGATATCCTTTCATTGGGAACCTGTTGACAAACTCTGGTTAAGCAGTTGGACTGTTGAGGTGAGTTGGCTTTCAAGTTTTCCTGTGGTGAGTAATTTTATTGTAAACATTGCTTGTACTCGTAACTTTTGCATCAATTAGAATATGTTTAAGTATGCAATTTTCAAGAATCGAATCTTCCATATCACCAAAGTGCATTAAATGCGTGCATTGGACCTATCATGGATTCTTCTTCTCTTATGTAGTGAGAGATGTCTGTTTTTCTTTTTACCTTGTTCAATGAATAAATAATACACTTAAGACAAGCTAACTTTACAAGGTTCTAAACCTGTTTTTCCGTTTTTCTCTTCTTCCTAGAGCTTAGGGGGTTGAAAACTTAGACCTGAAATTGCAGGTACACTTACCTCTAATAAATTAAGGAACACGCATTTCATTGCGTTTGATTAGCCATTTGAGCATACATCAAATGACATGGCTAGCAATATGTTTTGATTTGAATTTTTGGCAGTATGCATACATCAAAAGTGCATATGTCAAATTGGGTTTAAGTACTTAGAATGAATTATTTTTTTGCTAGTATACATCAAATGGAAGAACATATGAAGTATACTTGTTAATTTTGTAATGAAGTGATGATTTGACCAAGTAGTAATTGGTGTAGTTCGTAGGGGTTTCAACTTGTGAGTTGTTGACCTTGAAGTCATACGTTCAAATATTACTTCAATTTTAGTTCTTGGAGATGCGTAACCACTTATTTCTTCCCTCTCATTCCAATGGCTTGGCTTGCAATATGGATTGATTTGACCTACAATAGATTTTAGTCTAAACAAATACTTCTTTATTACCATGTAATTGCATACATCTATTTAAGAAAAGGTGTGTTTTTTGAAAAATTGCTCATGGTTTAAAACCTACCCGTATTACAAGTTCCATATTATGTGACTAGGTTTTACATTTGATCCTCTATCTTATCACATCCTTCATCTTGTGTCTCGTTATCTAAGATTATGCCACACTATCTATCTACATTATTCAATAGTATATGATAATTAACTTATTAAGTCAGTGATGCGTTGTAAGTAATATTCCGTATATAAAATGGGATACAAGATAAAGCATTATTTGGACTTAATTATGATCCAACTTAGGCCCTGTTCTTTTGAACTGTTCTGCTCTGCTCTGCTGAAATCTAATCTGCTCTACTCTGCTTAAAAATAATAATTATTAATAATAATGATGATTAATATTTAATAAAAATAATAATAATTATAATTATTTAATAATTATAACAAATATTTATAGATAATGATAATTAATATTTAATAATAATAATAATTGATATTTAATAATAATAATAATTAATAATAATAATAATTAATATTTAATAATAATAATAATAATATTTAATAATAATAATAATTAATATTTTATAATAATAATAATAAATAAGTAAATAATATAAATTGATAATAATAACTATTATTTAATGATAATATAATATATATAAATAAAGTAGGCATTTTTGGAGAGCATTTGGAGCGCCACGTAAGAAATATACTTATTTCGACCAATAAGAAGAAAGATTTGTATTTTATTTTTGAATTAAAAAATTATGTCGCCACCTAGATAAAAGTAACGAATTAGATTTGATATATCTAAATTTTTAATGCCACGTAGATTATAATCCACAAATTAAATTATTTTAATGAAAAAAAATAAAGTAAAAATATAGGAAAAGATAAATTTATTAATTCAATAATACGAGTATAAGAAATCCAAAAAAAAAAATATACTAAGAAATATTTAAATGATAAACGCTTATAATAAAGTTTGATACGTATCATTATAAGATACATTTTGATAGTATTTATGATAAGAAATACAAATTGTTCGTTAATTATAATTAAATTAAAATTTGTGATACCTAATTGACACATCATACGACACAAACAAAATTTCGTATCAATAAAAAACCCCTATTAATAAAAAAAACCCCATCAAGCGAATTTTATGTTAGTAATTTTGTGTTAATTTTTGGTCTTTAATGGCCGGGTAATTTTTAGCTTAATTATTAAAATCCTATGTTTAAATTAGTATTTCTAATTATTACTTACATTGTATTAATTTGAGATACTCAACGATTATATGTTTATGTTTTATTTACTAAATGATTTTTTACATGCAGATCTAACACATCATACGACACAAATAAAATTCCGTATCAATACAAAACCCCATCAAGCGAATTTTGTGTTAGTTTTAGGTCATCAATGTCCGGGTAATTTTTAAAATCTTATGTTTAAATTTATATTTGTAATTATTAGTTACATTGTATTTATTTATGATACTTAACGATTATTTGTTTATGTAATGGCATACGATTAGATGTTGTATACTTAATATATGGATGACTTTGGTTATTTTTGAAGATGATGAAAAAATTCCAATGCATAGATTTGATTTTATATCGCAATAATTTTTCATTTATTGGTAAATATATTGATTTATTTTATATAAATGTAAAGATTTAATTTATATCAATTTCAGTTTGGTTAACATTTCACGGTTCAATTTATCCATTGATGTAGTAGGTTGGTTGTGGACGAGGTCGGTGAATCTATCGAAATAAAAGATATGGTAAAACAATGAATAATGGTTTAGGATTTAAATTATTAAAAATTTATCATTTCACATTAAAGATTTTATTTAGCGGAAAAAATATCATATTTACAATTTATTTATATTTAATAAATTCATTATAAATTATGGTAAAAAAAATTAAATATTAAACTTTTGTAATTTTGTCTGAAATTATTAAATACAATAAATCAAATAATTAAAAATTTTAGATGAAAGTATTGTTCGAGAGCACTCGGCGCGCCACATAAGTAAAGGTATTATTTCGACCAATTAAAAATTAGATTTTTATTTTATTTTAGAATTAATAAATTCACTCGCCACCTAAGAAAAAGTGACGAATGAGATTTAAGAAATTTGCCACGTAATTAAAACAACGAATAGTGATTTATTAAGATTTAATTTATTTAAAAAAACTAAAAATTATATTTAAAAAATCATCTTTAGATATAGGATTTATATATCTAAGATAAAACTTGATAGTGTTTATGATAAGAAATAAGAATTATTCCTTAAAAATAAATAAATTAAAATTTGTGATGCATACCATTATAAATTGACGCATTCTACAACACCAACAAAATTTCGTATCAATACAAAAACCAAATCAAGCGAATTTTGTGTCATTTTTAGTCATCAATGGCTGAGTATTTCTTAGCTTAATTTTTAAAATTCATGTTTAAATGTATATCTGTGATTATTGCTTACATTGTGTTTAATTGGAATACTTAACGATTATATGTTTATGTTTTGTTTACTAAATTTTGTTTTTACACGCAGATCTGATTTAATCAGAGAATTAGATTCGAGCAAAAATAATTGGAAAATCAAAGTACGAGTTTCTCGCCTGATGGTCCTATTGGATGAGAAGGTATTATATCTTTATAAATTGTTTACATTTATTAAATTCTTTTATAAACCTTTGTAGTTTATATTAACTAATTTTATGATTAGAACAATTTTTTTGTAATTTAGGTAGCTTAATCAAGTCATCAAATTAACTTAATCTTGATTACGTTCATACCTCAATTAAAGCCAACTTTGTACAATTCGTCCAAAATTAATTAAAAGAAAAGTTTACTCAATTAAATATTTTTCATTCGTTACAAATAAGAAGCAATATTACACGCATTGTTAGTGACAACAAAATAATGATTCAATTTTTCAAAATACTATTGTTCGGGCGATTAGGGACGATGAAAAAATTCCAATGCATAGATTTGATTTTGTACAATTACAATTTTTAGATCAATTTCACAACAATTTTTCACTTTTATTTTATAAGACTATAACGGTTGCAATATTGCACGCATTATCAGTGACAACAAAATAATGATTAAATTTTTCAAAATACTATTGTTCGGGCGATTAGAGACGATGAAAATTCCAATGCATAGATTTGATTTTGTACAATTATAATTTTTAGATCAATTTCACAATAATTTTTCACTTCCTGGTAAATATATTGATTTATTTTATAAGACTATAACGGTTAATTTTATATAATTTTTTTTTTGCTATCATGTTTTATTTATCCACTTTTATTAGATGGAAGAGATATGGGTGTGAACGAAGTAGGTGATTCTATTGAAATATAAGATGCATAGTATACATGTTTTATTATTTTTTTATTATTTCTATTTTTTTAAAATAAATAATAATGATATAGGATTTAAATCATTCAAAAAATGAATTTTTTTTTATCTTTTCACATTAAAGATTTTAACCTAATATGTAATCGATAAAATATCATATTTACAATTTTTTTTTTAGATATCATATTTACAATTTATTCGTATTATTAAATTCAGTTGTCATATAACTAACAACAACGAATAAAATACAAAACAACAATAAATAAAGTCGCATAATAAATTACATTAAAAAAATGATACTTTTGTAATAGGAAATAACACTTTAATTAAGTTATTATGTGTTTTTTCCTCTAAAATTATTAAATAGTAAAATAAATCAAATAATTATATATATATATATATATATATATATAAACTTAGAGTCTATAGGAAAATATCTTTTCTTGAGATTATGTATGAAAAAAAAAACGTGCATCGCCACCTAGATAAAAGTAACGAATTAAATTTGATATATCTAAAATTTTAATGCCGCGTAGATTATAATCCACGAATTAAATTATTTTAATGAAAAAGATAAAGTAAAATTATAGGAAAAGATAAATTTATTAATTCAATACTACGAGTATAAGAAATCCAAAAAAAATATACTAAAAAAAATTTAATGATAGACGCTTATAATAAAGTTTGAAACCTATCATATAAGATAAATTTTGATAGTATTTATGATAAGAAATAAAAATTGTTCGTTAATTATAATTAAATTAAAATTTGTTATACCTACCATTTAAATTGACACATCGTACGACACAAACAAAATTTTGTATCAATAAAAAACCCCATCAAGCGAATTTTGTGTTAGTAATTTTGTGTTAATTTTTTGTCATCAATGGTCGGGTAATTTTTAGCTTAATTTTTAAAATCCTATGTTTAAATTAGTATTTCTAATTATTACTTGCATTGTATTAATTTGGGATACTCAACGATTATATGTTTATATTTTATTTACTAAATGTTTTTTTACATGTAAATCTAACACATCATATGACACAAATAAAATTTCTTATCAATACAATACCCCCATCAAGCGAATTTTGTGTTAGTAATTTTGTGTTAGTTTTAGGTCATCAAGTCCGGGTAATTTTTAAAATCTTATGTTTAAATTTATATTTGTTATTATTAGTTACATTGTATTTATTTATTATACTTAACAATTATTTGTTTATGTAATGTCATACGATTAGATGTTATATACTTATATATATACTTGGCTTTGGTTATTTGTAGAGATGATGAAAAAATTTCAATGCATAGATTTGATTTTATTATTGATTACTTTATATAAATGTAAAGATTTAATTTATATCAATTTCAGTTTAGCTAACATTTTTATCCATTGATGTAGTAGGTTGGTTGTGGACGAGGTTGGTGATTCTATCAAAATAAAATATATAGTAAAACAATGAATAATGATTTAGTATTTAAATTATTAAAAATTTATCATTTCACATTAAAGATTTTATATAACGGAAAAAATATCATATTTACAATTTATTTATATTTAATAAATTCATTATAAATTATAGTTAAAAAAATGTTAAACTTTTGCTGTCTGAAATTATTAAATACAATAAATCAAATAATTAAAAAGAGATGAAAAAACCGTGCAACGCACGGGCTTCCATCTAGTAATTATTATTTTATATTATTCAACCCATTTTCTAATGTTATAAAAAAAGTAAAAAAATCAAATAATAATAATGCGATAATAGTAGTATTAGTAGTAGTAGTAGTAGTAGTAGTAGTAGTAATAATAATAATAATAATAATAATAATAATAATAATAACAATAACAATGCGATAATAATAGTAATAGCAATAATAATAATAATAACAATAACAATGCGATAATAATAGTAATAGCAATAATAATAATAATAATAATTACAATAATAATAATAATAATAATAATTATTGATAATAATACGATCATAATAATAATAATAATAATAATGCGATAATAATAATAATAATAATAATGCGATAATAATAATAATAATAGTAATAATAATAATAATAAATAATTAATGTTAATAAAATCTGCTTTGCCCAGAAGCTCAAAAGAACAGGGCCTTAGTTAAGCAATTTACTAAATTTTACTTGACAAACATTAATAGGCACTACAGTAAATATAGGTTGAGTGTAATCCAACCTAGTTACATTGATGTTTTTAATACAACTTATACTTGAGCAAATATTATGTGATATAAATTGTCACATTTCTCATAATCTATATCAGGTCAGGATATACCAAGATTTTCGGTTATCTTTTCAATAGCTATTCTATATGAATGTTTTCATTAAATTATATTGTCTGCCTCCATTAATTCTTGAGTATAATTAGAATTGAGACATTTCAATTTTCTATGACCATTGTGGAATGAGTGTTGTTTTTCTTGGAACAAAAGATTAGAAAGCTTGGAATCATGTGAACTGCATTTAATGCTGCATTGTGAATAGGTCTTAGGGTTCTACAACTTTGTTGGTATGTTTATAAAATTACAAGTATAATCTTATTGTAGTGACATTCTAATTTAATAATCCTTGGACCTTTGTTTAGTGTTCAATCTCGTTGAATGGTCTACGTGAGTAATATCTTGTACTAACTTGTGAATATAAATATATAATTATGAATTTATTCCAAGTAATTTTAGAGAAAAACAGAGGCTTTATAAGCAACTTCTCCGAGTCTTGCAATTTTTTGGTGAAAAGTTATTTGTTTTGAACTTGAAGAACTCTCTAGTATTTTCCAAAGTCCTAATACTGCAAATGAAATAATACTGTATTGAAAATACAGTACTAAAGAGTTCTGATTGTTACCATTTATCTAGAAATTTGCTAAATAATCAAGTAAACTTGGAGGGCATTTCTGATTCTCATGCATTTGTATTAAAACACTTCAATGAAACGTGTCTGATTGTTGGTTAGGGCTAACATTTATCCAGACTTTCTATTTTTGCACCATGTATTGGCAATAATCCACATTGAGTGGTTATTGTTGACCGAAATTAATTTTTTTTTCAAATTAGATATAATTACTCTTTTTGAAAGAAGTTCATGAAATTGGGAATTGTTTTGTAACTTCCCGGAAGGAAAAAATATACAAATGCCAGCAAAAAAAACACACTTGTGAATTGATATGATATACTGCCATGAGTATGAGCCCATGACCCGTTCCGTACCAGGTAGGGGAGAAGAGGGGTATGTAGGAAGCGATAACACAACTGTCTTTGACATGCACAAGCTTGGTACACTTGCATCCTAGAAAATATTTATGACCGATATGATGTAATTTTCAAGGGTAAGTTGGGTGGTGAAGATGGGTATGTATGAAGTGATTACACTATATTGTTGTACGGAGTAATATCGGGGGTAAGTTGGGATTTAAATGATGATAAATTCAATTACGAACATGTAAGTTGTTTTTTTTTTTTTTTATTTAGACTCTTAATGTTTTATTATACCTCCTTGTTTAGTTATTTGTTTATTTTATTAAAAAATTAAGTATTGGACAATAATTATAAAAAGCTTTTGTTAGTTGTGATGAATCCAAATAGTGATACTTCTATATAGACACATAAATTCTAGATATTCTTCGATTTTGTACTTGTTTATAAAACAATGACTACCTCGTTTTGAATAATGAAATAAACTATAGAATCTTTTCCCGAAGGACCCAAATACCCACAATTTTTGACAATGTGTTAGCTTCTATAATGTTGGTCTGATGGCAAAGATCTTTGATAGAGAGCATAAATAACATTGTGATACGTGATTATGTTTGACGTGAAGATGTGAATATCTGCCAACAAACATTCACGTCGATCCCATTTTTCACTCTAAATTGTGACCAAGGTAGCTAGGGTTTTTTTTAATCCCACCTGCTTAATTATTGGTTAATTATATGTTTTACATTTGTTAAGACCCAGTTGCTCTGTCTCATTAATTACACCTCTTACTGTGTAAAAAAGCTGTACTTTTTATTCCATTTTTTCACGTGTATGAGAGTAGCTAAGGAAGGAAGAATAAAACTAGTCAAATGGGAACGTGAAATTGAAACAATTGCATGGATGCCAACCTATCACGCGCCTAGGCGGTGGTCTTCTATTATATATGCTAATTGACCTTTTTACCCTTGCTTATCTTGCATGTATGGAGAAATACAGTTTATTAATCCTATGCAGTACCATCAAACCCTCCTTAATCAATAATATAATCTGATTTTATGTCCCCCTTATAATTTTATAGAAGCTGTAAGAGAATTGTTCTAATATGTGGTGCAACCGTTGTATAGGTAAAATTGTTCGTAAATGTTTACATGATATAAGAATTCTTGCCTGACTGCCTCAACCTCAGCAGTATCCTCCCATTGAGGGTTGTTCTACGTTTAATCAAGCTCTTCTTTCTATATACATTTTTCCTTGATATTCTAAATTTCTAATTTGTCTTAAATAAACTCTGTTTCTTAGTTTGAACCTTATTTTAATATAATTAAGTGTGGGATCCATTCAACTCTTAGACTATAATACAGTCCCTATTTAATTAAGTACTATAAATATATGTTACCCAGGCCCATTTTGCTTCTATATCATATCCCTGTTACTTTTTCCATCAACTTCATCATCTGTCCTGCTATAGACTTCTCTTTTTTCTTTTTTTTTTTTTTCTTTATCAAAGGTTAAGCTCCTATAAGCATGGGTGGAACTGGGAGTTCACCTTGTGCCTCATGCAAGTTGTTGAGACGCCGTTGCGCAAAAGATTGCATCTTTGCTCCTTACTTCCCTCCTGATGATCCTCAAAGGTTTGCCCTTGTCCATAAGGTCTTCGGCGCAAGCAATGTCAGCAAAATGTTGCAGGTTTGACAGCCCCTCTCTTTCTGTACAAATTTGATAAGAACAATACTAGTGCAAAGGGCTCAAGAAACATTTTTTTGGAAGATTTTTGTCACACCAATTAAAATAATTCTTGTTTATGATGTTATCTTTTATCCTAAGCATTTGTTATTTTCTTTGAAAAATTCAGGAACTCCCAGTTGAGCAGAGAGCAGATGCAGTGAGCAGTTTGGTCTACGAAGCAAATGCAAGGGTTAGGGACCCAGTTTACGGGTGTGTAGGTGCAATTTCATTCCTACAAAACCAAGTTTCACAGCTACAAATGCAACTAGCAATGGCTCAAGCAGAAATATTAAGCATCCAAATGCATCAAGACCCGACGACAACATTACTTCAAAATCAGATAGAATTTCCAGATGATAAATCGCTTCTATTAGCAACTAGTAACAGCTTCAGTAATCTCCAGCAGTACCTTAATGATTTTGCTGCTTCTACTGGCAATGTAATTCAGGACCCTCTGAAAAGAGAGTCCCTATGGACATAAATTTAATTTCCCCCATTTTCTTGCAATCAAAAAATTAAGTGCATTAGAAGTACTTGTTAAAAGTCTAGCTATTTCTTTTATCTTTTCCCCAAATCTTTTTCTTTTTTAATCTTTTTTTTTTTTAATTATTATTTTTTGTTGTTGTTGTTGTGTGAAGTAGGGCGATCCTTTGACTTTTTCTCGTGCCTTAACATCTTCCTAAAGGCAGGCAAACGTGCATACAACGTATAATCAAAGGATTAATGAAATCAATTAAAATAGTATTAAGATAACAAAAAATGTAATTATAAAAAAGTGCAGGCGTTGAAGTTGGTTTGAAAGGGAAAGTGTGCAAGTTAGAACATATGAATGCAGGATTTATTATAAGAGTCAACATTAAGCAATTGGATGTGGACTGATTGTAGAGTAACATGGCTTTTATAGGAATTTTCCATGTAATGTAGAATTAGTAAGAGTCAATGAGTCATCGAATTCTCCATCTCCACTATTTAAAAATTTAAGTGAAGCTCATGGCTAAGCCGGCTGTTTCTTTACGTGTTAAGTTCACATGCTCTCCTTTACTAATATACTAGAGGTGGCCACCGAGCCGGATTAGCCCAACCTAATCGATCCATCCAAGTTACGAGTTCAGTCCTGGTCAAGGCTCGGGCCAAGATCAGCTTGGAATAGTCAACGGTCAAAGAATTAATAGCTTGTGCTTTTCCTCCTAAATAAAAAAATTCTCACACTTTCAAATCAGCATTGTACATTTACAATATCAATGGTAAGACTAATAAATTACTTCTAATTGGCCATGAGCTCAAACCTTATACTATAATAACTACGTGTATAAAAGTGTCACGTGGCACATATAATCTCTTAGAAACACTTTTAATACTTGTATAAAGTATTAAACTTTGTAGAATAAGTAGATTATAGATTAGGAATGCTGCAATACAATAAGATGAGCTGATCAAGGAATTTGTCAGCTTTGTCATGCATCTATAAAAATTCAGCCTGAGGCATCGGATCGGGCCCTGTTGTGGTCATGAATCCAAAACCAGTGCATGGGCTTTTGTAAGTCTATAAATGAGTATTAAGATTGGGCCGAAAGTTAATGGCTCAAACCCGGCCGAATCAAGGCGAAATGCACAAGATCAGCTTAAAAGCAAAAGAAGACAGTGTGTAATCATAACGTCACATCAGTTCAGCCATTATTAATCCGGTGATTAAAAAATATAGTATATATACAGTAGCAGATCTGAACGACAATTAATAAAACGACGTTCACAAGAGATGAAGACATGCAAAGCAACTTTTGTACCTAACTAATTCTCAAGTATATGTACATTTACAATTTTATTTACATGACGTTGACATTCACTTATAGTACAAGTATTAAATTATAAAATCAGTACTTGATTAATGATGTGTTTAGATTGAAAGAAATAGAGGGAAAGGAATGGAAGAGAAATGGAGAGATGGGTATCTTTCATTTTGATAATAAATGAGAAAGGAAGGGAATTAGAGGGGAGAAAAATAAAGGAATTAAATTGTAGGAAATTGATCCCTCCAACAATAGAAAGATTTGAAAGGAAAACTCACCATTCTTTCCTCCCCTCCCTTTCTCTCCCCTCTTCTTCTCCTCCCTCCCCTCTTCTTCTCCTCCCTCCCCCTTCTTTTCCTTCCCCTTCCTTTATCCAAACTTACTGTTAAGTGCATATCTTGAAAATTATGATGTAATCCAAATTACATTTCTACTTCGTATTATTTTTTCTTTGACGTGCATAACGAAAAGGAAAAAAGAAACTATAAAGAAGAGCAGCAAAAAAGTTGAAATTTAATCATTTAATGTGTCCATTGAGTTGAAGAACCTTGCTTAGTTCTTGGGTTTGTTTGTTCCTAGGATGCATGGACACTTCATCCAATTATCGTGTTCGTGTCGGACACACGACGATACATCTTGTACTGTGTTGACTGGCAGAGCCAGGTGGGTACAGCTGTCCCCCCCACTTCAAAAAAAAAATATATAGTTAAAAGAAATTATGTGCAGAATAAGAAAAAGGGTTGGTTCAATGGTTTAAGGGCTTACAAGTATTCTCTATGGTCTTGGGTTCAATCCCTATGCTGACATGTTTTTCTTCTTTTTTTAATTTTTTATTTTACAGTTTTCCCTTTCCTTGCTTATTTCTTTAATTCACACATTCAATTAGAAGTAATACAGAGTACAATTTAATGGCTTCATGTTCTAACTTCTAAATTACCTACATAAATTTTTTGATAATTGCATAAATTACAACCCTAAACTATTGGTTGTAGTAGGAATTTCGAGCAAAGGTGTTTGATTTTATTATATATATCTCAATATAAATTAAATGTCCTGGGTTTGAAAACTGTGAACCTATAAGATAAAATTCTTGGATCCGCTGTCGTCAAAATTTGAATAAGAAATTGCTTATTAGTTAGGATTATCATTAATTAAAAATCACATTTATGAATTATTTGATAATTTTGATTGTATATGATTTAATAATTTATTCACATTTTTCAATTAATATGCTATTTGTTTCAATTTTTTGGACTATATAATTAAGAATTTTGGATTTCTAGGTTGTAAGCATATATAGTTTGTACAATTTAGGTATGTTTAAAAGGTTTTGTTCATATATAGAACGCCACCTTTAGTCCGTCCCCCAGGTGGAAAATTCTGGCTCCGCCACTGATCGTGTCCTGCTATGATACGATCCGTTGGGCTTTTTGACACGTCGCCTTATCTTTTCAACTTTTTTTTTAAATGAGAAAATTTAAGTAAAGTAAGATAGATTAAGTAATAGTTAAATAATAGGGGTGCCTTCATATATACCTCATTGTTATATGTGAACTAAAAGAGTATTATGATATTGTTGATATGATATAGAGAGTCGAATGAAAGGACCGAATGACAATATAGAACTAGAGTGGGAAACAAAATCAATTAGGCATACTTTATGCTGATTAATTTGATAATTTTGTTATATTTGCATTTATGAGTCTAAGTATAGGTCATGTATATGAATTTTAACATTTCGTACCCGTGTCCCCTATTTTTAGATTGACGTTTTTCCGTATTCGTTTCATACCGGCCGTATTCGTGTCGATACCCGTTCTCGTGCAACCTAGGTTTGTTCCATTGTCCATTGTAAGTGAATGTCTGCCATCCTTATCCTATGCCAAACAAACTACGGAGTAGATTACAAGAATTCATGTAGACCTTTAGAATGAGTAAATATTTATGGAGTACCTATTGAAAACCTTAAAGACAAAGCTAGAGCCTTCGCATAGAGAGTAGACTGATCAATCAAACCAAAGGTTCTTCATCACCTCCTTTAAATCCATATGATGTGAATTGAATAAAACCCCAATGAAGGTAATTTCTAAGTTGTCATCTTCTAAGATCCACAGATGAATAGAATTATATACTACCTCCGATAAATATTAGTTGTAATTTTGGGGTAATATTTATGAGATATAAAATATTTCAAAGTTGCAACTAATATTTAAAGGAGGTAGTACTCCATATAACTTAGGTAGGAAAACTTTAAAATTAACCTTCTTAAAAAAAAAGCTGATCTGACTGACTTGCATCTCTAGTGGATGCATACAAATTTTTAAGTAATATTGGAGATCAAGCATTCTTTTTGTTGAATAGCTTGAGTATGCGGAGTAATATGTTATCCTGTTACACACTTACCCCTAATTGTACATTACTACTATAATTTTTACTATCAAGATATTACGTAAAGTAGACAAGCAATCTGTCTCTGATGCATATAATTATGCTTTTTTCAATTTCTCATAAGTCGGTACTTATACATAAACTTGGTCATTTTAGATCATAATCTACCTCAATTATCGGATCAATTGCATTGTAGTTGTCGATGTTTCATACGAGTTCAAGGATTATAATCCAAGTCTTTGTCACGTGAAATTCATGTTATTGCCGCATAAAAGAGTATTTGACCTTAGCTATTTACTGTAGAAAATTTTTGGGTTAAGATTATGAGAATAAGTCGACTAAAGTTTGAAAATAACCCAATATAATGATTATAAATTAAATTTGCCCCATGTGAGAAGGTGTATGGCTTCCCTCATCGCGATGCAAAAATTTGACTCTGCATCAATTTGTTCATATCAAGAGCTTGCAATGAATCAATAATATCAAGTTCTTTTGAAAAGTAGTTACTGCCTCTATCTCATATGGAGTAATATAGTGGTCAATTTCAATTTAATATCAGTAGTAATAAAAATGATTAAAATTTCGCATAATATTTATAAACAACATAATCATGTATAATGTTATTAGATTCGTGATATTTGTCTTGGTATGTAGTTTTATAATATCATAATTAAAATATTGATGGTCAAAACCATGCAAATCAAAGAGAAATAAACATTAATATTCTGATATAAAAGGATTGGATTATATGAAACCTAGTAAAATATAAAAAATTACTTCACACTGATAAGTAGATAGCTAGTATATTAAGATTTGAAAAGTATGAAAAACAATCTTGTCATTTGAGTTGAATCAAATCAAACTTGAATCTGAAATTATTAAAATATTTCAAACAGCACCTCAACCAAAAAGTCTCTAATGGCCCAATCTCTACAAGAATTATGTTGACATTATAGCAACTTGTTTTGCATAGTGGATGGTAAGAACGGTAATAATTTTATGTACTTCTTTCGTTTAGAAATAGATGCATTGCAAGGCAACCTTGCAATAAATCAATAATACATATTTAAATTTTTGAAGAATAATACATATTTAAATCATTAATTAATTCTTAGCCCTTTTTCGGTTAATTCTTGTTTGATTTTGTTAAATTTGTTTTCATTATCGTTAATTGTTAATTGTAGATGTTGTATGGCTTTCATTAATGAAAATATCCTTTGGGACTTCTTTCAAAAAAAAAAAAATCATTAATTCATTAATTAATATCTATAATTTTTAATAACGTAAGTATTTTAAAATTTTAAATTATGTTGAGATGCATTCAACAAAATCCCACATAACTATACTTTTATTTAAGATATACTAACGTATAAAAGATATTTAAAGTAGAGTATTTGAGTATTATAAAAGACAAAGTGTTACAGTTTCTTGATAAATTTCTATTACCACTTAATACTAGCAAGGACACCTCTAGAAGTATTACTAGATGACAAAAATATACGAAGTACCTATTTTCATTCTGCCTATAGTTTTCACTATTTTGTGAAGAGCGCATGTCGTACTATGAGTCAATTGAAGATCAAGGAGTTCGATCCTCCCCCATATCTTATCGTGTAAAAAAAAATATATTATGAGTCAATGTATAAACTTAATGACTTATCTCATTTGTTAATTGTTTTTTGACTAAAACCTCTTCTGAACTTGTGGTTATCTAAAGTTAATTTATCATTGATGACCGTGATAATTGGGCCCATTAGATAATTAATGAATTTGATATGGTATTTGAGTCGGTTAGTTAGGTGAGAGGCAAAAATATCTAAACCATTTTTATTGAGTTAATACTCTCTCTGTCTTCAATTGTTTATCTTATTGCTTTTTAAAAATAATGTGAATCAATTGAAGCAAACCTGAAAAAACTAAGTGACATAAGATTATTATCCCCCAAATTTTATCATTGGCTTTTGTTTTTCACTCTTTTTTAAGGAAAAATTTCTTACAACTTCAGATATTGTTATATACACCCGGGTGCACCATACATCCATTGATATTTTATTCTTATTTTAATTATTGTTTTTCATTTAATTATCAAATGAATAGCAAAAACTAACTTTAAATTACTTGAGTGCATGATTCACCCGAATGTGTATAAAATATATCAGTTGATTGGGCATCTACCCTTTGTGGAAGAAACATTAAAAAGGGACAATCCTCATTTAAGAATATGGTACATTTGGGTCTTGTTTCCAAGGAACATGACAACTGAGTGAACACCGACCCAGTGACTCGTATCGTCTGATGGGCTTGGGGCCTTGGGCTTCATTTTACCCACGTTTTAACTTGTACATTATTATTTTTACCATCACTTTTATTGCAAAAGGGGCCAACACATAAATGGAGGCCCACTAAGAGTCCTTTTTGTGGGCCCACTGACAGCTCCTCCATGTTGTCATCTCTCAACCAATCACTACACAGTAAGCCCAATCTATTAGCCAATCAATAGAAGATAAGCTGCCACGTAACCATCCAAATTTAATTGACTTTCTTCAAGATGTTTTTATGCTTATACTATATCACTCCCAAATTTTTGAGGACATTTTCCCTCAAAAATGAAGAGAAATAGAGAAATGAGGTTGAGTTCTTTTCTAAAGAATCCCAAAAAAGAAGAGCAACAATTAGTACCTGAAAATTATGGGAGTTTAGAAGAAATTAAAGGGTTTTTGGGGATCAGTAATGTTGAAGCAAAAATTGAAGAACAAGAAGATCAAATTGTGGTGAACAATTATGAAGAGCATGATTATTTTGGGTGGGATTTTTTGAGTTCTAGTTGGGAAAGTGAGGAATTACTGTTCCCAAATGATCAAGAGATTAAGAATGAGAGCTTTAATAATTATAGTGTTAATAGTATTAATGATGATGTTAATAGTCATGTGAAAAGTGAAGGTTTTAGTAGTGAAGATTGTGGGAGTGTTTATGGATTTTGGGATGAAAATGTTATGGAAGATAAAAAAGCAAGTTTGAATCTCAACTTGAATTATGACGAAGTACTTGAAGCTTGGTCCAATCGAGGTTCTCTTCGAGCTCATCACGATCATCATCATCCTTCTTTATCTGTTTCGAAAGATCATTATGTTAGTAATTTCCTTAACTTTTATCCAATTTTTAATACAAGTATAAGAAGTATTCTCATATTTCATGTTGTATATATATATATATAGAAATAGAATGAAAATATCGTAAATTGGTCATGATTGTGGAAAAACAGTAGCTTAGCTAACATTATCGTACTTGTTAGCTAGTTATATAGTTGTAACTTATAAGTTATTACCACAAATCGACTACATCGTGCATGTTATTAATTAAGTTTCATTTTTACATGTTATCGAAATAATTTTCCTAAATAAGTATTCACAAGTTGCTTATTTAATCTTTCTTTTTGTATATTGAACACAAACATGAAATTGAAAAGAGGTTTATTTGTTGATGACTTAATAACACTGTTAGACACATTAATGGTACTATATATTAAACATTTCACATAACATAGATGGGAGAGGTGCCAAATTTAGAAGATGAGAAATCGAGAAGAGAAACAAGTGTGCTTCGATACAAAGAAAAACGTCAAAGTAGACTATTCTCTAAGAAAATTAGATATGAAGTCCGCAAACTCAATGCAGATAAAAGACCTCGGATTAAGGTACATTCATGTTCCTCATCAAATATATTTCAACATTTTTCATGAAATTTTCATTACATTTCGAGTAGTATATTTGTCATAATTAGCATTCATTTATTTTTTTTTTTATTTTTTTTTTTTGGTCTTGCAGGGTCGTTTTGTGAAGAGGGTATCTGATACAAGTATAATAAAATTATAAAGTCTACAAGAAATTGACATATCTTCACCAGAAAAAGATATTTTAGCATTATTAATAAACTTTTTTCTGCTGATGTGTAATTTAATTTTGTACAATTCTTACTTTATGGAAAAATCAGCACTTTTTGGGCATAATCTCCAATAGATTTTTATTACTTCGTATGTTTTGTGGACGGCGGACCAAACGTCCTGCATCAATCATACTCTTATAATTTGATTTGACCTCCATTTTCCTATTGCATATGGCATTTTATATTGGGGAATTTTGCTTTTTCATACCTTTTTAATGTTCGCAAAAATGAATGTCCTCATCAATCATCAAGCATGTGTGCAACATTATTTTAAATATATCATGGTAAAAAACTTACCAAACTTACCATGTACCATCTTAATAATTAAGTTATACATGGTATATCAATTTCGTCTATTTTTTAGAAGTAAATTTGCTAATTATGCTATAAGATTGGGGTTTTGGTAAATATGGAGTACAATTTGTAAGTCTTTATACAATATTTGATCAGTTTAAGCTTCCTTAAGCTTGATATTGTAGATAGCCTATGCATATTACGATACTAAAGGTTTAAGGGTACGGTCTTGCTTTCAAGTGAGATGATAACAATGTTAGAATGACTATAAAAAGTAAGAAAAAATACTCTTTTAATATTAAAATTTTATATTAGTTTATTGTGATCACCTTTTGTTTTTAATTTGTACACGAAATTTTTTCAATGATAAGTTGGTTTTTAATCTATTGAATTTTATAGTTTTAGATCTTGTTAGATTTAAACTTAATTGTTAAGGCCTATTTGATGAAATAAATAAATGCACATATAGTAGGCGAAAAAGTACTCAGATGAAGAAAAGAAAGAAATAACACTCCAAATATTATTGACAACAATGGCTCACATGACTCACATCCACTCCCACCTTTTTATTCAAAAAAACTTCTCTCAATATTTGATAAAATAAATTAATAACAAACAAAAGATATACAAAGTATAATGATTATAAGTAATTAGAGTTTTCAAGTTCTTACCTCGTTTTGGTTGACCAGTATGTTAAATAATCATTTGTTATAAAAACAATTAAATTACAAAAGTACCTCACAAAAGTAGGAGTTACATGATCAATTCATATTGAAAATTAAAAATCAAAGTTTATGCAAAGTATTTATACTCCCATATTATTTCAAATTCTTAACTTGTTAGACAATATATTTGTAATTGTCAAATCTCTCAAAGCTAAGCTAATGAAAAACTAGGCCGGAAACTCCTTTCACAGTGTAGATTATATTCAACAGGAAAATAAAACTACCTCGTTCGTTCAATTTAAAAATTTAGAGTAGTATTATGTAATAGTTAACTCAATTCCGTTACATGAACATTACACACACGTGCATCTACTTAAATTAAAATTTTAATCTAGCTTTCCTACAACTTGAAAACAAGCTAAACAACCAACAATTTTAATTTGAAGGAAACAAATGAAGTGTATTTTTTTTTTTAGAGTGTTGAGATAGGTAATTGAACATTTTTTTACCTCACAACAAAAATAAAATAAATTGAACCCATGATATGTTAAAGTTAAAAGGAGATACAAGCTAATAAACTCTCTCTTCAATAGTGATTAAATAATGTAATATGTGTTTGCACCAAAAAAAAAAAAAGTAATATGCGTTCTTTTATACTCCCTTCGTCTCTATTTGATTTTCCCATTTAGAATTTTAACACTATTTATAAGGTAAAAGAACCTTTTAAGGGGCCGTTTGGTTCGATGTAATGGGGAAAGGGAATGGGAATGATTACCTTTTTTGGTGTTTGTTTTCCCTCTTTTGTCATTCTCATTCCCCCTTTTTATTTTTGAGTTTACCCAAAATCCTCCTAATCCCATTCCCCAACCCCCCTACCTTTCCCATTCCTTTTCCCAACCACCACCATACCCCTTAACCTTAAACCACCTCGCCGGGACTAGTAGCACCTCGTCGGAACTCGCTGCACCTCGTCGGATGCTCGCCGTCCTTCCCCCGACCCTCGCCGCTCTTCGCCGCCCCTCTTCCCACCCGGAAACCCTTCCCCCACCCACGTATAACCCTTAAAAAACCCTCCCCTCCACCGGAACCAAAGGCCGCACCTCACCGGACGTGGTTTATGGGATTGCTTGGCTAGGTTTCGGTCGTGGTTTCGCCGCACCTCACCGGACGTGTGTTTGGATTTTGGTCGTGGTTTGTGGGGTTGCGTGGTTGGGTTACAGCCGTGGTTCGTGGGGTTGCTTGGCTGGGTTTCGGTCTTGGTGGTTCTTGGGGGTGGCGTGGGTTTGGATTTGGATTCGTGGAGGTCTGGGTGAGGTGCGGCCATTGGGGTGGCTGTTGGTTGCACTACAAGAAAATAGCTTAATTCCGACGGAAAAAATTTGTTGGAAACATCGGAAATTCCGTCGGAAATTGGTCTTCCGACGGAATTTCGTCGGAATAAGTCTGTCGCAAAACCCTTTGTAGGAAATTCGACCTTTTCCGACGGATTTATTTCTGTTAGCGTTGTATTTGAATTTAATCGAGAGTCCGTCGTAATTTTCCGATGGAAAAGATTCCGTCGGAATATACCTCTTTCGACGAAATTTTCCGTCGGAATATACCTCTTTCGACGGAATATTCCGTCAGAAATGTAAATAAAAAAAAAACAGCCCCACCCACCACCCCCACCACTAGCCTACACCACCAGCCCTAGCCTGAACCCACCCATCACCAACCCTAGCCACCTCCAACCCACCCAGACCACCCCACCCAAACCCTAACCCACTAGACCACCACAACTAACCCCATCTCCACCCACCAACCGTACCCACCACAAGCACCGAAAACCCATGTCCCCCAATTACAACCACCGCACCCTTACCTAGACCCACCTAACCCAGACCCACCAAACTGAAAGGAATGTGGTGTTCTTCCAACAAGTGTATTATTCCGATAGAGGGTTCAGAATTATTGGATAGCTAATTCTTCAGTAAGGTCAAGTGATCGGAATGCCAAGGTGGAGGCCGCTTCCGATCAGTAATATTAATGTACAATTAATATTACAGCTTAATCTTGACTGAACCCTTCGGGTCAAACCCAATCGAATAACCGATCCGAGACGACGAATAAATCCGAAGGATTTGATGAGTCGTCGGAGTTTTACGAACAAAGACGTCGGATATCGTGCTTAGAGCGTCGAGATCGAGCGTCGCAAGTCGAGTCGAGTTTGGAATTCGACGAGACATGAAATCAATCAAGTTATAAGTACGAGCCTAGTCGTAGCCTCGCATTGGCCTAGCCATGTGAATGGTAGGCTAGGCAAGACCCATCGCAAGCCTAGCATGTTAGGCGTGCTAGGCCCATGCATGCTAGCTAGCCACTGCAAGCATCGCAGCCT
This sequence comes from Chenopodium quinoa, assembly GCF_001683475.1. NCBI lineage: Eukaryota > Viridiplantae > Streptophyta > Magnoliopsida > Caryophyllales > Amaranthaceae > Chenopodium > Chenopodium quinoa. The sequence continues at coordinate 9,589,080 of NW_018743920.1, read as the reverse complement.
TGCGTGTGTGCTAGCACGCCATGCGCCCAAGCATCGCAAGGCTAGGCCTTGCTTGCATGCTAGGCGCTGGCGCAAGGCATGGGGTGGCACTGCTCGCCTAGCCATCGCAGCCACGCACCATCACGTAGCAGCATGCTAGGCGTGCTATGCTATACTATGCGTGGTGCTAGGCGCTGGCAGCCTTGCTAGCACAACACCAAGCAGCAGCAGTGTGTGCGTGTGCGTGTGCCTCGCTAGCACAGCACCAGGCAGCAGCGTGTGCGTGTGCCTCGCTAGCACAGTACCAGGCAATAGCGATGATGCGTGTGCGTGTGCCTAGCATTGCAGCGCCCAGCACAACGCACCTAGCAGCAGCACCCAACATGCGTGGCTTGCTAGCAGCACGCATGCTGGCTGTGCGTGGGGTGCTTGCTGGCTGGCTGCGATATGTGCGTGTGTGTGCTGGCTGGCTGCCCAGCCTTGGTGCTAGGCGCCAGCTGGCAGCCAAGGCAGGCTGCCAGCCAGCCACATGGAGGGATGTCGGTTTTGACTAAGTGGGGACCAAGGGTTGTGGGCATTGCCTTGGGCACCAAGGCTATGGTCCCCCCCTTGGATATGGTCCTCACCTAATCTCTCATCCTCCTTCTGCCACTTGTAACTTATTGATTGCATTGCAATTTTAATTTTGTTTTAATTAAAATAAAATGGAAAAATTGCAAATCTCCCACATTAATCAAGAGTGGGAATTCAAGGTTCATTTCCCTATAAATACCCAAGGTTTTGGGATTTGGAAAGAATACTTGAGTGGAACTAAAAAGGCATCTCCTTAGAAAAGTGAGAAAACCTTAAGTTCGTAAAACTCTAGTTTTTATTGGTCGGGTCCCGACTAACCTTTGGGACTTGGATCGTTCAGGTCGGGTTTGTGGGTACGAGTCGTCGGAGACCTTGCATTTGCGGGGTTTAAGTAAGAGCTCGAGATTCGAGCGAAGCACGCGACAAGGGTAAGTATGTCTTTTCTTTCTCTCTCTTAATTGTTGTTTAATTAGTTATTGCATGCTTAGTCGCTTTAATTAGTGTGCGGGTCTTAGGTGGGTTTCCCTTCCGCGTAGAGTTGGACTCTACGAAACCCAACAGAAACCCTAACCCCTAACCCGAACCCACCCACCATACCCACCAAAAAACCACCCACAACCGCCCAAAAACCACCCACAACCGCCCAAAACCACAACCACAACCCAAGCAACGAAACAATATGTAAAATAAAAAAAAAAAAAAAGAAAACATACCTTTGAATCGAGTTTTTCTTTGAATGTCACCTCGAATTTGGTTTAATATGGTCAAATTCGACCATGAAACCTCTAGATCTAGAGGTTTCATGGTCGAATTTGACTAAAAAAACCATGAAACACCGCACCTCCATGTTGCGCCACCGTAGAACCACCACATTACTTCGTTGTTGCAAGAACTGCCACCGTAGAGCTACCTCCAAACTAGAGACAAGGATAAGGGGAAATAACGAGAAAAGGAGAAGGGAAAACGAGAAGAGGAAAGAGGAGTTCACAGAGAAACAAAAGAGGAAAGAGGAGAGAAGAGAGAAAGAGAAGAAAGAAGAGAGGAGGAGAGAGAAAGAGAAAAAGAGAGGCGGAGAGAGAGGAGAGGAGAGAGAAATGAGAAATGAAAGGGGGGGATTTCCGGTTTTTTTTAGGGTTTGATTTTTTATTATTATTATTTTTTTTTAAAAAGTCATAATTCCGTCGGAAGGGCTTTAAATTCCATCGAAAATTTCCTACGGATTTGAAATCCGTCGGAAATTAAGTATTTTTCGACGAATTTTAATTCCGTCGGAAAATTTAAATTCGTCGAAAATCTCCGACGGAATTAAAATTCGTCAGAAATGTCGTTTTTTCCGACAGATGTTTGTGTCTATCGAAACACGTCCGTCGAAAATTGACCTTTTTCTAGTAGTGTTGGGCGATGGGGTGGCTAGAGAAGGTGGAAAAAAAATGAAGGAAGGCTGTTGTGGTGGTGCAATAGTGGTGTGATTCCCTAGCTTTTTTTTGAAAACAAACAATATGCTTAATTTAAAGGGTTTCATTCCATTCTCCTCCATTCCCTTTCTGCATTCCACTCCGATTCCCCTGTGCGAACCAAACGACCCCTAAGTTTCTTTTAATATATAAGACATAACATAGTCATGTTGATTCTTATTTGATTCGTCTCAATGAATAAATTATTAATATTCAATTGATATATTTTTCACTAATAAGCAACTAACGACATTTATGGTCAAAGTGTTACATTGACAAACGTGCACAGTTCAAATGGGAAGATCAAATAGGGACGAAGGGAGTACTATTTTATTTTCAAGATAAAAATAATAGTGTGTCACGTTCCCCCTATGCATTTAAATAGATCCGCCAGTCTCCCTACGCCAACCATTGACAATCCACCAATTTTACTCTCATTCACTTAAAATTATGCAAGATTACTTCACTTTTAGGGAGTTAAAATATAATTAATCAACATTTAACCTTAATGCAACATAGTATAGCTAAATTATAGGTTACATGTTGTAAATGATTTGGATAAAAACAATCTACATTTTAGGTAAAACAAGTCATGAAATGTTAACGAGTTGGGTTAAATGGTCACCAATAATGTGTTAGGACTTTTTCGGATGGTTTCAATTTCAAGTCGCGTAATTTTTTGATCGGTTTGATATCGGGTATGGTTCTTATACGGGATCAATTAATCAGGTCGGTGAAGTTCTCAAATGGGTCAAATACCGCTAAATCGTATCGGCACCGGTCAATTTCACGGGTCGGGTCAGTGATATCCAAATCGCATTTTCCCAATACAAAAGCCCAAATATTGGCCCACTATAGCACAACCATTATAAACACAACACAAACCCATTTTGATAAAACCCAAAGTATAACAACAAACCCTAACCCTCCGATCAAAACCCCTATTTCATTTTTAGTCGGAAACGAAAACCCTAATTTCCCCATTTCTCTGCTGCAGCAGCCATGGGTAACTCTCTCTCTCTCCTTCTTCTTCGAATTTGCGCAACATTTTCTGTAAATTTGATCATCTTTCATCTTCTTCAATATGATAACTGTGAATTTTGATTGCAGTGTCAGGTTCAGGAGTAATGGCGAAGAGAGTGGTCGTCGATGCCCGACACCACATGTTGGGGCGTCTAGCCTCCATTGTTGCAAAGGAGCTTCTTACTGGACAACGCGTTGTGGTGGTTCGTTGCGAAGAGATCGCACTTTCTGGTGGTCTTGTTAGGCAGAAGATGAAGTATCTTCGTTTTCTTCGTAAGAGGATGAACACTAAACCTTCTCATGGTCCTATTCATTTCCGTGCTCCTTCTAAGATCTTCTGGCGTACTGTTCGAGGGTATTTCTTTCTTTTCTCTTTATTTTGGATTCTGGGTTTTCTGTTTTTCGATCTATTTTATTTCGGATTTTATATGTTTGATTGATTCATGATGATATAGGATAGCTTCTATGTTTGAGAAATGTATTATGTGAATGAAGTTTTTGAGATTTTTCACTTAATTTATTAATTTATGCTTGAAAATTGGATTGTGTTTTTGATTAAGTGATTATATCCTTATGCTCTTTTTGATTTAAAGATGGCGCATTTTGTTGAATGAAGTTAATAGGGCTGTAATTTTGATTGTTGTAGATTAAAAACTTTCCCATGTTATTGTACAAGATTATAATTCAAGTTTATCTCCTCTCACAAATTGATACTTTTGTGTTCATGCCACTTTATCACCAAGCTTTTATTACGTGAAAAATAGAAGAAAAAGATTAATTGTGAGATGAAATATGTTTGGATTTTCTAGTAGATTAATAAACTCTTATGGTTCTAGGGGTTTTTATGTTTTGGTTTTTTTGTTGCTTTCGATTTTTTTTGTTTGTTTAGCTGTTGTTATAGAAATTAGTTTTGAATTTTGGTGTGCTGTGATTAGAGTTTGATATTGTGTTTAGTGATCATCGTTATGAAAAATGGTGTTTATTGTGAAATTGCTTGTGTAGTATGATTCCTCACAAGACAAAGAGGGGAGCCGCTGCATTGGCAAGGTTGAAGGTGTATGAGGGAGTTCCCCCACCTTATGACAAAATCAAGAGGGTGGTTGTTCCCGACGCTCTTAAGTGAGTTGGATTATTCTTGATATTGTTGATTACAGCTCTTAATTTGATTTTGCTTTGTCTGATTTTGGGTTCTCTAAGTATTGACTATATCACGTGTTGGGATAATTCAGGGTGTTGAGGCTTCAAAAGGGTCACAAATACTGCTTGCTTGGCCGTCTATCAAAGGAAGTCGGCTGGAACCACTACGACACCATCAGGGTACGATTATCCTTTTTATTACTTATTTACTTGTTGAACCTCATTTAAATTGTTTTATCTTTTACTTTGATATTTATCATGTTATAATTGTGGTGCTTCATTATACTTGGTTGATACAGTGACTTTTATTAGTTTATATTGTGGACTACATTCATTAGTTTTTAATAGTCCTATTATGCTCTGTAAATTTTAGTTTTCTCAGCATGTTTATGTTCTGGTTTAAATACATTGGTGTTTTCAGTGTTGTTTGACCATATTTCATTATAATTATATTAAGTGTTAGCTGATGCTTAAAATTCTATTGTCTTCAACTCTTTTTGCATTTGCACAAGCGTATGGTCTCATTTAATATGTTTTCTTCAAATGGAGTATGTATTTGAATTGATTATTTGCGCCCGTTCAATCTGCTGATGCCTACTAATGGGGCATTGTTTCAATATATGCATTCTCTAATTTTGGAACTTGTCTGCATGAAGTTGAAATTTTTATGCTACCATGACTTGTATGCTATGATGGAAACCCGGTTGTGATATTTGATCTCATCTGTTCTTGAAGTGTGGAACTATGAGCTAAATCTGTCTTAACTTGCTGTGTTGGTATTTTTCTGCTGACCATTGTTTTGACTTGCAGGAGCTCGAGGAGAAGAGAAAGGAGAGGTCCAAGGTTGTTTACGAAAGGAAGAAGCAGCTCAACAAATTGAGGGTGAAGGCTGAGAAGGCAGCTGAGGAGAAGCTTGGTTCCCAACTAGAAATTCTTGCCCCAGTCAAGTATTGAGGATAGAAGTTGATTGTTTTATGTACTGCCATTTAGTCCTCTTAAATCATTTGTCATACATCCATCATCGTAGTTATCGTTTGCTTTGGCACTAATTTTGAATTTTGTTGGGCATCTAATACGATGAATTTTGTGGTGCGTAACCATTTTGAGCATATTTAGACTCTGTTCTACCTGAGTAAATCTTAAACTTTCTTGTCTTGGGCTCAGAGTTTGTCAAGACCTAAACTTAAACCTTGGCTTTTGCTTGTGAAGCTCCAATTTACATCTTAAGCTACATACAGTTTGACATTCGTGCTCCTAGACTAAAACTCAAGTTTAAAGGACAAGCAGAACTGCAGATGTGTTGTTAACATGGATGTTGGATTATGATTTTGTTGGACTCCTTTCCTTCGGTATAGATCTGTTATAGACTGTAGAGCTATAAAATTACTCTGCGTGGTATAGACAATTGTCTAATTGGTTATTAGACTAAACAAACTTGTAAACTAAATCTGCAAACCACATTTCCACCGATCACCATGCACCACTGCAAATACCAATGCCATGGCTTCACGCACCGCCACAGCCTCCCCTCTCTCCAGCCACTACTATACAACCCCTTCTCACCTCCCAGGCAAGTAGGTTACTCGCACACGCGTATGAAGAGGGCAAAGAGGGTGGGTGAAGTTCTTTAATTCTTTGCCAAACGAACTCAACTAACCACTATTATGGACTAATGGTTCTCAACTACATTCATAGTGACTGGTCGTAGTAAGTGGGACTACACTACCAATTTGTCTACGATATGATCCATCAGTACAAATGCCTAACTGTTAGGCATTTGTACTTCCTCGTAATTGGTAAATAAATGTAGTGGGTGAGCAGGGTTTTACATGTGCCTTTATTGCTTTGTAAATTGCACAAGTTTATGTATAAGATGTATCTTTAAAAAATTTGGTAGTGTTACTAATAAAGTTGGACAAAGTACTAAGTGTACCATTATAATTATTTGTTATAAACCGCAAGGGTCCCTATTTGGTTAGAGCCTCTCATTATTCATCGCAAACTGCCACATTTTGTTTATTACGAGAATACGACGAGTACATTACATATACACTCTAGTGGTTCTATAGTTTGGGTAGCGCCTCTCATTGTTCGTAGTATGAACAACACCGCCAACAAAAACCGCCACATGGTGGCGATACCTTATCCCGGCAGAGGCCACGTAAACCCCATGTTTAACTTATGTAAGCTTATCCTAACAAAATCCAATGATATCCTCGTCACTTTTGTTGTCACTGAAGAATGGCTTGGCTTCCTCAGCTCTGAGTTCCCACATCCACCGGCTAACTTCCAGTTCGCTTCGCTTCCTCAGGTCATACCTTCAGAAATAGGCCGATCCGCCGATTTTCCCGGGTTCATAGAAGCTGTACTGACCAAGCTCCAGGACCCCTTCGAGCGGCTCCTAGACCGACTCGAGCCGTCACCAACAGCTATTGTTTATGACATGATGTTGTATTGGATTGTCGGTGTTGGGAATCGTAGGAATATTCAGGTGGCAACGCTTGTTACGTTCTCGGCTTCCTTCTTATCTGTTGTTTCTCACTTCGACTTGTTGATCCAACATGGTCATTTCCCCGCTGATGTATCTGGTAATTCTAGTTCTAATGTAATCTTTACTTTCGAATAACCGATAACAGAGAGCGGATAATTCTTACCCTTGCACCGTGCTAGGATAAATAATCCTTAGTTTACATCGTCTATGTTAGATAAAGTATGTCAAGATCATTAGTGTAATTAACTAGTTATTGTTTTGTGTCTTATAATTATAAGATCTACACTTTCTACAGTTTTCATTGGTAATCTAAGGATTTAACATGTTTATTATAACGGCCTTCCGTTAAATTACATGTTGTGCAACGGGATCTCCATCCCAAGTACCCTCACTTGACAAGATTTATCCGAGATAACTCAAATAAGTTGAAGCCACCAAAATACTCTCCTTCAATACTTCGATATGTACACTTAAATATTCAATCTTGCTTAACATAGAACAAATTGGGAGCTCAAGCTTAACAACAAAATACTAAAGTTCCTTTAATTTTTCAACATTAGAGGTCTAACTAACTTAACATTTTGTATAAACTAGAAAGAGGAGATGAGATTGTGGACTATATTCCGGGCCTGCCTTCAATAACTATAGCGGATTTGCCAACATTCTACCATGGAGATGGCAGGAAGACGTTACACCGTGTACGTGAAGCAGTTTCTGCTATGGGCAATGCACAGTATATTCTGTCCACATCTATCTATGAATTTGAAGAGCAAGTGATAGATTGCCTTAAATCAAAATTTCCTATTCGAAATTATAACATTGGTCCAATGATACCATACTTCAACCTTACTAGTGAATTAGTCGGAGATTCTAACAACGAGGAGTACTACTTCAAGTGGTTGGATTCTCAACCAAGAGGCTCAGTGTTGTACATTTCTCAAGGAAGTTTTCTTTCAGCCTCAAATGATCAAATCCAAGAGATTGTCGCGGGCATTAAGGAGAGTTGTGTCAAGTTCATGTGGGTAACACGCGGTGATAATTCAAGATTCAAAGATGGAGACATTAGTGATCAACTCGGAATTTTAGTACCTTGGTGTGATCAATTAAGGGTGTTGTGTCACCCTTCTATAGGAGGATTTTGGACGCATTGTGGGTGGAATTCGACTTCAGAAGGTATATATGCTGGTGTTCCTATGCTCACTTGTCCTATATTTTGGGATCAAACTCTCAACAGCAAGTTCATTGTGAATGATTTGAAGATTGGATGGAGAATGATAAATAATGACGCGGGAAAATTAGTTTCAAGGCAGGAAATAGCACAACTTGTAAAAAAATTTATTGACCTGGAAAATGGTGATCGAAAGGAGATGGTTAGAAGAGCAACAGAGTTACGAGATACTTTTAGAAAGGCAATTGTCGATGGAGGTTCAGCTGCTTCTGACCTTGGAGCTTTTATCAACAGGATTGGTAATGCATAAGTAAGGTTCATGAAATTATGATGTAGTTATTGTATTATCCTCAGCTTGTTTAAAATTCGTAGCAAATATTGTAACTAAAAAGAAACGGAGAAAGAAGTATTTATATTTCGGCCTCAACAACTCAACACTTAAGATTAATACAATTTGTTTCACTTTGATTACTTTATATATGCTTTTGCATTCTCAAAATCATCTAAACAATACCAATATGGTAAAGATAAGTTTTGAAAACAGAGGAATTTCTAGCTTGGTATTTAATTTACATTCGCATTTCCATTTTAGATTTTCTGGATCCATCACTGCCATTAGCTCAGCCACTTTACCTGAAATATGGCAAGCCTTGTATTACTCGTTATTTTGAATTATGCCCGAGGAAGTTTCTGTGAGCTTTACAACTTCACCAACGACGACAGTGATATCATCCAACTTCCCCCCTGCTCAATGATCACAAAAAGGATACTCTGTAAGGATCACACAAGAAAGTAACAATAAGATTAAGATTTGACTAAACATATGTAATCAATGCCTGTTAGCCTCATTCCTAGCAACTTCTTCCAATCCGGCACATCTATACCCTACAACAACGGTTATCTCTGAATGAGTAAAGTATTAAACCAACCTAAGTGAAACAACATTCTTACGCGAATGTTTTTACCTTGGTTCGAGCTTCTGATGAATAAGGAGAGTCGAAACTGATGTCCTTTGAGTGATCTCTAGCTAGCCTAGCTAATGCCTTGGCTAGCAAAAAAAAATCCCACTAAGTTAGGACTTGTTGAAGATTAATAACTCTGAGAAACATCATATTTACAGTAAATTTTATAGCAGGAGGAAGTACCGGCTTCTGCAACGTCGCTGTTGCTTGCAACAGTTGATGCAATTTCTCTGTCATAAACATTGTCGAAAAGCCCATCTGACCCCATTACTACAATGTCTCCCTCCTCCAATTTTACACTGCTCACCTGCATATATTTAAGCAATTAAGAAATGAAACTGTTAATGAAGTGTGAAATATAACCTGCAAAAAGGGATTATTGTTTGAGTAAAGATGGCCTAACATATTCTTACCATGGCATCAAGGTATGTTTGACCTGAAGTTTCTGAGCTCAACTGATAAGGACAATCAAAGTAATGCTCTTGAGTGCATGTTGAGAACATTATTTGTCCTGCAGAATCACTATGCCCCGGTATTTGTTAACACGAAAACATAATCAGAACTTCAGAAGAACCAATTCATCTTCCGTCCCACATCTTATGTACCACTTGTATGTCACTCGCTAAGACAGATTTATCAATATATACTTTTACTCTGTTAGTATAAGTGGTGTAGCCTTCATTATACCATGAATCAAAAAGGAGGATTGACACAAATGCAGAACATAGAAAGTGGACAGAAGATGTAGATTTAGTTCAGATTAGCAGTTGTAGAAACCTTTGCGGATAACACGTAGTCCACAATCTCCAACATTTGCAATCTTAAGAATCCCATTTCCTTCCATCATAGCAACAATTCTGCAGGATAAGTGAGAAATCAGCCAATCAAATTGAAATATTTTTAGTACATTGTGTGTGTATTCACTAGAGAGTTAACCTACACTGTTGCTGAACCCATTGAAGAGGTAGCAGCATGCGCCTTTTTCAACAAAACCTGTGGATCATAATTCACCTGTTGGCATACAAATAGACACCTTAGTTGAACAATAGTACTATATGTCTTGAAAGGCTTAAACTAAGGAAGAACTGGGGCATAGCAGGTGATTGAAATATGAGATAATTAATCAAAACTCTGTCCATCCCCAAATCAATTCAATGTAGTGTTTCCCTTGGTGCTACAGATAAAGAGAGTGCGCGCTGTAGAAAATGCAACGACCTCTGTGTCATCCACCATTGATAGTGCATTGGCCATGAGCTCCCTCGAAAACAATGCAGGATCAACATCTCGTTCTGCCCACCTGCCACAGTTAAAGTTAAATGACAGCAGTCGCAACACAAAGTATATATATTCAGGCAGTATCAATTAGTAAAGAGTAAGGAGTTATGCATACTGCATACCCAGACACTCCATCTGCAACAGCTATAGCTCCACCGCCGTGGTTGCTTATGAAGAAAGCATCTTCTCCTCCCCTTTCGATCTACACAGACAAAAATAAGCGAACACAACTAGTCATCAGCAGAACTATCAAGTTCTTTAGTCTATAGAACACTTGGATGTAATTCAAAGAATAGAATGCCAAAAAACAGTCTTAAGAAAACTACATATACCTTGTTTGGATGAGGTATAAGATGTGTTCCAACACAAAGTGACATCTCTGACCTATGAATCACAAACATCAGATAAACTAGTATGTAATTCTTCAATTTGATAAACTGAAATACCAGGTAAAAACTTAAATACTGTTGATGATTACCCATCTATCCTATAAGATTATTTGTCATGATAAGGTTCTACTAACAACCCATTACAAACTTGAAACATCAAGCTTATATTGAAGAGAATTAAATGAAAGGCTTTTATAGAATATTCGGAGAATCGAGAATAGAGTTTTCATCCCCACACATGCTAGATCATGAATTAGTACTAAACAGCATCCAATCTCATACACTAGCAAGTTAAAATTTATAGAAAGAATTGTGTAGGATCCAATCATTATCTTTTCTTATTATCAACTATGAGTCATATGCTATATATTAATAGTATGATAGTTTGAAAAAAAAAAAAAAAAATGCATGAATGAACAAAAACATTACTTGATAGGATGAGTAAGTTGAGATGAAACAGCAGCAACATTAGAAAGTGGAAGCAGGGTAATTCTGTTGCTTAATGATAGTTTCGTCACTTTCGTGGGTAATAAAAACGAGCTCAATGAAGATCTGAATGCATTGCTGCTGCTAACCACCATTTTCTCTTCTCCTATTCCTTCCTTCAGTAAATCTCTTCACCTTATCAATTTTGTGGACTCGTTTCTCTCATTTGGGAATTGGGATACGCAATTTGCAGCATCAGATAAATCAAATTAATATAATAAAAACTTGTTGTAAGGTATCAACAATAAGCACCAGTGGTCTAGTGGTAGAATAGTACCCTGCCACGGTACAGACCCGGGTTCGATTCCCGGCTGGTGCATCTTTGATTTTTTATTTTTGCCTCCCATCTTTGACCTTTTTTCCCATTCCATAAAATCCAAATTTGTATGATCTACATTCTACAATACAACTTTACAAGACTAGTGATATACCAATAACGTGACATAAAAGTAAGTATTAAAAGCAAAAACAACTTTTGAGCGCACGAAGAGAACATGATCCTCTTAGAAATGAGGGTCATTTATGCAAATTAGTTTTTATTTGAAGGACAAATTTAAAGTTTCGTGCCAAGCCTCTAACATGTTTAGAACAACCTTGTGAGACATTTAGTTCATGTTTAGTAAAGAGAGGTTTGATGAGATTTTAGGCAATGTTGATGTTGGGAAGCACTAAAGTAGTGGCTTTTAAGACACATTTGGAATTTAATAAGCTGATTTGAAAAAGATGCTCAACTCAGCTTTTGGTAAAAAAAAAATTTGAGCAATTCTTGCAATAAGCTGTTTTAGTATTTGATAAAATAGTTGATTTAACGAGTAGTTCAAAATATTAACACAATTTGTCAGTAAATTCAATTATTTATCAGCTAATTACCAAACAGGCATTATTTAGAGTTACAGGGCCATGTTGAATATTCCACCACTCCCTTCGCCTTTACCAAACTCATGGTCCCAGCTCGGTAGTTGCAAACGATGATCGTCCAACAAGAACAACAAAAACAGATATCATCATATCCAAACAAGAATAAGGCAAACCAAAATTCATCCACATGTCCTTGACCCTACAAAACTCATCTATCAAAGACTTCAAAAAAATCTACAACTTCATGGCTAAAACTTTGCCAACTAATACACTACCAAATCTTCCCTAGCAAATAAGAATTCAGATAAAGATATCCCTTAGATAAGTAGATACCCTCATTTCTTCTATATAATCTTATTTCTTCTCTACAATCCCCATCAAACCCCACTCCATTATTATTATTACTTTTTATTTCCTACTTTCTTTTGTATCTCTTCTCTTACAATGGCTTCCTCCACAATGGCTCTATCCTCCCCTTCCCTCGCCGGAAAGGCCGTAAAGCTCGGCCCAACCGCCTCCGAAATCCTCGGAGAAGGAAGGATCACCATGAGGAAGACTGCCGGGAAGCCCAAAACTGTTTCATCAGGCAGCCCATGGTACGGCCCAGACCGTGTTAAGTACTTGGGCCCATTCTCCGGTGAGGCCCCATCTTACCTCACTGGTGAATTCCCTGGTGATTATGGTTGGGACACTGCTGGGCTTTCAGCTGACCCAGAGACTTTTGCTAAGAACCGTGAGCTTGAAGTGATCCACTGCAGATGGGCCATGTTGGGTGCATTGGGCTGTGTTTTCCCCGAGCTTTTGGCCCGTAATGGTGTTAAGTTTGGTGAGGCTGTTTGGTTCAAAGCAGGCTCACAAATCTTTAGTGAAGGTGGGCTTGATTATTTGGGTAACCCAAGTTTGATCCATGCCCAAAGTATCCTTGCTATTTGGGCCTGCCAAGTTATTTTGATGGGTGCTGTTGAGGGCTACCGTGTTGCTGGTGGGCCTCTTGGTGAGGTTGTGGACCCACTTTACCCCGGTGGTAGCTTTGACCCATTGGGCTTGGCTGATGACCCAGAGGCTTTCGCCGAGTTGAAGGTTAAGGAGATTAAGAACGGTAGGTTGGCTATGTTCTCTATGTTCGGATTCTTCGTTCAGGCTATTGTTACCGGAAAGGGTCCTTTGGAGAACCTTGCTGATCACCTTGCGGACCCAGTTAACAACAACGCTTGGTCCTACGCCACCAACTTTGTTCCCGGAAAGTGATGCGTCTGTTTAGGAATTTTTAGTCAAGATTTGAGAGAAATGATTGTAAATTGTGTTTGATCTCAACTCATGGATGAATGAATATAACCCTTAATTTTGTGTGATAATAATGTCACATATTTTCTGCACTTGTGCCATTGAATGTTTTCATTTCTATATTAGCTACAATTTGAAAATACTTGAATTAAATCAAACCAATAAAGGCTTGATAAAGTATACTATTAATCCATCTATATATTCATACAAAGCCCAAATTATCTACTAATATATGTAGTACTTTGATAAAGATGGATAAATTTAATTTATTGTAAGTTGGATTGATTTTAATTTTTTAGTTCTAAGGTAAAATTCCATTTATCTAATTGAAAGTACTAAGTAAAAAATATCCTAATCAAATACGTGCGGTAACAAATGTAAATATCAAATTGTTAAAGTAAATTTATAATGGAAGTATGTTAGTACTCTTGGAAGATGATTAAGTTTTTTTTTTTTGAAATAGCTCATAGGAGCAGGATTAGTACTATATTAATTAAGCGAGATCAAGCTCTGCCAAGGGTATCAAGCCTTGCAGGAAAGAAGATACAAAGGCTGTAGTATCTGTAAATTTATAATGGAAGTATGTTAGTACTCTTGGAAGGTGATTAAGGTTTTTTAAGTGCGAAATTGTGAAAGAACCACAAAGGCTGTAGTATCTATTACAAAAGATGATGTAGGGGTTTGAACTTATAATATCGTACACATGCTTTTAGTCTTAACCACTAGATTAAGACTATCAATTGGTAGGTGAGTAAGGTGACTAAGCTGATGTTAGACTTGGATAAGGTGCGGGTGTTTTGTGTCAATTTTTTTTTTATGGTTCTTAAATTATTAATGCAAAAAAATGTAAACAAGTACCAGTGATCTAGTACTAGAATAGTACCCTGCCACGGTACAGACCCGGGTTCGATTTTCGGCTGATGCAACCCTTAAAATTGTTTTTTGTTAATTTCTACGGCTATTTCACCAAATGCCACTGAGTAATTTCGAAATTCACCAAATGCCATCGAACTTTTCCAAATTCACCAAATGCCACCGAGTTTTAACAAAATTCACCAAATGTCATTAATGACTGGCAACCGTTAGTTGACCGTTAGTGGACCCCATCACTTGCCACGTGTCACTTTCTAATTGGTCCATTTTAAAAAAAAAATTAATTAAACAAAAATTATAAAAAAAAAAAGTTGAAAAAATTTTTAAAAAATGGAAAATAGTAAAATACTTGAAAAAATTAATAAAAAAAAAACAAAAAAAAAATTATGCTGCCACCACCAGCCTGCCACCGGCCAGCCCACGAAGCCGCCGCCGCCGCACTCCAGCCAACGCAGCAGCAGGCAGCAACCAAGAACAATCGCAGCAGCAGGTGGCTGAATTTCCAGACAACGCAGCAGCCAACGATCGCAGGAAAAATGCGAGCCAACGCAGCCAGCCGAAACGTCAGTGGGTTCCAACGCAGCAGCCAGGAACAACTTCCAGCCACCAAACGCAACCACGCCACGGTGCCGCGACGAACAAGAACGATGCGACCCAAAATTCGAACAATTTCGAATAAAATCACGATTTTCTTGCGGTTTGATGTTCGATTTTAATCCCAAAACAAGATTTTGGTATCAATTATCAATCTTATTGAATTAATTTGATGATTTTCATTCAAAATCAAATTGGGGAAAAAGTTAGGGTTTTTTTAATTTTGAATCAAACTCTTTGATTATAAAACGAAAATAACAATTATTTACATGATTTTGCAATTGAAATCAAAAGAAAACAAAGCCCTCAATCAATTTCGACACAACTTGTCGAATTGAAGATCAAATTTTCGTTGTTCTTCCCCTTGTATGAACGAAAATATTCCCCTTTCGTTGTTCTGGTCGGATTTTGCTCCGGCAAGTGGTGGCTGGCTAGGGTTTCGTGGGTGGGCAGGCGAGCCGGCCGCCGGCGACCCTTCCCCTAGCCTTATCCCGTCGCAACCACGGAGGAGGTGGTGGCTGCCACCTCTTAATTTTTTTTTTATTTTTTTTGTAATTTTTATTTATTTTAATTTTTTTTTTACTATTTTTAAAAGTTTTTAATTTTTATTTTTGTTATTTTTTTAATTTTATTAAAAATATATATATTTTTTTAAAACGGATCAATCAGAAGGTGACACGTGGCAAGTGGTGGGGTATAACTAACGGTCAACTAACGGACATTGACGGTCAACTAACGGAAATGACATTTGGTGAATTTTGTTAAAACTCGGTGGCATTTGGTGAATTTGGAAAAGTTCGATGGCATTTGGTGAATTTCGAAATTACTCAGTGGCATTTGGTGAAATAGCCGTAATTTCTATTTGGGTTTAATTTAAGTTTCAGAATTAGAAAACGACGTCGTAACATTATTTCCAGGCTTTTAGCTTCGTACGATAACGATCGTACCATTTCCATTTCAACTTTGTTCATCTGGAAAAAAAAAAAAAAAAAAAAAACAAAAACAACAACAACAATGAATGCTGCATCCAATTCCAGAACCGATTTCATTGCAGGTGATTTCACATTTTAATTTTCTCGATTATTTATAGTATTTATTTATTTTTCATTGACCTAACGACGTCGTTGCAGACAACGCCGGAGACAGCGATTCCGATACAAACTCCGACGAAATCGCCGATTACTACCAACCGATCTCTTCGATTGACGGCAACGAAGACAGCGATTTGAATAATCCGAACATCAACGGATATCATGATCCGAATGACGCGGTTAATCAACACCGCAGCCTAAGCAACGGCCATGATTACTCTGCTGCTGAAATTGGGGTGAGAGCGCTGAATCTGAGCGAATATGAGGAGGAGAGAGAAAGTGAAGTTGAAGTTGAAGAAGAGGATGAGCAGAGAATGGGAGTGGACTTGGATAGTGCGATGAGGAGAGCAATTGAGGAAGATGAGAGCCGGAGGAATGCTCCGTTGTCGTCGGAGAATGCAGTGAGAGTGATGGAAGCTATGCGCAGTGTTTCCTTTCCTGGAATGCCTCCTGATTGGGTTAGTGACTTGCCGGAGGACCGATGGGTTCATCAGCTCCAACGCCTCCGCCAGCCGCCCCATTCTACTGCTTGATTTGGCATTGTGCAATTATGTTTCGAGGTTTCTGTTTGATTTGGTTTGTATTTTGATCATCTGAATGACTAGTTGACTACATTTTACCTTATGTTTCTCGATAATTGTAGGCTTAACTCGACAATATTTTACGAGTACTGAGTTTTTGATACACTAAAAATAATCGTTTATTACAAGTTCATAGAAGCTTTAAATTAAATCTGAATACGAACTCATGATATGGATTATTGCTCAAAAAAATTGCAATCTACTCTTACAAATGAATCTATGTCTACGAATTCGTATAAGCTACAAAGTAATTTGTGCGATACTTCAGTTCTTTCATGCACTGATGTTCTCAATCTCAGCTGTTTTGTTGATTCTCTTCATAATGCCCGCAATAACCTGATTTAGCAAGTACATAAGTGAAACAACAAATGAAGATAAAATGTATGTTAGCTAACGTATTGGATAGGAATAAGGAAGACTTCATTTCTATGGCATTATCAGCATGACCAAATGCGTACCTTTCCGGGTCCTAATTCGTAGCTCTTGTTCAAGCCTTTGTCCAGGAGAGTTTTCAATGTTGATTCCCATTGAACAGGAGATGTAGCCTATCACATATAGGTAGTGTCAGTTTCTGGATAAGAATTTTTTGGCAACAATTTCTGGACAAAGTACTGCAGTGTAAAAATTTAATTGAGAAAGAATGTTTAAAATGGTTTCGACTAGTTCACCTGTCGTGCCAATATCTTCTTAATTGTTTCTGGGTCCGCATGGGGCTGCACGTCAACATTTGATATGACAGGAATCCGTGGTGTCCTGATCTTTGTTGTGGCCAATGCAGCTTCTAATCTAGAAACTGCTGGTTCCATGAATCTGGTGTGGAAAGCACCAGCCACTGCCAATCGTACCTGAAGGATGGTTGTTGATGAGTGTTTTAAAATAAAAATTGTTCATACAGGATTTTGCTAGTTTTACCACAACTGCACATTATAAGTCACAAAATAATACCGTCATACGAGCTTTGAAGGATTTTGCCTTGGCTTCTACTGCCTCGATTCCTTTTACACCTCCAGACACTGCATAGTTCCCCTGCCCAAGTAGATTCATTTTATAAATTTTCATATTTAGGGAGATCAATTGACTTCGCAAAAAACATGGGTCTGAAAGATGTTTACAGGGCAAAGAAAATTCGCAATTTCAACTCTTTCGTCTTCTGAAACTTCTTCATTTGCAGCATCACACAAAGTTTGAACCTTCTCGGCATCCAGGCCAATGACACTAACCATTGCACCTTGTGCAGCATCAGAGGCTGCCTATAAACAGAAATATGGTAGAATCATACATCAGTGATGATATCATTCTTCAGAAATACAAAGCATGTATATTAAGCTTTCAAAATAAGCATGTATATTAAGCTTTCAAAATAAGCATGTACATTAAGTTAATTCTGTATTATTTACCTGCATAGCTTCACCCCTTAGCTTAACCAGCTTCAGGCCATCCTCAAAGCTTCAATAGTAAAGAAGGCAAACACAAGTGAGTACAAAATTCTTATAGCGCAAGCATAGAAATTTTAGTGCTCACTCCTCACTCTCCAAAACCACCTTAGTGCTCAATAAACTATTTTAGGTATAATTTTTACTACTAAAAAGTTATGCTACAGATGATATGCAGTAATCGTTAAACTCATAAACTTTGAAGAATGGACCTTCATTTTAACAAGATCTCTAACGCAACCACTCCTGATAACACTTCACCTTAAAGTCTCGTCCTTGAAATTTTATCTGAACTCAGGTATCAAATTCTGGGCTTTCCACTGATACTTTTAACCATTGAACTAATTTTTGCATAGTACTACTCCCTTAAAGACATTTATCGTCACACTTATGACCAGAATCCTTGCAACTTCTACTATCTGCTCTTGCATGCTATTCATTAGAACTGCAGAATTGCCATTTGTCAACAACAGCCCAAAGGCTAGCAACTTCAACCTCAACTACAAGCATTTTGTGGCTGCTGAGAGGACGGATCCACAAGGACACATGATTTGCATTAACTACTCTTTGTGACTGCCATCATCATCTCTTCACAAAATTCACATTTTTCAAGCATTGTGCACATAGAATAACTAAAACATAAATGTTGTCGATCATCTTTAGGCGGGAGCCAGAATATTATCTACTTTAATGATAGATGGCTAGGAATAATAACTAAGGAGAGAGAGCAAGTTATAATGGTCTTTAAAAAAAAAGGAGCCAACTGACTAGAAGATTAACAAACCAAATGAGACACAGTGACACACAGTTTTGAACTAGTTGGCAGAACCTCGGTGTATTGGATTTGATCTATCAGAATTGGATATCCAAGTAGCATTTTCCCTTACGTAGAAAAAATCTCATTAAGCAACTTAAAATTATTTAAAATGTCCATGAATCTTGGCAGGGTGATGCGAGTAAAAAAAGTAAAAGGGTTTTAGAAGTTTTTTAGAGAGGAACTAAAGTTTCATATCCTGAACTCCTAATAAGAATATTCAAAATCCTATTATTGGCTGCTACCCCCCCCCCCCCCCAAAGCTAATTCCAACTGATGTAGGGCATAATATTTGGAATATAAGACCTGTCATTAATTTTCATTCTTGCAATTCTCTATCTCTTGACAAGGGGCAAAAGCAATGTTTTAGTTATCAATTCTTCAAAAGTATGCCTGTGGCCTTGCATGAACATACAGGGAGAATAAAGTTGATGTAAAAAGGTCCAAAATCATACAACTATGACCAGTATTTTCCATCAAATAACATGGATATTCTGTGGCTTTAACTCTAGATTAAGGGGCAAACTATAGATGGAGTATCAGAAGATCAATTGCTAATAATTATCAAGGAAAAGACAATAGGCTGAGAAATATATAATGTAACTTGACACACCTGAAAGCTCCCGCAAATGCGAGAGCTGTGTACTCTCCCAAACTTAAACCACATGTCACATCCACAGAATCAATTATTTGTTGGCCTCCCTCACGAGCACGCAATATCTCAACAGCAGCTAAACTTGTAACATAAAGAGCTGGCTGCATACATAAAACATAGGATTGAATAATGTCCCCTTTTTGGAGTGGGCAACAGTAATATAAGTCACATAGAAAATAAATAATACCCCTAGATGGTCAGAATCTTAAAATGAAATCAGATATATGAATTCGGTTTGCTGGGTATAAGAATGATTAAAAGGGGAAATAATAGCTGTTTAATACTTCGTAGTTAGTAATAAACAAAGATCTATTACAATTTGCCATTGAACAATTATCATTATCTTGAGGCCAATGAAAGTTATAAAGCAGATGTTATTGATAGGAACATAGGATGTATATATTACGGATACAGAGTACTTGGCTGTGTTTACAATAAGATCCATGGAAAAACTATACCACTAGGACAAGCTTGTTAGCTTTTTAGCTCAATTCTAGCTTAAAAGGCAAAGATTATCGATGCTATTAAAAATAGTAATTTTGAGCCATTTATTCATAAAATTGCAGAAAAGACACTTGATTTTTCTGAAGATACCTGACTTAAGACAGTTGAATTGAGCTTTTCCTTTGGTCCATTGATGCAAATCTCCAAAAGATCAAAGCTACAAATGTTAAGGACTAGAAATAAATCAATCAAAGCATACCCACAAAAACTCTCACCTCAACCATCAAACATAAACACTGCAAACCTAAACCCGACCCCGGCCTCCGCCCCAGAAAAAAACTAATGCAAGATAAAGCATCACAATTGAGCATACCCCATAATGTCATTAGCTTTCTTGAACAAGGCAGCAGCTGCAGGCACATTCTGAACCTCTGCACCCATTCCTACTGCTTGCGCTCCCTGAAAACAATGCCAGCCCCCAAATTAACACAAACCCATTATTTGATTAATTTTATACTGGAAGATACAATTAACCAATTATAATTCTACAATGCGGATCAATAATCTCAATTTATTTACCAATTTAACCTACTAATACATCAAATCTCTGAATTCTCACAAGAAAACATCAAACTCTAATCGAATTATGCAAAATCAAAGATTAAAAAAATTGCAAAGCACAATCACCTGCCCAGGAAAGAGGAAAGCGCAAGAAGGCTTATAATCAGAGAATAAAGCGTCATCAACAGCAGTTTGAGAAGGGGATCCAGCAGTAACGCTCATAAAAACCCTAGCTCCGTGTGACTTAATTCGTAGATTGCCGCCATTTTTAAACCCAAAGAAGCTTGAAAATTTTTGGGTTTTAAGGGATTGAGAGTAGTTTAATGGGGTCTTTTTCAGAGAGACTGAAGGTAGAATTAGGGAAGAGGCCATGATTGAGAGAGTGTGAGAAGTGGAAGAGGGTGGTAAGTAGCAGAGGAGAGAAAATGGTGGCAGTTTAGGATTCAACCTGTATAAGCTTGGGAATTGCGGAGTTTACAAGGTTAAACAATTAATTAAGCACTTAATAATTTTAGACTAATCTTGTTAATTTGGCTGGAAATATTGAACTCAAACTCCACAAGTCTAAATCCATAATGGCTTGCATTTATTTTATTAATGGTGCAAATGAAGGAAACCCTAATAAGTTAATCAACTAATTAAATGAGTCATAGCAAACTATATATTTTCTTAAGCGACATAGTAGTATCATCTTATAACAAAAGTTTGGAGAGATTTATATGGCTTATGAATTGTTAGAATGTGAAATGAAAGAAATAATATGTATCAAATGACGGAGAAATACAATTTAAAATGGTACAATGTTTCAAGAGGGAGACACGTAATATTTTTAACGAAAATTTAAGAAAAGTGTGTCACTTAAAAAAACTGAGGGAGAATGACTATAATATCATTAGGAGCTTAAATATTTCACGTGGAGAATTACGTAATAAACTAAGCTTTTCCACCCTTTTTTTTTTTTTTTTTTTTTTGACAATAGCAAGCTTTTCCACTTGGATAACACATAAAACCTTGATTAGTTAATCTATGTATTATTTAATTACCCTAAAATTAAAGAATTAATTACATTTTACTTAAATAAACGGATCAAGCTCCAACAATGATTAACAATAGTATATTTTTGTAAGGTAAAGAAAAAAATTATTAGAAGATCCTCCTTGCAAGAAGAACTTTTAAATACACGACAATAATTACCAATAATGCATTTTGGAATTTACCTCTTGATAATTTCTATCCTTTTAGAACACAAATTTCATTATTTTTTTTTATTGATATTGGTGAAATGGTGAGTAAAAAGGAAAAGTACTTTGTTGTATGTGTGTCTCAAAATTCTGGTGATGTGTGTTCTAAAATATTTTTGATAATTAAGCAAGGTTAGTGCTTGCAACTAATGTCTCTAAGTTCATCAATGAGTTGAAAATTAGTATTGAAGAACATTTTCTCAACGAGAAAGATATAGTTTTACATTTTACTTGTTTCCTATGACCACCATCGTCAACTATAAATAGTGGAGTTGGGCATCTCATTGAGCTTCCACAATTTAAGTCATCCATCCACACGTGGTACATGACTTTTATAGTTTACAAATCCTCTTTGTGTTATTATTCTTTTGATAAGTTTTATTGTTTTGAGAGGTTATATTTGCTATTTTGACCATTGTGTAGATCTCATAAAAGTGAATTAAATGAAATTCATATCCAAAGTTAGTAAGATTTACCATACACACTCAAAAAAACAAAAAAATATACCTAGCTGCCATGGGTGAAGGTTTAAATACAACCTATATTAAGAAAAAAGTTTATATTCAACCCGAATGATATAGAGTCTAAATTAGGTTGCCACATCATAGTACATTTCATGCTATATATGTGATTTATATTTGTTTGCTACATTATTTTCATGCTATATATGTAGAGAATTGAGAGTAATATTGTTTGCTATGATGATGGATTTTTGCATGTGTCGAGTTAACCATGCATGTCATGAATTATTGAAAACTCAACCTCTTGTAAACAAAGACAATTTAACTTAAGTGGTAGTACAATTGTCTTCATCTTGTGATCTTTGACTGAAATCAGTAATAAACACAAAACCATTATTATCAACAAACAAACATATTGGCTCAATATTTACAAGATTGGCCAAATTAATCACATTGCTCCCATTTCAGTTACTTTTTTCTTTTGTTTTATATGTAGCTGAGAACATGTAATTCATTGGACGCATCACCATGGCTTCTAATTGCTCTTGCTTTGTCGCCGTTGATTTCCAAAACCTAACAGAAATATTGACATGTAAGACACTAAAAAAAAAACAAATACACAAACACTTAAAAAATGGAACCTAAACCTAAAATCCTAACCCAAATATATCCAAAGATAGTCTAAGATTTTCAATGATCACAAGGGATAATAAAGAATGAACAGGAATGTTATTATTGGCCTCTATTTGAACTTTCTCGATATATTTTTTTTTAGCACAATACTACAAAGTAGAAACTTTACCTCTGGTCTTGAATCAAGAACTCCACTAGACATCCCTACATCAACGCGCCATATGCTACAATTATATTCACTACAAGTCCATAAAAGATATCAAAATTTTGAGAGAGTTCAAGAAGGCATCACAACCGTGCAATATAATTAGGAAGCCACCCCAGGTATACTGTATGCTATCAATTTAAGCACATACCAATTCACCCCATTAATCTGAGGGGTATGACCCACCACCATCGCTTTAGCACCTAGAGCCCGTAAAGTTTCTTCAAGCATTTCATGTATCTTAAGAACAAAAAAAAAGTTAATCAGAATGCAGCATTCAAAATCCGGAATGTATCTGCATCATTCTTGAGTCATGACAAAACAGGGAAGTTTTGAACATATCTATACATGCAACTTAGAAAGCAGAAAATTCTTGCCTGGTTAATTTCATATTCAGCCAAATCTGAAGTATCTCTCGAGTATAAGCGATTCCAAACAACACTATCATATCCCCTGGTGGCAATGAAAGGAAGAGGGGATGTAGTATCGTCATTGTCATTCTCCACTCTCATCCAATGGGAAACCTCTTTGTTCATCCTCTCTATGCCATAACCAACTAAATAACCAAATTCTTCTTAAATGAGTTGAGAGTCAAACATCAAAACTTAAAAAAAACCGCCAAAACAAAAGCATTTAAAGGATGAGTTCATAGTACGCACCATGGTGAGGAAGAAGTCCTCCGTGACAAAAGACCCAATCATTAACCTTAAGGACAATGGGATGCCGTGCTAATTCACGAGCAAGTCGGCCTCCTGGTTGAAGGAGGACTGACCGGGCAATAACTCCTCTCTGCCTCTGTCCTAATACATGTGTATTATTACAAGACTATCGTCAAAAACACAGCATGAATAAAGGCCATGAGACTGCCTGCTGATACTTCATCAGAAATGCCAAAATCGGCAAATAATAGATACCTTAGCATAACAAAATGGGAATTGATCTGAAATATCAAGCAGAACAAAAAGTCCCAATACCTTGACTAGATTCCAAGGATCAAAGTTATTTTGGTATTTTCGACAATCTTCTTTCCGCCTCTCTGAAACAGTATTCCAGCCAATGAAAGCTTCATCCCAATTGTGATTACACTCATTCAGGTACTCCAGGAAATCCACGCACTCTTCAAATCCCCCAGAATCAACGTATCTGTAATCACCTTCTATGTTCATGGTTTCGTGATTTCCATTGACCTATTTCAAGGAAAAAAGAAAGGTTTCAACGAAACAATTATAACAAAATCAATTTATGAACTGGCTAAAACTATAACAATGGCATCTTCACAGCAGGAAAAAGAGGGAAGCTAGGAATTCATCTTGTATGAAGGTGAACAATGATTAAAAAAAAAAAAAAAAAGAGGTATATGAAGGTCATAAAAGGTTGGTTTTAACAGCTGAAGGACATTTCATGATCTCCCTAAAAAACAAAGATAAATAAACATATCACCATGACACCATGGCTTATAAATCAACAGTCACATCCAAACACACACACCTGGAAGACAGCTCCTCCTTCCACTCTTGCCTGAATATCAAGAGACCGCAACAATGACAAGATAGCTATTTCATCCTCCCCTCGATCAAGTATATCTCCAAGCTGTATCAACACCTATTTCATGATAAACAAAGCTAGTATAAGTGAACCATTTAGACTCAAAATTGAGCTTCCCAGACCATCAAATTACAATATACAAATTATACTGTAACTAGGAGCACAAAGTCCATTCCAATGCCTTCATTTGGGCTAGATGCGTAAGGCACTTCCCTACAACACATATGCTACTAAGCTGCCCCTCACATAAATCAAGAAGCCGCGTAAAGGTTGAACAATTAACAAATCTATCATATATACACAATGTCAGAAACAATATTCCCAAAACTCTTCCTATCCAACCATATCAAGTACTCAACTCTCTGACACAGGTATAGATACTTATCACATAATCTTGCACTGAAAAGATGCAGAAGTACATATAATGGCAGTGTAAACATTAGACAGATGAACCAACAATCAACGATTAACACTAATAATTGAGTCTGAATCAGATAACCACTAGACAAATGAATCAACACTCAACACTAATAGCTATGACATGCCTTCATGCCTTGAACATAATGCTGGAAACACCATGAATTGGCAGCGACAATATCAATTCTTGCAACTAGAGAGCAGTTACAAAGACACAAATTGTTTGTATGGAAAACTACTGTATTTTAAAAAAAAAATAATAATTGGAATTGTATGATAAGCATCTAAAAAGGTGTAACATATAGATATTCACATATTACAATTCATCATGATTCATGATTATCCATCTCCCATGGAATTTTACATACAAGGACATGGTATAGCGCATACCGTCTCGCCACCAGTCCACAAGTCTCGACCATCTGAACTCAAGACTCCGGCCATGTTGAGCGCCCATCTTGCCTTAGACAAATCTCCATGCAAATCCCCCACTACACAATGCGCAAGATTTCAATGACAACAAAAATTAAAACTTCAAACTTGAAATCATTCTACCACTTTTAACTAGAAATAACTATCACATACAACTATACTGCTAAATTTGTACCACTAAATCAATTAAAGTAATCTTTTTAATCCAATGTTAATTGTAATCATGGCCTAATTTACACTTTTTTACAAAATTTGTACCATATAATTATATGTATCCTCTTAAAATTTGAGAATTTTCCCACAAATTCCCACTTTACAATAAAAAAAAATCTTCAAACCCTATTGCCAATAAAGGCAATAATCATAATTGTACAAAATATACCCAAAAATCATCTCAAAAATCATATTATTATAGCAGAAAATATATGAAATAAAATAAATAAAAATTGCAAAAAAAAATAAGAAGAGAGGGAAAACGAACCGGCGACAATACGGCGATCAGGAGCAGAGACGAAAGTGGGAGGATTGCCGGTGATAATTATGGGCTTCAAATCTTTACCTTTAACATTGAAATTAAAATTGTCATTATTACTATAACTGATTATGTTATTGTAATTTACTGGGGTTTTAAAATTTTGAGAGAGAGAAAATTTGACGGGGTAAAATTTGAATGGTTTTAAACAAAGAGATAGAGAAGCCATTGAAGTTTGGTGTTCTTCGGTTTACTCCACATATCACTGCCACTGTTAGCTAATTTACAGGGCACACAAACCAGGAATTATTAAGGTTATGCACATCTTTTTGTTCTTTTATTCCGTATTAAAGTAAATTAACTACTCCCTCTATCCCTTATTTTTTTAACGTATTTGACTTTTCACGATGTGAAGACATGTCTCCAAATGCATATATCTCTATTTTTATATGTGTAAAAATTATAAAAAATTGATATTAATAAACTATACAATGAGACAATTCTAACAAGATCTCACATGAATATATTATCACTTACAGATCAACGAGAATTTATGGTCAAAGTTTTAAAAGTTTGACCCATATTTTGCAATGGGGCAAATATTAAGAGACGGAGGGAGTAACTACCGATAAAAGCCCAGGTTAGGTGATAAGAGAGTTGTTTCCAACTTATAGTTGTTTTAGCTTAATAATAGGTAAAAGACTTGGAAGGGTAATTAAGTGACACAAAAAACGTATAGAAGATTGAAATGCAAATGATATGAGAAGTAACTAAATTAGATTCTACCCTATATTTACAAAATATTGATCTTGTATTTTAAGCATGTAGATGTCAATTAAACTAATTTTGCTCAACTCTAACTGCGTAAGTATATAGCTATAAACACTAATGTGTAGAGGAGTGGGGAGTGGAGGGATGGTTAGTCCCTCCATCGTTCGACTCCTCATTCTCCCTCCTGAAATATACTTCCTAAAATGGAATTAAGTTGGGAAATTATGATAAAATTACATGCAGAATGGTGTAATGAATGTTAGTTTATCCTCAATATTTTTAATTTTTTAGCTTCTTAATTTCTTATACATAGGACTATATTTATCATTTTCCTAATTCGTATTCATGAAAATAGGTTATGAATTACTCGTAAAGTTTAAGAATTAAAATCTTTAACCAAGAGCTTATTTGGTATCTTTTTTTGTTTTCTATTTTTTTTTTAAATAACAAAAAAATCAAAAACAGAAAACAAGAAAAAGGTGTTTCCACTTTTCTGTTGTCAGTTTTTAAAATTATCATGAATTTAATAAGTTCGACTAATTAATAGAGTATTTTTGATAAGACACCTTTAAAATCACAAAAGACTTGCTAATACGTATTGGATTTGTCAATTTATGTGAGCCACACGTGTTTAGCAAAAATTATCATCATACATTCATACATCAGTTATCTCAGCTTCAACATTCTATTGGCCATCTGTTCCACTTGGATTTTTTTAGTCAACGCAAGTCCAATGTCCATCTGCTATCTAATTGGGCCTTTCTTTGGGCCATTGTTGATCCTTTTAGATGATAGACCAATAGTCTGGATATCTCCTTCGTATCCTCTTTAAAATTGGGCCAGCCCATATATGCACAAACTGATACTGCATTACTCTACTCTAATCGAAATTATAATAGCCAAGTTTTAAGGGTTAAGGACTTAAGGTTAACAATACTTCGTATAATCAGAACTTTTGCTTTTATTACTTTGTATAATATTTTTGTATAAGATTAATACGAAAAAAGACACAAAAATAGGTAGTTGAGGATCTGAATGAAAAATTGCAAATCTACCATGACCAATACTTTGTGAAACACAATGGTTGCAAGGAACTCAACTCCAATCCATATCGATCAAATTTTATGCACATTACCGCTCAATTATTCCAATATTTTGTGCATCTTCGTGTTAACCTAGTCTTGAAGGATTAGCAACTACTCATGAAATCAAATAATCTTACTTTTTGTGTACCTTTCATTCGGCGAACCTTATTAAATTATGTATAAGACTACAAGTACTTCCAAATTTCCAATAATTCTAGCACAAAGGCATTCGTTATCTTAGTATGCTAACAGTGCAATGCAACCACCCCAGTTTCAAAATCATCAATTGCATCATGTGATTGACATTAGTAGTTCAAATAAGAGTCACATCAAATGTTGGCATGTCAAATAATTAAAATGCTTTCCATTTCGGTTTCCCGCAAGTTTATGAAGGACAGGGTCGAATCCTACTAATTTTATGCTAGATGATTTGGCTCATATTAGTGAACCTGATTTTTTTATTTTTTTTTTTTTTTTTTTTAAAGTGACTTTTGGAGTTTTGTTCATGCATTGTCATTCATGAGCCAAAGTTTCACATGCTATATTACCGTAGTACTTCCATAAGTACATCCTAGCTATTAAACTTGTCGAAATTTGACCCGTCCTAACGAATCTTCGTTTCTTACCTACTTAGCTTGTGCGAACATTTGCGTTAACTAATTTAATAAAAAAAAAAAAAAAAAAAAAAAGAAAAAACCGATTATATTAGTGGTATTAATAAATTTGTTGGTACTTAAGTTCCAATTGTTAAACCGTTATATAAGTTGATTTTGTTAAAATAATAATTAATACTAAGTATATTTGAGTGAACGTAGTCTTATACATTATACCTATTTATGTCCATATACTTACAACTTTATTTTACAAAGTATTTGCTGATTAACTTAGCTATTTGTATCATTGTATGTGCGTACAAGTGAATATATAGTGATGTATTGATTGGAAAAAGTTAATATATGTTCAACATTGAAGATCCGAAATTGAGATTCGCATGTTATAATTAGAAGTTGAACAATGAGCAGTCAAATGAGCACCATTGCACCAATTATCACAAATTCACAAGTGATCCGGTTCTAACGTTATGTGTACACTAGTGGGTGAACAAGTAACATGAAGAGAATATAGATATAATGAGTGGACCATGTTTTATTTACTTTCTAATGTTTTTATTTTTTATTATTATTTATTTTATTTTATTTTATTATAAAGTGAGAGATAGTTCAAATGGTTAGAGTTTTTCTCCCGCTTTCAAAAGATTATGGGATTGATTCTTACCCCCACCCTTTTTGGCTCTCTAAACACCAAAAATAAAATAAAAAATAAATTATATTAATAATAATAATGGTAGTTTTTTTTTGTAAAAAAATAAAAAAATAAAAAATAAAAATAAAAATAAAAATAACAAGTTGGAACTCTAAAGTCTAAATAAGTAAATATAGCATTCAGTTGGCCAAAATTAAATTTGATCATCTATATTATAGTCCGTATTTTACATAAGAAAAAAAAAAAAACCATACTCCGTAATTACTATCTTGGATTTGGTTTAATATATGTATTTTCTATAGTTTAAATGAGTAAAAGCAATTTTTTTTATCAATAAAAGTAATTTAATTTAAGTACGTAAATATTAATTAAAGAGAATGTAACCTTAATTATCCCCAACATGATAGATTTAAAAATAACGGTGTAGATATAAAAGAAGTGAATCTCCATTGGAATTGAATGAAATTGTTAAGAAAAATAGGCCATCATATATTGCACATAGAAATTCCAACAGCAAAATACAAGAATCACTGCTAGTTACTCAGTAAATCAGGAATCACATACGTCTTCAGAGAATAGTTGTACGCAGGAGAAAAAGCTGCACAAAACAAAATATGATATGGGTCCAAAATATGTGGGAAAAGCTATGACTATCTTATTTGGAACAAACTCTTCTTCAGAAAATAGTCAAAAGCAGCTGCTAATACTCAGGAGTTGAAGAAGAAAGAATAGATGTGATAAATAAAAAACCTGAATAATGTGTCCCATTGGAGTCATTTATTTATTGGTATCATCAAATGTATTGCATGGTTGGTAGTCTTGGTACTTTGTAGTTAGTAAAAGTTTCACCTTACAACTCTCAAACGTTCAATTATTCAAATACGTAGTAGCTAGGGATGGAAAATCTTTATTCTTCTCTTTCTCATTTGCGATGACAACATGTCAACATGTAGATAATTGTTATACTTGATGAGTTTATTGTATATTTGTTCAATTAGTAGGAGAGCCTATAATAACAAATAAATGAGCAAAGAATGATTAATCGAAGTGTTCAACAACATATGTACCATCAATTTTACGGGAAACACCAAAGAATACTTGCAAAGCTGAACTAGGTTAACCTGCAACTAGGGCTGGCAAACCCTGACCCGACATGAAAACCCGACCCGAACCCGACCCGAAGTTACTGAGAGAGAGACCCGAACCCGACCTGAACCGAACCCGAATAACCCGAATTCGACCCGATTTGACCCAAATTTCATATTTCGTAATAATATTAAGTTTTACACTATTTTTAATAGTTTCTAAGTATAACCCGAAATCGACCCGAAATCTGACCCGAACCCAACCTGCTGACCCGAATTGCCACCCCTACCTGCAACGACTCCAACCTATTTGACCGGCCCCTTCTCCTTATGGTAAAAACAACCAATCCCATCCTAAAAGAAAACGAAACCAAATTCATTAAGAACCTAAGAAGGTAGTGAATCTTGTGATTGTCCTTAAGAATTAAGGGTGTGGGTCAATTTTTCAATTTTTTGGGTGGTGGGGGGTCCTCTAATAAGAAGTAAGAACTGTCCTAAAACTTTAGGGTCAGTCACAATTATATTTTTATTTTATCCCTGCAGCATATGACATACTGCATGATCTGCATCAGTATATATTCAATGTTGAATCTTACATTTTATGGCAGACTGTATATAGTTGAAGGAATTGAAAGAAAGAGAGATTATTAAGGAAGAAAGAGGAGAGATAAAATTGAGATGGAAAAGGATGGTCATTGATTGGTTAGAGAGCTAATGAGGGGTCCAAGTGCCGAGGCATTCCAATTCCTCTGAGTCAGAGCTACCTTAGCTTTCTCCCCCAAACACCCCCACGTAGTAACATAGTGGATGAAGTAGTACTATAGAAAAATTTGATTAGAATGTGACCCCTCCACAAGAATATTTTTTGGTTGGTTACTTGGTTTCTCCCAAACTATATGTGTGTGTGTGACCCATCAATTTAATCATTGTTGTACACCAATGCTTCTAGTGACGACAATAGGGGTATAATGGTCATTTTACCGATCATTATGTTTGAAATGTTTTGTGTTTTAGCATAAAAAAGAATCCATTTTTAATGACTATATAATCAAGAGGTTAATTCGATATTTGTTTTTTTTTTTTTTGAATGGAGTTAATTCGATATCTAAACGTATACAAATTGAAGTAACAAGCAGGAAAATATATCATTTGTATTTTTGAGATTATTCACTAGATTCATTATATTTCATCACTCTACATGTATACAGAGCGTAAATCAGAGTTGTGTGTTACCATGCATCGAGTATTCGAGTTCACCGACCTTTGCTACTACAAAAAGACAAAATTGTCCCACCATGGCCAAGTATATACATCCTAGGTAAGCTAATGTATGGGTTGATGTCTATATTGTCAAGTCTTTGTTCATCTAGGTTATCATAGGCCTTTGTATTGCTCGAGTGTGAAAATTATTGATGTATCTTTTAAGATAAGTGGTGAAGATATTTCTAGTTATATATATGTCTTTCCTCTATTATTTTTGCTAGACGTTATTGATAAATCATGACAATAAACTATGTAGGATTGACTAAGCATTTCAAAAAGGGCTAATAGTACATATATTTGATGCAATCGGGCTAGTTAAGGGAATAAGTACATATATTTGATGTACACCTTCGTTTGAGTACAAAATTTAACAAGTTGAAAATGAAGTATGAGTAAACTCACGAGTGATTGAGTGGACTCACATTGATTAAATCAACACTATTATATATTTGCATCTTTAACATATAAATTACTTCATTGGTACAAATCTTATAAACATAACTATATATTTGCATCTTTAACATATAAATTACTAAAAACAATTAGTGTTTTACAGTTTGACCATTGGAGAAAGAACATTAGGAACTTTTAGTACAAAAACAACCTAATTGGACTAAGTGCCCTGGCCATATAATGTGATCAAGTAGCTTTATCTGCATTGTGGAGTAGTATTTGGTTATAAAAATTTGGTTAATAATCCGTACCTATTTAATTGTTCAAGTGTCTATATCATTGAAGGTTATTCTCGATTAATCTGTCACTACAAAAGATTCTTCAAATTTTCATAAAATGATATTAGAAAAATGATGAGATGAGGGTGATACATTTATACTCTTGGTAGGCCGACCTTAAGTCGGCAAGAAAAGCCAGTTAATCATAAGACACCTTGTTAATTTGTCATATAATAATGATTTAGATATATAACTAACACTAACTAGGAAAAATATTGTCATTTTCAGACCTTATTATTAAGTCAAAAAGTTATTAATCAACTATTTCAAGAGATACATCCTCCAATGACCTTATTGACTTGTTTCACAAACTTTTGAGGTTTGACTCCTAAATATTATGTACCATGTCTCCTAGATCAAGCAAATACTTGAAATGAGTGTATGTAGTAGCAAAAAGATTTATACTATCTTCACTCCTTAATACTTCCTCCGTTCTAGTAATATTGCAACAACGGGACTTTTACACTATTCATTATGCTTGTTTGACCACATAATTATGATTTATACGTAAAGTAAAATATAGTCATATGGGGTCTTGTTAATTTCATCTTGTAAAATACTTTTACAATATCAACTTTTTATAATTTTTACTCTTATATAATTATAGATATTTAACATATAAAATGTGTTTTAAAATGCGTAATTTCATTCTTATTGCAATATTTGTGGATCAGAAGAAGTACAAATTACTCTGTAGTTTTTTTATTTTTCATTCCTTAAGTAAAAAAAAATACAAAAACATACAATTGAGTCAATTATTAATGACTAGTGATTTTGTTGTCAAAAAAAATGACTAGTGACTTTTTCCATTAAAGAAATGCAAGACTAGTGAGTAGTGACTTAGCAAGCTAAGTGGGAAGATTTCTTAATTAGCTTTTACTCCAATAGCTTGAGTCTTTAATCACTCTATTACTATAATAATGTATGTTAAATTGGTATTAGGTTGTGTTTAAATAGTACCAGCTTAATAACAATAAAGAAGTATTTTGGTACTAAAAGAATACCAAACACAATTAAATTAATACCAACGAACGTTATTAAAATCATTATTGAAAGCTTAAGCTATTAGAGATAGAAAAATTTAAGAGTAAATTTATAAAAAAATTATCATCGACCAGAATTATACATGTAGAGGCGTAAATAAATTAAAGGAATGAGTTGATGATATATACTCCGTATACAACTAATATGAGTAGTTTTCACATTAAGTTTCCTTTGCAATGAGGGTCTTTCTAATGTTTTTCGTTTTCAGTACCTTTATATCAAAAATAAATTATACGAAATACTACCTAGAGTCAAAGATTTAGACAAGGATATCAAAGTGCTTTTTAATCTTTGATCCTAGTTGAGACGAATAATATGAGTACGTCGTAGGGTTTAATGTTAATTAAATATACTTTCAAATGAATGGTTTGCCGACAATAAAAGAAATATTGTAAGTAAAAAAGTAATGATGAATGTTTTGACAAAATACAGTACAAGACTCCATAAAGTATAAATCACGTAGTGATGTTGGGAGGTTAAAGGGCAAAAAATTTTGTTAATGATGTAACCATAGTTTTGTCCAACCAACGTTTAATTATAACTTAGATAGAACTTAATTAAAGTAATTAAAAGAAAATGATCTTTATTTGGTAAGTTTGATCCTCTTAACTTTTTATGGTTTTGTGGAGTGGAAATTCCACAAAGGGGAACACCGTCATATGCATTAGCTACGTTACGTACACTTATACTTAATTAACTTTCTTACATTTGGTCGATTTTTCATTTTTATATCATAATATATGCATTGCTTTCAACAGCTTTCTATAATTAAGACTTTGACCCAATTGACCAATTAAAAAACTATGGAAAATCCCTCAATTCATGCAATCTATAATAATGTAAAAGTTGGAGAAACGAACTAAGATGAGTATTTTATTAATGGGTTATTCTTCACTTGAATTACTATACTAATTTAATCATGTACTCGTATTTGGCCCTTGAAGCAATGCAATCACAATTTTGTTGTTGCGTTCTTTATATCATTGGGCCCTCTCTTGATAGGTACGAGTCAAAATTATCTGCTTTGATATCGTGATAAATTTTACAGGACTAATTTATGCACAGGGCTATACTAAAGGATAAAAATGACTATATATAAATTCAGTAAGATTTCATCCTTAAATCATTTGGTGATAGGTAGACTAACTCATCATTCTTATGTGCTAGTCATAATTCTCCCTCTATTTTTCAATTTAAAACAATCAACCCCAATTCACATGTAAATTATTTTTCTAACAATATTTTATGAGAAGGAATTCAGATTTGAATCCATGGTAGGATTAGGAGTTGAGTAGTGAATATGCCTATCGACCAGTGGCGGAGCCAGGAATTTCAAACCGGGGGGACAAATAAACATCATCACTTAGTTTAATATTGGAGCAAAAATATGCTTGAATAGTTAAAGTTTTACAGCTCAAAATATAAAATACGGAGTACTTAGTCAAAAAATCAACATCGTATACCACTTTTCTCCATAAACTATTTGTTTAGGGGTTCATAATTTTTGAAGATTTCAAACAATTAATAATATAGTTATTTAAATGTAGTACTGTCATAATTATCTATTAGGCTATAACAATCGTAATTTGGGGTAAAACTCATGCAAAACTACAATTACAAAGATTCAAATACGTATATGGAGTAATTGTTAAGAAATGCATTGAAGTAATATTATCTTATAAAGATTTAGGTTTCAAAATCTTATAAAGATTTATTAAAAAACAAATAAAATAAATAAATAAATAAAGGGAACTACAGTTACAATTATTCAAATAAGTAAATGGGGTAATGTTAAGAATTAAATTGAAGTAATACTATCTTATAAAAATTTAGGTTTCAAAATCTTATAAAGATTTATATATACAATTAATAATATAGTTATTTAAATGTAGTACTGTCATAATTATCTATTAGGCTATAACAATCGTAATTTGGGGTAAAGCTCATGCAAAACTACAATTACAAAGATTCAAATACGTATATGGAGTAATTGTTAAGAAATGCATTGAAGTAATATTATCTTATAAAGATTTAGGTTTCAAAATCTTATAAAGATTTATTAAAAAACAAATAAAATAAATAAATAAATAAAGGGAACTACAGTTACAATTATTCAAATAAGTAAATGGGGTAATGTTAAGAATTAAATTGAAGTAATACTATCTTATAAAAATTTAGGTTTCAAAATCTTATAAAGATTTATATATATAATAATTTTTTTTTTAAAAAAAAAAAACAAAAACAAAAAATAAATAAATAAATAAAGGAAAGAAAAAGCGCACAGGAAGAATCGAACCCAGTTCCTAAGACTACAAGTACAAACTCATGCAACTTACTTTAACCATTGCGCTAACTCCTTTGGTCTATTACATTATGCACAAAATATTGTATTTATACTATTTTTTTTTGGAAGTGGGGGGACAACTGTCCCCCCTTGTCCCACGCTGGCTCCGCCAGTGCTATCG
Organism: Chenopodium quinoa; assembly: GCF_001683475.1. NCBI lineage: Eukaryota > Viridiplantae > Streptophyta > Magnoliopsida > Caryophyllales > Amaranthaceae > Chenopodium > Chenopodium quinoa. The sequence continues at coordinate 9,553,842 of NW_018743920.1, read as the reverse complement.
ACCTTGAAGGATTTGGAGGATGGTTTAGTTTATTGATACAAAAAAAAAAAAATACAAATGGACATGAAATAATGCCATTCCTCCATCACATATATACAAGTAGATAATAAATAAAAATGGGCATGAAATAATGGCATTTATACAAGTAAATAAATAGAGTATAGTACTAGTAGATCCGACAAGATGAGTAAAATTAGGATAATGAAATGAGAAATTGGTAGCTTTAAAAGATTTTAAGCAAACAACAGTGAAGCAAAAGCCGGGGCCAAAATTTGGTAATAATAATGTAGTAGCACAAGTACTAAGTAGGAGTGAGTGAGTTAGTTTCAATAAGTTCGTACACCCACAAACACAATCCTACTCAAAATCCCCGTATTCCTAGATTTAGCAGACACACACACTCACTTACGTAGCGTAGTCGGCAGGCGAATGAATTCAATTTTACCTGCTTACTATTTTTTTGAAAATCCCCCTTTTCTATTCCCCAAAAGCAGGAAATTTTTAAATAAATACTTATATATATCTAACTCATGAAATCAGAGGATTCTTTGGATTCATGCAGGCAGTACTCATATTCTATCGGAAGAGTAGCTGTGGTGATCTCGTGGACGTCAACAAGTTTAATAAATTAGTTCAATTTTTAAAATAATTCTAATTTTTTGATTGAAATCAAATTATTTTAAATTGATTGATCAATAAATTTGTAAATGGCCTGAAAATATAGAGTATTTTATAGGTTATAGAAAATGAATAAACCAAGCAATTTGTATATCCTTAATTAAATCAAAACACGCGAGATATAAAAGTTGAAATTATCTTATCCAGTATTGATAGAGATATAAGATATCGGAAAATATACACAAATATTTTCCGATATCTTATATCTCTATCAAGTATCCTCCATAAGGAAATCAGGTGTCGAATAGCCGGAAGGAAAACTCTCCTAAGCAACCTTGCCAAATTGTTTCCAAAACTTGAACTATAGACATACATCTTGTAAAATTACAACAACTCTCGTTTCAATTTAATCGTGTTCATCAAGTTGGAATGGATTGGTATGCAATCTCATACTAGAAAGGAATGAATTCTAAAACCTATATTAGTCTAAAGTTGTTTGGTTTTATTGTTGGAATGGATTTTATCCTTCATTAATAGAATGGATTGTGAATTTTAGGGGGAGGGGTGGGTATGGGATTTCATAGGTATGGGGGGAATTATAACCCCTCGGGTATGAGATTCCATTACTAAAAACCTCAACTAAACAAAGAAAATAGATAGAATGAATTCTAACTCCATTTCAAATGATTCAATCAAACAACCCCTAAATAGTGATAATAATAATACTAGCAAATGGGAATGTAAACACAAAATCCTTCTAGTGGCCCACGCTATTTTCCCACGCACAAAACCCGAACAATGAGTAGTGGCAAATTTACATTCATAACCCCCTGAGCTTACCCTTATAAATACACTCCCTTTCCCCACCTCTTCCCCATTATCCCCCACAAAAAGTCATAGCTAATTCTCCTCTTTCTACTTGAAAAAGGGAAGGATAGAAAGAAACGAGAGAAATCTCTATTTTATCTCCATATATCTTTCAAGAAAGTATAGAAGAATCTGTAAAGCTCAGGAGGGATAGCGCCATTAGGATTTTATAACTTTTTATTATACTTTTTCCGTTTCAAATTACTCGAAAGTTTTATAAATAGATGATATGCAAAGTGTATCGTTTAAACTTACGAAGTATGAAAAATGGAAAAATCATGAAGGTATTAAATTAAAAAAAAAGCAGTGGCGCTATCTATCCTGAGTTTCACGGGTTCTTCTTACTATGAAACACTGTATTCATTCTTTTCTTTCACGGGTACGACATCTCTTTTAGCACGAGCTTAACTTGGTATGCATGTTTAATTACACTCTATTTTACCTTTTCCTTTCACTTTTTTGTATGGCCCTTTATAGATCTCGTTTTCAATTTTTTGTATGGAAATTAAGAGTTTTTTGCATGCTTGTGATAGTAATAAAAAGACAATATTTTACTTTCTTGACCATTTAGTAATGGCATTCTTGGAGGTTTATGTGCATGAGATTATATTTTACTTTGAAAAAAAAATGAAGATTATGCCTATTTTTGGGGCGTATATTTCCTCTTCCCATATATTCATGATCAACTTTTCAATTATATGAAGTATTGATTTTTTAGACTATATTTTTGTATATGATCTTGTTAAAGGTATATATTAATGTATCAATTAACATTTATTATTATATAATTATTGATACTTCTTGGACAAAACTTAGATATATAAATGGTTGAATAGGGGTAAAGTATGAACTAATATAGGTAGTCAAAGAAAGGAAAATCGACCAACAAGTGAATTTGAAACAAACATTAATAAAATAATTTCAAAAAGGATTGGGATCAGAACATGATTGTTGCATATAAACAAATTAGCTAGCTGTTCCTAAAAGGATATGAAAAACATGATACCAAAAAAGAATGTTTAATATGCTCTATATTCTTAGATTTTAAAATAAGGACTACAAGATTGCATTACTAATTTAACTAATTCAACCTCAATACATGTGAAATACGTTAAATTATTACTAATCTAACTAATTTATCATCATGCTTTGCAAAAAAAAAAAAAAAATAAAAAAAAAATTCATCATGTTAACAAATGTCCTGGGTGTTAGATTATTGACTACGGGGAATCGATCTCAAGTCGAATTCTACGGCAAGCTAGGGAAAGGCAAATAGAAAGCTTCAAGCGATTTAACCGTCGTTTTGTACACTTTTCTGCTTTTCGACTTAGTGCAAAAAAAAAAAAAAAAAAAAAAAAAAAAAAAAAAAAACAGAAACTATAATAAGGTTATACCTTACTCTCTTCTATGAGTTCTATATCAAGCTATAAAGGTTTTAATTTCATAAATCAATTACCTTGTTGAAGATCCTCATTTTAGTTTACTAGCAATGTTTTAGTAATAGTGGATTTTGACCTGGCCAATATTGACAACTAAATTTGATGGATATGATATTTCATATTGCCTTCACCAATCAAATATAGTGCACATGTGAATCACTCTATTTAATTTAATCTTTATTTGCGTGTGTGCATTACATTATTCGTGTGTGTTATTGCGTTATACTATTAATTCTATAACTCGAGGTAAGGAGTTTGAAAGTTGAGTTGTGTGATCTGTGATTTAAAGTCAAAAAAATTACTAATACACTAGCTAGTTAATAGAAAAAAAAAAAAAAAAACCTAGCTAAACATTCTTAGGATCATACACATATGGATTATAAAATTATCAAGCTAAGTTTCATGAAATTAAATACATTAATCGAAATTAGGGTTTTATTTTATCATGTTCTATTTAGACTCAATTTATAATTTGGTTTTCTCTTTCTCTAGGGCCCCATCCTATTCCCTCTCCTTTTCATTTATACTCCATTGTCGCTTGTCTTATTCAAGTTTTAAATGTCTAGATAAATGATAATAAGTAATTAATGACCAAGAGCTACCCTTCTGCTAAAAATAAAAACTATTTTTTTTTAAAAAAAAAAAGGGTAGATGAATGTATAATTAGTGAAAAGTGTATTGCTTAACTAATTCGTTATCTAACAAGGAGCAAAATATCCTTAATAAGCACTACCCTCGTATCATTGTTAGACTCGAGTATTGAGTAAGGGTGTGATCGACATTTAACTTTCTATTACGTAGCATAAAATTCCGTATTTGTTAAGCAAAAGACTTTTTAATTAAGAGTGACAAACTCACACTCTAGTCTGCACACCTAATAAAAAAAAATAAAAAAAAAAAACAAACAAACAATTTCTTCAAAATAAAAACAAAAAATGTAGTACCAAAAATAGTTGACAAGAGCTATGATGGGCATACAATTGAGGAAATGAAATGGATTATATTTCAAATCATGACTTTCAAATAATTTTAGTTAACTAATGACTATTCCCACGTAATATGGGGACATGCCACTGGGAGAAAGCATCTGTACGGCTGGTATTAGTGGTGATAAATTCCACGTGTACGGTTGGGATAGATTCAAAATCTAAGAAGAGGGCCATCTATAAAAATTATGTACTACTTTAGGGTGCATAGCGTGTAAATATTGTATGGGGACAAAGGTAGCAGAAGATAAAAATATGGGGTGATGAGTTGAAGTCGTCCCACCTTCTAAAACTTCTTTCAAATTCTCCTCGAATAATCTTCTTGTTAGATTTTAACATATACTTAGTATTTTAAGAAATTTGGTAAAGTGATCGAGGTGAAAATGTAATAGAAATAGATCGAGTTTATGGAGGAGTTTTCATCAAATGAATATAGCGAATATCTTTTTAAAAAAAATACTTCGTATGATAATATCTACATTTTGTGGATATCTTAAAAAGAAATATAAAAATTATTTATGGACAAAGGAAATAATAATGTAGTACAATATGTAATATAATTACTATGTATTAGATATGCTATGAATTTCATAGAGATTTAGCTCATCATATTGTTTCCCAACATTCCTTCAACAGTGGTGGCAACTTTGCTTCAACAGATGCTGCCATTAACTTAATTAGACCAAATTTTAATTCAATTTTTATTTTTATTATGAGTCAGCACAAACAGAAACTCTATCTCATCAGTGGACTCTATGTAGGGCAATGTCGTAACATAATAACATAAGTTAGCTGATTAATGCAATCGGACATTTTGTTGTTACTAATATAATACAGTATCAACTATTTTTTGTTAATATGACATCTTTTAAAATATTAAAAACAGTCAATCGTTATTAAATCTCTGTCATCAATCCTCTTTAAAAGCTAAGGTTAAATAATACTTCAAAGAGAAATTGTTACTAGATGAAGTTACAACTCATGAAGAGTAATATTCCTTTTACGGGACCTCACTTTACTTGGACTAATAGCCAACTTCAGAATCCAACTTTTGAACGCTTGGATAAAAGTTATGCTACGAGATCATGGCTTGATTTACATCCTGATGCTTTGGTTTTCCATCAACCAATTTTATTGTCGGATCATGCAGCGATTATTTTACGGGAGATAGAATTTATTTCTACTAAGAAAAGTCCTTACAAGATTGAAAATTGGTGTTTGGGTTTTCTAGAGGTGGCTCGCCTGATTTCTACAGCATGGCAGACTGAGCTTCCGGGTTCTCGCCTGATTAAATAAGTCGATAGAGATTTTACGAAGACGTCGGGTTCCGAGCTTAGAGCATCGAAGCCGAGCGTCGAACGTCGAGTCGTTTCAAGGAATCGACAAGACGAGAAAATAAGTCAAATGACAAGTCATCTAACCTAGCCTCGGATTGGCCGAGCCAACCGAGGACTAGGCCGTGCTAGCAAGCATGGCTGCTAGCCATGGACTAGCCTCGACAGCAGGCCCAGCAGCCACACGTGTGCGCTGGCCGGGCATGCCAGCCGAGCTAGCTAGCTAGCAGCGTAAGGGGGCCTTGCGCGCGTTTCCTTGTGGGCGAGCTAGCAGCGCTAGCATCAGCCCACAAGCATGCGAGCATGCTAATGCTAGCAGCGCTAGCACCAGCCCGCAAGCACGCGAGCAGGCCTAACAGCAGCCCGTTAACTCGGGTGGGCTTGCGGCATCATAGTAGGCCCAGCCGAGGGTAAGGCCGCCAGCTAGGCGAGCCTTGAGGCCCAAGGCATGTGGCCGGTCTTCCTTGTGTTGACCAAATATGTGAGTTGGTGGGTTTATGCTTGCTCTCCAAGGATGGGTATGTGGTCTTTATTACCTACTCCCTCCCTCATGTTGACACTTGTCATTTGACTATTGTATAGCTTATTTAATTTAATTTGGAATTAAATTAATTGCTTATTTTCACATTTTACCAACTATCCCACACTGAAAGATGATGGGAATTCTTGGGGAAATTTCCCTATAAATACCCATTGTTGGTGTTTCGGGGTTTTCTGATGTCCTGCGAGAGAGTTACTATTCCGAGATTGGAACCGGACGCCTGTACCTGCAAAACAAACGGAGACTTCGGGTAGGTGGAGCTCCGCCTCCGACGATCAAGTTAGTACTTGTTTAAGGAGTAATTAATGCGGAATGGTAAGTGTTTTTCTCTAGGCGAGAGTAATTAATGAATGTCATCCCCCTTAATGAGGATTAATGTGCATATTTATATGCCTTGGGAGGCGTGCCAATTCCTAGGTTTAGGTTAAACCTAAGGCTGACTGGGCTTTTTCCAAGGATTGGGCCTAGGTGGCCGGTTATCCCAGGTGTCACGGGAAGGACACGTGTCGTGTCGTAATTGGTCCATAGTGGACGGATCACTGCTTGACACGTGGCAGACTCCTATTGGCCCATGTGACGGACACATGGCGGAACCTGATTGGTCCACTTGTCAGATGGTGATTGGTGGGGAAAAATCCCCTAATCATTTGCCCCTCACAGGTGGCACGTGACTGTTGACATGTCACCTGTGACAGATGTCGGCCTGTAACAGGTGACAGCCTGCCACAGGTGTCGCCCCATGACGGGCCGAGCATTTTTCCCGCTCATTTTTTTGAAATTGAAGGCGACTCTTCGCAGTCTCTTTTGCCCTATATAAAGGGATGTTGACCAAGTCATTTGTTCACATTTGCGAACTTTTTCAAGAGAACTCTCGGACCCCTGAACTTGAGCTCTGACACTTTGCAACTTCTTACCTGCCAGGGCGACTGTTTTACTAGGCGCCTACTTCATTCAAAATTTTTTCAGAACTTAAGTTTCAGGTAACCTTCTGTTCCTTTATTCTTCTTTGCTTTTGTACTTTTTCTTTATTTTTGAAAATGAGACCTCAAAAGCATCCGGCACGGCCTAGGTTAGCAATCAACCGGTCACCGGGGACAGCTGAGTCTAGGACTAGGGGTGCCAACTGCCCTGCGGTAGTTCGAACTTTGCGCAAGTCCCGAAATCCAACTGTCTTTGTATCTATGCAGGACAGTGTGGCAAGAACAAAGAAAACCAAGAGAATAGAAAACTCTGATGGCTCCTCTTTCCGGGTTCCGATTAGTGAAACATCGGACCAGCCGCCTGATACTGCAGGGACTCAAGGCGGCCCTTCTGCCGAGAGCTCTGAGGAGGGAGCTAAGGTAGTTCCTTCCCATTTCGCTGTTAACCTGGCCAGTCGGCAGGTGACCCCCGAAGAACAAGAGGGGTCGGCCCCTTCAGGAAATGGGGAAGAGTCGGACTCCTCTAATAGTGAGTCCGGCTCTAGTTCGTCAAGCCGCCTCTCTATAAGCTCAGAAGAGAGGCACAGTCGATTGCATGAGGCGAGAGACTCTCATGCGGCTGAAAAAGGGGAAGGCTGGTTGGAGCCATCCGCCTCTCATAGGGAGTTGAACACTCCATATTACTGCCACGTTCCCAAGGGCCGAATCAAGGCCATGAAGGAGCGAATAGAGACTTTCCTTTCGGACCACACAATGGGTCCGAATTATCAAATATTTGTGCCGGATGGTGAGGACACCGTCGTCTGGCCTGAGGGCTCCAGTTATGGGAACGCCTGCTTTGGCTGTTATGAGGCGGCCATCAAAGCTGGATTGCAATTTCCTCTGTATCCGGCTGTTCAACAAATCCTCGATGGGTTCGAGGTGGGGCTTTGGCAATTGGCCCCTAACTCCTGGTTCAACATCCTGGGCTATATAGCCGGATGTTAAATGCACGGGGTAGAGCCGAACTTTGAGGCGTTCGCTCACATGAACTACCTCAGCCGGACCCCCAAAGCAAGCGGTACCGGCTGATACCAAATAACGAGCCACAAGGGCTACCTTTATGACCAAGGGAAAAGAGAACAAATGGAAGGATTGGAGAAACACCTTCCTCATCATTTCAATTCCTGACCGCCTGTTGAACAAACGCTACAATAGGTGGAACAAGGATCCACCTCTTCTAGCAGGCGGTCACAGCATGCCGCACGTTCCTCTCAAGGCCAGGAAAGAGATCCTGGACCTAGGGTTGTTCAAGGTAGAAATTAGGGCAAACTCTACCACTGGGGTACGAGAGCAGGTGCCCCTAAACTGCGTCCCAGAGTTTCAATGACTCTATGACGAGTTTTTTCTGGCCGCTTGCGGCCTTAGCAGTCGGTCCTCTAAAGGTAGCCGGTCACTTGAACATATGCACCCTTCATTTTGATTTGTTTGGAAATTTTTCTAACTTTTGTGGTTCTCATTTGTAGCTGAAGCCATGGACCAGATCTCTGCTTCAAAGAAGGCGGCCGCTTTGCTGCGAGCCTCCATAATGCAACAGAAGCGAACTGCTTCTGACTCTCCTGCCAAGGAGACGCCCACTGTGAGTTTCAACCCTTGGCTCTTTCCTTGAAAAGCTGTTTTTAAATAAGTATTGATCACTCGTCTTTTTTGTAGTCGGGCACTTCCAAACCCTCATCCTCCCACCAACCGGACTCAAAGGTTCGGAAGACGACAGGTGGGAGTACGCCTGGATCCGCCAGGAAACAGTCGGCCGACAAGCAAACGACCACCCCACAAAGTGTGGGGAACCCATAACCTGTTCTGACTCGGCCGCCAAGAAGTATAGCTTGCTGTGCTAGACTTGTCTATTTCTTTATCACTTTCTTCATATTTCTGATGCTTTTTGTTTCTGATGCAAGCAACCTCTCAGAACCTGACTTGGTCAACATGGCCAAGTCCATGATTAAAGTCGTCCCTCAAGAGGAGAAAGACGCGCTCAAGGGAGTCGGCACCCTTGACCTAGACGGCATCATGGGTCTCCTGTCTGAGGTAGACTTGGAAAATTTTTCAATTTCATTACATTGCATGCCGCCTGCTTTTTCTGACGCCTGTTTTTCCTTCTTTCAGACCATGTTAAGGGTACACGGCCTTCGCAGGCCGATCAACGCCAAAAACAAAGAGGTAAAGGCTGCTAAAGCTATGGCCGCCTCTAACGTAGATAAGGCAATGTTTCAAATTGCTCAAAATGAATTTTTGACAACTGATATTCTTTATTATCAGGCGCAGGCCACTGCCAATATTCGTAGCGAGTTGGAGGCGGCCAAGAAGAAGAACAACGAGCTGGAGGCGACAATCAAGAGTCTCCGAAATGAGCTGAAGCCGCTTAGGCAGAGGATGACTCACTTTGAGTCCATGGAGAAATCCTTGACCGCTATCAAGGAGCGCCAGGTTCAGCAGGAGAAGAGCCTTACTGATGAGCTCTCGACCAAGGCCGAAAAGGAGAAGATGGAGCTAGCCCAAGCCATGATGGAGGACTCGGCTCAAATCATGAGGATGACTTAGATGACTCTCTTCCCAAAAGCTCATTATGCAACCTGGGAGAATAAGTTCGCTGCTTGTACTGAACAGTACAACCAGCAAATCATGAGGCAGCCGACTAAACAGGACCAGGCGGTCGAGTCCATCTCAGAAGAAGAGGAAGAGGTGGTGGTGGCTCTGCAGCCAATTGGGGTAGTTGCGTCTACAGAAGCGGCCCCTGATGTCGAAACAAGCAAGAAGGAGGCCTTTCAGAACCAGGCGCCTCTTGTTGATCAGGCGGCCGGCAATACCGAAACCCTACCTCAACCCTGAAGCTTTTTATACTCAACTTTTCTTCGGCCTGCGTGCCGTTTATTTTTGTATCTTTTTACCCGGCCAGGGTGCTGGGGTTTTGAATATTTTTTCTCGTCTTTATGGTGGGCTGTTTATATGATTTCGGTCGCTTTTTCTCTCCCAATTTTGCTCGTCTTTGCTTTATTTTCGAATTTTTGCTAAGTGTCGAGGATATCTTCTTGCATGTCATACCGATTGTTTTGCATGGCCGATAGTTGCAAACAGGTACAATGTAAGGGCTTCCTATGCCCCTGGACGACTGGTTGTCTTAGTTCCAAGTTAGGCAATCAGTAGGTCATTTATCTAGCCAGATTCTAACATATTTTAGTGAATACGCTGGGCTTTCTTAACTTAAGATAGGAAAGTAGAACAAGTTCTTGAGTTCTGGTTTGCTAAAAAGCAGTCGTCCTGGGAACAAACTCTTCAAATATGTCTGTTTTGAAGAGAAAACATCTTAGCAAGGTTAAGGGTACGAGAGCTCTGGTTCACCTTTAGGCAGGCGGTCCCGTCATACCTTTTGAATCCTGGCTAAGAATGAGAGTGATTAAAGGTAATCTTGGAGATAACTCACTCGTCATGTTTATGCTTGAGTAGTGGAGGCACCAAGTGGCATAGGCCGGCTAGTCCTCGTCATATTTACTCGAGATGCGATAGCTTAGTAAGAACAGGGGTTTGAATTCTCCTGTTTAAGAAACAAGCGGTCTATTCAAAAACCTTTTAGATTTCGAACCAAGTTTTAGGGAGTGACTATAAGTTTACATTGATGTTACTTAGTCGACATCACTCTTGTTTGAGTAGTAGAGGTACCAGACAACGGAGGCCGGCTGAACCCCTTTATTCGCCAATGTTTATTGGCTATTAACTCAAAAGGCACCGTTGTACTTATCCCAAGTAATACAGTCGGTTATCCGACGTGGATGTTAACCGCTAACACTTGTTGGATCAGTGATAGAGTTATCCTTATCTCAAAAACGGCTATGTGGTTGTCTTGTTGGACAGTCGTATAGGTGTCGTGTAAGTAGTTTATAGAACAATGTTCCACCCAAAAGGGAGCTGCTCTCTGCGAAGAATTTCATCCGAATGGATGCCGCCGGACGCCTGCTATGATTTTGGGACAGGTCGGATTAGTTTTTTTAAAAGTTGGATCAGTTGGCTGGGCCCCTGGTTTGATCCTTTCGGTCATAGACCGTAGGCAGTTCTTGGTGAACTAAGTATGGGAGAGTAGCCGGTTGTATAGAACAGGCGGCATGCCCCTCTTTATTGAATGCGTATTTAAAAATTATGGAGAGTAGCCGACTGTTTTACCAGTAGGCATGCCCCTTTTAATACAAAATGAAAAGCGAACTTTTATTAGTAGCTCTCGGCTATTTACATCATTCAAAAATAATACTTTTTGAGATTATCTACATTCCATATTCGAGGCAAGGGTTGGCCGTCTGGTGTTTCCAGGCGGTAGGTGCCGTCTCGAACCTCTTCGTAAATTCAGTAGGGTCCCTCCTAGTTGGGAGTTAGTTTGCCTGACTCATTAGCCCTACCGACTGCTTCCATTTTCCTTAACACAAAGTCACCCACTTTGAGTGGACGCCTATGTACTCTTTTGTTATATGATCTGGTCATTCTCAGGCGGTATATTTCATGGCGCAAGGTTGCATTGCCCCTTCTTTCTGGGAGTGAGTCCAAAGCCAGACGCATGGACTCCCAGTTCGACTCTTCGTCATACATCATTACACGAAGAGTCGGCTCATAGTGTTCAATCGGAAGAACAACTTCTATACCATAGGTTAGGAGGAATGGAGTCTCTCCAGTCGATCCTTTTTCAGTCGTCCTAATGGCCCAGAGAACATGTGGTAGTTCATCTGCCCATAGGCCGCTTGCTCGTTCAATCTTCTTTTTAAGACCGTCTGAGATGATTTTGTTGAAAGCTTCTACTTGGCCATTTGCTTGTGGACGACCAACTAATGCAAAGCAGTGCGAGATGCCTTGGTCTCCCAACCAGTTTTTGAGAACAGGCGTCTCAAATTGGGGAACATTATCAAAAACCATAGACATGGGCACCCCAAACCGAGTAATGATATTTTTCCAGAGGAATGAAATCACATCCTTCGTCTTTATTGCTTTGACAACCTCCGCCTCTACCCATTTAGTAAAGTAGTCGACTGCAACAAGTATGTACTTCCTACCGCCTGTAGCAGGCGCATAGGGTCCCAGGATATCCATACCCCACTTAGCAAACGGTAGCGGGTTGTGGATGGCAGTGAGATCAGTAGCCGGACGGTGAATTAACTTGCCAAACCTTTGACATTTATCATATTTTTTCACCATCTCCATTGCATCTGCCTCTAAAGTAGGCCAAAATTAACCCTGTCGCCTTGCTCGTTGGGCAAGCAACCTGCCGCCTACATGGGAAGCACAATAACCGGAGTGAAGATCTTCTAGAACCTCTCGTCCTTTTTCTAGAGTAACACACTTCAAGAAGGGTTGGAGGTACCCTCTCTTGTGAAGTTCTCCCTTTATCATTTCGAAACTGGACGCTCGTTTTTTCAGTGTGGCCGCTTGGTGATAATCATCCGGCAAGGTGCCGTCTGTAAAGTATGCCCTGATTGGATCCATCCAGGTTGAACTTCGATCTAAAATTCCAATAGGGTCTTCCTCAATGCTTCTTTTCTCCATAACCTCCCAGAAAACAGTTCTTGGAGCATCACAGGAGGCCGAGGATGCTAACTTTGAAAGAGCATCCGCCTGGTTGTTTTCAGATCTTGGTACTTGAGTCAGATAAAATCCTTCAAAGGATTCGACTGCTTGTCTTACCGCCTGTAAATACTTGATCATGGCCGGATGAGTCGCTTCGTATTTGCCATTGTACTGACTCAATATCAATTGCGAACCAGAACAGGCGTCTATCTTTCTTGCCCCAACCGCTTTGCACATGCGGATTCCGGCTAGTAAAGCTTCATATTCTGCCTCATTGTTCGAGGCTTGAAAGTTGAAACGCAGAGCGTACTCATACTTGTCGCCCTCTGGCGACTGACAAATGACGCCTGCTCCGCAACCATTTGAGGTGGAGCTTCCATCCACGTAAACCTTCCAGACTTGGTTTGAAATTTGAGAATCAGAGGGCCAAGTCATCTCTACAATAAAGTCAGCAAAAGCTTGTCCCTTTACTGTTTTCCTGGGCTCGAATGTGATTTTGAGGCTCTGAATTTCTATTGCCCATTTGATCATCCGGCCTGACGACTCCATGGTTGTCAGTGGCCGCTTGATCGGTTGATTTGTATACACAACGACTGCATGTGCCAAGAAATAGGGCTTCAATTTTTTAACGGCCATGAAGAGAGCAAGACCGAACTTTTCCACTAAAGGATACCTCAACTCGGCATTTTTCAATACGTGGCTGACAAAGTAGACCAGGAGCTGGCAGCCGTCTCTTTCAGCAAGGAGGACAGCGCTTAGAGCATGGTCAGAAACTGCAAGATACATGTAAAGCACTTCTTTAGGCAAAGGGTTGATCAGCCTTGGCAAGGAATGTAAGTAAACTTTCAATTTTTCGAAGGCCGCCTCAGCATCCGGCCCCCATTCAAATCTTGCCTTCTTCTTTATTGCCTGAAAAAAGTAAAGGCATTGGTCGCATGACCGGCTGAGAAATCTTCCTAGAGCCGCCAGACAACCTGTTAACTTCTGAACCTCTCGGACAGTGCGAAGCGACTGCATGTTAATGACCGCCTGCACTTTCTCAAGGTTCGCCACTATTCCTCTCTGATTGATGAGGAATCCGAGAAATTTCCCAAACTCAACCCCAAAAACACATTTCTTGGGATTGAGCATGACATGGTGCCGCCTGAGTGTGGTGAAAGTTTCTCGGAGGTCCGCCAGGTGGCCAGACTGAAACTTGGACTTAATAATCATATCATCAATGTATGCCTCGACATTCCTCCAAATTTGGTCAAAGAAGACCGAATTTATCATTCTTTGGAAGGTGGTCGGGGCATTTTTCAAACCAAACGGCATGACTGTATAGCAATATAGCCCTTGATCAGTGACGAAGGTCGTCTTCTCCTGATCTTTCTTCCACAAAGGAATATGATGGAAGCCAGAGTAGGCGTCCATGAAGCTCATCAATGCATGGCCGGCTGTCGAGTCGACCAGACTGTCAATTTTAGGCAGAGGATAACTGTCCTTGGGGCACGCCTTGTTTTGGTCAGTGTAGTCCACACACATTCGCCAGGTACCATTCGGCTTCTTAACAAGTACAACATTTGCAACCCAGTCTGGGAAGTAACATTGCCGAATGAACCCCGCATCAAGAAGCTTTTTAACTTCGGCGGCTGCCGCCTGACTTCTTTCTTCGCCATGGTTCCGCTTCTTTTGCCTGTTCGGTCAGGACGCGAGTCGTCTAGGACAAGGTCCGTATGCTCACCAGCTGGCTGAGGGGGGAATTCATCTGACCGATCCTCTGCCAGTGATTGCTACCTTCTTTCTTTTCTTTCGGCCCCCAATTGGGCAGCCTTTCTTTTCTTATCGCGTGCTTTTTGAGCAGGTGCATCCTCCTTAACAATTTCAAGGTCCGCTTTTTCGCCACTTGGCCCGGCGCCCACCCCAGTGGGTTTGATATCCGAGAGGTAGCACTCCCGAGCCATCTTCTGATCTCCCCTTAGGGAGCCAACTGTTCCATTATCCTTCTCAAATTTAAGCTGCATAAGAGATGGGATAATGAAAGCTTTTGAATTGTTCAGGGTTGGTCGTCCCAGGATCATGTTGTAGGCTGAGAGTTCCTCAACCACTAAGAACCGAACCACCATGTGACGACCCTCCCCTTTCTCACCCAGGCGGATGGGTAAATCCACTCGCCCTACTGGGTGTACGAATCCTCCTCCAAACCCTACTAAAGGGGGGGGGGGGGTACCAGATGTATGCAATTTGTCTTGTATTTGAGCTTTGCCAGGAACTTGCTGCTGAGAAGATCAGAGGAGCTACCGGTATCTACGAGGATTTGGCCAACCCTTTGGTTGGCCACCTTGCACTCAATAACAATGGGGTCATCATGCGGCCCCTTAACCCCTCCCAGATCTTCTTCTTTGATTAAAATCTCTGGGAATGAACTTTTGGAAGTCCGTTCTTGATGAACGGAATTAACATCTAACCGCCTGATATTGTTTTTATTGCCCCTGATAGTAGGGCCGCCTCCAGAGAAGCCGTCTGCAATAGTGTAGACGACTACGTCGTCTGTATCTGAACTGTCGGCTTGTTGATGATTCTTTTTGGCCGACTGCTTGCTCTTTGAGGAAGCGTTCCCCTTAGACTTCTTGACATAGGAATTAAGGTCGCCTTGTTCAGCCAGGCGATCCAGGTAGCGCATGAGGCTGATGCATTCATTGGTTTCATGACCAACGTCTTCATGATAATGACAGAATTTGTCTTGGTTCCGATTATTGACAGAACCCTTCATGGGGGCGGGCTTCTCAATTGAGATCCGGCTCTTGATTTCTTTGAGGATAGCTTGGCTATCCTTGTTGAACGCATACTTTGGAGAGTATGGTTTGAACTCTTTTTTCTTTTTTTGGGCCGGCTGTTTAGAGGAGTCGGTCGCCCAAACCTCTTTCCTCTTTTTATCATCTTTATTGGCCGACTGCTTTGGTCGGCTTTCTTTTTTGTCGGATCTCCGTCCATCCGACAGTTTTCCAGTACTGTAGAGATCAGTCGCCTGTATATAGGCTTCTGCTTCAATCAATGCTTCTTGAAGAGTCGCAACCCTCTTTCGGACCAGGTCAAACTTGAAGGTCGACCCATCCTTGAGACCTCTGAAAAAATCAGTTGAAGCTACCTCATCAGGCAGCCCTTGAATCTGTATCCTTATTAGGTTGAACCGCCTGATGTATGAACGAAGCCCTTCCTTTTCACCCTGCTGAATTGTCCCTAAATCAAGGGTCGTCTTCTTTGCAGGAATGTTCATAGCAAAGTTGGAGGTGAACAAGTAAGCAAGTGTCCTGAAATTGTTCGCACAACCAGTCGGTAAGTTGTCGAACCATTGTTGTGCGATTCCTTTGAGAGTCGCTGGGAAACACTTGCACCAAGTAGGATCATCCAACCCTTGGAGTTACATTAGGTTGGTGAACGCCATCAAATGGTCTTCAGGGTTAGTGGTGCCATCATAGGCGCCTACTAGCACATTTTTAACTTTGGCCGGTTGAGCGGCCTCAGTAATTTCCTTAGAGAAGGAGGACGGTTGTTCTCCAAGTCTTAGCAACCGTAGTTGCCAGTCCAAAGGCTGAACATTTTTGCCGCCTGTCCCCCAAACAGAGGGGGCTGCAAGAAATATTGTTGTTGCGGTACGTATGGCGTGTTTGGTACCGCCTGTTCTTTATGAAATCCAGACCGACGGAAAGTACCGCCTGTCTGACTCTCATGATTTGATTGAGTATACCTCATAGAGGTATTTTGCATACTATCTTGGAAGTATGAAGTGGAGGCCGACTCTAACAGTCGGTTATTCTTCTTCTGCTCTAGCAATAACCGAGCGTCTGAGTACATTTTCTTTGATCCATCCGCCTGTATATGACGAATGGGCTTTCTCTTCCCTGGTGAGGGAAAACAATACTTTGTCAAGTCTATCACAGACGGCTCCCACTTCCTAGAGTTAGGGTGGGGGGTCGCCTCTCGGCCTTGAACAGGCCTCCTCCTTCCTGAATGAGAAGGTTTTCTGGCCGTCTGCTCCTTAGAGAGAGCAGGCGTCTTCCTATTAATCAACTCCTGGATCTCCCCCTTGAACCCCCTCATGAAAGTCATGAGTTCGTTTCTTGTAATGGGAGCAGACCCTTCGGCCGCCTGTTGTTTATCAGGCGGGGTGCCGGCTGGATTACTGGGTCCAGCTTGATGATCTACCCGTCTTTCCTTTCGGTGTGATGGGTGTGTTGAGCCCTTAGGGTCCCGTCTGAGGCCGTGTGTGTTTCAACCTCAACTTCATTCTCAGTACCATGGTCTGAGTATACTTGAGGGTCGTCCTCTAGACGCCTCTCTTCTGGAGTCGGTACAGACGTTGATGCCATCTCAAAAGTACTCTCCCCACAGACGGTACCAAAATGTTTCGGGGTTTCTGATGTCCTGCGAGAGAGTTACTATTCCGAGATTGGAACCGGACGCCTGTACCTGCAAAACAAACGGAGACTCCGGGTGGGTGGAGCTCCGCCTCCGACGGTCAAGTTAGTACTTGTTTAAGGAGTAATTAATGCGGAAAGGTAAGTGTTTTTCTCTAGGCGAGAGTAATTAATGAACATCATCCGCCTTAATGAGGATTAATGTGCATATTTATATGCCTTGGGAGGCGTGCCAATTCCTAGGTTTAGGTTAAACCTAAGGCTGGCCGGGATTTTTTCAAGGATTGGGCCTAGGTGGCCGGTTGTCTGAGCTCAACGGTTGAGCGAAGCACGATACAATGGTGAGCATTATTTCTCTTCTCTCTCTTCTCTTATGTTTATGTTTATTTTCCATGATTTTGTTGTAATTATTATTCATGCGATCCGGTTATCGGGTTTTGTTTTCGCGCGGTGTCGGACACCGCAAAACCCAACAATGTCTTATATAAGTGTATTGCGAAGTGCTTGACGAATAGGCTTCGGAGGGTATTGTCATCTCTTATTTCAGATTTCTAGAATGCCTTTGTTCCAGGTCGTCTAATGTTGGATAATAGTTTATTAGCGCATGAGCTTCTGCCTTTCAGGAATTCTTCTTCTACTAGGGCCTGTTCGGTTGCTCTCAAATTGGATATGAATAAGACGTATGATCGGGTTAGTTGGGAGTTCTTGTGGCAGGATCTCCAGGCTTTTGGTTTCCCTCCGTACTGGATTCATATTATCCAATAGTGTGTTTCTACGGTATCCTATCAGATTTTGGTTAATGGTAGTCCCTCTCAGGTGCCGTCCTAGGTGTGGGTTACGTCAGGGGGATCCTGTGTCGCCATATCTCTTTGTGTTATGTATGGAGATTTTTTCTTTGATGATTCGACGTGATGAACGAAATGGTCTGCTTCAGGGGTTGCGTATTTCTAGGAGGGCACCCCCTGTATCTCATTTGTTTTTTGCTGGTGAAGCTCTGTTGTTTTGTAGGGTCTCTTCCTCTGCTTGCGATCAGATTTTGAGCGTTATCAATGAATTTTGCTCGGGCCAGATGATGAACTTGCAAAAATCTTTTGTGAGGTTTAGCACTAATAGTCCACCAGATTACAAGGATTTCTTGGCTTCTGCTCTTTGAATGAAAGATCACTCTTCGTTGGGTAGTTATTTGGGTCTTCCGGTTGAGATGGGTCGTGCTAAATGTAAAGATTTTCATTTTTTGGTTGATAAAGTTGTTCAGCGTTTGTTCTCTTTTGCCTCTCTTCATCTTTCTGCAGCTGCAAAGTTGGTCATGTTCTTTTGGTGGCCTCCTTTAATCATGTTCTTTTGGTGTTTAAGGTGCCTTCTACTATTTGTGACCGGATTGATTCCTTACTTGCTATGTTTTGGTGGAAATCTAAAGACTCTTCTAAAGGAATTACTTTGGCTTCTTCAGTTGCTCTTCATTTTCTAAAGGGTTTAAGGGGTCTTGGTTTACGACATTTACGAAGCTTCAACCTAACTCTATTGGCGAAGAAAACTTAGCGTCTCATTCATCATCCCCAACTGTTGGTCTCTAGAGTTTTCAAGGCTAAGTATTCTGCTTTGCTCACATCTAATCCAACGCTTGCTAATGCTCGTCCTTCTTGGGGTTATCGCAGTCTGTTGGAAGGAGGGAAAGTTTTATCTCAAGGTATTGCTTGAAAAATTGGTTCTGGTACCAAGGTTAATATTTTAAGTGTTGCTGGCTGCCAGGTGTCAAGGTTGTTTTTATGGATTCGTCTTTGGGCCAGGATAGGCCAGTTTTTGTCTCTAAATTATTAGATGCTAATTCTGGTAATTGGAATTCTTCCCTGGTTCGGACTTTATTCCTTGATTCTATCGCCTTGATTGTTCTTGGTTTAGAAAGACCAAGGCAGTTGATAGATGATTTTGTATACTGGAAATTCACGAGAGATGGTTCTTTCTCCATGAAGTCTGCGTACGGCATGTTTGTTTCGCAATTGGTGAATCCTGCGTCTTCTTCTCTGACTCCTTCCTCGTACTGGTGGAAACGTTTTTGGGGTCTTCCGATTCTCCCTAAATGGAAGTTGTTTACCTGGAAGCTTGTTCATAATGCTTTGCCTACGGCTGGTCTGCTTGAATGAAAAGGGAACCCGGTTAATTTGGGTTGCATCTTTTGTGAGCAATCTGTTGAAACAACGACACATTTATTTCGGGATTGTGGGTTCACGAAGCTTTTATGGTCTTCTATATCTTGGGGTCTTTTGATTGATACCTCTTCTGCTTTACCGTTGGATGTTTGGTTTTCGGATCTTATTTCGAGACATTCTGCTTCTAAGGACTGGGTTGGGTAATATTTGGCTTATGTTGGGCAATTTGGTTAACTCGGAATAATTTTTGGTTTCGATCTGAAGTGTATTCTCCACATTCTGTCTTTGCCCTAGCTGAGAGTTAGGCTGACAGAGGTAGGAATGCTTGACTGTTGGTTGCTTCTTTGCGGCCATCTTATCCCCCGGGGCTTTCTTCCCCTATGGTTCTTCATTGTCTTAGAGGGGACTTGGGGTCCGTCTGTGATATTTTCCTCGGTTTTGACGGTGCCTTGGAGTCTGATACTCGTCGGGCAGGCTTGGGATGGAATTTTTGGGATATTGCTTCCTCTCATTGTATTGGTGGGGGTGCTCAAGCAACTGTTGCGAATTCTGCTCTTCAATCAGAATTGCTTGCTTGCCTGTTTGGGATTCGTCATATTAAGCAGCAGGGTTTTGCTCAAATTTTGTTGGTTACTGATTGTAGTGCTATTCCTACTCATGGAGTCACCAGGATATCTCTGTCATTGGCTACTTCAGGAAATTCGGGATATTGTTTCTTCTTTTCAGGTGTGTCAGATCAAGAAGGTTTCCCATTCTTTGGTATCTTCGGCTCACTCGTTGGCTGGTGCTGCGCGTCGTCATGAATTACTTTGTTTTCGTTTTTAGATTTTTTTAGTTTTCTTTGTCAAAAAAAAAAAAAAAAAAAAACTCATGAAGAGTGGATATGATGAATCAATGATAAAAATCAATCAAAACCAAGGGAAAAATGTACTACGTATACTAAATTAATGCGTGTTAGCTTAGCATTCAGACTTTGGGAAAATAGTTGTAAAAGAAGGAAAGGAACAATGTAAAACGATTTCAACCTACAATAGTGGTTGATCGGAGCGTTCTAAGATTAATGTATCATTTACATGACTAATCAACTATGGTTCTATTTCAAATTTGAGACAAACTAAATTATTACGTCCATACATGTCGATCGAATATTTGTTCGATTTAATTTCGAATCAGATCGAATGATCGGTCAGTTTTAAACACTTGTAATTTACTCATATCATATTATATAGTCTTACACTCTTACAGTGAATTGTGCAAAATTCCCATAACTTTAGAAATAAATTAAAGGTGGACAAGTAAGTATTTGAGTGTGTAACATGCATGAAGATTGAAGAGGCATTGATTTGAGAAGCAATAAATAAGCGTGGGGGGAAGCAAAGACTAGGGCTGTGGCTGCGCTGCAAAATCGCTGCATCCTAATAAAGTGAGCAGTGACCTTGGCTTAATATACCCACCGGATACGCTTACTTTCAATTTACTGCTCTTCCACCCATTACGACTACTTTTTATTCATTCAAAGCTTTTTATACTTCTAAATTTTCCACATCATTTTATGACATACATTTTGACATGGTCAATCCCTCGTTCTTGCATGTTTGTACACTAACTTCGCTTTATCTTTTTTAAGCGTATGTTGACCTATTTAGTTGGACTGATTAATTAATACGAACTAAAATTAGTTCCTTACATAAAGAAAATAAATTAATAGTTGTGTTCTTGTATATATACTTCCCCCGTTTCTTTAAAAATTTTAAGAATAGAAAGAGTTGTTTGCATATACTTTATCCGTTCTTTACTAATTACATTGTATTATTTATAATAATTTGATAGTTGTACTATTTGTCAATTCACCATAACTTTTTAAAACCAGCTACAAAAAAATGTTTCATACATTTTATGAATTTCTTCACATTTAAATCCACACAGTTGAAATAAATTAAAAAAAAAAAAAAAACTATTAATTGTGATTATTCTTTGAGGACAGAAATAGAGTGTAATACGAAAACCAAACCCACAATATGGGTCAATTAAGTAGAAATTCTCTTTTACAATAAAGGATAAATTAAATTTTTGGAACAAGTTGTATAAAGGATAAATTATAATCGAAACTAATAAAACTAGTACAACTGTACACGGTACCTAAAGTTAGGTTGATGTTGTGTTTGTATGCTGTGACTAATTATCATGATTGTGATGATGCATGTAATTTTTTAAGATGAATATCAATTCCACCTAGTTTAACTAGAAATGTACCTATAAATGTAAAACTTTAAGCTTAAATTTAGATGTCTAAAAATAGGTTAATGTTGTGCTATCTTATGAACAAAATAAATCATATTCTATTTAAAAAAAAAATCAATCTTTTTTTACTTTTATTTCTTAAAATTAATCCCCTTTTGAGTTAAGATGGTTATAAAGAGATTCACACGAGTATATGAGTTTGTGTAAAACAAAAAAGGTAAAGATGAAAGGGGAAAGAAAAGATTAAGCTAAATTGTTGTGGTACAAAAATGGGTTTTTATTGTAGCAATAAAATGAGATTGAAATAAATAAATTTTCTCCGAATTGTTGACATTTTAAAGTAGAGTCGTTATGGAGCAAAGTCAAAATGAACTAAATAAATCTGCTTCGATAGATTATCGAGGCCATGTTGTCGAGACAATTTGTCAAGGAGATCGTAAACAAGATAATGTCTTCTCAATATTTCAAGGCAAAAATAATCCTTTTGAATCCGCCTTCACCATTATCCTTTTACAAATATCATTAGTTCTTGTTTTAAGCAACATTTTGCGGTTTCTCTTAAAGCCTCTCAAGCAAACGAGAGTTGTGTCTGATGTATTGGTAAGTCTTGTTTACTTATCTTATTTTTTTATGGTTATGACGAATTTGAACTTCTTAATATAAAGGGGGTTGTTTTTGGGGAGGGGGTCGTTTTCGAGGTGGGGAATGGGAGCATTGGCGGACTTTGGCCTTATGCCTGGTGGGTCAAATGACTCGCCAGGGCCCAAAATATTTTTTAAGTTTTTTTAAAAAAAATAAATAAATAAATTATTTTCTAAGTTTTTTTTTTTAAAAAAAAATACTAACTTTGAACCTTTTGTTAATGTTGTTGGGTTTTTGATGAAATGTGAACCTAATGCTTGTACAGATTTTAATCTTGTCAATTATTAGTTTGTTAATTATTAGAGAGCTAAGCTTGTCATGTTGTCAATTATTAGCTTGTTAATTATTAGTTTGTTAATTTTAGTCTTGTCAATTTTAAGCTTGTTAATTATTAGTTAGTACTGTAATCTTGTCAATTTTCTATTTGGATGATCTTTGTAAATAATTTTTCTTGGGAATTTTGGTAAATTTTTTCTTTTTACATATTTGGTTATCAATTGTGACTCACCAGTCGGAAATTCCTGGGTCCGCCACTGAATGGGAGGGGGTGGGAGTTGGGGTGGGGGAATAGGAGTCGGGTGGAGGGTAGCCGGCAGGGGTTGGGGATGGGGAAGTTAGGCAGCCGACATGGGAGGGGGGCTCGGGGTTGGCTGGTGGCTGGGTGGGTGGGGGAGGGGTTTTTTTTTAAAAAATAATTATTTTTATAAATAAACATTAATTATTGAAGGGAAACTCTTAACTATAGTTAAAACTTTATAAAAAATGATCAGTAATGCAATGATCAATTTAATGTAATACAATAAGATTACCAATGATATTAACAATTTTTCTCATTTTACCCAAGAGATAAAAGAAGTTGGGTGTTGACAAATAGATTTCCCTTTTTAAAAAAATGGTAATGGGTGAATAGTTTAATACGAAGTATTAAAAAAAAAGTGTGAGTGGAGTAGGAGTGGGACCATGTTAGGTAATAAAGTAGCGTAAGATATTACCATTTAAGAAAGTGTTGCAACTAATTAAATATGACCGATTGTAAAAAGTGTTGTAATAATAAAAGATAAAAAACAGAGAGAGGGCACTTATTCATTTTTCATTATAATTATGAATTCTAATAAAGTAAAACCAATTAAAAATGATGAACTCTACATATATATGTTTGTGTGTGTAGGCGGGCATACTCCTTGGACCATCGTTCCTAGGTCGCTTCGAAACCTTTGAAAAGTACGTCAATCCAGAGTTATCGAAATATCTAATAAAACATATCGGGATCATAGGGTTCATGTTTTTCGTGTTTTTGGGGGGAGTGAACATGAACCTAACAGAGATGGTCAAAGCTGGAAAAAAGGTATGGATGGTTGCATTTCTTGGGGTGACAATCCCCTTCGTGATCACGTCATTTGTGTTCTCTTACATCAAAGCAAATATGGGTTCACTACTACAAGTACATTCTGCAACTTCCATGATTATTTTTTCAAGTATGGTTTTCACATCGTTCCAAGTTATTCACTTCATTCTAACAGACGTGAAGCTTATGAGCTCGGAAATTGGACGTCTTGCCTTAACAATCGCGGTACTAAGTGATTTCTTTGGGTTAACTATGGTTGTTGTTTTCGAAGCATTTGAGCAAGGAGAAAAAGAGAAGCATTATTTGTGGTACTTCATGTCATCTGTTTTTGTAATTATTTCCTTATTAGTAGTTAGCCTACCACAAGTAGTAAAATGGATTAATAAGCGAACTCCTGAGGGTAAATCTGTGGACCAAAATTATATCGTTGCTACTTTGCTAACAGTTTTTGTTATTGGGTTTTTCACGGATTATATTGGAGCTGCGGTTGGAACTGGGCCTATTTGGCTTGGGCTTGCTATGCCTAATGGGCCCCCAATGGGCGCAGCCATTAAGCAAAAAACAGAGATTGTTTTGAATTACATTCTTATGCCTTTTGCATATGCTACTGTTGGACTTAATACGGACGTGTTTGCAGTGATTGAATCTTGGAATAGCTTAGTTCCCATGTTTCTAGTGGTTTTATTTGTTTTTTTTGCAAAGCTTGTTACAAATGCTATGTTGGCCCCATTTATGGAGATATCGTATAAGGATTCGTTTATTTTAAGCATCATGCTTAGCTTTAAAGGTCAAACGGATTATTTTCTCTGTCTTCACTGGATGGATTTAAAGGTACGCTTTCATGATTAAATCTTATCTTAAGTTCCGAGGACTTATTATAAATAATATTTAATACTATTATGTATTGGGGGGGGGACATTTAAAATCTTGTAAAAATATTAAATACTAAATATCAAACGTTGTTGTTTTTCCCTTGTTTGCAGATCGATTAAATCTTATCTTAAGTTCCGAGGACTTATTATAAATAATATTTAATACTATTATGTATTTGGGGGGGGGGGGGGAGGACATTTAAAATCTTGTAAAAATATTAAATACTAAATATCAAACGTTGTTGTTTTTCCCTTGTTTGCAGATCATAGAGACACCATCTTTTACAATGTTAGTGACTCTGTCAACTATAGAGACAGCCATATTCTGCCCAATAATCGACTACATGTATGATCCAAAAAAGTCATACTTGATCAACATACAAAGAACCATTGAACACACAATGCAAGGCTCTGAACTTCGAATCCTAGCATGCATTTACGACCAAGAAAGTGTGGCTAGCCTATTTAGCCTTTTAGACTTTGCAAATCCAACTTCAAGCAACCCATTTAAGGTGTACACTCTCTACCTTATCGAACTCTTAGGCCGAGGCACCCCGATGCTCATCGACCACGCAAAGAATACTAACGTAGTCTATTGGGACAACAACAACGAGGTCATACATAATGCTATCAAGCACTACGCCGAGGCTCGCACGAATACCATTACTATGAGAAGTTTTACAAGTGTTACCCCTAGTCGTACAATGTACCAAGATATATGTGATATGGCCTTGTTGTACAAGGTTAAATTTATAATTTTACCCTTCCATAAGAAAAGTATTAAAGATGGGAGTGAATTTTCAACTGAAGTAAGGCCAGGGGTACAATCGTCTAATGCTAATATATTATCTAATGCACCTTGCTCTGTGGGAATTTTGGCATGTAAAAATGATGATATATGGGGAACAAATTCAAGTCCAATATTTCTTCGGATACATTGCCAATTTGTCATGCTATTCCTTGGTGGGCATGATGCTCGTGAGGCCCTTTCGTTGGCGGGTCGTATGGCGGAACATCCTAATGTGTCGTTGATTGTTTTTCGAATCTTGCCAAGTGAAGATAGAGAGTATAATAAGTCGGAAAGAAAGATGGATGATGGAGTGGTAGCCTGTTTTGAGGTACAAAATGAGTGGAATGATAGAGTAGTGTACAAGGAAGTTTTTGTGGACAATGGTCTTGATACGGTTTCGGCTTTACAATCGTTGAACAATAGCATTCCAGTAGATCTTTGGATTGTTGGGAGAAAAAATGGAATTGATTCGATTTTATTGAAGGGTCTATCAGATTGGAGTGACAATCCTGAATTAGGATTAATAGGCGATTTTTTGGTGTCAATGGATGTTAATACCCTAGGAGGATCTGTATTGATAGTGCAACAACAAATGTTAAGAAATCCAGAATCCATACCATGGGGTTGTTAGTACGTAGATTAAATTTTAATTTGCGTTAGATTAATTTTTTTTTTCAATGAATGTCATTATTGAAAAAAAAAAAAAAAAAAAAACCTTATTGTAGCTTTCTCTATTTGTAAATTGTAATTGATAACCACCCCAAAATGTGTTGTCGAATTTCATGTGTACATAATATTTAGTTTTAAATTTCTATTTAAATTTTATAAACCAGGATCTCAACTTTATTAATATTATTGATTATTAATGACAAAATTACAATGGCTGCAATGAAAATGTAATATTAAAAGACCAAAAAAGCTATTCACAAAAAAAAAAAAAAAAAAAAAAAAAAAAAAGAAAAAAAAAGAAAGATTTGGGATTCAATTTTTTTTTTTTTTTTTTTTCTAATAACCAAAAAAAACCTAACTTGAAATTACATAGAGGATTAGAGGGGATAGAGCTAATTCTTTCTTATCTACTAAGATGGTAATAATGTTAAGCTTAACATTTGCCAAATCGCTTTAACCTATAAAGTGGGCTGTGGGCTGTGGGCTGGGCTATAATATGTCTAACGGATACGCAAACTTAGGCTCTGTTCACTTCACCTTAAAAAATTATATATTCCGTAAAAATAATTTCAGTTCAACAAAAATATTTTCTGTACCACCCCAACCAACTAATTTGGGAGGGGCCTATTGTCACGAAATAAAGGACTGTGTATATACTACATTAGTTTTTAAATCCTTGCAACACTTTTTGAGGTAATGTTGATTAGTAGTTTTTATTTTTTATAACTAATAAAATAGATAAAAAAAAAAAAGGGTTAAATTTATGTTTTAATAAACGCAAATATAACCCAAAACATTGAAAAAAAAAAGAAAAGAAAAGAAGAGGCAGTAGATAAACTATTCAAGGGAGAGACTATATATTCACTACAAAGTTATTTAATTTGCGTAATTAATAAATAATTACATTAGATCAAGGATAATAATGTGCAACAAAAAAAAAGGATAACAATCAAAATTAATAAAACTAGTACAACTGTACACGGTATCTATAATTAGGTTGATATTGTGTTCGCTGTTACTAGTTATCATGATTGTGATAATGCATGTAATTACTTGAGATGAATTTAATGTCACCTAGTTTAATTAGAAATATACCTATAAATGTGTTACTTTAAACTTAAATTTAGATGTCTAAAAATAGGTTAATATTGTGTTATCCTAAGAACACAGTCAATCATATTCACTGTTACTCCCTAATTTCCCCCTTTTTGAATTAAAAGGATTATAAAGAGATTTACACGAGTACATGTAAAATAAAAGAATAGGGAATAAAAGGGGTAAGAAAAGAGCACAAGGAAACTATCATATTCTCTAACTCTCCTCTTTCCCCCAAAAAAAACAATAAATAAAAATGTTTTATCTATACTCCAAAATTTATTTGTGAGTGGGAGCATATTTTTGTCTTTTTAATTTAATGCCTTATTATCATCATGACCAAGCTAATTAAGTTATTGTGATACACACACTTGGTTTGTTGTAGCTGATCTTGTTGCCATAAAAAGAGAGTGAAATTAAGTAATTTCACTCCAAATTGTTCAAATTAAGTCATTGTTATGGACCAAAATCAAAATGAGCTAAATAAAACTGCTTCGATAGATTATCGAGGCAATGTTGTTGAGACAATTTGCTTAGGAGATCGTGCAAATAATGCCTTCTCAATATTTCAAGGCAAAAATCATCCTTATGAATCCTCCTTCACCATTATCCTTTTACAAATATCAATAGTTCTTGTTTTCAGCAACATTTTGCGCTCTCTTCAAGCCTCTCAAGCAAACTAAAGTCGTGTCTGGTATATTGGTATGTCTTGTTTATTTATCTTACTTTTTATGATGATGATTTAATTAGTTTTCATTTATTATTGAGGAGAGAAGAGGTTATAGCTTAATTAGATGGTATTATTTTAATATTTAGGATTAAATCGTGTATATATCATTGCTATAAGATTTTTGTAAATAAATTATACAAAGTAAAACATAATAGGTGTTTATTTTTCAATAAAAATAATAACTCTACATATGTTTGTGTGTGTAGGCGGGCATACTCCTTGGACCATCGTTCCTAGGTCGCTACGAGACCTTTGAAAAGTATGTCATACCAGATATCACAAAATTTCTAATAAAAAATATCGGGATCATAGGGTTCATGTTTTTCACGTTTTTAGCGGGGGCCAACACAGATTTAGCAGTGATCACCAAGGCCGGAAAAAAAATATGGGTGATTTCATTTGTCGGGGCGATATTCCCAATCATTATCATGTCGTGTGTATTCAAATACATTAAAGATTTCTTAGACCCAGCGCTACAAATGCATTCTTCCATGCTTACAATTCCTTTATCCATGATTTTTACATCATTCCAAGTTGTTTACTTCATTCTAACAGACATGAATCTTATAAGCTCGGAAATTGGACGTCTTGCCTTAACAATCGCGGTACTAAGTGATTTCTTTGGGTTAACTATGCTGGTTGTTTTTGAAGCAATGAGGCAAGGAGAAAAAGAGAAGCATTATTTGTGGTATTATTTATTATCAGTTTTTGGGATTAGTACCTTATTATTTACTGGCCTACCACAAGTAGTAAAATGGATTAATAAGAGAACTCCTGAAGGTAAAACTGTGGACCAAAACTATATTATTGCTATTTTTCTAGCAGTTTTCTTGATTGGGTTTGCTACTGATTTTATTGGGGCTGCTATTGGAACTGGGCCCATTTGGCTTGGGCTTGCTATGCCTAATGGGCCCCCAATGGGAGTAGACGTTATGCAAAAGACGGAGGTTATTTTGAATGACTTTCTTATGCCCTTTGCATATGCTAGTGTTGGACTTTACACGGACGTGTTTGCAATGACTGCATCTTGGAATACCTTAGTTCCCATCTTTACTATGGTTTTTATGGCTATCTTTTCGAAGCTTGTTACAAATGCTATGTTGGCGCGATTTATGGAGATGTCGTATACAGAGTCGTTTGTTTTGAGCATCATGCTTATCCTTAAAGGTCAAACGGAATATTTTCTATGCCTTCACTGGATGGATTTAAAGGTATAGTTTATCTTAACTTAGGGTGAGGCAGACTAATAATAACTAGATAATATGGATTTATTTATTTTTTCAAAGGATGATAAATAGGTTATTGCTTATCAAATTTTGTTATTTTTACTTTGAAGGTTTAAATGCAGATCATAAAGATACCATTTTTCTCATTGATAGTGATTATGACAATCATAGTGACAGTCATATCCTGCCCGATAATTGACTACATGTATGATCCAACAAAGTTATACTTGGTCAACAAAAAGAGAACCATAGAACACACAATGCAAGGCTCGGAACTTCGAATCCTTGCATGCATTTATGACCAAGAAAGTGTGGCTAACCTATTTAGCTTCTTGGACTTTGCAAATCCAACTTCAAGCAACCCATTCACGGTTTTCACTCTCTACCTTATCGAGCTCGTAGGGCGAGGCAACCCAATGTTTATCGATCACACGAAGCATATAAACGCGTATTGGGACAACAACAACGAGGTCATACATAATGCTATCAAGCACTACGCAGAGGCTCGTACGGATTACATTACCGTGAGAAGTTTTACAAGTGTTACCCCAAATCGTACAATGTACCAAGACATATGTGAACTTGCATTGTTGAACAAGGTTAGATTTATAATTTTACCCTTCCATAAAAAAAGTATTACGGATGGGAGTGATTATTCAATTCACATAAGGCCAGGGGTACAATCGTCAAATGCTAATACATTATCCCATGCACCTTGCTCCGTGGGAATTTTGGCATGTAAGAATGATGCTACATGGGGAACAAACCCAGCTCCAATGTTCCTCCGAATACACCGCCAATTTGTTATGTTATTCCTCGGTGGTCCTGATGCCCGTGAGGCTCTTTTGTTGGCGGGTCGCATGGTGGAACACCCTTACGTGTCGTTAATTGTGATTCGATTCTTGCCAAGTGAGAATAGAGGGTTTCTTAAGTCGGAAAGGAAGATGGATGATGGAGTGGTAACTTGTTTTTGGGTACAAAATGAGTGGAATGACAAAGTTGTGTACAGGGAAGTGTTTGTGAATAATGGTCTTGATACTGTTTCGGCTATACAATCGTTGAACAATAGCACTCCAGTAGATCTTTGGATTGTTGGGAGGGAAAATGGGATTGATCCAATATTATTAGAGGGTTTATCAGATTGGAGTGAAAATCCTGAACTAGGCTTAATAGGCGATTTTTTGGTGTCCATGGATGTTAATACCTCAGGAGGATCTGTATTGATAGTGCAACAACAAGTGTTAAGAGATCCACAATGTATACCATGGGGTTGTTACTAGATTAGATTTTGTGTTAGATTAACCTCTTTTTTTTTCCCTCAGTTTGTAACTGATAACACCAAAATGTGTTCTTTTCATGTTAAACTTATATTTGACGACTATAAATCTATAAAGCAAATAAATCTCAACTTTGGTAAAATTATATTGATAATGATTAAGAATAAATTAAATTTACAATGGCTACAATGAAAATGTAGTCATTAATTATAATTTGCACCATTATTACTTATGCTAACAAAATAACTATCTATAAAAAATAACACAAAGTATTGATTGAGTCTAGCTGGTTCATTGTGAGTCCACCAATCTAATAAAATTCTAAAAACTGATAATGAAACTTTTAAAAAGTTACATAAAATGTTTAAAAAGCTTATATCTTAATTTTAAAAGTCGGGATATTCAAAATTTAAAAAAAAATAGAAATTAAATGTGTTGTAAGTTTGTAACCTAAATCAATCTCACCATATGATCTTGAGAATGAAGGAGGAAGAAAGATGATTTTACGTTTTGAATATATAAATTTTGAAAATGAAATATCTTATTGCTTTATTGGTTTCATGGTCAATACGAAAGTAGATTTTTATTTCCATCTTCGTACAAGTCAAATATTAATGGATAAGATCATTAATTACATATGAAGGGTTTAGGTTCAAGATGAAGGAGTATAATTTTATTATTAGTGGCTTAGTTGCTACCAATTTATATTCATGAATAAAAGTGTGAAAAATTAATCCGACCAATCCAATATATTTTATTTATAAATGATAACTTTTGTATAAAATTTGAAATCACTTAGTCAAATCAACATAGGTTAGCCGTTAGCATTTGAAGGTAACCCGTTCCAGAGGAGGCTTGATTTGATGTTGAGTAGTCCAAATAGAATTAGCAAAAGTCGTAAGCTCATAGTTAGTTTCTTGAAACCAATACCAATTATATATGCAGTCGGGTTTCAAAAAAAAAAAATATATATGCTGAATCGCAATAATGATTCTCAATTCTTTTAACACAATTAGATGAATCAGAAAAAATCATCCTCACGACTACAATAAATCATGAGATAATCTCTTTGAAATGTTGTATGTTAATTGCAATGATATGAGCGAGAGAATGTCACAGGTAGTGCAAATCTTTATTTATTTGATTCAATTTGTTAATTCAACCTTTTTGTTTAAGAATTAAATTTACTATAAATTAAAAAAAATAATTAAAAAAAAATTTAAAAAATAATTACAGCAATTACATTGACTATAATATTAATGAACATCTACACAAAAAATAAAATGATAATAATAATCAAAGCTAATTAAGGCAGGACAGCTGTACAAACTAAGGTGTAAACTACAAGAGGCACATGATATACTATCTTTGACTTTGTAATTTTCGTGACTAGGAATCATGATCATGATGATATGATTACTTGAGCTAAATAAATGACACCTAATTAAATTAGTAAGTAACCTATAAATGAAATACTTAAAAACTTAAATTTAGACGTCTAAAATTAATACAACATATTCTTTCTCACTTGTTATACTATCTTCCCTCTTTTTTTTTTTTTTTTTTTTCTTTCTTTCTGATTTAGGAGGAAACTATAAAAAATAAGGTTTACACGAATACATGCATGTAAATAGAAAATTAAAATAACATAAAGAAAAATAATCATAATATCCAACTCTTTTCCTAACAAAAATATTTACATCAATTTTTTTTTTTTTTGGATCATTTTACTGTTTGGTTTAAGCTCCAAAGTTTTGCATGCATGGTGCGGTCATATTATCCATGACCGTGACCATAATATCGTCTTCTAAATGGTCTGCAAATCGATCTCCGATCTATCATTAAGCTAATTCGTCGTGGTACAACCGTAAGTTTTCGTTGCCATTAAAAGTGATTAGATCAAAGGAAAGATTCATCCTCCTCATTGTTGTCGTCGTGCAAGATAATACGTCGTTGTTATGGAACAAGATTTATGGAAGCAAAATGCATCTGCTATGGTAGATTATCATGGTCAAGTTTTTGAAATAATTTGTCAAAGATCTCATGGAAGTCACGCATTTTCGATATTTCAAGGCGCAAATCCTCTTGAGTTATCCTTCACGGTTCTTCTCTTAGATATGTCTATAGTTCTTATATTAAGCAACATTATGCGCTTCCTCTTGAAGCCTCTCAAACAACCTAAAGTAATCTCTGATGTCCTGGTAAGTCACCATCATTTTAATTTATAATTACGATATATTAATAAAATGTATTTCTATAATTCCCTTTATTGTCAATATAAATTCTACGTACATACCTCCTTTTCTTATGCATTACTGTTAGAGATATGAGATCAAATTATATATATCGGAAATATATGTGTTATATCATTGACATAAATAAACCTAAATGTATTATTCTCGTGATAATATCAATATGGAAAATATATTTGTGTGTAGGCAGGCATAATCCTTGGACCATCAGTGCTAGGTCACAACAAGACCTTTGCGAAGAATGTGATTCCAGAGAACTCAAGATTTATTATTCGAAATATCGGGATCATAGGATTCATGTTTTTCTTGTTCTTAACAGGCGTGAAAATGGACGTAACTGTGATCACCAAGGTTAGAAAAAGGCTTTGGGTGAACGCAGCTGGAGGGATACTAATCCCCTATATCATCGTACCGTCCGTGGCATCAATTATTAAACGATGCACGGACCTAGGGTTTAATAAAGCATCTTCCACGGGAGCTATTGTTTCAGCTATAATCATCACAGCATTCCCAGTTATTTACTCCGTTCTTAAAGATATGCAACTTTTAAGCTCGGAAATAGGGCGTCTTGCCTTAACAATTTCGATCATTGGCGACGTGTTCGGGTTAAGTATGATTGTTACATTTGAAGCATTGAAGCAAGGTGAAAAAAAAATGATATATGTGTTGTATTACTTGTTAACACTAGTTGGGGTTTGGATTGTTAAGAGAACTCCCCAAGGCAAACTCGTGGACCAAAATTATGTTATTGCTACTTTATTAGGAGTTTTTTTTATGGGCTTCACTACGGACTTTATTGGGGCTGCAATTGGAAGTGGGCCTATTTGGCTTGGGCTTGCAATACCTGATGGGCCTCCAATGGGGGAAACAATTGTCCAAAAGACTGAGGTTATTTTGAATGACATTCTTATGCCCTTTGCATATGCTACTATTAGGCTTCAGACGGATGTATTTGAAATGTGGGCTTATTGGGCCTCTTTAATTCCCGTCTTCACTTTGGTTTTTTCGGCCATTGTTGTGAAACTTGTTGCGGTCGTTTTAGTAGCTCGATTTATGGAGATGACATATAGAGATTCGTTTACTTTGGGTTTCATGCTCAGCCTACGAGGTGAATCGGAGTTTTTTCTATGTCTTCATTGGATGGATTTAAAGGTACGATTCTATAATAAAATCTTATTATATGTATTTTAAGGTTGAAGTAGACTTAAAGTAATTAATTTTGATACTATATTAGAATGAATGAGTTATATTTTGAATGACTCAATATCATTAAGGATAATATATCAAACAAAGTTAGGACACTTTAATGAATACTCCCATAATGGATGGGAGACGACTCTATATGTTGGAATCAATAGTAATATGCAACTTACATTGAATGTTTTACTAGTGCTAGAAGAACTAATATTACAATTACTTATCTTAATCCTTTCACTTCAAAATAATGGTTGTATATGAGTTACAAAGGCAATAGCCACGTTAGCGATAAACTCATTTTATATTAAAAAAAATTATTTTCAGCATTATAAAATCTTGGTTGTTACTTATCAATCTCCCTTTTGTATTTTTTGAATCTTATATACAGATCATAAAAACGCCGTCTTTCTCATTGATAGTGACTTTGATAATCTTAATGACAAGCATAGCTTGCCCTATAATCAACTACCTTTATGATCCAACAAGACCATACTTAATCAACAAGAAAAGAACCATACAACACAGGGTGCAGGAGTCTGAACTTCGAATCCTAGCATGCATTTACGATCAAGAAAGTGTGGCTAACCTATTTAGCCTTGTGGACTTCATTAATCCAACAACAAATAATCCATTTACAATTTTTGCTCTCCACCTTATTGAACTCTTAGGGAGAGCCACCCCAGTGTTCATCGACCACACAAAATATAAAGATGTGTATAGAGACAACAACAATGAGGCCGTTCACAAAGCCATCAATCACTATGAAAAGGCTCATAGGGATTGCATTACGATGAACTTTTTTACAAGTGTTACACCTAATCGGACCATGTACCGAGATATTTGTGAGATTGCTTTGTCGAACAAGGTAGAACTTATTATTTTACCCTTCCATAAGAAATGTATTGAAAATAGGTATGATTTTTCAACTGCCGTACGTAGGGTAGGGGTACAATCTACTAATGCTAATACGTTGTCCCATGCA
The DNA here is from genome assembly GCF_001683475.1 of Chenopodium quinoa. NCBI lineage: Eukaryota > Viridiplantae > Streptophyta > Magnoliopsida > Caryophyllales > Amaranthaceae > Chenopodium > Chenopodium quinoa. Next base: position 9,519,695 of record NW_018743920.1, on the reverse strand, counting down.
CCATGCTCCGTGGGAATTTTAGCATGTAAGAATAATGCTGCTCCATGGGGGACACTCCCAACTCGAATAAGCTACCGCGTAAACTGCGTGTTTGCACTATTGTTCCTAGGAGGGCCTGATGCTCGTGAGGCGCTTTCGTTGGTGAGTCGCATGGTGGAACATCCTAACGTGTCGTTGATCGTGGTTCGATTCTTGGCAAATGAGTATGAAGGGTATGAGAAGTCGGAGAGAAAGATGGATGATGGGGTGATTACTTGGTTTTGGGTTAAAAATGAAAAGAATGACAAAGTAGTGTACAAGGAAGTTGTTGTGCGCAATGGTTTTGACACTGTTTTAGCCATCAAATTGTTAAATGACAGTGCTCCTATAGATCTTTGGATTACAGGGAGGAACAATGGGATTAATCCAATTTTAATAGAGGGTTTATTAGAATGGAGTGAAAATCCTGAATTAGGATTATTAGGTGATTTTTTGATGTCATTGGACTCGGGATCTGTATTGATAGTTCAACAACAAGTGTTAAGAAATCAACGTGTTAGTCCTTGAGCTTATTAGAAGGTTAGGATTTGTGATAGCTTTAAGATTCTGTACAAAAATATTAGAAATAATTATAAATTTTTTTTATATTCTCAAGATTCATTATCAATTGTTGATTGATCGTCAACATTCATCAACTACATGTTTTTATATATAGTTTCTATCATACATTTATTTAAACAAGCAAAAATTCAAATAATACAAAAGGCTAAGTAGCTAACATATCATAAGCTACTAAGGGACTATAAAATTCTTTCACAAATAACGAAGCTACAAAACAAGTTTCACAAGTTCTTGCAAACCAGCTTAAAAGTTAAAAACAAAATAACTTTGTCAAAAAAAAAAAGAAAAAAAAGAAAAAAAACCTTTATTCACATTGCCCTCTTGAAAATGTACTTAAGAGTCTCTTCTTTAAAAAGGGAAGACTTAAATTAAAACTCGTTAGCATGTTCTAAACCCCCAACTTTTTCATTTGGGATTATGCCTTCAGATATGGAATTTGGAAAAAAAATAAAAAAAAAAATAAAAAAAAAATAATAATTTATCAGTTAAAAAGAGTTGCAGGCAACTTAAAGTAGCATTGATAAACTTACACTATACGGAACATGATTTACCTATATATACCACCTCTATTACATATTAATTGCAATAAAGGAATATTTTTTATGTCTCACAAATAATATCTCTTTGTTGCAATTAATTTAATATGAAACAGAGATAGTATGCAATAATTATATTATAAAGGTATTGCCTCTTCATGTTGGTAAATAAAGAAAACATTATGCATCATGTATAATCACGTTAAATTCATTTCAAATTTTCATATATAACAACTTTTGTAGTTCATCATGTTCGCGATATCCTTGTTGATATTTGTTTTCGGTCTGAGATTTCTGCAAAAAAGAAGGTTAACATTGGGTTGACTGGAGGGAATGATGGGGCTCTTCGACCTGCAGATGCGTCACTTTATTCATAGGACAGAGACCTTGATGTGTGTGTTGACTTGTCGGGGTCTTTTCCTTTAGTACAATATGGGTTATCTAACTTCGTTCCTGGTCGTGTTGTGTCGGTTGCAACACAGCGGAAGTGGGACAAGTATGGGGCAAGTTGCAAGGCTATTGGGTATGGTTTTCTTCCTTTCTCCTTTTCTTCATTGGGGTAATTAGAGAAGAATGTTGTTGCGTAGCTGAAGCGGGTTCAGGCGTTCGCTAGGACTCAGGATATTGGTGTTCGTGCAGCTGCTCACATTTTCAGCAGGATTGGGTTCGTTATAGCTAGAGGGGTGGGGGCCTAGATTGTATCTCGGCTCTCCACTGTAATTTGTTTGACTTTATAGGTTTTTGAAATTTTTATAATAATAATAATAATAATAATAATGATATTGTCATATAAATCAACTTTTAGAATAATAATTATTTGATTGTAGATCTATTAATTTGAATCAATGATGCAAATATATACTTCATAATACTTTTAAAGGATTATATTTGTTAGATAATTGGTGTAGCCATTATTGTATGTTTTTACTTGTCCACATCACAATATATAACACAGATTCAAGAAACCCATTTTTTTATCTTTCCGAAAATAGTAGGAAATTAAAAAAATTACACGAGTACATGTAAAAACAAAAAGGAAGAAAAGGGGAAAAGTAAAGAACAGTAGGAAATTAAAAAAATTACACGAGACATGTAAAACCAAAAAGGAAGAAAAGGGGAAAAGTAAAGAACATAAAGTGAGGATGAATGAGAGGACTAGATTGTAGGAGTAACATAGCAACTAAAATGGAAACAAATTGCCACATTTAACGCCTAACCATCCTTCAAATTTCCTTTTCTTTTCACCTTCTCCGCTTTAGTTTCTCTTACTTTCTCTCCACCTCTATCACTCTCTTCCTAACCCAAAAAAATTAACTTACATTTTTTTTTGTTTGTCTTCTCTAATTTCCAAAGTTTTGCATGCATGATCATTTTATTATAGTCTGTGATCACATTATCGTCTTCTTAATGAATCTCTTATTCGTCGTAATCAAAATAAGTTATTCTTGTACACATGAGAACTGTTGCTATTGAAAGATTGTAACACAAAAAAAAGTTATTTCCTTCTTATTATTGTTTCAACAAATTAAACATCAATTTAAGTTGTGGTTATGGACCAAACTTTATCAGAGTTAAATGGATCCGCTGTCATAGATTATCATGGCCGAGTTGTGGAGATAATTTGTCGACGAAATCATGGTAATCATGCTTTCTCCATATTTCAAGGTGCTAACCCTCTTGATTTTTCCTTCACCACTCTCCTCTTAGAAATGTCTTTAGTTCTTATATTAAGCCAAACAATGCGCTTCCTCTTGAAGCCTCTCAAACAACCTAAAGTCATCTCCGATATCCTTGTAAGTCTCCCCCTCTCTCTAAATAATCATTTTACTTTATAAGATTATGATGAATAAAACATTTTAGAACTTCTTTAAAAGACTTGATTCTCATCACTTATATAAGTAAAAAGTTTAATTTTGTAACGTTATCTTGAATACTTAGCTATATATATTTTTAATGTACTTTGTAAGATGATGACAAGCAATTGTAAGGGAAAAAAAAAAGTGATATTATGTCCGGAATTTTATTTTTTTATACTACTCCCTCCATTTCTATTTATTGGTTACGTTTTGACTTTTGACTCTATTTATAAGATAAGAAAATCTTCTAATTTATTCCCAATATATAAGACATAATATAGTCATGTAGGTCTTATTTGATTCGTCTCAACGAGTATTTATTAATATTCAATTGTTAAATTTTTACAAATATGCAATGAAATATATTAATGGTCAAAAAGTACAGTGATAAACATGCAAAGTCAAAACGTAACTAATAAAAATGACTAATGGATTAATATAAAGTTTGTAGGGTGGAACATAAATCATAAGACTTGAGATCGAGTCGTGTCTCATTGATAACTACCATATTGATGAGAGATAAAATGATTTCAAGCAATCGTTTCAAAAAATTATTAAAATAAAGGTTGTAATGATTTAGGAGTATAACACTAGTTGCTTATTTTTTTGATATTGTAAATACGGGCTAGTGCTTTATCGTTGATTTCTACAAAGTGAGAGCGCAAAGCCTTCCCTTAGCCTATTTTACTTTGCATTAAAAAAACATGATATAAATCAATCCAAATTCTTAATGTACTTGTATTATGTAGTGAAAAAATTAAGTGATGAATCTTTTGTGTACATAGGCGGGCATAATCATTGGACCGTCGGTGCTAGGTCACAATGAGAACTTTGCAAAGAATGTAATTCCAGAGAACTCACGATATGTAATACAAAATATCGGGATCATAGGGTTCATGTTTTTCTTGTTTGTGACGGGGGTAAAAATGGACCTGGCTGTGATCTTTAAAGCAGGGAAGAAGCATTGGGTGATTGCATTATCCGGGTTGATAATCCCCCACATTATTGTATGGGTTGTAGCTATTTGCATCCGCGACTACATGGACCCTGAGCTTCGGAAATACTCTTCTATTGGAGGTATAGTTTCGGCTATAATCATCACAACATTCCCAGTTATATACTCAATTCTAAGGGATATGCAACTTTTAAGCTCGGAAATTGGACGTGTTGCCTTAACAACCGTGATCATAAGTGATGTCGTGGGAATTACTGTGATTATTGCGTTTGAAGCTGTTAAACAAGGAGAAGATAAAGGGATAAATGCGTTGTATTATATATGTACAGTAGTTGGTGTTAGTGGATTAGTAATTGGTGGAATTCCACAAGTAATGCAATGGATTAATAGGCAAACTCCTGAAGGTAAACCTGTGGATCAAAAATATATTACTGCTACTTTGCTAGGAGTTTTTGTGATTGCGTTTACCACTGATTTTATTGGTGCTGCAATTGGAAATGGACCTCTTTGGCTTGGACTAGCCATACCCGATGGACCGCCGATAGGGGCTACCATTGTGCATAAGAGTGAGGTTGTTATGAACGACATTCTTATGCCCTTTGCTTATGCAACTATTGGGCTTAAGACGGATATTTTTGCAATGAGTGAATGTTGGTCTTGCTTAACTCCTCTATTTGCTTTGGCTACTATGGCCATTGTATCAAAGCTTGTTTCGGTTGTTATGGCGGCCCAGTTTACTGACATGTCGTATAGAGATTCGCTTGCTATGAGCTTTATGCTTAGCCTCAGAGGTCAAACAGAATTTCTTCTTTACCTTCATTGGGCGGATTTAAAGGTACGATTCTATGACAAAATCTTGTATGATGCACAAATATGATAATCATGTCTAATGTTATAGAGATTAATCAGGGTTAGTTTACCTAACCTATAGTTCTATGGATAATGTTGGCGTACAAATTGTAGTTTACAAATCAACTTAGAAGACACTCAATTACTTTTTAAGAATCAATAATGATTTTGTTAGACATTATATTTTAAGTGAACTATATAAACAATATATCATGGCATTTTTGGTATTTTAAAAGTAAGAGTGCACAATCCCCCGCCCCCAACAATCTATGCTACTCTCAAATTTAAAGCCCATATACATACTACCACTAAAAAAAAAAAAAAAAACATCATTATAACCCATTCCCAATCACAATCAATATAATAATGGAAAATTTGTTAAGAATAAGCCAACCTTTACACGGTTAGCTCAAAATAAGGCAACTTTTAGATTAACTCAAAATAAGTCGACTTTTTAAGGGTATTATCTTTAAATAGGCTAAATGACCTACAACCTAAAAAACAAGTCACTTTATTCATTTATTTTATTTTTATTTTGGAATATTCTTCCAACCCACTTCCAACCCCCATGAACCCCAACCAGGCAACATTTTCACTCTTCAGCCACTCAACCAACACATCCCAGAAATAACCTTCACCACCTGTGCCCAGCCAGTCAATCACCACCAAGAAGTCGCCACCCACCATGCATCCCTCAAAAAACCCGGCCCCACCATCGATCCCACCCTTCCTTGTAAAAACCACCAACCACCTCTTCGAAGAGAGAGAAAGAGCGAACGGAAGGAAGCAAGGGTTTGGCTGACGGTTAGGCGAGGGAAAGAGAAAAGGGCCAACATTGAGGAGGATAGGGGGATAAAAGGCCAGTCAGGGAGGGGAGAGAATGGGTCGAGGCGGGTAGGGAGAGCGAGAAAATGGGTCGTGTATGGGGGAAGTGTGGTCGTCGGTGGGGGAAAAGGCCGACAGGGGGGTTGGTGGTGGTGGCCTGGTAAGAGCGACTGCGGTGCAAGGGTAGAGAAGAAAGTGGTCTGGGGTGGGGGAATAGCCAGCGGTGGCTTCTTTGCGGTGCCCGGTGGGAGTCGGGTTAATAATTCTTTTATTAAATAATATACTCTTTTTTTAATAAAAATAATAATATACTTAATTATAATTAAATTTTTAAAAAAGAACCAATTATATTTTGACACTTTCCATAATTAATTCAAACAACCGGTTACCTATAAAACCAACAGGTCACGACTCATTTTGGGATAATATCATATAAAGGTCGACTTATTTTGAATTAATCTAAAGGTTGACTTATTTTGAGCTAACTGCATAAAGATTGTCTTATTCGTGACAAATTTTCCTATAATAATACTAATGTTTGATCTATATACTTAAATTTGGTCAATTTTGACTATTATGTTAGTTCTCATCAATTTATTTTACATTAAAATCTGAAATTTTTATATGCAGATCATAAAAACGCCATCTTTCTCATTAATGGTGACCTTAACAATCATAGTAACAGGCATAACTAGTCCTATAATTGACTTCCTTTATGATCCAACACGGCCATACATGATCAACAAGAAAAGAACAATACAACATACAGTGCAAGAGTCTGAACTTCGAATCCTAGCATGTATTTATGACCAAGAAAGTGTGGCTAGCCTATTTAGTCTCTTGGACTTTGCTAATCCAACTTCGAGCAACCCATTTACAGTTTTTGCTCTCTACCTTGTTGAACTATTGGGGCGAGCAGCCCCAGTGTTTATTGACCATGCAAAGCAAAACGAAGATTATTGGGACACCAACAACGAGGCTATCCACAATGCCATCAAGCTCTACGAAGAGGCTCGGACGGATTGCATTTTTATGAATTTCTTTACAAGTATTACCCCTCAACGAACTATGTATCAAGATATATGTGAGATTGCCTTGTTGAACAAGGTAGGGTTTATTATTTTACCTTTTCACAAAAAATGTATTGAAGATGGGAATGATTTTTCAACTGCCATACTTAGGCCGGGTGTACAATCTGCTAATGCTAACACATTATCACATGCACCATGCTCCGTTGGAATCTTAGCGTGCAAGAATGCCGCTGCATGGGGGTCACTCCCAACTCGATCAAGCAACTGCATACGTCGTCAATTTGCCATGTTATTCTTTGGTGGACCTGATGCCCGTGAGGCCCTCTCGTTGGCGGATCACATGGTGGAACATCCCGACGTATCGTTAGTTGTGGTTCGATTCTTGGCAAGTGAGTATAAAGGGGATGATGAGTCCGAGAGGAAGTTGGATGATGGGGTGGTAACTTGGTTTTGGGTTAAAAATGAGAGGAATGACAAAGTAGTATACAAGGAAGTTGTTGTGCACAATGGTTTCGAAACTGTTTCAGCTGTACAATCGTTGAATGATAGCGTTCCAATAGATCTTTGGATTACAGGGAGGAAAAATGGAATTAATCCAACTTTGTTGGAGGGATTATCCGAATGGACTGATAATCCTGAATTAGGATTAGTAGGTGATTTTTTGGTATCAATCGATTTTAATACATCCGGATCCGTATTGGTAGTACAACAACAAGTGTTAAGAGATCAACGAGCTAGCCCTTGGGCTTGTTATTAGATTAGAGTTTATGTTAGCTTAATTTTGATGGTTTTCTTTATACATAAACATGTTAGGCTCTATTTTTATTCATTATTTTGTATTTTTATTTATTTTTAGAGTTGATTACCCCTCAAATGCATTATCAATGATCATGTGTACCTAATGTTTGATTTAGTTTTAATGATTTTAAATCAATTTAATTAGCAATTAAATATATATTCTTTTGACTATTTAATTTAATTGACTCAAGTACCTAAATTGATCCAACAAATTTTTTTAAAAAAATAGTTCAATTAATATTTCAATTCTGAGTAAACACAATAAACATGCCTTCATTTTAATAGTGATCCGATTTGACCTAATTTCACCGAACCCAATTCCTGAACTAACCCTTCGAAAACCCAATAACATAACCTCATAGAGCCACAGTTTCGAATTGGAGCCTTAGTTCACCAGACGAGAACGAAGTTTCTGAAATCAAATCCAAAAAAAATTCCGGCGATGGACGATGAAATCTCCGGCGCAGTCCGACGAACGTCGACAAGGTCTCGAAAAGTCGCCACAAAAATGGCGGCTGCTCTTGCTAGCTCCGATAATCGAACTCAGGTCTTGCTTTTCTCTCTTTCTCTCTCTTTTTTTCCGGTGAAAAAGAGGAGGAAATGACTTCTGAAACGATGAATTTTGTTGATTTGTAGGCGGAAATAGCTAGGCTTGAAGCTCTGGAAAACGATAATGGCGGAGTTGAAACAGTCGAAATCAACGACGACGATGATGCTTCTCTTGATGATGACGAAGAAGGTAGGTTTTATCTATATGTTTATTAAATTATTTCAATAATTCTCTTGTTGCTTGAATTTTCAGTGCTATTGCTAGTGATTTCATCATTTTAGTGCGATATTAGGTTTATTTCAGTAGAGTTGAGCATGAATTTGTGAAATTTTAGGTTGAATTGGAGTTGCATTACTGAGAAATTGAATTTTTCTGTTCTTAATTTTTGTTAAAATCAGATTAGATGATGATATTACGGAGTTTTTGGTTTGGTTTGGTTAATAATGTAATAAAAATTGAAGCATTATTGATTTATTTATCTGAAATAATTTGGAAATTGAATTTTGTTGTTCTTAATATTTGTTAAAATCAGATTAGATGATTATATTACGGATTTTTTGCTTCGGTTGATAATGTAAATAAAAGATGAAGCATTATTGATTTGTCTATCTAAAATAATGTGGAAATTGAGATAATGTATGTATTGGCAGCATATATACAGAAGAAGCAATCTATGAGTATGAAGCGGAAAACTCGTCAAGGAAAAGCGAGAGAAATTGCAAGGAAAAATCCTAGAACGTTTTTGGAGCTAGTTAATGAGGTGAGAAAATGGAAAAATTGTTAATCTTTGGGTATGATTAAGTATCTTGAACTTGATTTAGTTGCTACTTTCCGCAATTGTTCTTAGCAAAATCCTTTGTCTTGGATTGTGGTAACAGGCAAACTTGGATGCCTTGCCCCCTCATGTACCAAATTATTTGAGGGCAGCTGTTGGACCTCCAAGCATAACCTCTCGTCGTAATTTCTGCACGGTTTGTGGGTTTAATGCCAATTATACTTGTGTTAGGTGTGGTGTGCGTTTTTGCTGTATCCGGTGCCAGAAAATACATAATGATACTCGTTGTTTGAAGTTTGTTGCTTGATTAACTAAGAAGCTTTGCTGTGCATAATTTTGTAAGTCTTTAGGTTAAGTGCTGCAATGTATTATTGTTTGAAGCTTACTGGTATGGTTTGAATGAAGTATCTTCAGTTATTTGATTTATTAAGAATTTTGAGTTTGCTTATTGACTTCAACATGATTCATTGTTTTTTGGGGGGAGAGAGAGAGAGTGAGAGTAACAAGAATATTTATTGGCAAAACTTGTTGCCACTGCAATACTTTAATATGAACAGCTTGTTTACATTACAATATAAACCTCACAAATAAGATCATCTGGCGACTGGGCTTGCTCTGTACCTTGTTCCATAGCCTTGAATTAAAAAAAAAAAGTGACGATACTGAAAATGAGTGCTTAAAATTTGGATGAAAAATGTCTCATAGGCTTGTGACTTGGGATACCCTATCCCTTCCTGAAAAGTTGACTCCTGTAAATTAACATTGGGGAAGTTGTGGTGGAGGAGGCTCTACGGAATTTAGTTTACCAACACCATTCTCAACCAAGAAGGCCATAGCCAAGCCCCAACCAATATGAACATCAAGGTGACAATGCATCAGCCAAACCCCTGTTTGAACAGTAGAAAAGGAAGAAAAATATTAGCACCACTGACTGGTAAGGGTATTATGCAAATTAATGATGAAATGATAAGAGAATGTACAAAAATTTATTAAGTTGCTTCTTTGTTACCTGGGTTATCAGCCACAAATCGGATGGCAACCCATCCACCAGGTGTGGTTCCAATTGTGTTCCTTTCTGGTGGGTCAACCAGATTGAATCTGGCAGGATCTGTTCTTGGATTGAAGTTACCTTTGCCACTGCCAACGACGAAGAAATGGTATCCGTGGAGATGCATTGGATGGTCCTCAATTGTGACAATATTCGTACTTTGTAAAATGATTTGTACATGAGAACCATACTTCAACTTGTATAGTTTAGTCCCTCGTGCAGGTGTCCACAGCCCTCGGCTTACGTTGCCTGTGTAATCAAATTGCAATGGAGGCACTGGAGGAAAGTCTGTTGTGAAGACACCTGGAGTATTTTGGTACAAAGCCTGCATTATGGAATTCCTTTTCGGGAAAACAAAGGATACGTTATTCATGCTAGCAGTAAACCTGGTGTTGTTGGGGCCTTGACAACGGAAACTTGGACCTGAACAGTTTATCAGCCCGAGGTTGATTGTGAAAAATAGGTTCTCATGAATCTCAAGCGGGACCCTCCCCTTGGAAAGACTCCTAAATTGAGCTTTAAATGCATTTGCGGTGTTAGTATCGTTCCAGGCTGGTAGTTGTGGAAGAATTGGTCTCATAGGACTTCCTGTTTTGGATTTGCAAGCAGCAGACTTGTATTCAAGAATTGCAGTTGTGGTGGTGTTGTCATAGGCTACATTAGGAGCACTGGAGTAGGCCGTAGCTGCCATGTAGTAGTGGCCTGGTGGTTGGTTAGCAGTGACTAGGACATTGGTTGTTTGTCCTGGCCCTATCATCACAACATTGGTGATGAAGGGCTTGGTGTAAATTGCATCCGCTTCAACAACTGTCATTTGGTGGTTGGCAATTGAAAAAAAGAGTTGTTGATTGAGTGCAGCATTGATGATTCGGAGAAGAATTGTCTCACCAGCTTCGACAGGAAATATGGTTGTATCTGCACAAAGTTGAAGCAGAGATTATACTATTCTCTATTGGAGGTAAAATTTGTTTAATCAGTTGCACATCGCCTATTCTGATAATCTGTTATAGTTCACGTATCATATCTGGTGATTATTTCTGATAATGCTTAGTTTGATGCCAAGTAGGACCCTTTATGCAGACTTTTTTCAGGGCTTAAATGCTCTGTTTCATTATAATTTTCTGCTGAGTTAAGCCATTTAGTCAGATAGCCTGAATCTTTTTGCGTTATTATGTATTTTTATTTGTTTCCACACTCCTTAATATTGCACATAATAATATAATTTTAGCCATGTTTTCCATCTAAATGGAGCATAACAGATATGAGGATTAATGCTTAAATCAAAACCTTTGTTGGAACATGGATATAGATCACCAGGTTGACCGTTGATAGTATATGCATCTGACACATTTGCAGCTGCTCCTGTTATTTTTGCTTGTCGAAGAACATGCATTGGATCTCTGTTCCACCATTCCCCTGTAAATTACCAATTTTAGTCGTCTTCATCATGGCTATATTATTTAAAGTGGTTGCTCACTTTGCTTTACCTAGAATAAGAGGAAATTCTCTTTTGGGTTTTGGGTAGGGATATGAAGATCCCTGTTTGGGGTATATGATTAGAGCTCCATATATAGTAGCTCTTAGCCATTTGCTGTGAGCATGCCACCATAGTGTTCCCTCTTGGTTCTCAATGGTGAACCGGTACGTGTAGCTTACTCCAGGTTTCATTGGGCATTGTGTTACATACTCGGGTCCATCTGCCCATGGGTTTCTCATTTGGCGGATTCCATGCCTGTGTAAAATTTTGAGAACATGTTAAGTAACTTAGAGTTATGGCTGAGTGGCCTTTCTCTAGAAGTATTTTGGGAATAGCGCGTGTGTACTTGATTACTTACCAGTGGAGACTGATATCATATTTGCCAGCATTTGTTACTTTGATGATTAGGGTGTCTCCATTGTGTACCTCCAGGGTTGGCCCTGGAAACTGACCATTCACAGTCATAACGTGCTGGGTTTGACAAAGCCTGTTCACTGGCGTTGGTTGAATCTGTGATATTTATTGTTAAAGAAGGCATAGGAAAGAAAAGTTGATGGAATGCATTTTCATGCATGAAAATTATACTGCTTGCAAGACTAGAGGAAAGGAACTTACAACAAACTCATGATGGTGGACCGCTGCATTTGCTAAACAAGCTGTAAACGCTAAAATGAAGGTTAGTTTGAGGAAAAGGCTACAATATGTGCTGTGCAACTTCATCTTACTGCACTTCTCTTGTTCGTTCTTCCCTAGAGTGAAGCTTTTGATGGTTGTGTTGTGACTATAGGGTGGTGAGGTCTCTTGCTCGTTTATACTAAGTTGTATTTTTGGATTAGGTGTCTAATCAAGTACTGTGTCTAACAATAGAGAGAATTTGGTGCACCCACTTACCTTGTCAAATTATTCTATAATTGATAATTATGTGCTTAAACCCTCTAGTCTCAAGTGTAAAGAAATACAGTAGTTTTGTCTTATACACTTTAATTGGCCTATGTCCAAAAAATTGGAAAAAAAGAGGGGCAAAATAGTTTCTCTTTTTGATTATTAGTTGTTCTGAATTTGGTAATTTTGTAGTAAAAACTTCCTAATCTTCCTATCTATTATTGATCTTAAATGATTACAGTCGAGTTATAATTTATGTAAATCTGAATTGCAAATATATGATCTCATTATCATTCAACTCGTAGGACAGGTACGAAGTACTTTACATTATCGTATGTTTGGAAAAAAAAATGCCCCCCCAAAAACTACTTTTGGGGGGTGGTGATAATTTTCTTCGACTCAATCCCACTCTCCTTCTCTATTTACTGTTCCGGCGAGGAATGAAATAAATGGAGATGGATTTGAAACCCAACTTCGATTGAATTTTAGCTTTTCATAGGAAAAAAAATAATAATAAAACTACTTAGTAAGTAATATAAGAAGAATTCCTTTTCAAATTAAACAGTCTTAGAACCACAACTTTGTTTGACTTTCTTCCTCTTGTCCAGGGTAAATTTGTTTTTCATGAATGACAGAAATGAGTATTACTTTATCATAAGGTCGTAGAGATTAGGGAAGCAAAATTGGCCTTCTTCACATAATGTCAAATATCTCTTGTCTGTTTGTTTTGTTATTTATAAATTTATTATTTTGATGAAGAAAGTCTGCAATAGCTTTGTACTCAATATGATTGAATCAAAATTATTGCATGTGTATTGTTAATGTTTTTAGTTAATCTGTATTGTTTATGTTAACATCGTACAACTGCTGAAGACATTGATATGACCAATGCCAATCATGGTACGTATATTTGAAACCATGAGTTGTGTAGAGTTATGTTGGTAGAAGGTTCAACGGTTCAACCCAACCCACTAAATGTTGCCAAAAAAATCCAACCTAAGCAAATTGTGCCTATTGGTCTAGCCAAATAAACAAATGAGCTCTCTTGGTAGAAACTTGTCATTGTTGTTACTTCTTAACCCGTGAAATTAAACGGAATTATGTATATTCGTTTGGTAGGCGGTAATAAGTGATGGTAATTATATGAGTTTATATTTATTTTGCCAGAGAAAGTTTTATGATAATTTTTTTTTTTTGACCGGTAGTTCTATGATAATATTAGTACATCATAGTATTGCCAATCCATCTTTGAGTCTGTGTACATGTTCTTTCATAAATTTTCATAACCACTCAATCCTGCTTTCAATTGCAAAATGCATATATGCTTATTATTATTATTATTATTATTATTATTATTATTTTTTTTTTTTCATGAGAATCTCAATAATTAGTGTATGTAGAAATATATCCTTTCTTTCATAAATACGCCATCCGTTTCATATTAATCGCAACATTAGGGTGTTAACAAACTTTAAGAAAATTTATAGGGTGGGGCTCAAAAGAGGATATTTTATAATATAAAGTATTATTAATAAAAGAGAGAAATTAAAAATAAATAAATAAATAAAAAGTAGTGTAAGTGGGGTTGGTAGGAAAGAGAAATAATAAAATATTTGTGAATAAGAGGACAGTGGGAGAGAGAAATTATAAAATAATGGTGGGTCCTTTCCAAATATTGAAGTGTTGCAATTAATATGAAACGGATGTAAAAAGAAAGTGTTACGATTAATACGAAACGAAGGGAGTATATAAAATGGGAATCGATTATAGTCTCTCTGTTTGGATTAAATCACGGGGATGCATATGGATTATTTTGGTACAACCATGTTACTCATACATCCTTAACTAGAGGGAATTTAGACAATGTGACAACAAATTCTAGTTTAAGTTATTATAGTGACTTCATATTTTGTATGTAATATCAATCCGTTAGCCTTTGTTACTCCCTTCGTCCTATAATGTAGTTCTTATTTGTGTTTTTTCACGATATTTAAGAAATAGGAGAAAAAAGAGGATGAAGTATATTAATAAAAGTGAAAAGTACAATTGTAGACAAAAGCTAGAGAGAGAAAGTGGAAAAAAGTACAAGGCATGTGCAAAATTCAAGGGTAATTTAGGAAATACAATAAATAAAGTTAAAAAAATGAGGGTATAATAATCTTTACATACTATCCAAAAATAGAATTAAGAACAACATTTTAGATCTCCAAATTAAGAAAACAGGAATTATATTATGGGACAGAGGTAGTATAACTTTTTACCAAGTTAACTAAAAATAACAATTCTTTTTGTCTCAGAGTAATGATTGCTGTTAAATTTACGTGTTTGTTTTGTTATGCTTTAGAAGTTGACCTCACTTTCTGTTAGCAGGTTTAGATTTGCCTGCTGCTCTAAGCTAAGAAGTCCAACATACAAGTATGAAGTGGGATTAGTTTGTTGAACAACGTAAACTTGTACTGGCCAGATTCCCGAACAACTCCAACACCAACTATGCTAGTTTAAGTATACTTTTATCTACTCTCCTAGTGAGGAAGAGGGATGTTCATTGCTTCGCTTACGTCCGAAATTACCTAATTAGCCCAGTACAACTCGTTTTGAAAGCTAAACTCGTTTCGTACGTATATGCTTAAAAAACTGATAAAAATGTTTATAAGGATGGAAATAAAGATTATTGATATAAGATGGGCGGTAGTATTTCTATAGTCCTACTAGCTTCCCAGGCCGGGTTACTTTCGTTACCCAACCATAGATGACTCTTGTGAGGTTAAACCTTGAATCATGTTTGTGATGTCGTCTCTGAGAATTCAAGGAAGTTTCATACATAGTATCTTGTTATCTTATACTAAGAGCATCATTGACATTAGACCTTAAATCACTATGCTCAAGACTATTTTTACACGGTCTTCTAGACTTATACTTTTATATATACTCACGCTTTTGGACTTTTTTGTTCATAAGTGATTGAAATAAACTGGATGAGAATTGGAAAAAAAGTCTAACCATAGACATTCTCGGAAAGTTCTCAGCATTATGGTATACATTATGAGTTTATGATATATTATTTACTACTCATTTAGCCAATGGGTTTCAATTTTCATAAAATTAACATGGTGACTGTGTACTTGGCTGTATAATTGTATTTAGATATTTATCATCTATGTTATAAGGTTTTGAACTTTTATTCACTCAAAAAAGGGATTTTGCAGTGTTCTTTATGAGTTTTTTTTTTTTTTTTGGGTGATGTGAAGTGTTGGTTTAGGGTTTAAGCCCTTATTTCAATACTCAAGTTTTACATTTGGTAAAAAAATTTCTCTAAAAAATATTTTGCCAAATTTTGATATGATATGGTGATTGTAATAGTTCATTTCTATATGTGACATTGATGCTCATGTCATTTAAAAGTTACTCGGTATGAACTTGTTCTGTGTTTGAAAATATGGAATAAAATCTGAACTGTAGAAGATATATCAGAATAAGATATCTCTTCTGAAGTAGCCAAGTAGGCTGTGTAACAAATAGGCAAGATATGAACAGGTTGGAGAAAGACACATGTTTTACGATTTCAAAAATTGAAACTAAATTGTATTGATTCATAGACAAAGACAATATAGCTTGATTCTGTACCACAGCCAGGTACATGGAAATGAAAAACTATGCAATATGGTATACATTATTTTGTGACAAAAAATAATAATAAAGACTGTCCCTTGAATTTGTGACTAGACATCATTAACCTAGACATTAAGCTGTATTAAATGCAAATCCAATGCTTTTCTTTTACTCAACACTGAGGAAGATCTAATGGAGGGGGTTCCAAGGTTTGCAGTTCACCAACACCGTTCTCGACCAAGAAGGCCATAGCCAAACCCCACCCAATATGAACATCAAGGTGACAGTGCATTAGCCAAACCCCTGCATGAACAATATAGAATAAAAACAAAGACATCATAACAAGAAAAAAGAAGTGTAATGATGAGATGATGAAGTGAGTGTAAGAGATTTGAGAAATTACCTGGATTATCAGCTACAAATCGAATAGCAACCCATCCACCAGGTGTAGTTCCAACTGTATTCCTAAATGGTGGATCAACCAGATTGAATCTGGCAGGATCTGTTTTTGGATTGAAGTTACCCTGACCCGAACCAACAACATAGAAATGGTAACCATGAAGATGCATGGGATGATCTTCAACTGTGACAATATTAGTGTTCTGTAAGATAATTTGTACATGAGATCCAAATTTGAGCCTGTATAGTTTTGTCCCTGAAACAGGTGTCCACAACCCGCGGCTTACATTTCCAGTGTAATCGAATTGCACTGGAGGCACCGGAGGAAAGTCTGTTGTGAAGACACCAGGGGTGTTTTGATACATGGCTTGCAGAATTGAATTTCTCGTTGGCAGCAAGAATGATACGTTGTTCATACTGGCAGTGAACCTAGTGTTGTTAGGCGCTTGGCAACGGAAACTTGGGCGTGAGCAGTTGATTTGCCCAAGGTTGATTGTAAAAAATAGGTTCTCATCAATCCTAGTTGGGACTTCCCCTCTGGAGAGGCTCCTAAATCGCGATGTGAATGCTTTGGCAGTGTTTGTGTCATTCCATACTGGTAGTTGTGGGAGGACTGGCCTCGAAGAACCTCCTCTTTGGTATTCGAGGATTGCAGTTGTGGTGGTGTTGTCATAAGCTACATTAGGAGCACTGGCATAGGCTGTTGCTGCCATGTAGTAGCGGCCTGGTGGTTGGTTAGCAGTGACTAGGACATTGGTTGTCTGTCCTGGCCCTATCATCACAACATTGGTGGTGAAGGGCTTGGTGTAAACTGCATCCGCCTCAACAACTGTCATTTGGTGGTTGGCAATTGAAAAAAAGAGTTGTTGATTGAGTGCAGCGTTGATGATCCGGAGAAGAAATGTTTCACCAGCTCTAACCGGGAATATTGTTGTATCTGCATCATAATCGAGGCTGTCATCAGTAAAAAAATATGCTCCTATCCAGCACCAGATCACTTAAACTGTATGACTGTAAGTATTCATGCCTTTTCTGACAAGGGAATATCGTCGTACCTTGACTAGAGCAGCGGTAGAGATCACCAGGTTGACCATTAATAGTGTATGCATCAGACACATTTGGAGCAGCTCCTGTAAGCATAGACTGTTGAAGGACTTGCATTGGATCTCTGTTCCACCATTCCCCTGTCAAACTCGAAATATTTAGTCCCTTGTAACTCTACATTTTTATGTTATGAGCTAAATGTGCATATTAGTTTAGGGGATCTGTTGTACCTAGAAGTACAGGAAATTCTTTCGCTGGCTTTCGGAAGGGATAAGAAGATCCTAGCTTCGGGTATATCACTAGAGCTCCATACACAGTGGCTCGCAGCCATTTGCTATGAGCGTGCCACCATAATGTTCCCTCTTGGTTTTCGATGGTGAATCTGTATGTGTAGGTTTCTCCTGGCCTAATAGGACATTGTGTTACAAACTCTGGCCCGTCTGCCCATGGTGATCTCATTTGACGCACTCCATGCCTAAATGAAACATTTATAACAGGTTAGATTATCGATATCAACAAGCTTAACAAATCCTACACGAATTGGTCCTTAGAAAGAGAGTTTACCAGTGGAGGGTGATGTTGTATCTGCCTCTATTAGTGGCTTTGATGATTAGGGTGTCTCCGTTACGTACCTCCAGGGTTGGCCCCGGAAACTGACCATTTACGGTCATAATGACTTGGTTGTTGCACAGCCTCTTCTCTGGCTTCGGTTGGATCTGTTTTTATCATACAAAAATATTTAGTAAATGAACATCAATTCATGCATGAAAATAAATCATACAACATAGTTACTTGGGAGACTTATAGAGTCTCGAAAAACATACAACAAAGTTGTGATAATGTATCTTCGCGTTAGCTAAGTCAGCCGCGAATGCCAAAAATACGAACAATCCCATGAAGAGGCCACATTTTGTGCTGCTCAACTTCATCTTGCTTCTTTCAATCTATCCTTTGCAAGAGTGAAGTTGTTGTAATAAGGTTGTGTGTGAGTAGTATGAAGAAGTGCTGGATATATATACAGACGTACATAACATACGATAATACGAAGTCATAACCTAATACGATACTTTAAATTTAAACATGAAAAATGAGATGGAATATAATGTAAGAGTTTAATTAATTAATATGTATATTAGGTCCAAATCAAGTACTTAGTCCAACCATAACGAAGATTTGGTGCACCAATTATCTCTGACTATATTAAAGATGGAATATATGTGCGTAAGTAGAGGTAGGTCCAATTTTACAGAAAGATTAGTGTATAATTGACTTCTAATTATCTTAATTTAATTTATTTATTTTTACCTCAAACTTTGAATTGTTCTAGGAATGGTAATTTCTCCTTTGACCAAGTGTTGCGATCCAGGTGTTTTTAGAATTAAATTAATTAAGTATATTGAAAAATATGTACAGAATGATCAAATGAGGTAAAGGTCATTTTAACAAATTCAAAGGCTTTTTCATATTCATTTGTTCATATTGACTTGTTCCCACATTATCCATTGCCGTAAGAACGTAAGAGACAACCTTAAATTAGTCTTTTTGTTTCTGTAGTAAGTATATATAGTAACATCAACAAAAATTGAGCTTTGCAATACAAAGTATTGGGGTTGTGAATATAGAGGCGACACACAAATCATGCTTAACAGGATTCAATCATTTTTCAATTTAAAATCAAGTCAGGTGACAAGTCATGTAGCTTATTTGATTCAGTATGAATAAAATTTACATTATCAATGTACATCGAGTCAATTGAGCTACATACAAGTAAGACTATATTTTTGTAACCATTGACATACCTCGAGAGTCTAGACTAGCACAAGGTACATAGGGTGTATAATGAACACTCTATCTCGATTTTGACTGATTTAAAAGTTACTTATCTATGGTAAAAAGGTTTGTTTGCCTAACCTCACCAATTACAAAAGAGTATCTACTATCTAACCTAAGCAGATCATGCGTTATGTTGACATAAACTGATTTATTTACATGAAACTGATTGTATTTGGTTTCTATTTACACTTGTTAGTTGACCTCACTTTAATTGTTCTTAATTAGGAAAAAAAAAAAACACAACTCTAGCTAAACTTAAAGACTTTTGAACGTATGCAACACGAAATAAACAAGAAATTTTGTTCCTCTCAAAAAAAAAAAAAAAAAAAAAAGAAATTTTGATATTGACAATCTAAGGTAACGGTTTCAGGTATCTTTTGGGTGTGCCAGCAACTCCAACGACTATAATCATATTTTAACGAATTTTTTTGGGTTTTTGTTACTTTTGTTGAAAATTTATCACTGACTATTTGTTGGTTAATTGACTTAAGAAGTTTCCAAATGTTTGGAAATTTCAATGATCTTAGTGGACTTGATGGCATTAAGCCAAGTATCCATGAAAAATCAACCATGCAACTAATCTCAAGAAATTTGTGGTTATTGAAAGGAATATTTGTTGACAATCACCCCATCTTATAGTTTTTTTATGATAATTGCGACATTGTTATCTTCTACAATACATGTAATGGGATCATTGCTACCATTAAGGAAAAGGATAAACAAATTTGCTTATACCATATTTGTTTATATGGCGTAATCTTTTACAATAACTTGCCATGTGTTGGCTAAGTAGTTAGTAGGGAGTGTCTTATGCTTTTAGTCTATGAAAAAATTGACAAATTTCTTGCAAAAAGTCATTTGAGCCTTGTTATAGAGACATTGTCAAAACTTTAGATACGGTTTGATCTCAAGTTTTGGGTAATACCTTTATTTAAGACTTTCTTGACTAAGGTAATTGTCAAATGTCATCTACTACCCATTTCTGCTATGACAAATATGGAGAGTTAGAAGAATATGTTTCTGTAAGCTTCCAAAATTTTGCTTAAGAAAATTTAATGGTGCGGTTCCACTTCTTTGCAGAACCTATTAAATCTTTTAGAACCTGGAATGTTTGTTTGGGACCTTCCTCTGGCCTTCATATATCTTAGATGACTGTCATTGAGCTATCTCTTAGTTACTGCTTACCAGTAAAGAGTACTTGATGTCAGATTGGCCAGCTAAGGAGCATACTAGCTCATGATTGCTGATTTCAGCTGCACAACCAGAATCAGATGACCCTGTTATTGCAGTATCATTTGCGACATGTTCCTTAGATACTCTTTAAGTTATCTTCTAGTCCTCCCAACACCTATTGATGGATATGTGTTCCTTGGATTATCTTTTGGAAATATCGACTTGAATGAGTCCTACATTGTGGGATATAAAGATGTTCAATGAGCAAGCGAAGGCCAAGGTGCTCAGACAATTCAAGCAAGAGATTCTTGATGAAGTTGTAAGAAGACGTTATGTCCTCAAACATAAGTATTTAAGCAAACACTTGGCAAGGAAGAGCATCAGTGGCCAGAAAATGAGCAACGAGTTTTGCCCTCTGCTAAGCTACAAACAAAAATAACAGCAACAGGAAGTCCAAATGCATAAATGTGATTTTGCAACTGCATTACATGGCAATTTGGTAAATATAGAAGGAGAAAGATTTATAAAGTAAAATTACAGAAAGGCATCATGAATTGGGAGTACCAAAAAAACCTTTCTTGGCATGAAAAATTCATGTAAAATTGCTAAAACTATCATTCAAAAAAATTATTGACAAAGCTCATTCCCGAAAAAAATTGAAGTTACTAGCCTCCCTTTTTCTTTTCTTTTCTATTCTTTTCTTTTTTTTCTGTTGTCAAAAAGAACTAAAGATAAATGTGATTCCTATTGTTCTTTAATGTACATGATTCAAGCTCGAAATTCTCCTATTGAGAAACATGCCAATTAGATTGGGAACTTGTATCAAGAAGAAGAAAAAAAAAACCCACATGGTGCCCGGATAATGAAGTTCCCTTAGGGTAATAAAAGAATGAAGGCAGGAGGCTCAATGTGCCAAGGCGACAAACATACCAACCAAACAAATGACCCAACACAACCGTCAAGAGTGAGCTAGCATAGTACTTGGTTACTTGCACCTTATATTTGCTGCTTTACAGTCTCCAGCAGCTTAAGCTTGGAGTCACATATTTGTAGAAGAGTCAACATCATCTTATGTTGGCCTTTAAATGTCTTCCTGGCAACATCTGTTGGACTCCAGGACCTGATTCCTTGGAAGATTCGGTCACCCAGTTCTCCTTCATCTACAGTAGACAACAATTCTTTAAGAGCTCGGTATACTTTTCCAGGACCTTCATCTGGGTCACTTGTGAGGGAGGAGAGCATATGATCCACTGCTTCATCTTCTGTTTTATTGACCTCTTCTTTCAACCATTTCACAACCACTTCTATAATGCTATGTAGGGACAAAACTGAATCCCGGATTGTCTGAGATAACACAGAAGTTGAACCATCTGTGGGTCCAATTTTCTTTTTCTTCTTGCCACAAGGAATAGATGAGCGAACATAAGACTGGAGTACTAGACAATGCCAAGCAACAGGTTCTGCAATCAATTGCACCAAAACTGGCAGATCGCCTCCTGGAGAACAAACCTTGGGACCTGTTATTTTGACCTTTTGTAGTATACACTTCTGTAGCAAAGAATTTACTAAATGCCAAAGTGATGTACTCCCTTCAGCTATTGGAAGCACGGATTCATGGGAGCTCAAGTTCCATGCGTTCAAAAATACAGCAAAGTTCACCCAATCGATCAAGTCTGAGCCCAAAGCCTGCACCAAATGCCAACACATGAAAAGGTTTAGAAAAAAAAAAAAAAAAACACAGCAAATTTCACCCATTCGATCAAGCTAATCCCTCTGCCCATTATTGTTTTTCATGATAGGGTTTGGCATAGATATAATTGTTAGAAGATAAGTGGGGCAAAGCATGTAATAGTGGACACTTTTTCCCCCCTAAGAAAACCAAGTGTGCAAACCATAATGGGAAGAAGGGAGTGTACTATTAAAAACATTAGTCCAATGACTGTCAACAGAAAAAAAAAATGCCATTCAGTAACAGTAAGACAGGGCATCTCTTATTCAAATAACATGATATATACTTTCTTAATATGGATGATAAATACCCTGTTTTACTCAATATATATTATAGCTTTGACAATTCATATTAGATAAGCCTAAAAATAATGTAGTATATTATTATAGCTTTCAATCAAGTAGAGGCACATGCTAAAACATGTTTCATACAGAAGCCAGAGGGGCAGTATCAGAAGCAGTCGCTACAGATAATAAACAAGAACGAAGATTTTGATAATACAGACCTCCAAAGGTCTCTGACCCTCAGCAACATCAAACACAACTTTAAAAGCCTCGTCAACGGAACAGCCAAGGATCTTTACATAGCGCTCCAGCAACGATTTTATCTCCAAGGAGAAGGTAGAATCAGATACAGACCCATTAACATCTATGCTCTCCTTACTAGATGTTGACACACATTGCACAGACAAATATATCATCCGAGGAAGAAGAGATCTCCTCTCAACATTTTCTCGCACATTTGTTTCCCATTCTCTACAATGATCCTGCATTACAGCTCAAAGGACCATAATCAGTAAATATAGTCAGAAATAAAAATACTATCAAGCAGCAAAAAAATTTATACCAAATTTTCCATTGGATGTTTGAGTTCTTCAAATGGTCCTGCAATCAAAGGAGCACGGATTAATCATTTTATTATATAACTACATCCATCTCAGAAGACTCAAACAGAGTCAAATGACGGAAAGCATTGGCAGCGCCATAGCGATAACCTATAAGAGCCTAGTCAACAGTAGCATCTAGCTCATAAAGATATTTATGGTTGCTGAAAAGTTGGAGAAACATATACTGTAGACATATATCTATTAGGGAAACCAGACTTTTGTTTTACAATTTGCATGAAAGCGAAAAAAGTGTCAATTAGAGAGAGAAAAAGAGAAGAAAAAAAATTGCAGTTCACTGCTGGCCAAAGAGCATGATGCGCTCACCTAAAAGATAATCCTTTTTTGGAGTTGGAGTCCACCAAGGCCTTAATTGTAATTCTTCATTGAATGTCAATGATTGACACAACGTATCACTAGCAAGCTCAAGAGCTTGAGTTCCACATTTCAAGGATTCAAAAACACCCTGTGAAGAATACATGTCAGTGACACATAAGAAATATCAGCATGTGGCTAAGGGCATGTCCTGCAAGAAATATTACCTCTTCCTCCTCAATATTATTGGCTTTCTCTTTCAGCTTTAAAATAGAAGATTCAAGTCGTGCAATCAGATATTGATTAGAGTGTTGCAATCGTTCTTTAAACCGCACAAATTCAATAACCTGAAACATAGGCAGCAGAAGAAACACTGGTTAGCCCATAAATATTAAGAGTCCCAACCCTGATACTATTTTCTAATTTCAGGCTCTCCACAGTCTACACCTACTTTGTAGAATCATGAAATACTTTTACCAAAAGCACCCGTAACTTTCACCTACATTCCAATTTGTACAACAGATACTACAGATTAAATACAGGCAATAGTCACACAAAAAGAGCAAGATGAATTACGGGGGTGGGGGGGCAGCAACAATAGTTATAGGCGTTTATAATTGAACAGAATTACAGAACTGAATCTAAAAACATGTGCTAAAATTGATCACAAGGATATTGAACTGTGCCGGTGCACCAAACGTTATAAAGTGAATTTTTGCAGGGAAAAAATATTCAGAATTTGAAAATTGAAATTGCACATATGCACGTGCCACATCCACCACACCACCCCCCCCCCCAAAAAAAAAAAATGAGGATGACAGAGGTGAGAGTGGGGCACCAATAACCAAAAAATTACTGAAGCAAAGCTAAAATAAGCACAGCTAAATAAGAGCTTACTTTTGAATAATTACGATGTCGATAAGCAAGAAATGTAAGATCTGCAGATTCCCTAAGATGGTCATCCATAAATTTCAGGTAGTCCTTCAAAAGATCATTTAAATCTTCCCAAAGAGGAGACAATAGCAGCTGTGGCATGATTTGATGTGAAACAGACTCTAATAGGATATTTTTCACATCCAGAGTACGAAACCTAAAATATTGAACACAATTCTCATAGTCAAAGATACATTCTGTAAAATATATCTTATTACCACAAATTATAAAATATATTGTGGCACTCCATCAACCTGCTCACAATGAAAGGAGGTTTTGGCTCTGATTATATTACTAACCATTCATAGGCTACAGGAAGCGCACCCAAGTGAGAATACAAATGCAGCAATATTATCTTGTACTGTGATACAAATCTGTACAGTAAAAAAAAAAAAAAAAAAAAAAAAAATCCATGGTCAGCTCAACATTCAACCAAAAATTCAGTAGATGAGAGTCGGTCTGGTACACCATAATTTAGTCTGGGAGTGGATCCAAAGAAATCAAACTATGAAGTATGATTTAATATGTAACTACACAACTTTTTATTGATATGTTGAGGTAACCAATCGTCTGAAAAAATATTGAGCACATTCACACTTTGAAGCTTTCATAGTAACTCCTCGGCTCACAAAGAGGTCTCGGAAACTAGGAAAAAAATACATGGGCTACGCTACATATCTACAACAAGTTGTAATAGCAATTTTATAAGTATTATGCATTTATGCATGGACAGCACTAAAAACTATGCAACTAATTCTAATTTTGTACAAATATAGTAGGAGAAATCCAGGCATTTCAAGAGAATCAAATTAGGAAGTAAAAATAAATAAGTAAATAAATAAAAAGAAAACCAGAAAACCTAACTAATGAAAAACTGACCTCCTGATACTTAATCCTAGTTCCAGCATCATAACGGTCTCTAACAAATACCCAAGCTTTCCAGTTCTCCAATATAACTGAAAGCAGCAACAAAGATATAGAAAAAAAATCAGCTTGACAAGAGTAGCAACAGCATGATATAAACAATGAGAGAGGTCAATATTGGTAAGGAACACATGTCACAAACAAGTATAATTGCCTAACGATAAAGCAAAGCAAAGTAAATCTGAGCATTATTTCCTCTATGTGGAATGTAATATAATAAAACAGGGAAAATGTAACTCCAAAGTCCATTTACTGTGACTTAAATGCATATAAACAAGTATTGATTTTGTAGCCTCCCAAACGTAAGAATATTACGCTGCAAAATTTGAGTTTGAGAAAATAAAATTAAAAAATAAAGGAAAGAAAACTTCAAAAATTTCTCCCTTGACCCACCAAACCAGAGGCGGACCTACATGGGTGCAAGGTGGTGCACGTGACTCGGCAGTGGGGGGGAAAAAAAAAAGAAAAAGAAAAGAAAGACGCGTGAAAGAACAATCACGAGCACTGACATTCCATTTCTCTTTCTCTCTCCTCCCTTCTCACTCTTTCTCTCTCCTTCTCCCCTCTCACGTTTGTCCTCTCCTCCCTCCTTCTCCTCTCTCCTCTTTTAGCACTCTTTCTCTCACCCTCTTCTCCCTCATCAAAACCACCACCATCATAACGACCTACCGTTTTTTTTTTTAGCATCACAATCACGAGCATTCGTTTTTTCTCTTCAAAGTTTACGGTTTTTTTGGTCAATCTCGACTATCTAGAATTTTCATGGTCGAATTTGACCATTTAAACCCAAAAAAGGTGAAACATTAAAAGGTATGTTGATTTTTGTGGGTTGATTTCGTTTTTGGGTGGTTTAATTTTGATTTCGTTGTTTAATTTCGATTTATTTTGGTTGATTTCATTGATTGATGTTTAATTTTTGTGGGTTTTTTTGTGTGATTTTTGTGGGTTTGCAGTCTGGGATATTTGCGTTTTTTCATGTTTTTTTGTATTCAGATCTGGAATTTTATGTTTTTTTTTCTTTTTTTCGAAATTTTGGTGATTTTTGGTTGATTGGTGGGTGGTTCACGGTGGTTGGAGGTGAAAAGGGAGGTGGTCGGGGCAGCGGTAAGGTTTTTGGTGGTGGTGACGAGGGGTAGGGGGTTAGTATGGTTTTTGGTATGTTTACCGATGGTTTTTGACCATCGGTATTCGGCTTATTTCTTGTAGTGTGTTAGGGAGGCTCTTAGGCAGAGATGTAGGCATCGGTGGCGTTGGATCAATAATTTACGGTGACCCACAAGCTCGGAAATCCTGGATCCGCCACTGCACCAAACCCCACTCTCACAGCCGCCCCCTGCATCAATAATTTACGGTGACCCACATAAGTAAGGAAATTGGGGAGGTGTACGAAAAGAGAAAAACCAAGGGCCTGATTTAGCCAGAAAACAGGTTGTCCACAGCTGATGAGGTTCAGTAAAAGGTTCTCCAACCACTGACGATTTGAGTGGTCAGACAAAGCGGGGGTAGAAAACGTGATCTTCTCTTATTCTTTTACTTTTCAAAAAGCTAATTTCCTTACTTATTTACATTTTTATTCTCTGGTGGACCATTCAATGAGCATAATCAGTCCAAATTCATCAGTAGTTCGAATTACAGGACCAAAACTTCCTCCGTTTCATTACATTCCAGAACATTTTGCAATTTATAATATTATATAGCCAAATGTACAATAAACAAGAACATTTGAGCATGGAAACAAAGTAAAACACAATAATCACATTTGCCTTGATACATGCAACTATTCCCATAACACCCACAAAGGAATACAAACTCATTGAATTTTCAATGTAAATAAAGAAAGGTAGGGGGGGCAGACTTACTTGGACCAATATATTGGAAGCCATGTGAAGAAGATCTTCACCATGCATACTCTCTTGTGGATCCAAATCCTTTGAAAGAGGAAGGTTTTCACGATACATATTAATCATCTTCACTGCCAAACTTTCAAGTTCTGAGACAAATAGAAAATAGCTAATACGCTTTAAGTTTAAGTTGTTTATGAGTTGCCAGAAAAATAAGCAAAATCCTCCTCCATCCAAATATGTTGCAAAATAAGGGGGGAGGCACAAAGATTAAAAAAGTGGGGAACAAATGAGAGAGACCACACAAAACTAAGTGAGTTACCCACAAATTAAAAAGAAATTGAGATGATGTCAGCAAAGGTATATTGGGTATTTGCAATGAGAAAGAAGATGTTGAATTTCTTTATTAAAAAAACGATGCAATATTTGTGAGACTTCCTTTAAAAGGAAATTGCTGAAATTTTAAATAACGGATGAAGTTATTGTTTAAACCACCCCTTTTAAATGACAAAAGGGAGAGACAGGAAGACATACCAGCATCAGGGAGCTTATATGTGATGCCAATTTGCAATTGTAACTTTTGGAGACTTATTGCCAGACCGAGAGATTTTGTTGGTACCATAGACGTGGATACAGAGCTCTCTTTGAGCTTTTCCAGCAAGTCCATTTTCTCGTCGGAAGTTAAGATGTCCAGAAATACTTCAACATCAGAGCAGAAGCAAGCTAAGTAGCCAAATCTGCATCATTATAACCATAAAAAGCTCAAACAATATACCAAGCAGTATTTTCAAAGAAGTAATACAGCGCTAAAGGAGCAAACAAGCCACACCAAGTCACCAAGCTATCAATTTAGAATAGGTGCAGCAGTTTTAACACAGCACATAGAAAATTGGAATGACTGATAGTCACTACAGAGATCCAGACCAAACAGCTGCAATTACTGGAAACAAAATACAATATCCCTCACTCTAAAATCAGAATAAGCATTCATACAAATATGTTTCCAGAAAAAGGAAAGAAGGAGAAAAAACAACTTGAATCCTGTCACAAATTTTAACTTTTCTGCTTCTGAAACCCTAAGAAAAATGGCACTTTGCCATAAAATTGCTAGCATTTACCTTAATTTCTTCCATTTTAGACATCTAGATACTTAGTATCAAAGTTTCTTAATGTCAATCTCTTCAGTAAGAAAGAAAATTATTTTATATATTCAAGGCCTTTCTCCAAAAGTTTAAGTTTCCCAATTTTCTTATTTTTGCTTTATCATGTTTCCCTGGGTAGTAATGTCCACCTATATCCAGCACAATCTTTATTGTTATGTGACAAAAATAGAAAGGAGTAAAAAGCCCAATCATATCATTCTTTATCTATGAGAGCTTCCTAGAGAACAGCCCCATATCAATTTCTAGCCACCTCAATCTGTATCTCAGAGATTTCTTAGTACTCCTAAGGGTCACTAAAAGAAAGAAAAAGAATTTTAAAAAAAAAAAGTTTCTCCTCTATCACTATTAAATTAGGAACATAATTGATATCCCCGGCAAAATAAGTTCAGACAGTCATCAGAACAGATAATGCCCTTCTTTTTTTTATAAGTGCAACAATTTTACTTTAACACTATTCACATAATACCCTTTGACCAGCATTTGATAGAGGAACAAAAAATATAGTCATGTGGGGTCTTGTTTGAATTTTCTCGATATATACTTTCAAAATATCAAATTTCATAATTTTTACTAAACGACAATTAGTTATTAATGTTAGAAGTTGTGCATTGGCAAGCGTGAAAGTCCAAATGTTGCACTTAATAAAAATAAAAGAAAAAATCAATATAAATACACACCTAGAAAAGTATAGCACTAAGGCATCAATAAGTTTCTCCTTAGCACCAATACCATGTAGGAGTTTCCTCCTCTCAATTTCAAGATAAGCAAGAGACGGGCCCCTCTTAGAATCATCACTAGCATCTGTCTCTAATTTTCTAACAAAAGCTGATGCATCTTGGATACGAGAATTAAACTGCAAAATTACAACAAATAAGTTCTTGTCCATCAAACTGATCCCAAGCAGTAATAATATTAGCAAACATAAGAGTGATTAAATACATAACTGGAAGATTATTTTAAATGTTACTCTCTAAATCCCATTAACAACCTACACACTTGCCATTTTGGAGCATCCCAAAACAAAACTATTGCCTTTCTCAGTCTTACTGATTTGTTTCTCTCTTTTCCAAACACTCTCTCTCTTTCATTCTCTCTAAACACAATTTCAATACTTTTAATCTACATTTAATAACCTTTATCTGCATCAGCTCCATGCCAATCCCATATTAACTTACTTATCTGACTATCTGGTCACTGAAAGCTGATAAAAAAGAAGTTCAAGAATGATGAAACTCAGATATCCTCGAGCAGCAAACGCACCACGTCATCTGTTATATGAGGAAGCTTATTGACAGATCCTGGCGGACACCTTGGTTCACTAGTTACCCCATTGCACCAACTTTGATCATCCTCAAGCAAACAACCTAAATAATGAAGGAAACACTCCCAGTCGTCGGGACTGCCAGGTCAAAAAGAGCAATGAGGTTAAATAGTGAAAAAGAGATGTTAAAAACCAAAAAAGCAAAATAGTAACTAAGAAATTGCAGCTAGACCAAAACAACTTCATCGGAAGAAAGACATGTCCCCAGGCAAAAGGACCATATAATAGCACAATATTGAGCTAAAGCATAATTTTTAAAAAAAAAATTTAAAAAAAAAAAAAAAAAAGAGAGAGGGTCCAAGCCTCAGCCCTTGGGACCCCAGCTCTATAAGCAGCTTAAAATCCTTTACAAAGGCTAAAATAAAAAGAGAGATAACACTAAAACAGAGTCCACAAGCATACCACATTTCTAGGATTTTCTGGAATGTACTGGCTGCGGCAGCATTGTCACCTGACTGAGCAAGAAGTCTACCCTGCCAGCTTAAGTAAAACAGAACAAATAAGAAATCGAATAAAAGAAAATCAAAAGAGCTTCAATGTCTATGTTAACAATTATTCAACCAAAGAGGTGATATTATGCATGCTAAACAACAGACACGATGATTTACTACTACACAGAACTTTGCAATTCATAGTTTCAGAGGTCTCAATTTATTATACGCCAAGGATTGTTTGCAGAGCGGCAGGAATATTCTTACTAAAACTATTAACTGGGAACAGTTTCAAGCATTTTCATAATAAAAGCAATAGAAAGATCACAAAGCTTAAGATAACAATACAAGGAAATTAATTCACACAAGCACCATAGTCAATGAACAAAATAACAAAGCACAAGAAAAAAAGCTTCAGAAAATACCTGCAAGCGAAGCCGGTCAACTTCGATCAGAATCAGGGATCCTAATTTTCCTGATAAGACCTCTAAAGCATCAACATACTTGCCTTGTTGTTCCAGCACAGAAATGTACACAATAAGAGCTGCAAGATGTATAAATCATTCAGTACAAAAGACCAGACAAACTACATGATATATCATTCAGACATATGAAAAGATATCCCATACAGACCTTCCGGTTCATGCAAGCTATGAGATGCAATGTGTTTTTTAAGTAAGCCTTCAGCTAATCCTAACAACTTCTCTCCGCCCTGGCCACAGCTAACCTGTTAAAAAGCCAAGAAAACTAATTGGTCAGCTGGAAAACATATATTTAATAGCCATTGGCTTGCTGATAAGGATAATAACACATCAATTATTATCCAACTTTGCATCATAGTATATATTCTCAGATATAGACTGCATCAACCTCATCAAACACTAAATCAGAAGAGAGCCTACACAAATTTTGCTACCCTGTGCAGGAAGAATAAATCCAGCCCAGAAGGCCTCAGAATACTATAATTTACAAAGGCTATGCCCATAGCTAACATTTTATCCAACGTAGATACACCTGAGTTACTTGCCCCCATCTCAAATGCATAAGGATATAATTAAAGAGCGATAAGGTTGTAAAATTGTGATCAATAAAGGCCGCGGAAAAAAACAATCTTTAACAGGCAAGACAGTCCTCGAATAGACAGTGTGCTTTATGACACTATTCACCAACTCTTCGACAGTGTGCATTAAGGCATTAACTCTACCAAGGCCATAGAAGTTACTAACAACAACTAGTATTTAGCCCGTGCAATGCACGGGTTATACTTGTTGGTTAAATATTTCAATTTTTTAATTTAATAATTGTTTTAAAGTATATTTGGATTGCTCTTATGTTTAATTAAAATTGCATTGTTGTTGTAAAATGAAATACCACTT
Organism: Chenopodium quinoa; assembly: GCF_001683475.1. Classification (NCBI taxonomy): domain Eukaryota; kingdom Viridiplantae; phylum Streptophyta; class Magnoliopsida; order Caryophyllales; family Amaranthaceae; genus Chenopodium; species Chenopodium quinoa. Next base: position 9,488,539 of record NW_018743920.1, on the reverse strand, counting down.
AAAATTTGTCTAAAAAAAATACCACTTAAAATTAAAAAAAAAAATAAGCTAAGTCAAATACGAAATTTATCCACTTATAAACAGAAGTTAGGATAAGATCTAATGTTAAAAAAAAAAAAAATCAAAATAACATTTTAAAAAACTATGAGCAAAAAAACAAAATCAGTCTTAAGACGTAAACTAAAAAATTATCCAAACCCAAATAAAAATAAATAAACACAATCAATTTCAAAAATAAACTAAACAAATGAAATGATATAATAGAAGAAATTGTAAACTGTAAATAAAATAAAAAAGAAAATCTGTAAAAATTGAAAATTTAAAAATTATACATATCTTTGAAAAACGCTATAAGAAATTCTAAAGCACAATTTGTTTCAAAATAAATAAAAACAAAATTCATTAAAAAAAATAATCAAAAAGGAATTTTCAGAACAATATATATTAAAGAAATATACCGCATCAAATTTAAAAATTAAAAAAAAAAAAAAAAAAAAAAAAAAAAAGGTTCTAAATTCTACAAAAATTGAAAATAACATAGAACACTAAAATAAAAAAACTGGTTTTAAACAATGCAAAAACTATACTGATCTTTAAAAATTGTACATATCTTTGAAAAACGCTAAAAGAAATTCTAAACCACAATTTGCTTAAAAATGATTAAGTTCAAAATCATTAAAAACTGAATTTTGGAAACAAATTTTAGAAAAAAAAAACAATATTAAAATAATAATAAAAACCAGGATTTTAATGTACAGGAAATATATGTATAACGAAATAAAAAAAAAATACTGTATATTGAAAATAAAAGTTAAAGATGAATTGTAAATAAAGTTGAAAAAAATTACCTTTGAGTGCTCCTATGAATTCAACACTACCAATTTTTCTTGATGTTTGTATAGATATTGTCAACTTTTTTTTTTTTTTAATTTACTTGAAATAAATTAAAAATTATATATTAAGGGTGAAAGAGAAGAATTATAGAGGGAAAAATAAACTAATATTACATGTAAAGGTAGAATAATATATTAAAATTTAGAGAAACCAAGAGACACAATTCACAGTGAATGAATGAAACATTAAAACACTATATTTGTGGGAATAAATCAAAGAAGCGTTTCACCTTTAGATTTGAAAAAAAAAATAATAAATAAATAAAAAATAAACCTAAAAGAATTAAAAGATAAACATCAGATATAAGCAAGCGATGTACTTTTTAAAATAAAAACAAAAAAGGACACGTGGCTTTCTATATTTCTTGTAAATCCTCCTGTTATTAAATAATAATAATAATAATAATAATAATAATATAAAAAAAAAAAAAAAAAAAAAGCGCCTCATGAGTAGCCCAGGGGAAAAGAGAGAAAATTCCTCATGTAACAGAATGCAAAAGGTCAACATACAGAGAGACTATGGTAAAACGCTTAACCACTAGGCAAAACAGGAGACAGTGCCCCTTCCTTTTGTTTTGACCAATTTCCAATATTTCAATAGTATAATATGTGTTTATGAACAAATCAGAACAAACCTCAAGCATACCAGATAACCAGCAAGAAAAAATAAAATGAATTATATAATATTCAGGAAAGCATCAAAGAGTAACCTGCAACTGTATGCTACAAACTGCCCAGAGCAAGAACCTCTCTTCACCAACAAGCTTGTACATTTTAATAGCTGTCTGGGAGAAAATGAAGAAAGTGTTAAGCCGGAAGAATCAAATATCCTAAGGTCAAGAATGGAGATTCAAACAAAGATTAATGGTGGCCTAAGAAAACATCAACCTGTTGCTGCTTCACATATGCATATTCGCGAACATAACAATTGAAAAGTCCCATCATTAACTCCAAATTATTTGGAATTCTGCCACAGGCATAATCATACAAGCTAGTAGCCAGATCCACTGTTCAAATAAGAGCAGACATGTCAGACAACACGACTGCGACAATTAGTAATAAGCATCAAAACCCATACTTACAGCGATCAAGCCTTTGAAAGACAATCTGAAGCGTGCTGAGGGTAAGATCATCCATTAACAAGGACACATTTTTATGCAGCAATTCCTTAGCTTCCATACAAATTGACAGTGCTTCGTCGTGTTTACCCATTCTTTCCAAAATAAGAGCTTTTAGTGCCTGTAGATTTTTCAAAACATTTCTTCAATTGGTTTGGCAGACCTCTAGAAAGATAAATTTTGAAAGTTACCGAAATTTATACCAGTAACAAACTAAGAACAAAAGGGTACATCATAAGGTTACGCATGTGAGGTTTAACATAAAGATCTTACTCGAGCAACATTGACAAGTTATTTAAAGGAATCATGCAACACAGTAAACTACAAAACAATCCTCATAAATTTGGCCTTGAAATGACATACTATTTCCACTTTCCTGTAAGCTTAAAAAAATCAAATGTGATAGTGAGGCAGTGCAAGGATAAATATACTAAAACCTGACAACAATTGTACATTCACTACCTAAAAACAACAATCAGAATGAGCAAATGAATCTAAGGTCACACATTCCACCCCGAAATTGCTATTTTTCCAATAAAGATGAATAGTATAAAACCAATTGACCAAAGGATAACAGCCCCAATATCTATCACCAAAGTTTCTTGCTATCAAATCAACATGACAATTCAAGTTTCTCAATAAAATCGTTTCACAAACATAAAATCTTTGACAAAACCGGAAATCTAGATCAAAACGGACAAACCCCACAAAACCCAATAGTAAATTAATGACAATCTACCATTTATACCGAGGGAAAATAATCAGAGATATCAAATATAAAATCGTTCAATTAACACATTCAATTCAAATAACCCACAATTAACAAATATAATCTTATTCAATGAACATATATTATCCAAGAAAAACCCTAATAACAGTGAAAAATCAAGTATGAGAAGATTGCTAGACTAAGAAGAAAGCTGACCATTGCATAAGGAAGATTGGGATACTTGTTGAGAAGAGTAGAAGAGAGTTTGAGTGCATTTTTATACTGTCGAGAATCAATCGCATCCCAAACGGGTCGGACTTTTCGCTCCGGTATACCGCCGGCATAACCAAACTTTCCGGCGAGAGGATTCGACATCGAAGAAATCGTTTCTGCTAATTTGTGTTGATTTTTGAGATTGTTGATGGTAGAAAGAAAATTGGGGGAAGAGAACTAGTGAAGAAATGAGAAATGCCGGCTTGTTTATCGAATATGATGGTTGAGAGTTGAGTGAGACTCAGTGTGAAAACTGAAATGGGGCAAAAACCTAATTTTGGGATGAAGAGGAAATTTGGATTAGTTTGTTACACTTGGAGTGGTGTGTCACTTTTTTTCTATTTTTCTTTTTTTTTTTACCTAACTCACCTTTTTTGGGTTTTGGGTTAGCCCAGACTCGAGGCAAGCAGAAAAACCTCTTACATTCTGTAATTAATCTTTTATTAGTTAGTATTGGTGTCAATTTGGATGTCTAAGCCGGTTTGGATGGGGTAGGGTTGGATCTATTTAGAATTTGAGTCTTTTTTAATTATTGTGTTTATACAAGTCAAAATTTGAATCAAGTTTTGTTCGGGTCGGTTTTTACACCTCTACCAGTTACCATGGCGTCTACAAAAAATTTTAAACGCTTAGTTAATGTGTATTTACTTTCTAAGGACTATGCGCATATCATGTAAGGCATAGTATAAAGATGAAGCTGGTATGGCAAGTAGTACATGCATGTCGAAGTAAATGCACTTTTGCGTAGTTTTGATTTATGTAAATAATGGTATTGATATTGTTACGATGATTCCACACGTTGCAGTTTTCTCTTGCCTTCCCTACTCTGAGTTTGTTTAATGCATATCGTGAATATCAATATGTGTTAGTACTTCCTCTGGTCACCACCACGCACCTTTATTTTTTTTGTCCTCATGGATTAGAGAACATTATAGTTGCCCGAAAAATAACACAATATTAGTTTATTTGGGTCAGGTATACTAATTTAAGCAATTGTATTAACTCAAACCCACAAATTTTAATTAATATATGTTTAGGAGAGTGTTTACATTTTTTAACTTGGCACGCTTTAACTCATTAACTTTTAGGGGCCGTTTGGTTGGGGGTATTCAACAAAGAGAAAGGGAATCAACTGTCGTGATTCCCTTTGTTGATGTTTGATAGACAAATTCAATCATTCCCTTTACCCCTCCCATTACCCTATTTTCCTCTATTTTCATTCCCTACCCCCCCCCCCCAAGGAAATCACCCTAACCCCCAAACTCCTCTTCACTCAACTACCTTGACCAACCTTTTAACTACCTTGACCACCCTCGAAACACCAACTGCCCACCGACACCACCACTAGAACCATCGCCTAGCCACCAACAAATCGTCGACACATTGACGCCACCACCCAGCCACCACCGAAACTACCCAAAACCACCCAGCCACCACCGCACCACACTCCCCACCATCGAAACAGCTAGCCACCCCACCGAAACCCCTCGCCCACCACCGAAACCCCTCACCTCACCCTCGCCCACCACCGAAACCCCTCGCCTCACCCTCGCCCACCACCGAAAACCCTTGCCTTACCCTCGCCCACCACCGAAACCCCTCGCCTCACCTTACCTTGCCTTACCCTCCCTGAAAATCACCCCAACGAAAACACCCTAAACCCACCCTCCTCAAAAACATTCGCACCAAAATCGACCCAAACCCACCCGAAAAACCCACCTTTTGTGTAAACCACCTAACCCAAGTCGACACAACCACCGCCCATATCTCCAAAACCTCCGGATCCACCACATAACCACCCCAAAAAAATAAAAATTGAGAGAGAAGAGGGCATCAACAGCAGTGGAGGGGAGGGAATCAGCGTGGCCATGGCAGGCGACAGGGGAGACGGTGGCAGGTCGTGAGGAGAGTGGTGGCTAAATTGGTGGTGGTGGTAGGTGAATGGTAGATTTAAGGGGTAGTGGTGGTTGACTGGTTGTAGAAGGAGGAGAGTAATGGTGGTTGCAAATGTGCTTCCCTTTGTTTATGTATAACAAACAACAATACAAAAATGAGGGATTAACTTTCCTTTCTCCTCCTTTTCCTTTGTTGATTTCATTCCGTTTACCCTGTGCAAACCAAACGACCCCTTATTATTTACTATGTTTATATATATATATATATACAAAATTTATTAAATAGGTTCCAATACAAATGTAGTTTTATACTATGTGCATGGTATACATAAAAACATGTTGATCTTGAAGATTCATCTTAGTTAGTAGGTTTAAAACCATTATATTTTGACACATTTTTATTGTCTGGAAGACATTGATGCTCCTCATATGCATCGCTAAACATGCTATAGGTCAACACAAAAGGGATTTTGTATTCCTTTAATATATTGTTTAACATGTGATAATATGCTAATTATATATGAAGTACAACCATAGATAAGCAATAACATTCATGAGTAATGGTAGAGATTTTGCATACATTGGCAAAACAAGTGAAATTCATATTCTCAATTAAAGACCGAGTTAATTGGAAATCGTATAGGGGTATAGTTATTGCCTCATTAAAAATAGGTCGTATTCATGTTAATGGATAAACCCATATATTAGGAGGTTAGCCTACACTAGGAGATCATCAAGATAACTATAGGTAAATCAACATGATCACTAATCTTAATTATGAGTTAGATCAATCTTTCTTCCATAATTACCTAATTTCATGAAATCCAAGGGCTTATGTTTCCTGATAGGCTACTCTTACAAATTGATTGCATTTTAAACGAAAAAAGATGAGCAAAATATAATACATTTTTTTAGGGAAAGATTGAGCATTTTATTATTAAACTAGTTATTTCGCTCGGGCGATGCCCCGGGTCATTATAAATTTATTACTTTAATCGAACTATATATATTTTGGCTTGTTTGTCATTGAGAGCTTAAGTGGTTTTTTTTTTTTTTTTTTTTAAAGATGATAGCTTAAGTAGTTTATTGTTTTGTATGAGCTAGTTTGACTATAAAAATAATAATTTTGCATTAAAATCAACTCGTTGTAAAAAACAAAAATGATAAATCAAATCTTTATAAATTTAATGTCAAAATATATACTACTCCATAATGCACAAAATTCTTTTACTCTATAATTACAATTTTATGAATTAATGCACAAATTAAAAATGGAGTAATGTTTAATTTCTTACAAACTTCATTATTGTATAATTATTAAGGAGTTACATTCCAATGGAAATCGTTATGAAAATGAAGAGTTTATCAATTAAACTAAACATTAATACATGAAATTTTTTAATTATTAATGGTATGGTATGATGTGGTGACACATCATATGCCAAATGGCAAAATTGTGACACATGACAAAACACTATGTCTTGCCATGAGTTTTAATAATGTATATTGATTGATATTGATAGCGTCTAGTTCTGCCAAAGTAATAATACTATGGGGGAACGAATCCAACTGTACATACTTTAAATGGTCACCTGTATCACATTTAGCAACTAGATGAGCAACATTGTTACATAAAGAAAAGAAAAAAGCATTTACCCTAACAAGGTGTTTGTTTGGAAGGATAGAAAGAGGAGGATAGGGATAAAGGAAAAGGATTTAAATATTCTAGTGTTTGTCTAGGGGGATAGGGATAACATAAGGGAAGGGGATAGAGATAAAAATGCAAGTTATCCTTCCAAAATAATAACTAGGGGGAGGTGGTATAAAGGTTGGGGATAAAATGTAAAATACATTCTTACCCTTAATGAAAGAAAGGATGAAGAAAGGGGAGAAATATGAGTAAGCGTAGTTAAGTAATTTTCTTATTTATCCCAATGTAATTTCCAATTCATTTTTTTCTCCTTATCCCACCTACTAATCCTCAAAACTTATCCCACTCTTTTATCCTCCTTATCCATATCCCTCGTACCAAACACCTTGTAAATTACGATGAAGGATAAGAAATTAAATACATATAAACAAAAGGTTTTTTAAATTTTGTTTTTATAGTCAACCACAAATATTAAATACAAATTACACTTAACCTAATCTCATTTTAGTAAAGAGAGTAAAGTGATTAGTTACTCGTAACGTGTGTATTCTAAAGAAACAACTACCACAAACGAATCACAACCAAAAAAATCATCCATATTGCCAAAACAACAAAAAAATATCCTAAATCTACCCATAATATTGGTTAGAAAAAGGTACAAGTACTATTTTGTAATTAATAGACTATCTATCATGTCAAGTGCAAACTTCTTCGCGGGTCGTCGTCTTTATACGCCTTAAAATTTTCTCTCTCCTTTTTACCAAATTTTAATCCACCGGAATTTCAATGCACCACCTTCTCTAACCTCCGTTCTTCCGCCGTCGATCGTCGTTTTCCGGCGAACTTTTTCTCTCTCCTCATTTATCCGGCTTATTTCTCTGTTTCTCTCTCCTGGTTCGTAATCTCGCAGCTCATTGATCTTTCATTGTAGCATTAATTTTTGAATTTCAGTTGATTGCAGTTGTTTTGATTGATTTGGAAATTGTGTGGAATTTAGGGTTTTCTTGGGTTTTGATTTTGTCATTTTTATTTATTTATTTATTTTTGATTGAAGTTTGATTTGGAGGATAAGGTGATTAATTGGGAAGAAAATGATGGGCTCTGAGAATGAAGAGGGAGCCCATCCTCTTGCTCCTAATGAAGAAATGGAAACCCTAGTTTTGGATGATCCATTATCATCTTCTAAATCGTTTGCTAATTATAAGAGTGCTTTAACTACTTTGTCTGATTCGCATAATAATCATCCTTTATCGTCCTCGATTGTGGCGGAACCTGTTGATTCAGATCCGTTGTTGTCTCCTCTACACGAGGAGGATCAAATTAGAAATAAAGGTGTTGATTTTAGCTCGCATTTTGAGGATTCTGATTATTCTGATGTGTTTGATAGTCCAATTACTGGGGGAGTTAATGGTGGGGGTGCCAATGGGATTGGGAGCCCGAAAGTGAATTCGGGGAGCAGTTCGGATTCATTGAGTTCTTTGGGTTCTGATTATTTGAATATTAAGGTTTCGAACCCCCAGAAAGAGCATGAGTTATCGTCGAATTCGATTGTTCCTGGGGGAATACTTATGTGACTTATTTGATCACTACAAAGACTAACATGCGCGGGTTTGGTGGGTCGGAGTTTAGCGTTAGGAGGAGGTTTAGGGATGTGGTGACGTTAGCAGATAGGTTATCGGAGTCTTATAGAGGTTTTTTTATACCTCCTAGGCCTGATAAGAGTGTGGTGGAGAGTCAAGTGATGCACAAGCAAGAATTTGTTGAGCAGAGAAGAGTGGCTTTGGAGAAGTATTTGAGGAAATTAGCTGCTCATCTTGTCATTAGGACGAGTGAAGAATTGAGAATGTTTTTGCAAGTGCAGGGGAAGCTTCCCTTGTCCACGAGCACGGATGTAGCATCAAGGATGCTAGATGGGGCTGTTAATTTACCAAAACAATTATTTGGGGATTCTAGGAGTGTTGTCACTCCACATGAGGCCGTTCAGCCTGCTAAAGGAGGAAGGGATTTGCTGAAAAAGTTTAGAGAGCTAAAGCAGTCTGTCACAAATGACTGGGGAAATTCGAGGCCACCTGCTGTTGAAGAAGACAAGGAGTTCATGGAGAAGAAAGAGAAGCTCTTTGATTTCGAAACCCGTCTCACAGATGTTTCTAAACAGGTCATTTTGCATTTTCAACTTCTTTTGTTACTCATTGGTTTATCAAAATTTCATTTATAATGATTTACAGAAGTCTTCCTTTTCTAATGCTTGGCTATTTAATTATTCACAGGCTGAATCTCTTGTCAAAGCTCAGCAAGATATGGGAGATACAATGGGAGAGTTGGGGTTATCATTTATCAAGTTGACGAAATTTGAGAACGAGGCAGCAATTCTCGACACTCAAAGGAAACGTGCTGCTGAACTGAAGAACATAGCAACAGCTACTGTCAGAGGCAGCAGAATGTATAGGGAGTTAAATGCTAAAACAGTGAACAACCTGGTATCTCCTATTATGCCTTATGATTAATGCTTACTGCAGTTTCTGTATTTCTGGGGTTTTGCTTGACAATTAATTTTGGACATATAAAAGCTGTCCTCTGGTGCCTATTTACTGACTTTTGCAATGCATAAACTTTATCTAGAAAAAATCATTCCAGTTGTAGATTTTGTACAGTTAAAGAGCTTAGAATTATGCTGATAACCTGCTTGTTTGTGTGTTTTACAGGAAACCCTTCATGGATATCTTGGAGCTATGTTAGCTGCTCACAATGCATATTCAGATCGTGCAAATGCGTTGTTGACTGTTCAAACACTTCTATCAGAGGTATCCTCTTTGCAGTCGAAGGCTGACAAACTTGAGGCTGCATCATCCAGGGTCTTTGGTGGTGATAAGACCAGAAATCACAAGCTGGAAGAGTTAAAGGAAACCATGAAAATCACTGAAGACTCGAAAAACTATGCAGTCAGAGAGTATGAGCGAATCAAGGTATGGAATCAGTCTGAATCATGGTCCAAGTTAAGTTGCTCATTGGATTTAAATAATTTCCATATAAACTAGCATTGCATACAGCTGATTGCATGTTGTATCTGTAGCTTGTCGCTTAACCTACCAGCTTTGCATGGTGCCCTTTGAATCAAACATCTTGCATTCTTATGTGGCTTCAGCTATTTAACAGCTTCCATAATTTCTAATCATTCCCCCCTTTAGATATATTGAGTGTATTTCATGATTTCTTTTGTAAAACTACCGCTTCTAGTGCATTGCAGCAGCGGTCTTGCTGATTGTTTCAGCAAGCAATGCTTCTATTCTGCTTAAATATTTGTGACAGGCTTGGCCTAGTGGTGAAGAATTTCTAATTGATGCTCTATGATAATGGTGGTTACCTTGTGAGAAATTTGTTAGTTTTGCCCACTTTGATTCAATTTGGAGTGTGGACTTGTAGGTAGTAAAGTAGGTGTTGTAACCATTGATGAAAAGTAGTTACGATTCTAAAGGACTATTATGCCGTAAGGTGGGGTTGGAACCAGTGATGAAGAAAAGCAATGAATTTAAATTCACTTTGTGGTCCTGTTCTGGAGAAGGACGTTGTTGTAGTTTATCTATCTGGGTATGTTTTTTGTGGTCATGGTTGAAAATTGAAATTTGGAATTCTCTTTGTGGTCTTTTACTGGAGAAGCAGGTTACAATTGTGATGTTATTTATCATTCTATCTAGTTACGAATCTTACGATGCTCTCAGACATGGTGAAGATGGTACTAGGGCTGGAGAATTAATGGTTTCCAGAGGCAAATGTTGGCCATTGTCTCCTTATGTACCAATCATTGATGAGAGTTATAATTCTGCAGTTGAAATTTTTGGATTGACCGATGATTTCTGAAGCTATAATCTATATCACTAAGAATCTTGGTGAAATATGGGGGTTTGTTATTTTAAAAGATGTTATTGACTAATTATATTGTATACAACAGACAACACTATGTGGCCCCTTTGCAGTTTGATGATATTTTGTGTTCTGATTTCTGATCTGCATCTGTTATGTTTGTCAGTAAGATCTACAGTGGCTTTACTTTTTAATGGCTTGTTTAGTTAAAGAGAAGGTTATTCATACCATAAAACACTATCCATGTGAAACATGCAGTCTGTGGGTTTTTGGGATGTCACAGCTTAAGAAATTTGTAGAGTACACCGTGATAGTCTAGAGAATTTCATTACATCTATTTAAATTGTTCGGCTTGTGTCTCATTTTTAAGTTTCCAAATACTCAGCCCAGTTAGATATATGCTCTCATTTTAATACTCTTGTAGCAAATTTGTTGGGTAAATTGTTTGTAGTATTACTGTTTTCCTAACCATAATAATTGTTGAGACTAAAACAATGCTGGTATATCTGCAGGAAAATAATAGGACTGAACTTGAACGACTCGAAAGGGAAAAAAATACTGATTTTCTGAAAATGTTGAAGGGGTTTGTAAATGATCAGGTAGGTCCTGTTTGCTCTTCCTTGTAATGTGTAATTTTGATTTTGTTATATTTCTTTGTAGAGTGTAATGATACTCTGTTTTATTACCCCTTGTCTGTCGTGCTTTGCATGGGATAAATTAGGTTTCAGAAACTCAAAATTTATCACTTGGTGCCTATTTTGGATTTCAGCTGCACACTATATAGTCATACCCTCCTCGTTGCTGAGAGGGTATTTTCTTGAACCCTATGAAAAGGTACAATCACTTTAGTAACTGGGTGGGATGAAAGTAGCCTCTGATATTATTGAGAAATATAATTGCTCCGGGAGATTATTTCTGATTAGTGGGTATGAAGCAGAAATTTTTTTGTGGGGGGAAAATAGTTCTTTCGGGGATGCAAATTGTTTGAAGCAACAAACTAAATAACCTTTGCGGATCCCCTAGGCTAATTGCTGGCGGATACAGGAGATCAATAAATCAATCAATTAAAACCTTAATCCCATAAGTAGGGTTGGCTATATGAACCACATCTGATTATTCCGTGTACTCATCCACAAAAATCTTCCTCCTCCATCCCGTACGATCCAATGTTTCATCCTCATGCAAATCCATATACTTCATATTCTTCCTAACTCCTTCCAATCAAGTCATTTTCGGTTTCCCTCTCCCTCGTTTAACCCCTCCATGGACTCACTCTTCCACTCTTCGAACTGGTGCACCCTCGGGTCTCTGTCTTACATGCCCAAACCAACGCATGCGATTTTCAGCTTAGTTTGTTTGCAATGCCTGCCACACCTACTTTCTTGCGAATAACCTCATTTATGATTCTATCTCTTAAGAGTGTTCCCGCACATCCACCTTAATATGCGCATTTCTGTAACCTTCATCTTTTTAATGTGCTCCTTCTTAGAAGCCGAACATTATGCACCATAAAGCAACACTGGTCTTATGACAGTCTTGTAGAATTTTCCTTTCAACTGTAACGGAATGCTTCGATCACATAACACTCCCGTGGCCGCTCTCCATTTAAGCCACCCCGACTTAATCCCGTGGGCCACGTCTTGAACAATGTCACCATTCACTCATGGTCATTCTTTTCCATCCAAACTCGCCACTTCATCACTTGTCCCCCCCTCTGAGTACCAAAGCGACATACCAAATATTCAGTCTTACTCCAACTTAGCTTAAACCCTCTAGATTCCAACCTTTGCCTCCATTGCTCCAACTTGACATTAACCCCATCTTTAGTTTCATCCACCAAAATGACATAATCTGCAAACAACATCACCATGGAACCTCATCTTGAATTGGTCTAGTTACTTCATCTAGAACCGTTGCAAAAGGAAAAGGGCTCAATGTAAACCCTTGATGCAATCCAATTGTAATAGGGAAATCTTTTGTCAACTCTCCACATGTCCTTACATTTGTTAACACATCCCGATACATATTCTTAACCAGGTCCACGTACCTTCGTGGGATACCTTTCTTCAACATTGCCCACCAAAGTACCTCTCTTGGCACTTTGTCATATGCCTTCTCCAAATCAATAAAGACCATATGAAGATCCTTTTTCTTTACCCGATAAAACTCCATCATTTGTCTTATCAAATAGATTGCTTCCATAGTAGATCTCCCAGGCATAAAACCAAATTGGTTATCCGAAATGCTTGTGCATGCCCTCAACCTATGTTCAATCACTCTTTCCCACAACTTCATAGTGTGGCTCATAAGTTTGATCCCTCGATAGTTTTAGCGTCTCCTTTGTTTTTATAAACCGAGACCAAGGTGCTCATCCTCCAATCTTGCGGGATCCTCGTAGCCCTCTATATCTTGTTAAAGAGGTCTGTTTATCAATCAATACCAAACTTACCCAAACACCTCCACACCTCTATCAGGGCCAACCGCCTTCTAAGGCTTCATCTTCTTCAGTGCAATCTCCACCTCTACTCTTCTAATCCTCTGCACATACTCCATGTTGATTACTTCATCACTCACGGAGGTATCTCCTGTCACTACTCCATTACTTCCATTAAACAATTCATCGACCTGATGTCCTCCTCTTGTATAAGGACAATTTGGTTCTTATCTTTGACACACTTTACCATGCCAATATCCTTCCTTGCCTCTTGTCTTCTTTGTGCCATCTTATAAATGATCTTTTCTCCCTCCTTGAAGTCAAGTTTTTCATAAACCTCTTGATAAACCTTTTCTTTTGCTTGTCGAACAGCTGCCTTTGCCTTACTCTTAGCCTCCTTATACGTTGCAAAGGTTTCGTCACTCCTACATTTTCCCAAGGCTTGATAGCTTTCCCTAATTACTACTTTCACCTCTTCATTCCACCATGAAGTATCTCTCTGCATCGAAGTTCTTCCCCTTGATTCCCCTAAGACCTCTTTGGCCAAGAGTGGCCAAATCTAGTTTACGTTTAGGAGATAGATGCTAAATTGGGAGGTTCATATGGCTCTAATAGCTTCGACAACGGGGAGCTCATATGGGTTACGTTTAGGAGAAAGATGCTAAATTGGGAGGCTCTAATTGTAAGGGCCTTTCACTCTTTGTTTTCAGAAGCAGTTTGGTCCTGTAAAGAAATCCTCACCTGAACAAAGCAGCACATGGATGAGGGGCTGCGAAATCTTGGCCAGATCATCTTTTCTTTGTTTGCTGTATCAATTATCTAATGATTATTATTTAGAGTGAAAGTCTGGGACTCATGGAGTCTCATAATTAGAGTTTTAATTCTCACGACAAGTCTTGAGAATTTGATTCAACATTGGATCTCACAATTAAATATAGAGAAGTGTTTTTTGGAATCTTTTGATCCCCGCTTACCATTAGAGATGTAAAGACCATAATTTAGAGGAAGAGGTTTCTTCTGGTAGATTCATTGTCCAAAGCATGATTGATAAGTAGCAACTGGCAAGTAGTACAGAGCTACTAGTTCATTTTTCAAAGAAGTCAACAGATGACCATGCATGTCCCCTCCTCTTCTCCAGGGTCATTTTTGGGTACTCTTGTAGACAATCTTCCTTAATAAAGATGTATTTTTTTTTTTTTTGGCTGCTGCTCTGATTGCAGTCTGTTTTGAGGACTACAAATGAATAATCTTCCTCTCATTAATACACAAAATACCCATTTGTTTTGAGATTGCTTTATACTGATGTGTGCTCTGTTTGTCTCTATGTCCAACCAGAGCTTGCTTTTGTACCAGCCTGATCATCTTTTTTTTTCACCTATTCCCTTCCACTTTGAAAGGACATTTTTTTTCTTCAAATGATAGTGGATCAGGGGATGCATGTAATCATATGAGTGGATTATGGAGTATGTTATTGATCATATTGATGGCCTGGTGGGAGTCGTATATTACAGAACTAATGATGTGGTGTTGATGGTATAGGCTGTAAATGATTTTTGGGATGTTGAATGGCTATATAATCAATGTTGTTGCCCTTTTGCTTTTCATTGGGGATTTGGGTGTAGCTGGGGGGTGGGGGAGGTTTGTACAGGGCTTTTGAAGTTGCTTTTGTATGGCGGGGGTGTGAGGGGAGCCATGGTGGTGATTGTGCTACTACCCTTTATTTTTATAGGCATCAGAAGAGGAGAATTGCTCCTGTTGTTGAAACATGAAATTAACCTCTCTATCACACACACACACACACAATAAAAACACACTCAGAGAAACATATAGAGAGTACAAGAAAATAGTTGCATGTAGTATCTGATTTATAAAAAAGTTATATACTTGTATTTGAATTTCAGTCACTGATTTGAATGACTCATTCATAACGTGTCTCTTGTTCTTACATCAATTTATTTTTTTGGCATTTAACTGCCATGCGAAGTTATGGTCTGAGATGATGTTTGTTGTTGTGATTTGAATAGGTAAGCTCTGCTGAGAAAATGGCTAATCTGTGGTCGAAGGTTGCAGAAGATACCAGAGGATATGTGAAAGATAGTTCCTAAGTGTAAGAGTATATAGCTGTAACGCAAAAAAGAGTTTCTTCTTGTGTATTCCATATTTTTTCTTCCTACTGTCTAATCAAGGACAAAGCAAGTTCATATCACACACAGAAATGGGAGTCCACTATATATAGCTTTTAGGAACTCAGTTGATGTGTTCACTGGAATTTGTTCTGTAAACCCTGTAAAAAAAAGTTCCACGTGGCAGGATTTTTTTTTTTTTTTAGCCTGATTGCATTTTGAACATCTGACATACTAATAAGAAATTACAAGGATTGCCTGATTTTCAGCAAGGGCATTCTGTTCAATACTTCAATTCCATTGTTTAACTTTCAGTGTTGAGATGTACTTCGTATATTGTTGGTAGATGATTAATCATGGATTCGTTATTGCCTAGCCTTTTCTTCCCCGTCATGAAGGGAAGTCAAACACGGAACTCATATTGTGACTACGAGCTTTGCTATTTTCTGTACAATGTATATCTGACTTAGAATGTCATGCAGGGAAACGATTTTTAGTTGAGTACTCTGAATGTACCTTATTTTTTTTACTATATTATTTTAGATATTATTATAGAAAGAAATGTGACCTAATATTATATGATGGCTCAACTCATTTTTTATAAATGATGTTTTGCATAACAACTCTTACATCTAATGAAGCATACATGTACTAATACCCTCATAACTGAGAATCATTGAGATAATGAGATCTGAAATCAGATTTTAGACTATGGAAACAGTATCACGCATAGAGGCATGAGCTGATGTGATCGAAGCAGCATTTGCAATAGAAAAGAAACTGGACGAAGAGCCTCCATCTTGTTCGTCGAGAAATAGATCTGCTGGATCTCTGAAAGCACCGTGAAGACACACAATAGCCCCACTAATTAGTGTAGCATAAATCAGCAAAGATGCAACACTCGTAAAGAACATCACTACAATTGTGGTGCTCACCAAGATGGCTAGTATTTCACTGTTAGATAGTGTGCGGCCAAAGATGATCAATGGCTGTTCAGATGGTTTAAAGAAGTAAAAAAAGATCCAAGCAGAAAGGAGGAGTAGGAGAGTAATGAGGGAGAGCGGGTGAGACAGTAGAAAGAAAGCAAGCACGCCACCGAGCAGTGTAAGATAGTTGATCCCGAAATAGGAAACGTTCTTACGGATCCTTGTTGTGGCATCTGAGATCGAATGAGGCCGAGAACATGCAGCATATTCAAAGAGTTCTGACAATTGACGTTGTCGGGAGTATGCATGGTAGGTCGAATTGCCAATGCGAGAGATAAAGGTGCGGAATGGGGGAGATAGAGAAACACTCTTTGGAATCTGGATTAACAGAGGATAGGACATGGGGATATGAATATGATGTTTCAAAAGCAAAAACTTGAGCTAAGACTTGTAGATATGATGTTTGAAGAATAAAAATCTAGAAGTAAAGTTGCAAGCAATTATAATCTTAAAAGATTGCTGATTAATGGAGGAATTATAACGTGAAAAAGTCTTGAAAATGGTTGATTGTAGAAATGGTAACTTATCTCCCTTTGCTTGTGGCATCAGTTATAGAACTCAAATATTGCATCTACATCAGTATGAAAGCATGCATTTAAAAAGGTTGACCACTGCACCAACTTGCATATGTTGCTTCAAAACTTATAAAGAGACAATAAGCAAAGATGTTTGGGCCAACTGTTGTGCTATGGTGCATAGGCCCAATTTTGATCCTTGGGTTGTGTCATAAGATGTTTGGGCTTTTGAGCCTACCCATTGATATTTATGATTAAGGCTTTGAGCTTCAATGCTACTTTCCTTTACAAAAATAGTTACACGTATCTCCAATGCACACATTGTATTAGGATTGTCCTAAACACGTTGAAGGAGACCTAGATTTTGAAATTAGCCTTAAAGTTAAAATTAAAAAGTTTATGTTTAAATTAAAAGGGCCTAAGGCATGAAAATCTAGATAATGTGACTAAAACGCAATGAATATCAAATTTTGAGACTGTTTAAAATAAGGATCAGCATGACGATCATTTTAAAATGCTTTAATCGACGACCATATAGTGTACTATGTCTAACTACATAATAGTAAAAATAATAAAAATCTAATATACTAAAACTAATTGTTGAGGTCCTGGGTTCTTTCCTGATTAGGCTATGAGACAATAATTTGAAAAGGTATCATATAATAATATGTATGAGTGGAGAATTTCGGTCTAAATTTTAAGATTTAATCTCAAAAAGTAAATTGTAACCGTGTATAGATAACAAACTTAGTAATTGTACATTCTTGATCTAAGAATAAACTAACACGATTACTTTGTGACGCAATTTTCATAGGGGAACAAGAATGGGAGAATTAATTAATTACTATGGAGTACTATAAACAGATTAAACACATAATCATCTAGAAAATGCTGACTAAGCAATCATATTTAAACACCACATTATCCAAAAACAAGAAAACAACGATAAACTTACCTTTTTACACGGCCAACAAAAACACCAAAACAGTGGGAAAACTCGAAAAAACAAAACCAAACTCCAAACACAAAAAACCAAAAAAAAAAACTGTCCCTTTCTCATTTTCCTCACACTTTCCTCTTTTTATTTTTATTATTCTTCCCCAATTCCTTCAATTTCCGCGTTCATCTTTTCAATTATAAACCCTAATTTCCACTATCACTTTGATTATTCTACTACCACTAACATCTCACTTTGAATTTGTCCGAATTTCCTTTTTGTTTTGATGTGACCAAATTTTATTTTATTTATTTATACTTAATCTTAATTATGGCTGATAACAACATCAATGGAGAAGAGAAATTGATAGCAGTTGCACGCCAAATTGCAAAATCTCTCGGTCATTCCAATTCTATGACCGACGATATTTTCAACATTTTCTCCACTTTCGACGGCCGATTTTCTCGCGATAAATTATTACCGCTTTCCGACAATATGTTGCCGGATAACCACCCTAAATCCGTCGAAAAACCGTCGTCGGCGGTTGCTACCGTGGAAGAATGCTTAAATTCACTCGAAGCTCAGATCTCTCATTCTCTCTCCTTTGACCGTCCACTATGGTTTGACCCTACCGATTCCTCCGCCTTCCTCGAAGTTCTCGACGAGCTGATCGCAACAATCCGCGACTTCGCTCCTCTTGCGCGCGACAACAAGGCGCTCGCTGTGACTCTGGATCGCGCAGATGAGCTGCTACAGTCGGCGATTTTCAAGCTTGAGGAAGAGTTTCGTGGTTTGATTCAACGAGGTGCTGATTCCTTCGATTTGACTCGTGAATCGTCGGATTCCGACTCGGATGACGGCGGTGGTTACGGTGGAGGTTACGGAGGAGATGACGGCGGAGGTGATATTCCGGTGGCGCATCCGATGACGGATTTTAACATCGTTATCGACGCTTTGCCGGCGTCGACGATTAACGATCTCCATGAAATTGCGAGGCGAATGGTGTTGGTGGAGTACGGAAGAGAGTGTTCGCACGTGTACAGCGCGTGCCGGAGGGAGTTTCTAGAAGAGAGTTTGTCGAGGTTATGGTTACAGAAATTGAGCACTGATGAAGTCCAGAAGCTTCCATGGCCGGAGCTTGAGGATGAGATTGAACGGTGGTGTAAATCGGCGGTTTTCTCTCTCCGAATTTTGTTTCCTTCTGAGAGGCGTCTCTGTGATCGTATTTTCTTCGGGTTTCCGTCGACTTCTGATTTTGCTTTTATGGAGGTTTGCCGTGGTTCGGCTATTCAGCTGTTGAATTTCGCCGATGCGGTCGCGATTTCGAGCCGGTCTCCGGAGAGATTGTTTAAGGTGCTTGATGTTTATGAGACTTTGAGGGATTTGATTCCGGAGTTTGAGATTTTGTTCTCTGATCAGTACTGTGTTTTCCTGAGGAATGAAGCTGTGGCAATTTGGAAGAGGGTTGGGGAAGCAATTAGAGGGATTTTTATGGAATTGGAGAATTTGATTAGGCGTGATCCGGCGAAAAACCCGGTGCCTGGTGGCGGACTTCATCCGATTACTAGATATGTGATGAATTATATTCGAGCCGCGTGTAAGTCGCAGCAGACGTTGGAGCAGGTGTTTGAGGAGGAGAGGGAACGAGGGATGTCGGGAATGAGCTCGTTGTCGGTCCAAATGGCTTGGATTATGGAGTTATTAGAGAGTAATTTGGAGGCGAAATCAAAGACTTATAAGGATGCTGCTTTGAGTTCTTTGTTTATGATGAATAATGGGAGGTACATTGTGCAGAAGGTGAAGGATAGTGAGCTTGGGTTGTTGTTAGGGGAGGATTGGATTCGAAAACATAGTGTGAAAGTTAGGCAGTTTCAGATGAATTATCAGAGGAATACTTGGAATAAGGTGGTTGGGGTTTTGAAGGTGGATAATGGAGGTGGGAGTAATGCTAATGGGGGCCAGAATTCGAGGCCGTTGAAGGAAAGATTTAAGATGTTCAATGCTTACTTTGAGGAGATATTAAAGATTCAATCTTCGTGGGTTGTGTTTGATGATCAATTGAGGGAGGATTTGAAGATGTCTGTTATTCAAAATCTGTTGCCTGCTTATCGGATATTTATTGGAAAGTTCCAGAACTCTGCAGAAGCGGGAAGGAACCCTGAGAAACATATCAAGTATAGTGTCGAGGATGTTGAGGCTCAGATTAACAATGAGCTGTTTCGGGGTAATAGTAATGGTGGAAGGAGATGAAAGATGGTGGTGACTTGATGAGCAGAAAATGTTGTTTGTATCTTTGTAGAACAGTGTAAGCAAGTTTGTATTGGTTTAGAACAATGTATCAATTTATGAAAATGTGAATTGAAATGGTAGGTCTCTTCCAAAATTTTGGTGATCAATTAGTTGTTTCCCCACTGTGGAGTGTAAAATTTTGGCGTGCTGGTAGATTTTCCACTGGGGTGTATAGATGTGTGATTTGGCCCTTATGTACTACTTTACCTTGTGTGAAAGCCACATTTTATTCTATCAGTTTCTGATTTTCACAAAGGACTTGATCATTTTTGTACGATTGTGTATAATTGGATCTGTTTGATTATGTAATGTTAGCAAGAAACTGCTCTTCAAAAATTAATTTCCTACTTGCCTGTTATTACCTATTGAACTTGGAAGTCTTTAAAGCTTGCTTTCTATTGTATTTTCATGTTATTGTAATATTAAATTATCTAACAATAATGATATACTGTCTTGGAACTACTGTAAGTGCTGTCAGAGCATTACTTCACCGTACAAGCTGTGAATCCGTATGCAGAAAGTCGAGGGTTACAGAACAGGTAGAGAGATGCTTATTTGTTGCATGCAGATGGATATCTCAGTTGAATCATCTCTCTTCTACTAATTTGTCTGAAATCTGGAGCTATAAATCCTTTACATTATGTGTAACTTGAGTCATGTGTGCTGATTTTGTAGGATCTTACCACTAACAAAGTACTATTTCGAGGTACAGTATACACATCGGAGATATGGGAATGCAGAACTGTGTAACTTCAAAGGGTCATGTGCCCAACCTTCTATTCTCGGGTTAGTTTCCACTATATTGCCTGTATAGTAGAAAGTATCTGCATAGCCAGCTGTTAATGTCACTTGATTTTGTTTATCATTTGCTGAAGTTAACTAGATTATTGTATGTCCAGTTGCTTGTAAGTGGATTTTAATCTTGCAGACCATGTCTCTTGATGCAAAATCTCCCTTTTTAGCAGTTGATCCCCATGATGTGCTGCACCTATCATATCAGAGATCATCATATTGGACAAAAATTAGATTGTGCTAACAACTCATTCAATTCGGGATTTAAATTCAATTGCTAATTGCTCTTTTAGCACCAATGACTTGACTGACTTGCTTGAAAGACTAGTATGATCAATAATGCCTTTGCTGAGGTATGATATGACCCGAGAAGGCTAGTATAGAGTAGTTAGTTAAGTATCATAAGATATGCTTGGTGAAGTGCTTTTTGGAGAGCTTTTAGCTTATTGAACCTATTAGTGGTTTGACCATTATCAAAAAGCTAATTTTAGTGTTTGGTAAAAAGCTTATTAAAGATCTGTTTGGACTCAAAAAGCTCTTTTTGTAAATTCTCAAAACATGAGCTTTTTGGAACTAGCTTATTGAACATTTAGCTTATTAGTTGTTTCATATGCTAAACAGCTAACAACTAACAGCTATTTACCAAATACTTTTACACAACCATCTATTTACAACCAGCTAGTCAAACCAATTAATACAATCAGTTAGTCAAACCAGCTAATTACCAAACAGGGCCAAAATCAATCTTGTGGGTGAGGTGATCATGTCAAGTAACTAGGTTGTAGATATTGAATTCTGGTCTACAGAAACAGGTGTATTTTGAGAAATGATTTATGAATTTGTCTTAAAGGCCAGTCATCTGATCCCTGTACATGTTTGATCCCTTAAATTTTGAGGCCCCGCTGTTGTTTGTGAAGGCAGATTAGCCAACTGGAAGCAAACATCTATTAGAGCCTTAGGCTATATAATAATCTTATGACACTCTAGGCCTAGTTTAAGCGATTGGTGAACCCCCTCCGTCTCCCTCGCATCATATTGCATTTCACTTGCTTCATAGTGCTTCTAGTATTATTTACTCTTAGGAATGTTCCTTTCTCGACTAGTTAGGTTTAAGGCTACCTACGTCTAAACCACTCAAATGTCTCCAACAGAACAGCTTGCACTCAATTGTGTTAGAAAGGATTGGATCTCATTTTGAGATATTGAGACCACTAAAGAAGTCTAGACGTCAAGTATATGAGAAAAGGATGATTGTGCATTTGTGCCTGAGCCTCTATATGAATTTTAGACTCATCTCTCTGTCACAATCCCTTGAAATTTGGTACCTTTCTTTGCGTTACCTTTATATGCTGAAGATATTAAGATTTGGGTGGAGTATTATTATTGTACCCTAGTCATGATTAGCAAAAGAGCGAAGATATCTGGTATAGTTTCTTACACGTGGCCTGCTGGTTAGCGAGTTCTGAGAAAATTCAATCCTGTATATGTCTGTACTCTGCAGCCAGATCTATTGCTTGAGTTCTGATACTGTGGTGCATTATTATGTTAGAGATTTCTTGACCTTTGTCTTTCTGATATCTAAGTAGCTTCTGGTGATAGATAGCTTGAATTATTTCCTCAGTCTCAGAGCCACTTTGAAGTATACCATTTTGGATATTCCCAGAGTTGAGTTCAAGTTGGGATGCACACCCAATGGCTCGTTTTCCCCTGCCTTTGCATCTGCACCCCTCCTCTTTTTTCTTTTCTTTCTGCTGTGGGATATTGCTAGTTGACTGAATCTTCCAACGGTAAGGATATTGCCCTTTCAAAATCATTATATGTTAGATATTTGAATTGCCTTTCTGACTTTTCAAAACTGTACCTGGTTTTATGATTAGCTTCCAGCCTTCCACACAGTAAGCATTAAATCTCTTATATTTTTGGCAGCAGCTCAGACCAGATGTATTATGTTTGTTCTTTACTAGAATGTCTAATACCAAAATTGGAGTTTTTAGGCAGTTGTCTAATGCTATTCAGTGTTTTGCTTTGGCTAATGAGAACAGTTGTATTAATTCAAGAGAGATATTGAAATGGTATTTTCGATGTATTTCCAAAAGATGAAATTATATGTATTCATAAATCTATCTGCATTCCTTTTTAAAGAATCTGAGAGGACATGTCTTCATACAACATTACATAACGTATGAAGATTTTGAATATTACAGAATGTTAGGAAACAGAAAACTTGGGATCATTAATTATCTGAGGACCAAGCTCTTCGAGCAAAGAATCATGAACATACTGGTAGGCTGCTTCTGTGGGATGAGCACTGTCCCAAAACACAAACTCTGTAGCATTCTTACATGTAGGTGTTAATATGTTGCAAAGGCTCCCTGTCTCAATATATCCTGTCCCGCAACATCCTCTATCTGTCACTTTGAATCCTGTTACAGTGTTAAAACAATATAACATCAGCTTATAATTTTATTACTAATATTGTTTATGTAATATTTGGTCTTCATGTTGTCTTATATTTTCTTACCATTCTCTTCTGGATTTTTTACCAGGTCGCTAAATGGTGTGTATACGTCTGCATATAGTATCCGAGTTCCTGGAAGTGAAGCTTGTGCATGAGGTATGAGTTTCTTTAGTTTCTGGTTATATAACATGGCATCTGAATTCTGGTCCTCTAAACATTTCCTTTCATTTGGGAGTTTAAATCTTGCTGTCATTTGAATCGGAAGACAACCTATGGGAGGTAGCCCAGTTACTATTATTGTACGGCATCCGAGTTCATGCACCTCCTGCAGTTTCAGATTTTTGAGAAACTAGTGTGTTATTGTCATGTACAATTATAAGATATTGAAATATTAATTTGAATGGGTCATTATTAGTTGTTAAGTTTGGGCCAAAGAAAATTATCTCTAAGCTATAGAAATTCGTATAAATTGTTGAATCAATTTGAGCTTTATTCCTTGTCATACTTAAACTTTTATAGTTGATGTGTCATATATTGGTCAGCTACAACCTGCAACCTGTGACACAGCATCTATGATTGTTTTAGCACACACGGAAAAGAGAATGGATGGTGTGATAGTAGAAGAGATAAAAAAGATTGAATATTTGGGTATTAATATAGAGACTTTTTGGTTATAGTTCTAGTCGATCCCGATAGTGTAGTGATTCTATCCTTCGCGGTAATATGTTAATTGGTTTGTGTAATTTTGTAAGAAAAATCTTAGGGTGTCAATGTTTCTGCAACTACGAGTATATTCTCAAATATGTGCTTTTCTCTTCAAATTTCTATTACCACTCAACCATTTTAGATGATTATATCTGGTTTTGAGTGAGAATGGAACTTTTTAGAGTAAAATATATAATTGGAGATGAAATTGTATTATCATGTACTTTGACATGAGATACGTTTTCATTGCAAAATCGCACTCAAACCTATTACCATTACCCTCTGTCCGTTTTATGCCTTTTTGAATCTGTCATTGTATTTTTATGGGAAAGGAGGGAGTAAAGAAAAGAGTTAAAACCTCAACAAAGCTCTGCAGTCTTTGGAGAACAAAATCTTGGTACTCATTTATATCGTACTGCAGTCTTTTAGTAGGCAGGTCATAGTAATTGATCACAAAGTCATTTATCCCGGAATTTATAACAACTATAGCCTTTCTTATGATCTCCTTAGCCCTCTTTTCCCCTACAATCCTTGTAACTCTCTCTATATACTTTTTGAAGTACTCAACCTGCTTTGACATTGGGATTGCTTTGGTTGTCTTACTCGTCAAATCATCAAACCCAGACCCTGCAGACCCAAAACACACACCAGTAATCAGGTCCTTGTCTGAAAGATGGGGATCCAGAAATGGGGGTACGCTCTCTTTCAACCCTAGTGTATCAGCCAAGAAATCTGGGACAAGTTTCCCATTCGAGAAACGACCGTTTGGTTTATGGCTAGGAAAATCTCTACCGTAAGGAGGATGATCAGCTCTATTTGGTGATATAATGGTATTGATGAAATTGTTGTTGCCGGTGTCTACGGCTGAATCACCAAAAACGAGGATCGCAGGAAATAATGCTTGGGCTGTGACATTAATATTGGAAAAAGCTTGCAACAGTATTGTTATTAGGAAGATGGAGTAAAAGTTTGGAGCCATGTTTTTGGGGTGTTGATGTATGGTGTAGATTTTAGTTAGTGGGATGGGAATTTATAGAAAGAATATACCCCGTAATATATTTTCAAGAACAAATGGCAAAAATTGGATAATTTTGTAGCTTTGAAGAGATTATTCATCTAAATTCTATAAGCAGATATAGATAACTTAGTTTATGTGTCAAGATATAAAAGGAGTAAGCAAAGTAACATAGATTTAATTATACTCTGAAGTAGCAACTCGTTTAGGCCCTTACTCGTGGCCTTGACCTAGCGCAAAATCTACAGATTTCTCATTTGGAGGTCGAGGTCCAATGGACCTCCTATCTTGTGTGCAAATTTTGCAACAAGCTGAGTTAGGGAGAGGAGAAAGTGCCCATGATATTAATAACTGCAGACCAATGCTTAATGATCCTAAATTCCTAATTGGACGATTAGAGTTGCTCACATATACAGGAAAGGAAACCATGCGGCTATTGGTTGGCCAACCTCGGAGTCCCTCAAGGGATTCGTCTTAACATCTTTAGTTTAGTAATCTAGATCTTAGTAGAATATTATATGAGGATACTCGAGATGTGGTCTTAATTGCCACGTCTAGTCCCTCAGTTTCCCTTCCCCTAAATTGTTTGCTTTCCTGTGTTTTCATTTCTTTCGTATTGGATCTTTTCCTCAGTTGAATTAAAAAAAAAATGCAAGTATAAGCTGATAGGTTTGGGTTTTGATTTAGTGGTAGTACTAGGTTAGTCCCATGCGATGCATGATTTAAACAATTTTTTTTTCTTATTTGTATGTAATACGTATCTAAAAAAAAACATAATAAATTTTGTGCCTTCTTATTAGATATATTGTGCTATAACGAAAGATATGATGTTAAGTACGGAGTATTATAATCATATATTATACTATATACTTCATAAATTAAATAAAATTTAAAACATATTTCTAAGATGTTAGCATTAATTTACTGGTTTATCTTTCATTTAATTTTGGAAAATTGGCTTAAAATAATCCCAAGAATTAATGATGTGTGCAAAATAATACGACGTCAACTATTTGCTATCAGCAATACAACCTTTTATACAATATGTGCAAAATGGTACGCCAACCATCAAAGAAGGTGTTTTGGGGTATTTTGATGTCCTGCAGGAGAGTTACAATTCTGGGACTGGTATCCTTGCGCCTGTACCTGCAAAATAACGGAGACTCCTTGTGGTGGGAGCTCCGCCTCCGACGGTCAAGTTAGTACTTGTTTTAGGAGTAGGTGAATGCGGAAAAGTAAAGGTGGGAGATCTGGTCCCTCAAGGTGAGGAGTGATCAATGAGTTTTGGCTTTTCTAGGTGATAGTAATTACTTGTTGAATCCCCTTTAATGAGGATTAATTAATGTATTTATAGCCTTGGGAAGCGTGCCTAATTCTAGGGTTTTTGGTAAACCCTAGATCTGACTGGGCTTCTCCCGGGAAGTGGGCTTAGGTGGCCTCCTTCCAAGCTGGCAATCAATAGGCCACATGGCGTGGCTTGACTGGTCCATGGTGGACAAATGGCCGGGTGCCACGTGGCAGGCCCTAAGAGGTCCAAATGGAGGACACTTGGTAAGACCTAATTGGTCCATGTGGCGTACAATGATTGGGCGGGGAAAACCCCCTAATCAGAAGGCATCCTAAGGAATATTCCGTCCATACTCATTATTATATATATTTTTTAATTATAATTATTTTATATTAAATATTTTTTTTTTCAAAATGCATTTTACGTTAATAATTTCCTCCTACCCAAATTAATAATATCCCGCCCTTTTGTTAGGCTAATAAATGAATTTATGTAAAGAAAAAAATTTCTACAATCAAACAAAAGTAAACAGGGTATTTAAATGCTTTATTATATTGATATAATTAGTTTCAAAAAATGTTTTAAAAACCAAAA
Source organism: Chenopodium quinoa (assembly GCF_001683475.1). NCBI lineage: Eukaryota > Viridiplantae > Streptophyta > Magnoliopsida > Caryophyllales > Amaranthaceae > Chenopodium > Chenopodium quinoa. The sequence continues at coordinate 9,462,006 of NW_018743920.1, read as the reverse complement.
TTAACATAATATTTCCTTTTTTTTTATACTTACAACAAACCTTTTTTTTGACATGTTAAGCTATTTGAAAAAGTGATTAGACTATATGTAAGCGGACAAAGTATGCTATAAATTAAATTTAAATTGTAGCAACTTAACACTTTCATTTTTACATAACACTTTCTTCTTATTGGTGATAAAAATTTGTTGATTAATTTGTCCGTTTATCTAGTCTAATATCTCTCTTAAAGTGTGTTATGTCAAAGTAGTGTGTTTTATTGTAAATAAAAATAGAGGAATTATGTATTTTGAAAAAAAAAATTTAATAATTAATATTAAAAATAGTATAATAATGAATATGGACGAAATACTCCTAGAGATACCTTCTTTGATGGATGGTATACCATTTTACACATATACTACAAAAGGTGGTACTGCTGAAAGCAAATAGTTGAGGTTATATTATTTTTCACACACCGTTAATTATTGAGATTATTTTAAACCAATTTTCCTTTAATTTTCTTTGAAGAACTAGTAAAGAATGAAAACCCTCCAAAACATACCATCACTATAATGTATAGAGTGGTAGGAGATAAAAAGTTTCTAGAAAAATAAAATAGTCCAGCCACCAATTTTTTATTTTATTTTTAATCCATGGAAAATTATGTAGTTAGTAATTTTAATTATAAAATATTTTAGGAAATATGCAATTAATCTACTAATTTCAAATCTTTATTTATCTTAAAAAAAAATGATGTTACCAACAGTTTTGGAGGGAATTTTTTTTATGAGAAGTTAACACTTGGATAGTGATGATGTTAGCGGTTATTACTTTAGTTATATTTATTTATTTATAGATAGATTTTTTTTAGAAAACTTGAGTTTAATCATCACCTTGTTGGGCCTGGGCTGACTTGGATGATTTTTTTGGGCCTGGGCTGACTTGTTCTGTTATATCTTTTCTCAACTCCCCTTCTTGTTCACATGTTGGGCTTAGGCTGTTTTTTTTTCTTTTTCTTTTTTTTACACACACAATCTCTGTGGCAACCATGTCACACTCACCAAAAAAAAAAAAAAAAAAAAAAAAAAAAAAAAAAAAAAAAAATCTAGCCACCAATTGAATGACCACCACTGATTAGGACACTACTGCCTCTTTTCAAAATGCATCTAGGCATGGAATCCATGGTAGCGGTTTTCACTTCAAAAACAGTGATTCACTGATAATAGGAAGGAAGGTTCAAGAAAGAGAAGATGGTAATAGTCTGCATGTTGCTATCTTGTAGAGCCAGGGGCTGATCAAAGAAGTTCTAAACTTAAATGTAACATTAATTCATATAGATAAAGAGTTCTATTTTATTCACCCTTCAAGTGACTTGATCTCTCCTTTACAAATGGGGTTCAGAATGAAGGTTACCTCTCAAAAATATTCCCAAGAACAACTTAATCTATTTTTTTTTAACAACGGGCGTTCCAATTGCATCGTCAAAGGGCCATATATTATGGATCCACCCCTAGGCGGGGTTGATAAACTTTGGATTCTTGACAACTTTTTCTTAAGAAATTAGCCATAGGTAGTCTTAATCAATACACAACACTACATTGGATCTATCTCCATAGATACAACGCGACATTTTTTCCTTAACATTGCAAAACCGGGGGTAAAAATTATACTCTGTATAAAATAAGTTGATCTATAAGAAGCCAAAAAGGAGTACGTGTTAGGTGTAAGTCAGAAAGATGATATCTATGTGAAGTAGAAGTTGCATGATTTTCGCTGGCTCACTCGTGCATTACAGGATTTGGTAGGCGTGGTTACTGATTCTATGTACTGCACCAAATCAATGGCCGGCTGCATGCATGCATACATGCGTGCTTCATCATATATATCAATTATTTCATCAACTTGGTCAACTAACCTAATTGCATGTATGTATGATTAGCTTAGCTTAAGACATTCTCATATTTGCATAAATAATGGGTTTGATCTCGAAATCATCATATTATAACTGTATTTTAATTTGTTCAAGAAATCAGAAGGATAATTATTTTGGATTTTAGTACAATTAAGCTACATTTCCAAGGTCTTCTGGCCCTAGAAAATCTCAATTTGATCTTTTCATTTGATTTGATTGAAAAATCTATTGTAATTTTGATGCTATATGCACAGTGACAGATTTTATTTATTCCCTTTGTTAATTTTTTGTTGTATACGAGTAATAATTCTATATATTACCAGTGTAGTTCATCAAGGTATAAGTGTATAATACAAAGTTTCATTGATTGGTATTTGTCCTATTCGTATTGTATAACATGTAGGCTTGGATTATACATTTCACCTGTTCATGTTTACAAGTTTTGAGGATCATGTGTTCATGCTTTTTGGATTTTGAAGTATCTTATAAGATCTAATTATTTCGTGCAAATTTATCGTTGAATAAACAACTCGTTTGCATTGGTATAGATTGGAGCTGAGTTGGACGAAAATAGGAGTACTGATTGAAGTTCCTTACACAATATTATTATCTAACAATAATGAATTCTTTCGATTCTTATCTTGATCAACTTAACTAAACCTCCTTGTCCTTTAGATCGATTATAAAGGCTTACCCTCGAAGGGTGCTTGACACTGTATATACGTACGTAATTGTTACTAATTAGGACATACACACGTACATTTATGTAAGTACCCTACATTTCTTATCCTATCATGAAGAGATTTTGAGGGGGGACAACGGACAAGTCTTATCGGATGATATATGGATGATAGATGATCGAAGAAGCGTGGGGTCTATGAAACATGGGATAACATGATCAATGAGCTTCAATTCAAGCCTTGAGCTAATTGAATGTGTCGGCGTTGTAATGTATACTTAATTCTAGGACCCCCTGCTCTTAATTAGTTTTCTTGGAGCTTTTAGTTTCCCATGTGCCTTGTTTAAGGCTCAAGTTCGTTCATCGTGTATGCTTAAACAACGCATGTAGTAGTAGTAGATGTACCAAATTGTGATATTTAACCATTCAATAATTAATGTTATACACTTGTAATGAAATGGTTACCCAAAGAGGCTAGAAGTACGTATGTATACGGATGATCAGATTGCTTGATTTGACGGTATTAGAAGTTGAACTACCCCGTTGTAAAGGCTAGCCATTGAATTGGATGCGATAAATTGTTACATTTTTAAGGAAATTGCTTTTATACGTATTAAGTATCAATCAAGGTTGATTACAATACATGAATTAAGTGGTAATCAATCATCAATCAATAATAATAATACCAATTGATTGTTGGTGCAGTGTTAATTGGAGCTGCATTTGGTAGGGAGGAATGCGTGTTCGATCCCCCACAACAACAATTGGAAGGGGACTGGAATCGAACCTAACCACTTAGACTGAGACCCGAATCCGGATTAGCCCAAAGGGTGAACCGGTTTCCATGTCATTTTTCCAGCTGCATTGCCGGCGTAGGGTCAGGACGGGCGAAAGGTTATCGGTCAGGTGCTTTTCCATCGGTATTTAGGTAGTTTTAGGGCGTTTATTGGACAGTTTGTGGGCGAATTTTAGGCAGGTTTCGGTCCATTTTTGGCGGCTGTACAGGCGTTATTCCGGCGATTTCCAGGCCCTATAGGTCCTTTGGCGGTATCTCGGCAGCGATTCAGGTTGCAGGCGGTTATAGGCTCGATTTTCTGGCGATAATTCAGGTGCGGTTTTGGGTGAAATTCAGGCGTATTTGCTCTATTTTCTGGCGTGGTTCCACTTTGTTTTTAGGCGTGATTTTGGTAGGTTTTTAGTCGTATTTTCTGGCTGTTTTAAGGGCTGTTTGGGTGCGTTTACATTTGCGGTTTTTGGAGGCTTTATTGCTGCGGTTTCTGGGTAGTTTTGGGGGCTATTTTGCTGCAGTTTCAGGCAGGTTCTACGTCCTTTTTCTGGTGCGTTTTTGGTGCGAATTTCATGCGGTTATTGGGTTAGTTTTTTTGGGCTGTTTTCCTCTCGAATATTGGTGCTGTTTTTTGGTCAGTTGGTGCAGTTTTTAGGCAGTCAGTTTGGTGCAGTTTTGGGGTGATTTTGGTGCTGTTTTGGTGCGAATTTGATGCTTTTTTTGGTGCAGCTTTGGTGTGGATTTGGTGCTGTTTTTGGTGCAGTATTGGTGTGAATTGGGTGTGTAGTTTTGGTGCGTTTTTGGGTTGTTTCAAGTGTAGTTTGTGTTTTGCTATATTGCTATCTTCTTGGGGCAAGTTGTGGAGGGTGTTATGCCTCCTTCTATTCGCTTTCATTGCCCGTTTGTGGGTCTTAATGGGTGTCTTGATGGTGGGGGGAATGGGCTCACTAAAACATGTTTGATCACTCATCTCCGTGACCGTCATTGCTGTGCGGATGCACGGGATTTGACCCGCAACTCTCTTACTTCTGATTTGGCTATTTTCTGAGAGGCGGAGTCAACCTTTCGTCGTATGGGAATTTGGCTTTGTGGGGAGTGTTTCAAGACACATATTATTTGTATGAAGTGTTGACATGGTCGTGGTTCTGATGATATTGTGGCCCCACTTGATTTTGGGGATAGTGTTGTTTGGTTTGTTCTTTATGGTTTTCCTAAACTGCAAGGTCCGTCTTCGAAGGTATTTGTTTCTAGTGTGCCTCGTGAGCCTCATTTTGCTTTCGATGTTGCTCTCCTTAATAGTTTGCTATCTAAGCGGTTACGTTCGGTGAAATCTATCCCTCCTAAGTGTTGCTTAGGTTTTTCTCGGGTTCTCAAAAGAGCGCTTGATAAGGTGATTTGCAAGCCTGATGACATCTCTTGTTAGGTTCACTTTCTTGTGTTTCCTCTTTGTGTCCTTAAAACCTTTTCTCCGAGAAGTAATTGTGAGTGTACTTCGGGTGTCAGGCGACAACGACAGGAAGAGAGTATCACCGCTGCTATTCGTTCTTGGTGGTGAGCCTGGTGGTTATGTGCATCTTGTGCGGGACACGTTGGCTGATGTGTCTCCACCTTTGTTGGATGCTGATGAGGACCATGATTTGTCTGAGCGTAATATTAAGCAATGTAAGAGAAAGATTTGTGATGGACATGACACTGTTGCGGTCAGGGTTCTTTTGTCTTAAGGTCTAGCCCCTTAAAATGATGCTACTCTTGCGGATTTACAAGCTAAGCACCCTTTCTTTCCGGCTCCTATCTTATTGGATATCCTCGTTGATCATCACCTTATTGCTACTCCTGCTGTTGTTTTGGACCAGATTAGGGTTTTTTGTGTGGTACGTCATATGGTAGAGACGGCTTGCGTGCTCAACACCTAATGGATTGCTTGAGTGGTGTTGCAATTTCTATTTTGGATGAGTTGGTGGACCTTATTACGCAGGTGGTTAATCTCTTTCTCGCTGGGAAATGTCCTACTGAGTTGGGAGAATATATTGTTAGTGTTCCTCTCACACTGCTTGTTAAGCCTGGTGGTGGTATTAGGCCTATTGCTGTGGGTATCGTTTGGAGGCGCTTGGTTTCAAAGGTTGGAGTTGCTTTAATTGGTCCGCGTCTGGGAAGCTATTTAAGAGGTCTTCAGTTTGGTGTTGGGGTGCCGGTGGGTGGTGAGGCTATTCTTCATGTTATTAATCATTTGGTTGAGGCTCGTGGTGGTGATGTTGGCCTCTCTATAATGCCTTTAATTTGGTTGATCGTATGGCTTTATTGCGTGAAGTCCGTCTTCGTTGTCCATCTCTCTCGCGTTGGGTTAAATTCTGTTACTCTTCTCCAGCCAGGCTGTTTTATGGGGAACACACTTTATGGTCATGTCAAGGAGTATAACAAGGTGATCCTCTTGGTCCTTTGCTTTTTGCTTTGGTTCTTCATCCGTTGGTGTGCCAAAATCGAGATTCTTTTGACTTATGTTTGCAAGCTTGGTATTTAGATGACGACTCTATTATTGGTGACACCTTGGTGGTAGGAAAGGTTATGAAGTTGATTTTGGCAGAGGGACCTCGTCTCGACCTCCATGTAAACGTTGAAAAAAACGGAAGTTTACTAGCCCACGGAGGACCCACTGGTAGCTGTCTCGTAGGTGTCTTTCCTCCAGATATTGCTCGTCCCGTACACGGTGTTAAGTTTCTTGGTGGACCTGTCAGTGCGGATTCATCTTTTAGTGGTGAGCTTGTTTCACAGAGAGTGTCGAAGACCATTGTACTAATGGATGTTGTTGCTAAAGTTGATGATCCCCAATGTGAGTTATTACTACTTCGTGCGTGTAATGAGTTTCAAAACTCTACTTTGCTATGCGCACTTGTCCTCCTCTTCTTTTTGAAGCGGCCTAGATTTCTTTTGATGTGGCCCTTCGAGCTTCTTTGGAGCGCATTGTAACTGCTTTCGGGCTTGATTTTGGTGATTGGCAATGGCGACTTGCCACGTTATCTTTTGCTTATAGTGGACTGGGTGTTTATTCAGCGGGTGATGTTCGGCACTATGCTTTCCTTGCGTCGCTTTGCAGTCTTTTGGTCTTCAGGCTTCGCTTCTTCGCTATTCTGGTATTGTTAGTCATGGACCGGCCTTCGATGGTGCTCTTAGTCTTTTTAATAGGACCGTGGAGACTGACTTATGAGTAATCCTAGTGAGATTGCTGCTCCCAAACTCATGAAGAAATTGGCAGATATATATTTCATGAAGGTCACTGCATCTGCACAATCTACTTTCTCTTTATCTCCGCGTCAGGTTGTCTTATGGAAGTCCCAACAGGGGGATTACACTTCTGCCTGGTTGTGAGCGGTACCTATATCAGGTTTGGGTTAGACTTTGAATGGTAAGACTTACCGTTGTGCTCTTTGTTACCGGTTGGGTGTTTCTTTGTTCTCCGTTTCGTCACCGTATTCTACTTGCTCAAGGGTTTTTGATGGGGATATTTATGGGGATCATGCAGTGTCTTGTGCTAGGATGGTGGGTATTAAACAACGGCATAATGTTGTTCGTGATACCCTTGTTGATATTTGTTTTCGGTCTGGGATTTCTGCAAGAAAGGAGGTTGACGTTGGGTTGACTAGAGGGAACGACGGGGCTCTTCGAATAGCAGATGTGTTGCTTTATTCCTAGGATAGAGGACTTGATGTATGTGTTGACTTGACGGGGTCTTCTCCTTTAACACAATCTGGGTTGTCTGACTTCGTTCCTGATTGTGTTGTGTCAGTTACAGCTCAGCGGAAGCGGAACAAGTATGGGGCGCGTTGCATGGCTATTGGCTATGGTTTTCTTCCTTTCTCCTTTTCTTCATCGGGGGAATTAGAGAAAGAAGTTGCGTTGTTGAAGCGGGTTCAGGCGTTCGTTAGAACTCAGGACATTGGTGCTCGTGCAACTGCTCACATCTTCAACATGATCGGGTTCACTATAGCTAGAGGGGTGGGGGCCTAGATTGTATCTCGGCTCCCCACTAATTTCTTGTAAATCATTTGACTTTGTAGGTTTTGTTATTTTTTAATAATAATAATAGTAGTAGTAGTAGTAGTAGTAGTAGTAGTAGTAGTAGTAGTAGTAGTAATTACCGAAGTGTTGTGCTACCGGATGGGTGTTCTATTGTTCTCGGTCTCGACGCCGTGATCTGCCTGTTCTCGGGTTTTTCCTAGGGATATTTTTGGTGATCACGCGGTGTCGTGTGCTGGTATTGTGGGTCTTAAATATCGGCATAATGTTGTCCGGGATACCCTTGTTGATATCTGCTACAAATCTGAGATTTCAGCAAGAAAGGAAGTTGACATAGGGTTATCTGGAGGGAATGACGGGGCCTTTATTCCTTGTTGATATCTGCTACAGACCTATTGATGTGTTACTTTATTCTTGGGATCGTGGTCGCGATGTGTGTGTTAACTTAACAGGGTCTTCTCCTTTGACACAGACGGGGCTATCTGACTTTGTTTCAGGACGGGTTGTGGCAGATGCGGCTCATCGAAAGCGAGTGAAGTATGCAGCTAGTTGCCAGCTGATTGGATATGGTTTCATTCCCTTCTCCTTTTCTTCGCTTGGGGAATTAGCAAAAGAAGGTTGTTGCATTGCTGAATCGGGTTCAGAGGTTCTCGACGACGCAAGACATTGAGACTCGTGCTGCAGCTCATATCTTCACTAGGGTAGGCTTTGCTATAACTAGAGGAGTGGGGGCCCAGATTGTATCTTGGCTTCCCACTAATTTATTGTAGGTTGTATGACTTTATCTGTTTTTAAGATAATAATAATAATAATAATCTATTAACTATTACTAAAACAAAACGTTGCTGACGTTATCACTGTCCATATGTCACTCTAATAATAAAAATTTACCCGCCTAAATGCAAGGATGATGTCATCTTTTTTTTTTGTTTTGTTTTGTGGAGTTATCATATTTAATAATTTGGAAATTTGAATATTAGAAGCTTCTTCATTACAACTACAACCTATCAATTTATCCTTGAAAACTGAAATAATTTTAAGTAGCACACTAATAAATAGACTCCTATATTTAAATAGGTATCAGACGACGTTGAACAGGAATTATATCATAATTTTGATAAAAATCTAAAATTTTAAAAGTACAAATATTTTTGTACAAGGTGCATAATTATTATTTATATTTATCCATTTTTTAAAAAACTGTACAAATTATAAAAATAGATTTTATATAAACCGTGCATCGCACAGTTCTAACCTAGTAATAATAATAATAATGAAAGACACATCAGCTATGATATGTGTCCTCCTGGTGTGTCCTTTTTTTTTATTTTTTTTATTAAGAAAATCTATTAATTAAGGAAACAAAACATTTAGAAAAATAATTTTTTTTTAATACATATTTCATATTAATGTAGTAATTATTATATTTAAAATAAAAATATTTTACAAATTTTTCTAAAAAAAAAGTTGGGCAACTATAAACCAAAAATTATATTTGAATAATTTGTTACCTGTTTTACCTCAAGAAAAAAGATTGTTCTTATTTTTTTCCTACTTTTTGTTTTAATTGTGTATTAGAAGCTACAATTAAAAAATACAAATATCAAATTAACCTATCACATACTTTTATTATTTTTCGACTAATTAATAATTACAATACTTATCAATCAATAATATATAACTATAGATCATCCTGCATGGCAGGGGATCTAACCTAGTAACAGTGTAACACTATTTGGTTCATTACAAATTGAATTCACAATAATACACGAAGTAAATCTTCTCACATGAGGGTCCATCGCACTTAACTTGGGTGGATACTAGCTAGGCAATTTAAGCCCATTCCTACATGTTGTAAAAGGGGGAGAATTTTCTAAGAAGTTGCATTGCTTGTATTTTTGTCAAACAAATTACTACAGGTTTTCAATCTTATTAGGAATGTTTACTTCATGCCCTACTATTTTATGAATCAAATTGTACATAGGTGTACTCTATGATCCTTATATTATACAATTATATATTACACGATCAACATGATTATTAACTTCGAACTCATGGTATAACCTTTTGTCCTACATACATTCATCCTACGATTTTCATGGAATAACTAGTCATCTACCGTAATCCACGAACAAATAATTGCATGCAAAACAAACTTATTAATTATATCAAATTACCACTTATAAGATCTTGAGCTTAAATAAAGCAAAGTTAATACGAAGTAATAATAACTTAATTAAGTTACTAATCGACTAGCAGTTTGCATCTTACTTAATTAATGATGGAACTTATATGACAGCTAGAACACTAATTATAATTAAGCTAAGCACTGACAATAATATATATTAGGAAAACAAAAAACAGTAATCAGATAATTATGTACGTAATTAAACTCAATATAGTATACAAAGTGCAAATATATATGCAACAGTGATCAGAAAGTACTTGTATGAGTTTGCATGTACGTTGAAAGCATGACAAAATTGTGGTCCCAAACGTACGGTATGCAAACTATATGCTGAATGCTGATAATTATAATTTCTCTAATTCTGATCAAACGATATCTGTACGTGCAAGTGACCTTTCTGTAATGGAAAGTGTACAGTTAATGCTCATAATGCCGTACAAAGTAGTAGCAATTAAACTCTAATTAGGATGTATTTGTACGTATACGTACATGCATGTTCATTCTATCGTTTTGCATTGCTTCCATATGTTAGTTGTTTATTTTCTTTTTAATTTTGACGTTATTCTTTCCTTGATTATTCACTTATCCATGTGCTTGCATGAACTTATAACCTCATTTAGTTTAAAATGGATTTGAACATAATATACCTCGACTTATATGACTTTAATTAAGATGTTTAATTTACAGGCGACAAGGACAAATACTACTCCCTCCGTTCTTTATACATGTGATTTCGAAGTTCTTATAAGTAGATTGATTAATGAACAAAATAGAGATTACTGCTTTGTTAGTTATTTAATAGAAAATGACAAATGTGATTGCAATAATCTTGACATTAAACTGACATAAAATAGTGTATTTTCATAGGCTACAACAAGGTGATGAGAGAAATACAGTAATAGCCAAGGCACCGTACATGGAGTATCAAATGTTTATAATTTGATAGGCTTTTCGTTGTTTTCTTAAAAAGAAAAAGGGGCGGATGATGTTTTAGTTTAATTAAGGTCTTCAAAATAGTACTAGTATCAAGAAATATATATAACATTAAGAATGCTAATCAACATGTAAAAAATACTTTGTGCTTAGCTTATTATATGCGATCCTAGCTAAGAGAGTTAGAGGTATATACATCTGTTACTTAATATAGCACCTATTTTATTTATCACAGTCTTAAAGACACTTTTGACCATTAATATACTTATATACATATTTAAAAAAATTATAAAAACTTGTTTTTTAAAGCTAGACACTGAGAAGTATCTCATGATATCTCATATATACGATTAAGTTTTTTAATATATTAATGAGAATCTTTGGTCAAAGTTTTGACCAAAAAAATAAATATGGACAGTACACTATATTATGAGATAGAAAAAGTTTATCATGACCAGTTAAAAAAAAAAAAGGCAATGCAACAAAAAAAAAAAAAAAAAAATTAAAACCTATATCGAATATTAGGCACAATATCCAAAATCTTAACCTAAGCTAACTAATATGATTATATGAGTATGTGGTTACTTACGGAGTGATTGTTAGCCAGTGAACTCTACACATAAATATTTCCTCAACTTACCCACTATATACATTACGCTGAACTTATAGGCTCCAATTTCGGTACAATGTACGGATATTTGACCAAAAATCCGAAATATTCCATCGAATTGTGCAAATTATTTAATCATATAACAACCACCCATTTAATTTGGCACGTTAATAACATACTCAAGGCCTCAAAAATTACAAGAACCTATTCACAAAACTGACACATTATAACCCATAACATGTACCTAAAACCACGTTTACGTATAATGTTTTTGCATTTATTTCCAACAGAATACGCATTTTTATGTTTGTTTAATTTAATTGATTAAAAGAAGAAATAGACTCATCTGAAAATACGAGTCACTTGTATTATATAGTAAATTGATAATTTAGTTGGATTTTGTTAGGTGATTTAAATGATGAAATTAATAAAACAAGCTAGCTAGAATGCAATGTATTAGGCGCAGTTGAGAAATGGGTTGCCAGCGAAACAGTATCTAAGTTAGTACTCCTCTGATTTAGTATAGCTTTGCGTTAAAAGGGTAAGTGGTGGGAAATTTTATGTTATGGCAGGGTCTAGCTAGGAAAGAGCTGTTTAATGATAATGTGTTCTTCTTTTAGCTACAACAATCCCCATCTCTTTCGGAATCAGACCATTATATGAACACGTAAATGACATTGATATAGTATTAAAATCAATTCTAAGTTTCAATCACAATTTAACCTTTTAGTAGAGTCGGTCATTTGATATATATGATTATGTCGATCAGAACTTGTTTCTTTGATTTCGATATGGTATGACTATTAATTTACTAGATTAAGTATGTGTAGTATGCCAATCTCATATCGTACTCTTATTTATTTAGTCATGTTTATAATTCATATCTATCATCAATGAATAGACGCTATATTATGGGATGAAGGGAATACTTGTTAAAAATCTGAACTTATAGTATAAGGGAAAAAAAATGCTCTTTATATTATTAAATAGGGTTTTTGCTTACAAAATCTCTTCTTTTATTCTTATGCATACTTGTATGGCTATAATCAAGCTTACTTTTTTTTTTAAAAAAAAAAGTGTACTTTAAGTTACAAGGAACTAAGAATATGATGATGATGATTAATAATAATTCATTCAATTATTATTATAAGGTTTAAAGGATAGGTAATAGTATAATCAATTTTCCACCTAGACTTTGGTGTCAAGACAGACACTAACTCACATACTCACGTTATTCAATTATAGTTTCTTTCTGTTTCTTCGGTCCCTCGTTCAGTACACATTTTGTTTTCAATTAGGGTTCAAATTAAATTAAAACTTACCACTAAATTAGATTCTTTGATTATAATTTCAAACTCCTCGTGCAGATACCCTTGTTATTATTTTTCAATTATTTTATTGTTTTGTTGGTCTAAAATTTTTAATCAAATTTAGGACTTAATCTAAACAAAATTATAGTACCTAATCGGATTTAATTAAGGGCGGTGCCTAAAACCTACATGCTACGAAGCTTCGTATCTAGCAGCGGAAACATGATTAGAAGATATATATCTGTTGCTCTAACAAGATTAATTAAGTACAATTAATTACTAATTATAATTTATAAATATTGTATTGGCAAGTTTGTTGTTGATGTCTTAAAAGAATAGCCAAATTGGACTGTTATTAATCTTCTAATAGTACTGAATACATACATTTATAGTCCACAAATAATGGGAAGCGTACATCCAGGTACAATCATATGTTATCTTAAGCAAATATGTCATCATTGATCTTTTTCTACTACTTTTATGAGTAAACTCATTAAATGAAGCTTCGCAAAATTTCGGTCTGATTACAATTATGCTCTAATACAGGTTATATTAAGATATAGTGACATACTCTAAAGCAGGTTATATTAAGATAATGACCTAAATGAGAGTTGGGATAAATTCATTATACCACGAAAAAGAAAAAGAGAGAGCTTGACGACTAACTTATAAGTGTAGTGAGCTACTTCACCTATCACGAACCAATTAATTTTAGGATGAAATTCTACTGACTTGTATGTGCATGGCCGAGCTCTAAAACACAAGGGTTCGTTTTACCTATTTACAAAGTTGATACATGCTTGGAACATAATTCATCTTTACATATCATACAACTAATTAAACTATTGAACTTTAATGAAAATCTGGTCTTCGTTAATGTAGTATAAACTACATGCAAGTGATGCAACTGTTCATCAACTTGCATGCATGATTTGCATCTCCACGATCTCAAATTAAGTAAACATTAAAGTGTAAATAATTAACAACTTATACGACGTAATTATCGCCCGTACTTATGAGTTAATCACATAGTTAATTAACAAATCCTCGTGCAATCTAATTGAAAACATAAACAAATTGCATAAACAATGGAATTAAGCAGGGTAAAGTACCATAGGATTGTACTTGCTACGCGGTAAAGTGGTCCAAAATAGCAGGGAAGAAGTGGTCCAAAAATAGCAGGGCATTATTATTACTCGTATTATTATTGCTAAGGCAGAATATCTACTTCTATGATGATTCCATAATAACATAAAAATGTAACCATTAAATTCTAAACGTATAGTGCAATTTTTATCAAAAAAAAAAAAAACAAAAGAATAAGGCTAATTTGCATACATTTACTGCAAATTACAGTTGATAATCATGTGATTTCCACGTAAAATGATTGTAAAGCTTAGTGCAGTCTATAAAATACAGCAAATACTCGGTCTCGATTAATTTTCACATCTAGATCGGAAATTTTCTTTTTGGATGGTTGTGCGAAATTGCTAATGTATTAGTTTGGCATGTTTTGATACTACAATGTGAATGAACAAAATAAACAAGAAATGCAACGAGAGATTGCTCTGTTCACCTTATTTTAATTTATTTTAGGTCTAATAAGTTTAGATAAGTTCAGTTAATTTCATATTTGATAAGTTCAGGAAAAAATAAATTTTGATAAGTGTTATCCAAGTACATACAAATTACAACTAAAATACGTTTTAATAAGGTTAATAAGTTCAAATTAGTTCAGTTAAGTGAAAATGATCAGGTAAATAGAACACACCCTAAGTTGCGTGGAAATAATTCGAAATATCAGGAAAAAACCATAACAAGGAATAATTATACTTTGTAATTCACTATAGGGTGTTTTTGAGACATGGAACTTTGAAAGGCACTCAAATAATATTTGTCAATGTCACTATTTTACTAATAAGAACTGTGAGTGTGTTTTTTTTTTTTTTTTTCAAACCTAAAGAAAAAAGATATAATAACGGTTAAAATGGTGTATGCAAGACAAAAAACTTTTTAAGACAAGAGTGTCGAATGCCCCAATAGGCCTAACACTAAGCACATTCATCAAAACTGCAATCATAATTCGCAAAAAAGGACACTATTTTGCACTAGCTTAGTGTGCCGCACTATGCATCAATTGCAACATCAAGGTTATGTTGGCCTTTGCATGCATAGTCGTGCAATCTCATGCATTATCTGATTTATAGATCAACTTAACTTTAATTTCCAACAAATACCATTTTTTTTTATCACTAGAATGTAGCTAAAAAAGATAACTTGTCCCATTAGTAGGACAACATATAGTACGTATAAACCTTTCTCAAAAAGTATTTTGCTTACTACTTACACTAATATTGTTATTTTATTAAGAAGTTATTACTGATAATAGATGTTAAATCCTTACTATTCTCATTAATATCCTAATACAGTGTTATATAGCGATAAGACGGTCTCACACAAATCTTTCCTTCTTAATCATCATGGTCTAACACCAAAGTAGGTGGTGCTATATCATTAGCAACCTAAACATTATCTAATTTTTTGTTTACATCATAAACAAGGCTGTCCTCTCTAATTAATCATTGTACCTAATTCTCTAATTAATTTCTGCCTATTTAATCTTAAATTACACTTTAATTTAATTTCTCTATCCTCTAAAAATGCAGTCTTAAGCTAGCTAAAATAAAAAAAAATAAAAATAAAAAAATAAAAATCGTTAGAATCGGCGCAACTCTGCCAATATTCGCGATTAATCGTAATGGGTCATGTTGTGTGGGCCACCCAACATGTTTCGCCAACTTAATTAAATCATAAACTTAATTAGCAAAAACAGAGCACCCTTTGTTTGTGTTCTAAAGTAATTATATGATCATGTGTTAGCCCCTAAAACTATGACAATATATAAATTTAATTAAAGATAGGTTTATTTCAGTTATAAGCTCAGCTGTGAGTTTCAAGGCTTGTCTTATCTAGTCAACTTCATTATTCTACTCTAAAACTATATAATATATTTTATATATTATATAATTATACAGTGGTTGTTATATTTTAGAGTTTTACCTTGCTTGAGCTGCCTTGATTAGGAAATAGTGTAAGATTTGATTCATCATCTCTGCATATCAAGAGAAAAGGCTGTATTTTGGGTAAGACGGCTATCTATTATGCTATATATCTTGGGATATATATTTGCATTTAATTTTGAAAATGTTTCTCCATATTTAAATTATTTACAATAGCTTATATTAATTCATAAATTATGATTTTTTAACAAAAGAGTTTAATTACCAAGATTAACCAAGTATGTATTTTTTAGCGTCTCATAAGAAGTTATTGCGAATCTTTTTTACCGACTTATTTGTAATTACGTAATGTAGAGCATGCTAGCTTGTTGATAAGATAATAAGGTTGAACCAACATTATGTTGATATGCACATGGAGGACTATGCTCTTATCTCTATAGGCATGTGTGATGCACGTGCTGTCCTGGTGCCATATAGATACGATTCTCTATTTCTATGCTTCGAGTTATGCATGAATAACCTAGATTAAGGATCACAAATAACTGTATTCTCAAATACGTGGAGAATTGTTTATTTTTTATCAGCTTGGGTAATGCAAGTAAAGTTATTTTTTGACCTTAAAAACATATTAGACAAAGTTTTAAACTCTTACCTTAAAAGATAAAAACGTAGCACATACTATTACATTAAAAAGTTAATTACTATTGCTTTACAACAAGGTTAATCAGAGATTAAATTTAATTTGAAGCATGACGGCCAAGTGGTAGTACTCCCCTTAAGTAAGCTTCCTAATCACCTAATCTGGTAGTTAAAAACTTCAACAACAAGGACAATAATCAAATTATTAGATGCATAAATTAACCAAAACATTATTATATAAAAATATAATCATAGCATACAGTTAGATCATATTATATTATTGTAATATAAGGTTGGTCCTCTTATATAAGAACCCTCTCAAACCCCCAGTTTTGAAACTCTCTTCATCACCACTTTCCACATCAAAAAATTCAAAGCTCCCCCCAAAAAACACCTTCAAATAAATTTTTATTTGATCATCCAAAAATATTTAAATTTCTGATAAAAATAAAAAATGGGAAATAGTTTAAGGTGTTGTTTGGCTTGTGTACTACCTTGTGGTGCACTCGACTTGATCAGAATAGTTCATCTAAACGGGTACGTAGAAGAGATCACAAGGGCCGGCGTAACGGCCGGTGAATTTCTTCAAGAGTATCCAAACCATGTCTTAAGCAAACCTTGTTCACAAGGTAATATGGTTAGGAAAATTATGATTTTATCCTCCGATTCTGAGCTTAAACGCGGTAGCATCTATTTCTTGCTACCGGATTCTTCTTTACCTTCTAAAAACCCGAATTCATCCAAGAAAAACAAGAACAAGAGTCAAAAGTCGTCGTTGGTTATTAGTCATGATCAAAATCTCCAAGACCAGGAGCTTAGTAAGTCTAAGAATATCGATAATGACAATGATAATAAAGTATTGAGTATAGATTTATCGAAATTAGAAGGTGGTCATGAAAATATTAGCAATGAGGTAGTTTGTGAAACAAATTTGAAGATTAAATCTAAATCTGGGAAGCATCAAAGGAGAAGAAGCAGCAGGGGTAAAAGTGGTATTTGGCAACCTCATTTGGAAATTATTACTGAAGATTTGTGATTTTTTTTATTAAATATATTATATCAAAATTTTATTCTCTCTAAACTCCTTTATTTGAGATTTGCAATTATATGCAAATTGCAAAGCCTTTCTTTTTTTCCTTGTCAAAAATTTCAAGGTGTTGAGGATGGAGTTATAATTTATTGTGGATACATTACTTTACATTACATTTTGGTTTAATTTTTCACCGATTGCTTTGTAATATTGGCAGCTTCGGATTTATTATTGTACAAGTAGTTCTTAAAGAGAGCTCAAAATATTTGAGCATACCAAAAGTTGAAAAATACAGAGTAGTTCGGATTTTATTCTTGGTTTTTTTTCAGAGTTAATTAATTGCGTTTTATGTATAATGTCAGATCATTTAACTCGACCTCACTTGAACTAAATATTCAATAACTGTCTATAAATTCAATAGTAGGAACAAAATCAATTCAAGTGAAGAAATATATATTATCAGTGATAAAACATCAAACGACACCTACAGTTAATTATCATGTTTAAAATTGTTCGCGACTTTCATGTGCTTATGGTAATAATTTCAAAGTCAAATAAAGCATCTAAAAATTTTGGTGGATCTATCTTAACTTGAATGCTTTGAATCTCAGTTTTATGTCTCTTACCATTTCTCCATTGTTTTCCCTTTAAAAATATGTATATACATTATTCAACCCATGATTGGATGTTTAACGTACCCAAGGCAAAGAAGACAGCTATTTTTGCAATATAGTATTATATTCGTAATTCAATTCGGTTGTGAGTCTTGTGACAATACATTGTAACTGAAACTTTAAATGCTCATTTTAGTTTCTTACACTATTTTTTTAAGACAACATAATGTTTAATTAATTTAACAATGCAAACACACTTATTAGCCAAATTCAGCCGTTGTTGACATTAGGCATAATAATTATGCACCAACCTTAGCTGGCTTTTGATTCCCACTGCACCCAACTTTTGAGTCATATTCACTACGAGTACAATTTTAGTTTAGGTGGTTTTAAGTATTTACAAAATTATGTGCACTCAAATAAATACATTTAAGTCTCCAAATGAGTAAATTGTTGCCATGCCAAATGATATTATGAGGAGTAAAAAAAAAAGGTACAATCAAAGTTAGGTGTACTCAGTAGACTTTGTTAATCAAGGCTAAGATCATAATAATTTCTTCATTTGCAACACAAATACGAAGTATATAAAAGTGATTATTTTATGTCAGCAAATTTGGACGATATAGTTGTGGGGGTGATAGTATTCCATATGTCATATTTGATTTCGCCTACGTCATCATTCATCTTTCTTGACTTCCCATTGTTAAAAAAAAAATACATATGTAGTATGGTACAAGTGCCACTAAATACCAATTCAACAAACTGTAAGCTCATTTGGTAATAAGTTTTTTACGTTAGATTCTATAGGTTTGAAGTTCGAATCGTATCAAGTGAGGATGCTTGGGGTAGTAATTCCCTTATTCTTCCCTCTACTTCGATTTACTTGGCCCGTGAATACTAAACTAAAAAAAATCATTAGGGTTGAGGTCTAATTAGGGACCAAGTGAATGTCGTTGTGTATATTTTGTCAACATAGTCATGTTAAATATAAATTCCTCCATGAAAGCATTTGAGTTCTGTGCTAGGCCTGGGCACGAACTCTGATACTCTGTACTTGTATAGTTTTGTTTTGAAAATATTTAAGTTCTCAAATCACATGATCCAAAATTTATGTATATTCATCTCTCATATTTTTTGGGATAGTCGAAATATAAACCTTGGTAGGATCAATTAGGTGCTAATGATAGCTAGTAATTAGATGACATTAATATATACATGGATATTTTTTATGATCATCAAAATTGTTAATTACTCCGTACAGATATTACTGAGGAGATAATATAGTGGTAGATGTGTAATATAACTCAGGAGTTTGTCTTCATCATTGCTTCAAATTTTGTGTTCCATACACTACATTTCTTCCATATTATTATTATCATACTTAATAATCAAATTATAATTATTCATCAACTTGAATAATACAAAGAATGTTACTAG
Organism: Chenopodium quinoa; assembly: GCF_001683475.1. Classification (NCBI taxonomy): domain Eukaryota; kingdom Viridiplantae; phylum Streptophyta; class Magnoliopsida; order Caryophyllales; family Amaranthaceae; genus Chenopodium; species Chenopodium quinoa. The sequence continues at coordinate 9,442,856 of NW_018743920.1, read as the reverse complement.
CATTATAATGTAATGATGCACAAAATGCACATAATACATGATACTGCCTATACATACATGTAAACGTGTGAAAGATCTATGAAATTTATCCAGCTAGCTCAAGTCATGGTGATCGAGCCCCTTGTATTTCCCTCCTGGATTGCTGTTGTATAATTGCTTGGAAGCTTAAGTGTACCTAATACCCTTGTTTGACAATCGATTAACTACATCGGGCTTGTTAATTATTTATTTTTATTTACAGGTAGTCGGTTGCAATATTACCTTCAGATTATCTTTGTTAAGGTCTTAGGATAGTACCCAAAAGTTGAGATTATTATTGTCGTCATATTCTGACTCTTTTTGTATGGGAAAGAAAAAATTATATTGATGCTTGATAAAATTAGATTGGTTGTTGGTAAATCATATACAATTAGACATGCATGCTCTAATAATTTTGCATGAATAATCACTCATCAAGCATATTTATTTTAGAAGCTGTTTGACTAGACATAAAACCCCTAATAACTAATAAGATTACTAGATAATTAATGCCATCAATTCGAAGATAAGAGATCGGATGCTAAAGTTTTGAATAATTAGTCATATGCATGGAAAGTTTGAAACAATTTTTTTTTAGGAAATGTTAGGACGGATTTTATATCAAATCGTTTTCCACCAAAGCCGAAATACCTTGGGTAAAGGGGCCCATACAAACTAATTCATAAACAATGGGTTAATATGATTGAGATGGTATTATTATTATTATTATTATTATTGCTTATAAAGTTGGAATTATTAATTAGCATAAATAATTTTAATTTCATTTTTTGAAATATATAAAATAAATACTTTATATTTTTTGGCGGGTATAAATTATATAAAATGAAGTTAAATAAAAACACAAAAAGTAGTTAAATAACGACAACTCGAAGGTATGATGTAATGCCAAACAAGCTGGCAAATCCTTTAATGGAAGTGAGTCTTCACATGGATTCAAGCTTCCAGCTTGGTCGCTCACTCTCAGTCTCTCTCCTCCACATAATTTCATAAATAATAATATATAATGTTTTGGCAATCATTTATTTATATATATCTACTATATCTTCATTCCCTAAAGCACAACTACGAAAGGTTTATTGCTTTTACCACTTTTACAGATCATATACAAGTATATGTTCACTTGTCAAAACTTGTTAAATCAACTATGTCAACTATAATTAATTAAAGGGGATGGACTAATAGAGTAAATTAAATCCGCTCTATGAAATACACATCATGTTGCATTTAAGGTTTACGGATCAGATTAGCATATAAAACAAATACATACATAAGAAGGATAAAAATTAGCGATTTATCGTCTACGATTACCTTAGCTTAATGTAATGGAATTTTTTTTTCCTATATTTGGAAATAACTTTCGACTAAAAGACAACGAGATGTAAATTGCTTGAAGGTTATTAAGATGTTGCATTTTACAAAGCATTTGAATTTTGTGCATTGGTGCAAACTTTTTTAAAATTGAAAAGTAATTATATTATAAGTTTCAATTGACATGATCCAAAATTCATGCGAATTCTTCAATTTTTGACTTATTTTAAATACGGAATAAAGGAAACGATATAATGTCAGCAAAAATTATTGAGTAATAGGTTTTAACGAAAAATAAGTTCACCTCGATTAGTAAGATTTAACACATCTAAGTTTAGCAAATATACGTGAAGCTCTAGAATAATACAAGTATATTATTTCACACTTCCTTCCATATCATATAATTACCTCAATGGATTACAGAATATTTAAAAAACAAAATTCCAAATAAATTAAAAAGAAGAAGGCAACAAATTAGCTTAGAAACTTTACCAAAGCAACAAATTAATTAGCTTACAATTAACATTTACCTCTACGTACAAGACTACAAAGTTGAAATAGATGATCTCTCGATGACAATCTAGGGTTGAGTATATAGAGAATGTGGATTAATCTTCAAGAAAATAAAGTTATGAAGAGTTTGTCATGAAGAGTTTACTCGTATTAACTTCTACACGTAATTTTCATGTTTAGACCTAAGAATATACTCTGTACTAACCAAACCGCGGTGTAATGATTAATATATAAAAAGTATCATCAGCTCATACCAAAAACTTTGATACATATGTATGTACAAGTATCAAAAAAAAAAAAAAAACAAACTATTTGTAGCCTTTTGATAACCATTGCTTTTGTCGTTGCAACACTAAAATTGATGTCTTGCCAGGAAAATCTGGCGCGGCGAGGATGTCTCCAAGGATACCAAGTTCTTGTACTTCACTCCATTGTTGTAAACCAGAAAGTTGAGGACTTTCTGGATTGTGTGATCTTCCTACGATGATAAGGTCAAAGTCTTCTGCAATAGACCTCAACATTTTTGCTGTTTGTGAGCCATCATGGACTACTTGCTCTGAGTAGTTAAATTGTTGTTTGATCTCTTTGTACTGTTGGATATCCGAAATTGTTGTGGAATCAAGCTCGCTAAGCTCGGTCTCACCTTCAGAAGTAACTAGTCGGATGACAAGCACCCATACCTTTGGTCCAGAGGCCATGCGCTTAGCATATGCTACCGCCTCTTGATCATCTGCTCCTCCTATGAAAATCACTGCTGCTGAGAACTGATTTTGCTCTGATTGCGATTGCACAACTACTGAGGTCATGTTTAAGGAATCAACTGTAGGGAGCTTCAATGTTCCTTTGTTAATGAAGATCCCTACAGAGCATGGGGCTCGTTCGAGCATGCTGTTGTTAAGGGTTCTCTGTCCATAATCCTCAAAGTCGACGGCTCCATCGAGAGTACTTAGCTTTCTATGGAAGGGTAAGATGATAAGTGATGCTAAATTGTTAAGTGCGAGTGTGCATATATCATCATGCATTGCTTTAGGTGGGGTGACTGCTGTAAAGAAGTGTATAAAGAGGTCTTCCATGTTAGCTCTTTGAATCAATGAGTTAAAAGCTGAAATCATATCTTCAGAGTAAGACATGTTTTCTGATGAATTTCCCTCCTGTAAGTCATGAGACATAAATATGGGCTGTGCTCTTCCGACTAGCTTTATAAGGTGTAAAACATCTACAATCACGTTGTTCGTGGCTTGGTTAGAAAGAGTGAGCAGATGAATGAATGCAGGTACATCATCTGGTTTTGAAATGCAAGTAAGGATGCGGAGATGAGCTTCAAGGTTGCAACTCACAATATCTCTGTTCTGATATCCTGCATACTTCCTTAGAGGTTGATAAAGGCACTTAACTATGATCGGTACAACAATTGCAACAATTATTGTGACAACCATTAAAATGGCGCACGTTGAGATTCTAATTAGCTGCCAAAAGTAGAAAATACCTCAAGTTAGGATTGAATAATATACTAGTATAGTATTTGTACCTTAGAATCAATAAGTTACGTACCTTAGAATCAATAAACATGTTAAAGATCCCAATTTCGACAATCCCTTTGGAGGACATAATGGCAGCGAGTGCCAAGGCGTCTGAGATTTCCATGCGATAGTACAATCCACACGCAAGGCAGATAACGATCTTTGTAGCGAAACCAGACAAAGTGACAAGGATTACACCATGAATGACTTTGTCATGAAAGTTAACTTTGAACACATTGGCCCTCATGGTAGACATTGTTATGAAAAAGGGCTGAAGAATTCCCGAGACAAAGGTGTCAAATTTACCAACTATAGCTGATCCCAGAGGCGGTCCATCTGGTACTGCCGCTCCTACAACCCAACAACCGATTATCACAAACTCCCCACTAATATTTGTTACAAGACCTCCCAACAACATCAACAAAAATATAGGAATCAAGTAAGTATCCTTAACGGGTTTTCCTTTAGGGGTCTTTTTTATTATTTTTTTCATCCATGGTCGAAGCATGAATACTACAATGAGGACAAACACAGAAAGTCCAATAACACGACGTCCAACATATAGAAGAACTTCATGTGTCTTCTCTTTTTGAAGAAGATCTACAGTATTAAGTATTCGTTTCAAGGCTAATGTGTGAGCAATACCCGCAATCTCACCAACAATCCCACAAGACAAAGCTAATCTACCTAGTTCAGAGTTAATAAGCTTCAAATCACTAAGAAGAACAGCAATGACAGGAAATGTAGACAATGCTAAGACTGATGCACTGGCTGAAAGTTCGCTCAGTTGCTTCTGATCACTGACTACACGAATAAATCCACCATACCAAGCCGCGACTGTTAAGCTCACAACACCTGTGAGAGTGGGAACTAGTAGTCCGATTATTATAGGTTTTTTACCAGTTTTCATGATGATGGTAAAATCTGTTTTAACTGAGATAATGAATATAGAAAAACTAAAACCCAACATAGATATACACTTCCATACTTCATTACTTGCCAAAGGAAATATGAATTCATGAGCTTCCTTCAGTGGCTTAATATGAGTGGTGCATATCTCCGGCGTCAAGACAACACCTGCCTATATATCATCAAAAGATAGTATAAGATCATCATCCGTGCAAACACTAAACAACACCAAGTAGTAAATTAAAAATAATCAGAGTTGAACAGTCTCAAAGCATTTCTTATGATTAACATACATAGTAATGGCTCCTATTTTCCCCCCTTTAATCTAGCTAGCTAATTATGCTACCTTACTAAAAAGGTCAAGCTAATCATCTTAGTACATTCATGTTTATATCATAGCGGGCTATAATCGAAAGGAAATTCATCTACTTGAACATGAGGGGTAAAGAAATTTTACAAAAAAATTATCCTAAAGTCACAAATTGATTCATAGCAAATTACCCTAAATTGTAAATAACTAGTATACATACAATAATGTTACAATGATATGGTAAACGAATTCGAGAGCATACCATTAATTGTGAAGCAAGAGGAGGAAGGCCAAAACGCTTGAAGGAGCTATGATGTATGGCTTGAGTTAGACAATAGACAACCAACATTTGAATCAGCAAGATTTTAGTAGGGAATTCCACCAAATGTGCTCTAGGGTACCATGGTGGTACTTTAAGGCAAACCGGTGACAACAATGTTGCATTCCATTCTTTCATGATGTAATTGTTAGATAACTGATAAAGCTCGAATAATGTTAGGCTCAGGATTACCGAGAGAAGTACTTGATAAAAAGGTTGAGCGCAAGCCTTGTTATAGGTTCCTCTCTCAGGATACTTACACACAAGGCATGCTCATGCATAATGTTTTTAACCCAATTAGTAGCCTCCTCCCTTCCCACCCCGAATGCAAACCGGGGTGGGACCCTTGACGATTAGGGTAGCCTTACTAAGCTATATATCTCTCTCAATTTTCTTTCTAATAATTTATTACAATTTGTAATTTTGCAATCCCTTTGACGAAAATTTTCCTTCCTTCTTTCTCTATGAATGAAAGAGCTACCGAATAAGAGGATTGTGGAAAAGAGAGAAAGGAGGATGACAATCACAGAAAACAAACAAGCGAATCCAAAGGAAAAATGTAAAATAGATTAGTAAATACAGCTTGGACATAAAATTGTTGGCCTTTATATAAAGTTTACTAAATTTGGGTGCTATAAAAAAAATTGAGATCATAACGAATGGTTTATCTTTCTAATCATAATATATAGATAGTTCTTTCTAACCAATGTTAAAATAAGTTTAAATAGGTAAAAATACTTTTAAAAATAATTTAAGTATGATATCGCATGTCTAAATATCATGCCATATCAAAAGTGATTATATGAACGTATTTAACATTCAAGCCAAAAGGTTTATCCAAAAATTCAATAAACAACCTGGGCATCATCCGGGGCACAAAACTAGTATATATATAAAGGTAAGTTTTTCCTGAGTTTTTAGAGAGCCACATAAATTTTAATTTTCTTAACGCGTCACGTAGGATTATAAATTTTAGTTATAGCCAATCAAATAAGAGATTTGTAAATTCTTTTAGAATTCAATAATTCAAATGCCACATAAACAAAATTGGCGAATGAGAATTTAAAATTGAAATTAATTAAATATAATATATTATCTTTTGAGATTAGGACTTTTATCAAAATATATAACGAATAAGAAGAAATTCACTATTTATTTTAAAATAAAAATATTAAATGATGTACTACGTACAACAAATAAAATAACAAATTTTATCACATAAATACAAAAAATATTTGTTCAAAAAATACAAACAAATCGAGTTATAGGATATTTATTAAAAGTTATGATTAATTTTGTATACATGAATATTAGAATTCTATCGATAAAATTCTACAACAATTTTATCTAAAAAATCTATCCAAAAATCGATTACTTAATAATTAATATTATTTATCTTCTACGTGGCGCTACACTTGGCGAAAAACTGTAATGCCAAGTGTCGCTGTCTCGTAGCCTGGCTGCGAGACCAGCTTTGTTTATTAGTGATATATATGATATGATGTCCCAACTTGATCTTTCTTACTTTATCATTTTTCAGTCCTCTAATGGTCCCCACTCCTTCTCACACCACTTTACTTTTCAATAAAATAATAACCTTATCTACCCTATTAACATATTATTTTATTAAACCACCTAAAACTCCATGCAATCTCATCTCTAGCCTACAAAAAACAACGGAGGGAGTATTCTCTAAAAATAACTTCAATTAAGTAAAAATAATTCCAGTTTAATAAAGTCGATAACTTTAAAGAACAAATATATGGAATAACATAGAATAAAAAATAATTTTAGTTCAATAAAAATAATTTTTTTTTAACAAATGGCAAAAACTAATGAAACCCAGGGGGTGTTGGATTCGACGTGTAATTTTGACATACAATTTTAAATTAATACCACTTTAAAAAATGAAATACTTATCTAACGCCCACGATATTCTTTAGAAAGATCTTTAACAAAAATAAGGTAAATAGAACAACACCTTACTCACAAAAATAATGTGATTTAAATTGGATCCCCAACTACTATCCCAATTAAGCATAAACACTTACTTTTATTGCAGACGCCAAACTCATATACTATTGCTACAAAACAGCTTCTAGACAAAGTCACTCTTTACATGGGTATGTACATTTCAAAGGAGGGGTGGGGAAACTCTTAACATATCAACAAAAATAATAGCTGTTGAAATTCTAGGAAAATTGTGTCAGGATTGAAATTGCAATTAAGGCCATTGTGGCGTTTAATATTGTCACTCATGTTTAAAAAGTTTCCATTACAAATAAGCAAGCAGACTATGCAAATTATGTTAGGAAACGTTCTAGCAAGCGTTCACGAGCAATTGATGCTCTTTCTCAACCAGCTTCTGCCAGGTTAGAATAGGTTAACTTAGTATGTGATTTGTATTCTATGCTGTGGAGATTCTTTGACTTAAGAATTTGTTTTCAAATTTGTGAATTAGTGAGGTAGGTGAAACCAGTGCACAAGGAGCTCTTAGAAATATTGGCAAACAATCAACGGCTTCAAAAAAGAATCCTAAACAACCCTAGGGAAAAAAAAAAAAAAAAAAGTAAGCACGCTAAACTGTCTTGTGTTTTTGGGTTTTGAAATATTAGTTGTCAGTGTTTAACTTGGGGTTCTTAATAGAAGCAAAGATTGCTGCTATTGATGCCTTAAAAGCAACAGGAAACCTTTTAGGAGCGGACTCAGTAAGGTTGTAACAACTTCATTATTTGACTATGTTTAATTCTAGACTGTGGGCATGATTTGGCTTACCTTTCTCTTTCATGCTTGTCTATTCAGTGAGCTTGGTGAAACCATTGCACAGGGTGCGCTGAGGAACAGCGGCAAAAAAACAAAGCCGAGAAAAAAAAAAGAAAAAACAACCTAAGAAGAAAACAATCAGTGAGTATTTTAAGCTGTTTGTTTCCTTTAGTTTTCCAAAATTCATAGGTACATGATTTTTAGAATTATGCTTACCAGAAGAACCTGCTGCTGCTATTGCTCCGTTACAGATGGATGCCCCTCATTATTGCATGAAATGTGGAGCTAAGAAATTCCAATACGAGTCCCTACACTTTTGTTGTGGCAATGGAAATGAATTGCCACCTGAACTTGAACGCCTGTTTACATCTCAGGATGAGGATGCGTTGCATTTTAGGCAATATGCTCGCTTGTATAATAACTTATTTGCATTTAGCTCTCTTGGAGGAAACTTTGATGCTAAGACTTATAAAGGAATTTATGTTTTCTTACTACATGGTCAAATTTATCATTTCTTACCTGATTTGCTTCCTGAAAATGAAGACCCTAAATATCTACAGCTTTATTTTTATGATGCCCAGTTTGAATATTTCCTGAGGTCAGGCAGGACATAGTTGACATTCTGATGCGGGTCACAAGTGCAAACCCATATGCTCGATTCTTTAGATCATTGAGGGAACTGGCTATAACCGAGACCACACAAATTGTCATTAATCAGAGCACTGTTTTAGATCAACGTGTGTACAATGCGCCTTCAACTGATTAAGTAGCAGCTATTTATAGTCCATACATTGTTGTCTCAGGCAAGTCAAGTGTTTCTCACCGGATATATCACTATTATGGATGCTATGATCCATTACAGTATCCTCTTCTATTTCCATGCTGGACCCAAGGTCTTCGGAAGATTTATGCAAATGCACAGCAATAGGCTTTAATGGATGTTAGCCCTGTTTCTTCATATGCTGTTCATACTGAAGAAGACTTGCTAAAAGAAGAGGCCAAACGTAAGTGCTGAATAATGGATTGCTCAAATTTTGTTGTCTAACACAGTACGTTATTCAGTTGATTGAAATGAAGTTGCAACTCAACACCAAACTACATTATTCCGCATTAACAATCAAGAAGGAGAGAGAACTAAAGAGCAATTCCCAATTACTCGGACCTTCTTCAAATTCGAAATTCGCCGAATCAACAAAACCCTAATTTCCGATAAAATTCGTTGCAGCTATAACTGATACTGTAAATTCTGAGTATATTTCCAATCAACTTCTTTAAATTCCTCCAGCAATTTCCCTTTTTTTCCCCCAATTTATTTATAATTTTGGAATTTTGTTTTTATCAATTTTGCAGGTGATGAACTAAAAGGGCCTGCCCTGCAAAATCAATGGGCTTCTTAGTGTGAATCTCTTGGCCCAAATTTATCCAGGCCCAAATAAGTTGGGCCTATTGGGCCTCCGTTTGTAAATGAAGCTGGCATAAATGGATAATGTTTGGAGCAGAAAACATGAATGATATGATGTGATGGTGGAAGCAGAAAGGCAGTGGACAATCTGGAGGAGATAAGAGGCAGTGCTATTTCTTTATTTGGTTTGTTTTTTTGGCTGTTGTTTTTCTTATTACTGCACGTGGTTTGGGACCCCTCTGAGTAGGATTTTTTCGTTACTGTACTGTGACTGTAGTATTCGTACCCTTATTACGTGTTGATTATACACCCAGATGTACCTAGATCGGTTTAGTTTCGAGTTTCCTTAACGAGAAATTAAATAAGATGAGTGGTTTTCCGTTGGAGTTAAATGACGAAGTCTACTTGTGTATGTCAACTAGTTCAATTGGTAAAAACTTTACGGCATTACTGCATTAGAGTTGGATAGTAGTCATAGTACGTGTCTCCATCTATCAACTACTTTAAATTTACTGTTAGTACTCCGTATTATGTTTGAGGCTAGAAATTTTAGTATGGTGTTCCTGTCATTTTTTAGAAGTTTCCTTCTATATAATTACATAAATAATTTTTGTTGTTAAAATTCTTTTAGTAAACAAAATGTATCCTTTTTAAAACCACTGTTCATTGAGGAATTTGTGTGGTGTTTGGCCTTTCTGGAAATCATAGTTAATTTAGTAGAAATTAAGTGCTTTTAATGAGTTCTTGTTTAAGTTGTTGGGAGAAATGCAAGATTATTTGTTTGTACTAGCTAGATGCCTAGATGAACCAAGTGTTAAGCTTCTTATACCTTCATCAGTTTCATGCATCAATTTGGGAGTTAAGCTAAGGTTAGAATTAGAATTATATAATCTTGTTACACAATCTTAGTAATCTGAATTTGTTACATGAAGGCATGTATTTCAGGACATTTGTGTAATATTTAAGTAAATTACATATGTTACGGCATTTACTTCGTATAGCCTTTGTGGATGATACCCAAGACCTAAATCGAACCTCAAGAAACTTTTCTAGACATATATAGAAGTAATGCACATAGATTTACCACCTAGAAGAATCAATTAGTACCCGGTATAATTTATAAGTTGATAAATACAGAACATACCAAAAGTATCTATTCTTGTATCTATGTGATATTTTACCATGGGGTGATTAGTAGTTTATCATTGTGACAGAATATTATGGTACAGTAGGCCTTGTACTACATCTTTCACCATTATCAGTTGATAATTACTGAACATACCAAAAGTATCTTGTTTACATGTGGAGTAGAATCTACATGGGTTCTACATAGTTTGGTGTTTAGTAATTAAGATAACTGACTAGTCAAGCTGAACACTAGGCTAAGGTAGGAGGATGGGAAGCATTTTGAATGCAACCCAACTGCTGGTAAGAGCTTGTGTGTCCAACGTGCTCGCAAAGGCCCCCCCACTCTGTCTTTGCCACTCTCGGTAGTTGTACTATTGATTTGCCCCTCTACATTACATTAACATAACCAATTAGATGAGAGAGTGTAGGAATTTAGCTGTCTTAGCCTGTCTACACTATAATTGTAGCATATGATCTGGTGCAAAATTTTTGGGCATGGGGCAGAAACTCGAAAGCAGTGCCATGTGAAGTTTAGCATTGCAAAGCATGGGGGAGGTGTGGCCCTTTTATGCTCTTTTCTGATCATCCATGAAGCTCCATCCTCGTTGATTGTTCGCAACAATCAATCTTATTCGTTTGATGCTGATATTATATATTCTGCTGAGTAACTTATCGTCAGATAGATATACCTGACCACCTGAGCTGAGTATTATCATCAAGTCAAGTCACAGTCTGAGTCTCAAGGTACTACTACTACTGGCTTTATTTTTTGCATTAATTCATTATGCAGTAGCTCTCAAGCTTTATTAGTTTTTACTATGTAATGTTTGCTATCAATTTCTGTAATCATGTGATGAAGATTTTGACTGTTGGTCATGTAATTCATGGTAAAGTTATGTTTCTCATTTCTTTCCAGATCAGTTTCTTTACCAGTCTGTCTTTGTCATTATTTATGTTGTCTGACCAAAACACATACCAACATGGAGAAAGTGTCACCAAAAGGAATGCCCATAAGGTGGGGCACACGTATTAAATTTGTGTAATACATAATAGCCAGAGAATTTTCTATTTTTGCTAAAGTATAGATGATTTCTTCTATGCCGACTTATGTTATCTGGACTCGAGTATAAAGTATTGGTGTATGTGTCATAGTGTCAAACTCGGCTATTTTATGTCAATCCCATTTTTTTTTTTGTCCAAAATAAATTGTCAAATGTCCATATTCTTGTCTGAGAGTCATCAAGCTTGAAATTTAATCTAGAATATACAGAAACTTTTTGGTTGATTAATGGCTCGAATTGTAAGCTATTGCTGTTTCGATATATGGTTAACTGACCTTGATTACATAAAGCTATTTGTGAATGATATTTCTGCACAGGATGACAAAATCCTTGGAAGTGAAAGCTACCCTGTATTTTCTGCCTGTGATCACAAGCAATGTGGGCACTAATTGGCCCATTTTACATTCCAAGTCATCCATATCTTTATCATCCTTGTCTATTTAGCCAACCCCACGGACTATAAATCCTGCTCTTCTTGTCCGAGCATTGTGATATGCATCTACCACCCTTCTGTCAATTTTTGGCTGCATTATTTTTACAATAGTTTTTCTTTCAATCTTGTTTTCCCACTAATTCTTTGGAGTTATTCCTATGACTTGAGTACTTTGTATCTTCATTTCCTTCCTTTTTATTCCATCTTGCAACTGACCCAATTATTTTTGCTCAACTAGTTAAGTTGATCAATGAAGCAATATTACATGGTTTACCGACATTAGTTCTGTTTCCTCTAAGCAGATAATGGAATCAAATCGTTCTAGCAAGCAGTCCTCACTTGTTCCATCGTTTCCAAAAGACTCCCGAGGCTCACTAGAAGTATTCAACCCATCTACTTACTCGTCTAGGCCAACCAACCCAATTTTTCAGTCCCCATCCACATGGCAAAGCTGGGAGGAATCACGAAGTAAGCTTGAGCAGGTTAAGGAGGATGACTCAAAAATCAACCCTAATTCTAGTCAGCTCAAGTCTGATGAGATCACCTCATGGATGGCTCTACCTGACCCGACTCCAGAAGTCTACAAGACCATCCCAGCAATTCCCATTTCAAAAGAGGATGATCATCAATCAAAACTTAAAGGCCCTAGTACTGCCAAGGCTGAGCAAAGGGCAGCTGAGTGGGGTTTAGTACTCAAAACTGATGATGAAACTGGGAAGCCACAGGGTGTGAAGGTCAGGACTTCAGGCGGGGATGAATCGAATCCTAAACCTGAGAGCTCGAGGAGGGAATCGGGCGGCTCAGTTCGGAGTTCAGGTGATTCATCTGATGGTGGGCTCACCAGGAACGCCCCAAGAGTGTCTGAAGACTTGAAGGATGCCTTGTCAGCATTTCAGCAAACTTTTGTTGTGTCGGATGCTAGCAAACCTGATTACCCAATTCTGTATGCCAGTGAAGGATTTTTTAAGATGACTGGGTACAACTCTAGAGAGGTTATTGGCAGAAACTGGTAAGATTTCACTTCTAGTACTTGGTTTTTTTTTTTAATTGATTTTTTTTCCCAATAACTGTAATAACGGCATTTATTTCTTCTCATTTTTCTTTGGATGGGCCAGCCGGTTTTTACAGGGAGCAGAGACAGACCCAGAAGAATTGGATAAAATTAGAGAAGCATTGCAGAAGGGTACCAACTACTGTGGGAGGTTGCTGAATTACAAGAAAGATGGTACACCTTTCTGGAACCTTCTTACTATGACACCCATCAAAGATGAAACAGGGAAAGTCCTTAAATACATAGGGTAAGTATACTTGTACTTCCTTACTTTTCTGTTTATAGGCTATAAAATCGTGCACATTTAGTTACAACCTTAGCTATTTCCAACTTAACATATACAAAGTATTTGCTAAACTTAATATGCTTATTTTAAACTTATCTTTTTTAAGTTTCTATTCAAATATTTATTGAACTTTACTTATCTTATTATGGCCCGTTTTCTATATCGGACGTTTCCTTTTGACGATACATATTAGCCGACCCCGAATCATTTTGGGACTAAGGCTTTGTTGTTATTGTGGAGAATAGAGCCTTAGACTGGTTTTGGTTTACAACTATTAAACATTAGATTTTGTTCTTCTGTTTTTGACCGATAGGTCACCTGTTCACATAGGAGTTAAAATATCTAATATTATACTATAACCAGAAACACATATGCAGCTACTCATGTGACCTGTGGGACCTTAAACATGAAACCTATATAAAAAAGGATCTCAACTATGCACTAATATCGACTAAATAAGCCATAATAGACATTTCCTGTGGTGAGATAAATCAAGGACTTTCCATTTTATGTCTGCTTGTTAGCTTAGCGATTTGACAGAGGGATTTCTTGTCATTTGCCTGACTTTTGTGTTGCATGATGGCGATGGAGTTTAGATATCCTTCAAGGAACCATGTCAAACATAAAAGGACTCAGCGGAATTATGAATATATTGATAAGTTGATAAATAATATAAGCTTCAAATAAAGCAGTTCTGACCCTTAAGTCTTTATTGCTTATCCTTTAAATGTATATTGAATGCTGATTTGGCAGCATGCAAGTGGAGGTGAGCAAGCACACAGAGGGTTATAAAGATAAGATGGTCCGACCCAATGGACTGCCAGAATCCTTAATTCGATATGATGGTAAGTTTGATCCCAGAACTATTTGCTTTTTTATTTTTAACATTAGTAAATGACCTTTCAATTTTAATCATCTTAAAAATCACATCACAGACAACTCAGCAATGGGGACAGTTTAATAAACAGGTTAAAAGATCCTATCATTAGAAAGTGGTTAAGATCTCCGCAAACATTATCCAGCAATTTGATGCTCTCATTTTGCATTTAGAGTTTAATCGGGACGTACTGGCCCCTTAAATGAAAGATACATTAACAACAAATTAAAAAGTTTTTCCTGTTTTCTGTTCCTAAGTCATAATTATAACATGTACTTTTCTACACGCACTTCCGACTGACCCCTACCTTAAAGAACATAAATAGACACCAGTTTGATTCATACTTCGCACTTCAAAGATGTAGCTGCAATCTGAAAACCAGCTGTAAATTTGTTCAGAAATCAGAAGTTCCCCAGGTAGTCAAAATTTCATGCAACTTCTATTACAAGTGATCACATTTTTCCAGTGTAAATGCTAATGGGATTTTCTCAAGGGATGCTATGATTATCCTCTATTATATTCATGCTAAAAAGATGACTTTATCTAGTGAAATTATTGATAATGCAATACTGTTATGCTTGAACCATGATGAATACCAATATTATGACTGCAGCCCGCCAGAAAGACATGGCATCCAATTCAGTCAATGAGTTAGTACAGGCAGTGAAAAGGCCTCGGGCATTAAGTGAATCAGGAAATCGACCCTTTCGGAGAAAATCAGGTGGTGCTGATGATAAAGACAGATCGCAGTCTCAGATGAGGAGAAATTCAGAGCATGTGCCTCCAGCTAGGCGCATGTCATTGGAACGACTTAGTGAGGTGCCTGAAAAGAAACCTAAAAAATCTGGACGCCGTTCATTCATGGGGTATTGATTTCTTATTTCCATAGCAATTTTTTTATAAGAATTCTTGCCATGATCATTTTACCAATTGGATCAAAGAGGATTAGAATATTCTTTTAGCAAAAAAAAAAAAAAAAAAAAAAAATCTTTCTCATGTTGCTTGTCCTCCTTAATAATGATATTTTTGGTTGGAAGTTTGTAACATATTTTTTATATGTAATTGTGCTTTAGGATTTTGAAGAAAACTAAGGCCAGTGAAGAGCCTATTAATGATGAAGAAGCTTTTGATGAAAAAGGAAGCACTGATGATGATGATGATGATGATTATGATTATGATGATCTAAGACCTGATAGTGTGGATGATAAAGTAAGGAAGAAGGAAATGAGAAAGGGTATTGATCTTGCTACCACTCTTGAACGTATAGAAAAAAATTTTGTCATCACTGATCCAAGGCTTCCTGATAATCCCATTGTAAGTTTCTTTTCAAACTTTATCACTCATCCATAACAAACTTGGAATATATTAAGATTTGAAGAATGTTGTTCAACTGATTTTCCCTATATGCGTTGCTACAGATATTCGCATCTGATAGTTTCTTAGAGCTGACAGAATACAGTCGTGAGGAAATTTTGGGAAGAAATTGCAGGTAGGCCAAGCTTTATTTATTTATGAATTTGATCTAGTTCCATGCTGTTACCTTAAGTTTTTTCCAAGTATCAGATCCTGAAATTTGCAATTCTTGCTGTTATATGACCAAATTGATCTGTCAATATGTTTCACACTGTCTCTAAACTTGGTATACATTATGCTTACTACTGTTTTGCAATCACACACCTTTACAGGTTTCTCCAGGGGCCTGAAACTGATCCAGAAACAGTGCGTAAAATCAGAGATGCAATAAATAATGAAACAGATGTTACTGTTCAGCTGATTAACTACACAAAAACTGGTATTCTTTACTTTCTGAACTTGCTCGACTACACCACCACCCTCATCCCCTTACATTAGGTTGGGAATTGATTAGGTGGTATTTGCTTGGAATTCCCTAGTGCTTCTAAGTTCTGACACATTGAATCCTTGCCAATGAAGTTTATGAGGCTCAATAAGGCTATTACTCTATAATACTCGCGCTAAATTTCCTTCAGGTGACTAATAATCTTGTTGAAATGTCTGTGTAGTCGTGATACTTTCTGCTGCATATAATCCTTGTCAATGAATCATGTAATTGCAAGATTCCATTTGTTTTCTATCAAAGCATCTTTGCCATATTGGCTCAAGTACTTGCATAATGTAAACTTTTCCATACTCTAGAAATAAAGTGCCAAAGGGAAAAGGCCTGGATTTACCAGTGTTTCTATGTAGTAAAGTATGGTTATCACTAAATCAATTCTTATCATCTAATATCTACAAGTATAAATCTATAAACAAGCTTCTGTTTCTGCATCTGTTGATAAATAAGTTGCTGATGACTGTCATCCTCTGAATTTAGGGAAAAAATTCTGGAATGTGTTTCATTTACAGCCCATGCGTGATCAAAAGGTATAACTTTGTTTACTGCCTTCAAGAATTTGTTTGTAAATTGTCTCCTATTGATTATTCATTTATATTGTCTTAAGCCCATATGATTTGACTCATTGCTATTCTCTAACTATTCCTTGTGTGTTTGTCTGCGAGTAGGGAGAAGTCCAGTACTTTATTGGGGTACAGTTAGATGGTAGTCAGCATGTCGAACCACTTCAAAACAGCATTCCGGTAGCTAATGTAACTGAGAGTGAGAAGCTGGTAAGTAATTCATATCAATTTACCCCTTCTTTTCTGTCATTGTTTAAATTTTGATTGCTTGATTTGACTTTTAGCTGTAAGCACAATCTCTGTTAGATACTGTAGATTGATATCAATTATGCAAAAATGGTTTAAAATTTAACATGCTCACTACATGTAATACAGGTGAAAGAAACTGCACAAAATGTTGATGTTGCAGTCAGAGAACTTCCAGATGCCAACAAGGTGAGCAATAGAAGTATATAGCAAGATAAATAGGTCATCTCTTTTCAACTCAAACCGAAAGTTTGAGTATATAATTTTATTCAATGTCATCTGCAGAAACCTGAGGACTTGTGGGCAAATCATTCAAAGTTTGTACAAGCTAAACCACATAGGAAGGAATGTGCCTCATGGAAAGCTATTCAAAAGGTACGAAGTAAAGGATATAATCTTTCTTTCTTTCTTTTTTTTATTTTTTTATTTTTTTATTTTTTAAGACTGGATATCACCCATCCTTTTGTATATTGTTCATACCTATTACAAAGCATGTAAGAATATTGAAACATATTGTTTCTGTTATATGTTTTTTTTTTTTTTTTTTTTTAAATATTAAAAACGATATTTTGTTATAGGTCATTGAAAGTGGTGAACCAATAGGCTTGAAACATTTTAAACCAGTGAAGCCTCTTGGAGCTGGTGACACTGGAAGGTCTTTATTAAATCCTTGAGTTGCAATATTCGACTACAAATCTTTAGTGCTTTAATGACTGTCTGTTAATTACCTCAATTGTCTGCAGTGTGCATCTGGTGGAATTATGTGCAACAGGTGAATATTTTGCTATGAAGGCAATGGATAAAAATGCAATGCTCAATCGTAACAAGGTATCAAAATTATTTTACGTTATACTATGTTCAGTTATTTTGGTTATTCAATCTTCCAAGTCCAATCTCCAACCCTCTGCAAATTATACAAGGCCATGATAGACCATTAATTATAGGATGCTGCACTACTTATGTCGCTTGAAAGTTACAGAGTAGTTATGTATGTTAATGTCAATTGCTATACTCCACCTTTTGATTCTGAACTCTGAAGCTTGTACCTTTATATTTTTCCTTTGCTCATTTTATCTGCCAATTTTGTTGTAGGTACACAGAGCTATTGCAGAAAGGGAAATTCTTGACATGTTGGACCACCCTTTTCTCCCTGCATTATATGCTTCATTTCAGGTAAGACAAAGCAGTTCCATAGTATACTTTGCTATTTCTGAAAGCAATATAGATAGATTTTGAGTTAGATATGGCTATTACCTGAAAGAGTTGGCTATTGGCTCCTACATTACTACTACCTCCGATACATATTGGTTGCAACTTTTGAATATTTTATGTCTCACAAATAATACCCAAAGTTGGCAATTAATATGTGACGGAGGTTGTATATTGTAGTCTAAATTTTTTCGAATGTTTGCTACATCAGAAAATTTTGGTTTGCCCTGAAAGAAAAACACTGCCATATTCATAGTGGCTTTATTCTTTGACTGGTTTGCTGATTAATTTTTTCTGCTACTTGAAATTCATTTTTGGTAAAATGTGCAGACTAAAACACACGTGTGTCTGATAACTGACTACTGCCCTGGTGGGGAGCTATTTTTACTTCTGGATAGACAACCAACAAAGGTCTTGAATGAAGATGCAGTAAGGTAAATTTTGAGTGTTCTCTCTTCTGCAAATTTATTGTAGACCATGACTGATTTTACAGTTTTATCTAGATTTGCCAGCACAGTCTTGAGAGAAGACTTCCTCATGTTCTGGTATACTCTTCCTTCTCAAAAAGTAACATGTAGATTCCCAGCTTATACAGGTCACAAAATCATTATTAAATTAAGTCTTGTATTAGTAGACCAAATCTTCCTAAAGTTGATCAATGCTGTAATTATAAGCCAGATACCAACTGCAGTAGTATACTTTGAGCAAGATTTAACAAATGCAGTAATAGGCTGTCAGATACCAAATGCAGGAATAGGTGCTTACTGATTTGATTGTAATTTATCGATTAAAAAATGTTAACCAGTCTCCGAAGAGAAAGAAAACTGGGATTGGATGTCAACAGTGTTGACCAGAGATTCCTTTTATGTTCATAAACTAAATTCGCAATTCTTTTGCAGATTTTATGCAGCGGAAGTGATTATTGCACTGGAATACCTTCATTGCCAAGGTACATGCACGATACAAAGTTTTATTTTAAAGATAATAAATACTTCATATATATTCATTTTTCTTCCATGGGGGTTGGCAGAAAATGAGACATGATCTTCTTTGTTGACTTTTAGGTATAATCTATAGAGACCTAAAGCCAGAGAATATACTTATTCAGAGCAATGGCCATATAGCTTTGACAGATTTTGATCTATCATGTATGACATCTTGTATGCCACAGGTATTCATCCTAATGTAGTATATTTATATTGTGTGTTTATGAAAAGAGATTAAATGCAGAACAGTTTCACATGCTGCTTTACTTTTGGGTGTTATATGATTCGGCTCTTTGACTGCTGTTTGCAGTTGCTTATTCCAGAGATCAATGACAAGAAAAGGCAACACAAGGCTCAACAGAATCCTATATTTTTGGCTGAGCCTATGCGAGCATCAAATTCTTTTGTAGGGACCGAGGAATACATAGCTCCGGTATGTGCTCTTTAATATTATGATCTAATTTCCTCATAGCAGATGTGTTCTCTTGTTTGTGACAAACATGTGTTCAATCTGTCAACTATCACTTAACTATGTTTTGAAGCACTTTGAGTCTAGCCATAACTCGTAATTGAAGTTTTCTAGAAACAGTAGTCAAATCTTTTTTCTCTTCTCCCAGCCTTGTTAGCATCCTTTATTCAAAATTTGTTGGCATGAACGTCTGTCTCTCTGGGCAAAGGTAAATGTAATCTTCCCACATTATCTTTATCACTCGAAGGTGAATAACGTTCTTTTCTGGATCGAATGCAGGAAATTATCGGTGGGGCAGGGCATACGAGTGCAGTGGATTGGTGGGCTTTAGGTAAGTTGCTTTTTTCTGAGTCTAAATAACAGTATTCCATGTGTCTAAAATTAACAGTTTAGCTACTCGAAGAATTTTTGATGGATTTGCCCAGTTGTTCTCTAGCTACAATGTTGTACCTGTCTTGACCTTTTGCATTGTGCAATTTTTCTATGGGGAATGCTAATTTGCCTTGCACCAAAGTACGCAAATAAAAAATTTAGCCAGCTATGTATAGATTTGAAACCTGTTTCTGTCTAGGAGCCATGATAAGCTATTTTGATTCTTGATATTCATTACTATTTTATTTTTTTTTGGCTCTTAGGAATTCTTATATATGAGATGCTTTATGGGTACACACCTTTCCGTGGTAAAACGAGGCAAAAAACATTCACCAACGTGCTTCAAAAGAATCTAAAGTTTCCATCAAGTAAACAGGTAAAAAGCCAATCTTAAGAACTCTGAACTTTAAGTTGAGAATTGAGAGCATGACCTAACCAACAATCAGTACTCTGATATCTAAAAGAAGTCAAAATTTTGGTTTATGTTCATCTAGTGTTTCTTACACTGGAAGAGCCTTATTGAGTGGTACTTTTGCTAATACTGATGTATATGCTGCAGGTGAGTCTCCATGCAAAACAGCTGATTTATCAGTTGTTGCAGAAAGACCCCAAGAGCAGATTGGGGGCATATGAAGGCGCAAATGAGATAAAGCGACATCCATTCTTTCGTGGAGTCAATTGGGCTCTTGTTCGTGGCATGGTAAATACGCGCTGTCATTTTTTATTATAACCTAAATCATGCATGATCTCTTAGTAAAATTAATCAAAATATATCTAAGAATCAGTTTTCCTCTTGTCTAGCTTTAGAATGCAGGAAATTTTGAATAATAGTTAAAAATAAAGTCTGGCCGTTTTCTTAATATAGTAATGATTTATATTAAAATGTTCTTATATGCCCCACTAATTTAATTGACCGAAAAATTATAAAGCTTTTATAAAGGGCCTCGTATGTAAATTCATGTCACACTTAATTATGAGGGTTTGAGAAAATACGAAAACTAATTGTCTAATTCAAACTTCTATAAGCCATCCATGTGCTATCTATTACATAAAAATTTTATATCTTAATGTGATTTGCTGTTTCGATATATGTATACGGAGTAATCTTAAATGTGGAGTGAAATTTTCGCAGAAACCTCCCGAGCTTGAAGTTCCATTCTCCACTGACCCAGAGAAGGAAGCAAAAATCATGGACCCTGAAATGCTAGATCTCCAAACAAATGTCTTTTAAGAGGATGCTTCTTTCAAGAGCTTTGTATGTAATTTTTACTTCTAGAATTAGAAAATGAGATCAAAATTGCTCATTGAATTTATGTTCTTTTGCTTAGCTTCTTTCAAATAATATGCTTTTAGAGGGGGAAAAAAAATGAGGTGTTTATCTGATTTCTTGTAGTATCCTGTGTAATGTTTGAGGTGATTTGTTCAAATTTTATATCCAAGGTATTTATTTGTTCGATTTTTAAGTGTGTACAACAAAATTACACATAGTTTACACATAGTTAAATTACAATTTTATTTCGTTCCATCATCCCTTAATAATAAATAAATTTCATTAATTTAGAAAAAGTCATGACGGTGAGTCAGTTAGGGTTTTGGTCTTTGTGTGATTTGGCAAAAAGAAAGAAAAAAAAAAAAAAAAAACGGAATTTGTAAGTGGGTATATTATTGTTGCCAAAAAAAAACACTTTCCATACATATCCTTAATAAATGGATAGAAGTATAAAACCTACTTTTATTCAAGATTATTCAAGAATTTTCCAGTGCATCTTTTTTTCTTGAAATCTTTACTTAATTCAAGAACCACATATTTTCTTAAAATATCAACCAAATTTACAATCAAATTTACTCAATATATTATATATACTGGGTGTAAAGCCCGACATTGGTAATTTTTTTATTATTAAATAAGAACAGATAAAGTCATTAATACGAAGACATTAATTATTACTGTAATGGATAAGCTATTGCAATTGTTTTCAAAGAAAGGAAAAACTGTTACAATCCATTAAAATCTACTTATTATTATTTCTATGTATTGTGTGGTTAATTGGTGGTGCATGTATTATGAATTAAATTAATGTCTATTTATAAGGAAATACAATAAATCATATCTTCTTTACATAAAGTTTATCATTCTTTTTTAATCTTATTTATGTTATCTTTATCTTAATTTTTTTTTTTTTAATCTTATATAATTATTTTGAATTGTTATCTATAACTTAGCACACTAAACATTAGCACTTGTATTTTTATAAAAAAATCTTATTAATGGTTTATGATATACATTGGATATATATATATATTTTTTTTCTTTTGCACATCTTTTTTAATTACTTTAATTTTTTTAATTTTATGTTAAAAAATTAAAGATCATGTACTTTTTTTTTCTTTTTTTTTTTTCTTTTTTTTTGAAAGAAAGCTAGCTTGTATTAATCAAAGAGACAATGAGTACATAAGGGGCAATCTCGCTAGGATAAGAATTCTCCCAGATTTGTTCAACCCCATGAGGAACAAGCTTAGCTAAATAGTGGGCAACACAATTGCCATCCCGTCTTACATGAGACCATGCGACAGAATTAAATTGTGTACACAGGAAAAGTATGTCACCCAAGACAGTATCAAGATCAGCCGAGTGCCTCGCACCTTTTGACATACGATCGATGATTAGCTTACAGTCTGATTCCAGAATTATATCCCTGTGCCCTGATGCTAGTTTTAGAGCCCTGGGGATTCCCTTGGCTTCTGCGATCTCAGGAGCCCAGAAGGCTTGCGTTCTTCTTGCTGCAGTCCATAGGACTTTACCCTCGTAGTTTCTAGCAACAATGCCAATTCCAACCCAGCCCTCAATTACTAAGGATGCATCGGTATTGATCTTGACAATGTCACACGGAGGTGCCAGCCATTTGGTTGAGCTACGAAGAGGGGAGGGATTGACAGCTTTGTGAACACGGACTGCATACTTTTCTAGATCTTCTACATACCTGAACACACGATGGGTGAGGATCCCATTTGGCGTTATTTTGTTTTCAAAGACCTTGCGGTTCCTTTCTCCCCATATACACCAAGCTAGGAACATGCCACGTTGTTTCACCTTGCTGTCAAGAGATTTCCAGCTTGCCACCAACTCGCAAATCAGCCATTTGGTCGCACTTGCACTCAGTCCATAGATCTTTGACCCTCGGACAATCCACCAGAGCATGAGCAGGGGTTTCTAGAGCAGCCCCACACCACGGACACTGCGCATCTTCAATCATATGCCTATGGAGAAGTAGGCTATGAGTAGGGAGGGTCCCTGTACAGAGGCGCCAGAAGAAGTGCTTAACCTTGGGGGTCACATTTGCTTTCCAGAGTTCAACCCAAAATCGCCCCCTTTCCCAAGCATATAAGCTGATTTGACTGTGTAGTTCCCTGTCATTGAGAAAGCCCAGCAAAGTTCGTCCTTCTGGTCAGATTCGCTAATTGTATGTGTTTTTTTAAAAAATTTGGGTTAAAAAATAAATACTCCTTTCTTTTAAAGAGTAAATAAATACTCCACCTACCCTTTTGCTCTGTTGAACTGTTTCATTTTTCACTGTAATAAACCCTAACCAAATCCGATTAGAAATCCGTGTTGAATAATCACCAGAATCCCATTAAATTTTGCAAGATGGCTAATCCATACCCAGAATTACCTCTTGATTGTGCTGAACAACGGTCGCTAATTACATTAATGGTATCTCAACAATACCTTGATGACCACATAAAAGAAAAGAATGCTCTTATCATTCAGCGCAACCAACACTGGGATGCTATCAAAGCTAATGCTACTTCTAATGATATTAATCCTCAGTTGATTGTTAATTCCTTGGAAGCGTCGAAACTGTTGACTCGACAGATTGCTGACATAGACGATCGTATCAGTGTTCGTCGCTTGATTGAGTTTAGTTACATGAATCTTATCGTTGGTACCCCTAAGTTGATTGTTGATTCTGTTGCCGCGGCTCAAAAGGCTAAGGAATACGAATGGGATGGCATTGCTCATATACCTCGAAGCTTGGATGATGCATTGGTTGCGCAGATTGTTGCTGAACTTGGCCAAGTGCAGCATGAAATGTTTTGATTTTGTACTCGAGGGAAGCCAGGGTAGTCTTTCGATGGCTTTTTTTTCTTCATTTTGTTTCTTCATTTCAGTTTTAGTACATCTTTTCATGGCGAAATTCATATTGCAAGCACTTGTATGTTTCTTTGATTTTAGTATCTTTTGCAGCGGATAATACAGTTGGATGATGCATTCTAGAGAATATCTTTAATTCTTGTTCCTCTTTGCTCACTTTAATTGAGTTATGATTTTGTCTCAATGTTGGTATCTTTTGCAGTGATGATTTTGTATTGTTTTTATTAAATCAATATTTCAGTCATTTTTTTTGGGATTAAGGCTTTGACTGATTGAATATTTTAGTCATATTATATATTAGCTGCTCTTTAATGTATTTCAGTATGTAAACATGTATGGTTGAATTTCGTTTTTGTGAAGGGTAAAAGAACCTTCACTTCTTGATTATTTTTTTAATAGAATTTATGAATTAGCAGTATATGCGGGTAATAAAAGAGTCTATGCCCTGGTCTTGGTAGTAAGGCTTCTTTTGATCATAAAAAAAGTGACAGTCGAAAATTTGGGTAAGATGAGAGCTAGCGTGTTAATGTATATGCTCTACCCTTACGTTTGTTAATCCACCTCTTGATTGATAGGACATTACTCGTGTATACCAAGTATTTGCTTATGCTTGAAGCAAATATTTGCAGTCTTGCAGATGATATGTACTCTGTAGTCTGTAGGTTAAGATCGAATTCAGCACGATAATATATTGTAACATTGTGTTACAGTGTGCTTTACTTTTCAAGCCAAGGCATCTTTTCAAGTATACGATGGGAGATCAGATAGAACATGAATGTATCATTAGGGAGAAAAAGAATATATGAAACTTGGGACTTGATTGATGAACTTATTGTAATACAGTAGTAATTATGCTAAAAAGTCAGATTAGTACAGGTATAAGTATAATCCAAGCAAAGCAAGTTAATTTACATACATACGTAGCAGGTTATATTATTGTGCTATTAGACCCAATGTAGGAATAGAATCTAGAGCTTTTTGATACTTTCAAGCAAGGAATGAATCTCAAATTAAAGAATTCTGTAGTATAAATGCAACATTGGCTTATTTCTGCACTACTGAACACAAAAACCTGTGGACATCTAAGCTAGAATCATGGTGATCCATAATCGATCTTTCGCTGCAACAACTTTGCTGTCTTTACTTGCAATTTCCTTGGACTGCCAGAGTATGATGTTCGTAAGAGGTGAACAGAAAATGAAGGTACACAAATCTATTAAATCAATGTATGTTTCTTTTGTTGTGGGTGTATATGATATGATTGGCTTTTGCCGTTTTGGCTAGCAGGGGAACTGCAGCTATGTAATCACCATAGAGACTAGTTGCATCAAAGATGCTGGCACATCGAATCATATCAGCCTACGATTTGGAAACTCGAAAAGCAACAGCCTTTTTGTACACCCCCTTAACAGGAGGCACGTAAAGTGGGTGGATAAATGGATCAGAGTGTCTTAGATGATGCGCCGAGGAAACCATTTCAACCTTGCAGTGTGGATGATTTTCAGGTTGATGGACCCTGTGTGGATACAGCCATTTGCTACTTGTATCTGAAGCTGACAGGAACTGATAGTTGGCGGCCTGGCTTTGCGCAGGTCCGGGTTCTGGATGAGGCTCGTTTCAATTCGGGTTATTTCTATTTTCGCCGTGATCTCCCTAGGCATGTCTGGCATGGCTATGACTTGTGTGATAGAGAGGTCACTCCTTTTGGGATTAGGCACAAAAGGAAAGTTTTCGATTAACTTATAGTGAGTTGCAAATATAGTGTTACAAGTAAAGTAACGGATCATGCAGCATAGGCTTCAGCTTTGTTATCTCATCTTCCTTGTAGATTAAAAAATACGAAGTATATAATATGTGTATGATAATCTCATCTTCCTTTTTGTATTTTATGATACTAGTTTTATGAAATCTTAATAGTTTAAGTAAACCGCACACATTTCATAATGTGTTTGATGAGTTGATGATGTATACTAAAAGCAAGATTGATTCCTAAATTGCTATGAAGCCCATTACCAACTCCTCAGGCCCATGATCCATATTGGGCATGGGACCACAAATGATAATGATTGCTCATTGAAGCCTATATTCAATCCCAAAAAGAAATTGGTGTGATTAGAATGAAAAGTTATCTCTAGGTCAAATTAAAAAGTACGAGTAAGTGATACACATATCATTGAACAAGACATTTAGAATTAGTAAGAAGTAGATTTTTACATCACTAAAAGGATACTTATATGGAGTTTTTATAGAACAAAATTCCACAAAAATCAATTTACTCTTGGTCTGATTATGATAAAAAAAAAAAAAAAAAAAAAAAAAAAAAAAAAAAAAAAAAAATGTGCTACCGAATTCCAAATGATATCCGGATTAGTAGTAATCAACTATTCACGATAAATCGCTCCTTGCGAAAGGCTTTGGTTGATTACTTAGACCAAAAGAGATGGAAGGGATGAGAAATGTCCTTTGGTAGCTCAAAGTCCAACTAGAAATCTTATAACATTTGATGCAAGATTGATTACTCTGATAAAATAATAGTGACAAGTTATTCCAAGAACATGCAAATTGCAAAGGTACATAAATTGGTGACATATAATAAATGCCTCCAATTCCCATCATGCATGTATCTTACTTGTACTTGGTTTGAACAAGCAAGGGGGAATTGAAGTACTTCAATGAGCTCTTCTGCATTTTGTTGGACTTTTTGGTTCGGATCAATTATGACATAGAGCTTTGCTTCCTTAAGGAGATGGGACATACTTTTTTGTTACTTCAATTCATTTGTCCCATAATACTACCTTCGTTAACAGTTATTTGCAACGATTAGACATTTTTCCTCTCTACTTTATGTCAAATCGTTGCAAATAACTGTTAACGGAGGTAGTATAATGATTATTTCCATTTTGTTCAACAATTTTCAAGACATACATTCAACCATCAATATCTTTATTTACGTACTAATAAAAACATTTTTCCTCTCTACTTTATGTCAAATCGTTGCAAATAACTGTTAACGGATGTAGTATAATATTTATTTCCATTTTGTTCAACAATTTTCAAGACATACATTCAACCATCAATATCTTTATTTACGTACGAATAAAAGTTACAAAAATGCTAATGTATTATAAGATTCTAAGAATATCTTACATGACTATAATTTTCTATATTACTGAGAATTTTTTGCTAAAGTTTGATCATAAGAAATGAAAATGGGCACTAATCATATGAAATGGAGGGATTAATTATATATATACAAGTATATATTTTTTAATAAACTAGTATAGGAAGTATTATTTTGAATCACAAGTATAAAAAAAAATACAAATGATGTCACTGGATTATTTGAATGTATGAAAGATAAAGTCATAAGGAAATTACTGTAAAATAAAAATAAAGTACGTATTTTGTAATGAGTATAATTAAATATACAATACAAGTGTTATTTCTTAATGCAAAATAAAGTCTATAAATCACATACACACATTAATGATTTTATCCATATATCCATAAATCAATAAACACCATGAACTTCCTCTAAAAATAACTAAGGAATAATATATGTTTCTATTCAAATCTACACATAAACATAATTACTAATTTACTACAGAGTACTTCGTAGCACAAACCGAGCTAGTCATTTACTAGAATTGTCTTTTATTGCCTTTATTATATACATACTGTACCGAGGAAAGCTTGAACGCAATTTGTACGTATATACTCGGATCAAACCTTGGATTGTCTATAGTATCTAGTAGAGTTCGTTGTAGCTTTCAACTTTCCACACGATCCAATCTCTCTCTTTAATTCCTTCTTCACTCTGATCATACTTCATCCACTACGGTGTGTCAACAAGATAGTTGTTTTATTATCTATAAACCAAGGACATACACAACATAAATTCATCTGCTAGCATGAATAAAAATTCGGCAGCAGCAAAAGGGAAGAAATGCATGCCTTAACTTTTTAAGGTATATTCCGTAATACTCTAAAAACAAAATAAGCCAAAACCACCCCTTTTTGTGGGAAAATCGAGGGTTTTTAACTGATAATTATTGTTGGCATTTTGTGCCTACTACCTATACTTATAGCTAGTTACAATATAAATTCATTTTCTGACGGACGTTGAACTTATTTTGTTTTCTATATTCTGATTATTATAGTTACACTTTTACAATTGATATATACGGAGTAATTTCAACCCTTTATATATATATATATACTTCATTATTTTTTATTATTGTAAGAGTAATAAATAAAGAATATAAAATTTTAATATTGTGAAAATTAAATTAAGATGAATATAGTAAGATGTTACATGATTATATTTTGCCTAACATATTAATTAACATTGTTGGTCAAATAGAAAAAACATGAATATTATTGTAATTTTCTACATGTACAACTAAACTAGAACGGAAAAGTAATTTAAACTAGAATTTTGTTTTTTTAATTTATTCTACTATTCTAGTGACAACACGAATGGCTCCTAGTACTCTTCCCACGATTTGTCTTTGTCATTGTGACCTTATCAAGTCACCTCAAATCAAGTTTATTGGGGAAATTGCTTAATAATTAATGCATGATTTTTCATCTCAAATTTTGTGACTTATTGTTGCATTATTTATATTTATAAAAAAATAAAATCTGGACAAAATATAACCAAAAATGGGTGGAAAAGCTTGGCAGTAGTCTCTATGTTAACATAAAAATATGACTAGACATATATAATAATCTTTCAAGGAGATAAGTCTTGAATGAAGAGTTTCAGAATGTAATAAAGGAAGAATTGTCTGTTGTCTCCTATGTTGAAAGTTTACAGTGTGATTTTTTTACTGATGATGATGATCTTCCCATACTAAAGCTATTCTTAGAATTTACAACCAATTTTAACACTGAAAAATTTCACTACCAATATAATTTTGGTTTTTAGGGTTTTTTGTCGTATTTTCTTACATAAGAATGACCATCGCAATGAGAAAAATTATACTCCGTAATAATAAGATACAGATGGGGTACACAATATAATGATGGCTAGCTAATCGTCTTTGCAAGTAATACATACTGTATAATTGAATATATATACCCATGCAGTCAAGATGCATGCATGTTTTATTTTTTTTCATTACCTCTATTTAGGGTTTGATTTTTAAGGTGAATTTATCTACGTATGTAACTAACGTGAGTAATTAAGTATAATAAAGTTTTAAGTATTAAAATTACCTTGTATGATGTATATATGCTCGTTAGCTAACATAAAAATGCACCATTATTATGATGAAGTACTCCATATACTTTTTAAAAAGCAAAATTTTAAATAGATGTATGTTGTGAGGTTAAATACATTGAAATAAAGTTATAATATTTCTTAAGAAGAGGAAAGTTTCATACACAGTTAAATTAACTTGTTTTACGTAGAAGTTGTAGAAGTTGTATATGTTATGAAATATAGAGTTTGTATTTATCTTTTTCCAAATAGGTATTTTTATTTTACTGCACTGTTGCATGTAGTACCAGATTGTGCATGAATGCATTGTCTTGCGCCACGTAGATATATAGTTTATCCTCACAAAGGAGGATGAATTATGACAACTTGTTGTTTCAAATACTACCTCCAGTAAATATTAGTTAAATTTTGGAATATTATTTGTAAGATATAAAATATTTCAAAGTTGTAACTAATATTTAACGGCGGAGGTAATATATGACCATGAATCTATGTTAAAAAAAAATTATGGCCGTGAAAATAAAATGGTTGGATATATAAAGTCATATATAGAAGTCAATCTTGATGATCATCATGGGTAGGAACAAGATCCTCTCCATTTTATTTTATTTTAATTTATTTGTACATACGGAGAATTATTTTCAAAAGACGGTTGAATGTGCGTGCATGATGATAAAGGTGGGAAGCTTTTGGTTTTTATTGATTTACTTGTTTTGATATATAAGAGTTAATTATAAGTGTTGTTTCGGGTGAAAACAATGGGACCTTGTCGAAGGTCCGATAAAGTGAAGATTGGATTCGGTCCAAGTAATGTTGGGCCGAAGGTTTCCTACACAGTAAACACACGTAAACTAGCCTCGGGGGTGTTGCCGAGGAAGGCCCCTCCGATGCTAAAGTCAGTACAGTGTGTAGAAAGAGAACACTATGCAAGAGAATTAATTGCTTGAGGCTTTGTTTGAATGAATGTACAAATGTAATATTGATGGCTTTTATACCTTTGCATATATGGAGAAGTTGGGCCTTAGCCCAATTGACTTGCCTTGGACTGATTTTGACTTTAGCACAATTGGGGAGATGAACCTTGACCTTGGGCTTTTAATTGGATCATTTAATGACTAGGTCCAATTGGACTAAATTGGACCCAAACAACTTGCCCCCCAGACCCGATTTGGAAGGATGACGGGTCGGGTTTGATTTAATCAGAAAAGGAGGGAAGTGAATGATTTAATTAATCCAAAAAATTTGAATTTAAACCGTAATTAAACCATAATTAATGAGATAACAACAGTTAAGGCGAGTAATTGTGGAAGTTGGACGGATAATGGGCGGTTTAATCGCAAGGTCGTGTGTTTAACGGTTACTTAGTGGGGTATTTAAGAGAAATTGAAACGCGGACTCCCAGTATTCCCATTTCTGGAGATATAATTAGAGGCGCGTCGTCTCCCCTCACTTATTCACCAACACAAACCCAGAATTCTCGAGAGAGCCCAAGAACCCGCATCAAAACTTCGCAAATTCCCCGAGCATTAAGCTTAGAAACTGAGACTCGTCACTACCAATTCGTAAATCGGCAACTTTCGCTTCAGATTAAGGTAAATTCCTTTGATTTTAATTTATTTTTCTTCGAATTTGAACTCCTTCCCCTTTTTTTCGACTTTTTTCTTCGAAATTCATCAATGGTGAGAGGAGTTAGAGGTAGAGCCCGTGCTCCAAGAAGAGCAAGGCCAATTCCCGATCCCAGGAACAGGATTGGGACCTGGAATGGACAGAGAGTAGAGCCTGACCCTGCTGAAGGGATTAGGGCGACTCCCATTTCTTCGGCTCCTCCTCAGAGAACGGAGGGGCTGAGCGCTTCTGGTCGGGACGACGAAGTTCCCGCTATCCTTTGGGACATCCTTCCTGGGTTTTCAGAGTGGGAGGATGCCAAAGTAGCTTCGGCCATGATAAAGAACCGCCCCTACTCATGGTGGGTGGAGAATGCCGAACAGTATCGGTTTGCCGAACAGATTGAGTTGCACTACGGCATTCTTGAAGCTGATGGGTATTGGTGCCGAATGCCCGTGGCATCCGATAGAATCCATCGTCCACCCCCGGGGTATGTGGGGGTGTACACAAGACAACTTCAGTATGGGCTGAGGTTCCCTTTGGACGTATTTGTCCGAGACTTGCTGATCCATTATAATATTTCCCTATGTCAGCTAACTCCCATTAGCATCGAAGGGTGATGACATACTTATGGGTCTGCAAGTTCTTCAGGTATGTGCCAAACCTGCACTGCTTCAAAAAGCTCCATCGGCTAGTGCCAAATATTCAAAGTGGGCACGGAAGTCACGGTTCTGGGTGGTACCGGATCGAGTCTCGGCCCCAGTACCTAACCATGTGGCCGAACGACTCTTCAGACAAGGACTGGAGAGGTCAATGGATTTGGGTTAGGGCACCCACGGACCCGGGCCACCCTTGCGTCTTCAGCGCTACCAGGTATCTTGCTGAGCCTGATCCCGACATGGGAAGTTTAGGTCCCCTCGAAGATAACGGTCCAGATCCGAACCTTAATCAACAGAACATCTTCGGCAAGCTGCCGAACCGGGGGGGCAGTTGTCGAATGCAACATATCCCGGAGACTTGGCTCCCCGATACGCATTATGTCTTCCAAGAGAACATGTTAGCAACTGTTGGCCTCAGCCGAAAGTTTAAGGATGGTAAGCTTCTTCGGCTGGGGCCGAGGCCTTTTATTTATCTCTTTTCCTCCGTTTTCACTTCGCTCTTTTATGCTGTGCCAACCTAACTGAACTGACCTTTTCCCTCTTCTTTTTCAGAGCGGGACGAGACCAACGTCGGCATTAACTACACTCGTCTTGGCGTCAACCGAGAACGAGTTGTAACTGATCGGGCCCCCTCTATCACTGAACTGAGGCATAGGGAAGTTCATCTAGACTCTTCCCATTTCCAAATTGAGGCTGTTGCTTTGTATCAGAGGCAGAAGCCTTGGTGGAAGAATTGAGATCCCTGGTTTCAGCTGCTAGACGAAGAAGCTGAAGCTGCCCGTACGGCCGAAGAGGTTGCACGGGTTATCGAAGCTTGTGAAGGAGGAGAAGGGTCCTCCAGGGCTGCTGAAGAAGAAGCTGCAGCTAGGGCAGCTGAAGAAGACGAGGCTTTGCTGAAGATCTCGGTGAGCTTTTAGACTTAGTTTTGTCTGTTTCTGTTTTTTTTTTTTTTTTACTCACATTCTTCCTCCCCCTGTCTTTTACAGTCCGAAGAGAGTAATAGACATAGAGAAGGGAAAGCCCTTGTTCGTCCCGAAGACCAGATACAAGAAGAGTCTTCAGACTCATACATGGACGAGCAGCCGCTTCAGAAAAGGCGACGAAGAATGGCCATCATCGGCCCGCATGACTTTCAGCGGAGGCCGATGACCATCGGCGTCAAAATAAGGGAACCCGAGGAAGGCAATGGATCGCCGAGGGTTCCCCGGCCACCACCTCAATCACCTCCAAAGACCCCTCCGCCACCTCCCGAGATGGAGGTGGATCAGAAAACTCCCGAACCTAAGGGAGGGGTCCAAGAGGAAGTTCAAGAGAGTGTTGCTGAGCACAGAGATGAGGATGCTGTGATGCCCAGTGCTGAGGGTTTCACAGCAGACATTGCAAGAGAGGTTGAGGCTTTCGTCCTCACACCTGAAGAAGAAGAAGTCATAATAATTGACTCTTCTGAGAAGAAGGGGGATGCCGAGCCATCCAAGGTTAAAGAAGCTCCATCGTCATCCTTCCCTTCCTTCCAGACGCTGCAGTCTGGGGAAATGGGTTTCTCGGCCCCTCGAATTCCAATCCCAGATCACATCTGGGACCTCATATGGGGTCAGAACCGAGAAGGTGCTGCAGCCTACTTCGGCGATTTTGCTAGGATGTCCGAAGTAGATAGGGCAAGAATCTGGTCGCTGAAGGCCACTGCTGGGATGGGCGAATCCAGTAGAACAGTTCCAGACCCAGCCAGGTCTAACCAACTGATGATGATGCAGGTGATTCTCCTTGCCTTTATCTCTTTTTCAATTCAGCTCTTCAATTCAGTTTCAGTTATTATTATTATTTATTTTATGTTGACTTGTGCTCCTGTTTCAGTTCGTGCACAATCAGACTCTCACTGTAGAGCTGATAGATACCCTACAAGATAGGGTAGATGCTGCCGAGCACGACAAAAAGGTAGCTGAGGAGGAGTTAAAGCTTGCTAAGCTGAAGCAAGCAGCAGCTGAAGAGAAGCAGCAGAAGGGTGAAGAATATGAGAAAAGAGCTGCTGAAGCCCTTAAAACCTTCTGCGATGCTATGGAGAAGGAAGTTTTTCCCCCACTGATGGAAGGGGAAAAATTCCTTCAAGAGCACATGGGAGTGGACATCTCCAAATTCAAGGCTACCATTGAGAGCCGAATCCAGGAAGGAGCTGCTCCACAAGCTGAAGTGCAGCAAAAGCTGGAAGCTCTTGAAGCCAGTAGAATGGCCGCTGAAGAGATGCTCCAAGCCCGGAATGCCCAACTCTCAGAGGCTGTTGAAGCTCAGGGAGAGCTCCAAGAAGTTGAGGATCAGCTGATGGCAAAAAAGGAAGAACTGACCCAGGCTCAGACAGAGGTTTCCCAAGTTCAGCAGGAGCTGAATGAGCTAAAAGGTTCCTCCTCCAAGCTCGCCGATGAGTTGAAGAAATCCAAGGAAGACTTGGAGGAGACAAAGAAGAAGTTGGCTGATGCTTAGGCTCTACTCAAAGTCCGTGTCTATACCCAAGAAGAGTATGAAATGGGTTTCAGAAGCGGGTTCAGAGTGTGCCGAAGAGTCTGCCTACATGCTGAGCCGAAGTTGGACTGGTCCAAATGTGCTGAATGGGTCCAGGATCCCGAAGACCCTCATATGAAATATGCAACTCCAATCGAAGCTGAAATCCTTAAGGCTGAGGAAGCCGAAGAAGAAGCTGAGAGAATGGAGTTGGAGGCTGAACAGAGGGAAAGGGAGGCTCGGAAGAGTGCGAAGCCTGCTTCTTCTGCTGCTGGGGCTGAGGCCACCATGGGGCCCCACAACGCTAATCAGTCTGATCCTCGGGCTGAAGCATAGGAACTCGGGCAGTCGTCTTCAGAATCTTGCGGTTCATCATGTGCTCAACTTTAGACTTGCCGCTTTCTGAATTTTTGCCTTGTTTGCTTTTTGCTTCAGCTTGCCTTGTCGTACAAACAGTTTATTTTTGCTTCTGTACGTATTTCGGCAGCTGTTATTTTCCGCTTGTGGGCGGCTGCCGATACAGTTTTTTAATTTATTTGAACTTGTAGCTCAATTTCTGAGCATGAATTATTAATTTGACGTCCCTTTCTTCAACTGCTTTGTCTTTGAATGCTTTACTGTTTCTTTAATTCTGCTGAACATAAACTTGCACTGATAGTGCCTCTTGTCCCCCCAGAAATTGAAGTATGACTTCAGCTGAATAAACAATTTCTCTACTTCTTAAAAATGGGTTTCCGAAACACGGGGCCAACTGAAGGCAATGCTTCGGATAATGGCTTTCTGGGATATCCCAGACTTGTCCATGGACTCTTGCCTTTGGAGAACAAATCTTACTGAAGTTTGACTTCAGCTAAAAGACCAGAGTTTTTTTTTTTAAAAAGACAAGTTTTGTCAGCAATCTGAAACCCAGTTACCCGAAGGCGAAGGTTTCAGACGAGGCAGAATAAAAAATTTCCAATAGTTGGTGTTATCCTTAATTTTCTGGCTATCTTTAAAAAAATGGATATCCGAAACACAGGGCCAGCTGAAGGCAATGTTTCGGATAATGGCTTTCTGGAATACAAGGCTTAGTTAAGGCAATATTCCAGAATTGTCCATGGACTCATGCCTTTGGAGAACAAATCTTACTGAAGTTTGACTTCTGTTAAAAGACCAGTGTTCTTTAAAAAGACGAGTTTTGTCAGCAATCTGAAACCCAGTTACCCGAGGGCGAAGGTTTCAGACGAGGCTGAATAAAAAACCCTTAAAGAGTAGATAGAACCAAGAAAACTTTGAAAGAATAAAAAGTTGCAAATATTTATATAAATGGTGGCTCCAAGGCCTTTCATTAATTCAAAATGTACTTACAAAGATTGTTCTGCCCCGAAGGGTTTACACATGATATTTTTTCAGTACATCAGCGTTCCAGTGATTTTTCAGCTCAGTTCCCCCCAACTGCCGAAGTCGGTATGTCCCTGGCTGAAGCTCATCACAGATTTCGTAGGGCCCTTCCCATGCAGCTGAGAGTTTTCCATGAATTCGGCTTTTCTGAACTGCAGCAGCATTTCGAAGGACAAGGTCTCCAATTTTGTGAGGCCTTGCATGGACCCTTCGGTTGTAAAATTTGTTGATTCTCTGCTTATAAGCAGCCATTCTGTCTCGGGTCGAGTCTCTTACTTCGTCGAGGAAATCGAGAGATTCCTTCATCAGTCGCTCATTCTCAGCCGAGAAGTGGTGCACTCGTAAGCTCTCAGAGCCTATTTCCACTGGAAGAACGGCTTCGGCACCATACACCAGTTCAAAAGGTGAATAGCCCGTTGCCTCTTTTTCAGTTGTCCGAAGGGACCAAAGGGTTCCAGGGAGCTCCTCCAGCCACTTGGACTTCCACCCTCTTTTTGAGGGCATTTAGGATCTGTTTATTTGCAGCTTCAGCTTGTCCGTTACTTTGCGGGTGGCATACCGCTGAATATGCCAGTTTGATACCGAACTGGTCTGTATACCGCTTCAGTGGTAGATTATCAAATTGCCTCCCATGATCGAAGAAAAATACTCTCGGGACGCCGAAACGAGTGATGATATTCTGCCAGATAAATTTTCTGACAGTTTTCTCTGTAATGTTCGAGGCTGCTTCGGCCTCGATCCACTTACTGAAATAGTCAACACCAACTATCAGCCATTTTTTCTGGTACACAGCCTCTGGAAATGGTCCTAGTATATCCAGTCCCCATTGGGCAAACGGGAGTGGATTAAGGATCGGCTGAAGATCCCTTGCTGGCTGGTGGATAACTGGTGCGTATTTTTGACATTTTTCGCATTTCCGGACTAGCTCCTTAGCATCTGCGATCATGGTGGGCCAGTAATATCCAGCCCTCAATGCCTTGTGGGCTAAGGTCCTTCCCCCGATGTGGTTCCCACAGATGCCGAGGTGAATCTCCCGTAGGATATAATCTGCATCTGTTGGTCCCATGCATTTCAGCAATGGGGTTGAGAACGACTTTTTCAGAAGCTCCCCTCTAAAGACAATGAACCTTGAACTGGTTCTCTTCATCTTGGAGGCCAAAGCTCTATCTTCGGGAGTCTCTCCCCGAAGTTTGAAAGTTAGGATGGGGTCCATCCAGCTAGGTTCTGGGTCAGCGCAGCACACTTCAGGTGCTTCGTCGACACTTTTTTCTCGACGCACTTCCACATATACAGATCTAATCAGCTCAGTGAGAGTTGAACTGGCAAGTTTGGAGAGTGCATCGGCTTGGGCATTCTGACCCCTTGGGATCAGCTGAACCTCAAAAGTTTTCAGCTTTGCAATGACTGATTTGATCTTGGCAAGATAGGCTATCATGGAGGGCTCTTTGGCCTCGTAGCTGCCGCTGATCTGATATGCAACTAGCTAAGAGTCTGTTTTCAGGCAGACATGATCGGCTTCCAGGGAGATGCACAATTCTAGGCCAGCGATTGCTGCCTCATATTCGACTTCGTTGTTCGAAGTCTTAAAAGAAAATTTTAGTGCATACTCGAAGGATTTGCCTTCGGGAGAGGTTATCACTACTCCTGCCCCCGAACCATTTTCGGTGGAAGATCCATCCGTAAACGCGGTCCAGACTTTCTTTTCATTGTCTAGCGCTTCCTGGTATGAGCATTCGGCCAGGAAGTCCGCTAGAGCTTGAGCCTTAATGGCAGCCCTCGGATGGTAGCTGATGCTGAATTCGGTGAGCTCAAAAGCCCACTTGGCTAGCCTACCAGATTTTTCAACTTTGCCGAGAACTTTTTCCAGCGGCTGATCAGTTAAGACCACTATCTGATGGCAATCAAAATAGGGCCTCAGCTTCCGAGCAGCTACTACTACCGCAAAAGCGACTTTCTCGAGTAGAGGGTAGCGAGTCTCGGCATCCGTCAGAGTATGACTGACAAAATAGATCGGTTGCTGACTTTTGCTTTCTTCCTTCAGCAGTACTGCACTGATGGTGGCTGGGCTAACGGCCACATACAGATACAAAGTTTCTCCTTCTGCTGGGCTAGCCAGCGTTGGGAGTTGAGCCAGATGCTCCCGAAGCTGCTTAAAGGCTTCTTTTTGCTCTCTCTCCCAAACGAGCTCTTTTGTTTTCGGGAGTTTCAGGGCTTTGAAGAAAGGTAACCCCTTATCCGAAGCTTTGGAAATGAACCTCGAGAGGGCTGCCATTCTTCCGGTGAGCCGCTGAACATCCCGCTTTGTTTTCGGCTCAGGAAGGTCGAGCGCTGCTTTGACTTTGGAGGGATTGGCATCAATCCCCCTCTTGTTGACTATGAACCCAAGGAATTTCCCTGATTTCACGCCGAAGACACACTTCTTCGGATTCAGCTTCATTTGATGCTTTCTTAAGGTGGCGAAGGTTTCAACCAGGTCTTTAACATGGTCCTCAGATTTTTTGCTTTTAACGATCGAATCGTCGATGTAGACTTCCATGTTTCGGCCCTTTTGATCGGCGAAAACTTGATCCACCAGCCTTTGGTAGGTTGCCCCCGCATTTTTCAATCCGAAGGGCATCATTTGATAATTGTACACCCCGGCGTTCGTGACGAATGCCGTCTTTGCTCGATCGTCGGGGTGCATGAAGATCTGATGATACCCCGAGAATGCGTCCATGAAACTAAGCAAGGCATGGCCACTTGTCGAATCAACTAGATGATCGATCCTCGGCAAGGGATAGAAATCCTTCGGACAAGCCTTATTTAGGTCCGTGAAGTCAACGCACATCCTCCAGGTACCATTGGCCTTCTGAACCATCACCACATTTGCAAGCCATTCTGGATACTGATAAGGCTCGATGAAGCCTACCTCCAGAAACTTTTTGACCTCGGCTGCGATGTCTCGGTTCTTATTAGCGGAGTAATTCCGCTTCTTTTGCTTAATTGGTCGACACGTTGGGTCAACATTAAGCTTATGGGAGATGAGGTCTGGACTTATCCTGGGCATATCAGCTGCCGAGAAAGCAAACACATCTCTGTTGTCCCGAAGGAGCTGAATAAGTTCACAACGGGTGTTCGGATCAAGGTCCATCCCGATTGTTACACATTTCTCAACGTCTCCTTCGACCAACTCAACTGTTTCAGTCTGTTGGTCCATGTCCATTGCTGATGGACTGGACTCTTCAGAATCTTGCCTGCTACCTATGTCAGCAGGTGTCCCAGTCATTTTGCTCTTCGGCTGGCTCTCTGAGTCTTTCGGTTCAGCTGAAGAGCTAGCCTTTTCCCTTTCGGGCCCTTTTTCTCTAGGTACAGATCCTTGGGCCGAAGCACTTAGGCCTTTCGGCTTTTTTGTGCTTGGCTCTCTTTCTTTTTCTTTTTCTTTCTCTTTCTCATCCTTGTCGTCATCTGGGCGACTACTGGATGGCTTGAGGTAGTTGCATCTTCGGGCGTCCTTTTGGTTGCCCTGTATCCTTTTGGGGAAGCCAGCGTCTGAGACGTAAATCATCAGCTGATGATAAGTTGAGACGACCCCTTGGATCTCATGAATTATAGGTCTCCCCAGAATCACGTTGTACACTGAAGGAGCCTCAATGACCAAAAATTCAATCATGACATTCCTGGCTGCCTCATCGCAGCCGATGGTGACAGGAAGTGTCACCTTCCCTTCTGGATAAGTTGAAGCCCCGTTGAACCCGGATACCGTGTAGGGTACCGGCGTAAGGTGCTTGGGCTTCAGCTTGATTTGATTGTAGGCCTTTCGGAACAGAATGTTTGCTCCGCTGCCACCGTCAACAAGGACCTTACTGACGTCGTGGTTGGCCACCGTGGCGATGATCACCAACGGATCCTCGTGAGGGAACGTTACCCCCCGGCAGTCGGCGGCTGTGAACGTCATGTTCGGCACCGGCGACTGGGGAGGCTGAATGTTAGCGTTGTTCACCTGGTGGGTCAGAGCCCTAAGGTGTCGCTTGTGCTCCCTCCGAGAGCATATTCCTCCCGAGATAACATTGATCGGAGAGAAATTTCCCTCTGGCTTTTTACTGTTCTTCCGGGGGAAGTCGAGGTCTTGCCGAGAGTCCTTTGCTAACTTCTCGGACTCCTTTTTCTCGCGGTGATCCGCGATGTATTTTTTCAAGTATCCCTTCCGGACCATGTCCTCTATCTGGTCCTTCAGTTGGATACACTCCTCAGTGTTATGTCCCGGAGATTCGTGGAACTCGCACCACTGATTTTTATTTTTTCGCTGATACCACTCCGGGAGTGGTCTCGGCTTTCGGTAACTCTGCTCCTCCTTCGTCACGCTGTAAATTTTGGCGCGTGGAAGAGAGAGCGGTGTGTAGGACTCGTATCTGCCTGTGTATGAGGCAGATTTTTCCTTCTTTGGGTCGCTGGCCGAAGATTGTTCCGAGGCCTTGGCCTTTCCCTTTGTCCTCTGGCCTTGGCCTTCAGAGAAGGGTATTTGTTTTTGCTTCCCTCCCCCAGATTGAGGTTGGGTTTTTGCTTTGTTCCACTCTTCGGCTCGGATGAATTTATCCGAGGCGCTCAGAGCTTCCTCCAAGGTCTGCGGGGTATGCATGACCATGAAGTCTAGGAACTTCCCGGGCTGAAGGCCGTTCTGCATTGCAAAAACGGCTAGCCCCTGATCCAGCTGAGAGACGCTGGATGACTCGTTGCTGAAACGGGTCAGATAGTCTCGGAGGCTTTCGGTCTCCCCCTGTTGCAGACCCATGAGTTCTGCAGTAGTCTTCTCTCGGCGGTTTGCCGTGGAAAACTTGCTCCTAAATTTGGAGGACAGATCATCCCACCCTGTTATAGAGCCTTGCTTTACTCCCTTGGAGATCCATGCTTGCGCGACCCCCTTGAGAGTGGTTGGGAAATATTTGCACCAATTCGCTTCGGATCTGGGGCAAAGATGCATATGAGCCTCATACGAGGCAACGTGGTCCTTCGGATCCGAAGTCCCATCATATG
This sequence comes from Chenopodium quinoa, assembly GCF_001683475.1. Taxonomy (NCBI): domain Eukaryota; kingdom Viridiplantae; phylum Streptophyta; class Magnoliopsida; order Caryophyllales; family Amaranthaceae; genus Chenopodium; species Chenopodium quinoa. The sequence goes on along the minus strand of NW_018743920.1, from coordinate 9,402,719 downwards.
TGATGTGCGACGGTATTTTAACCGTGGGCACGTGCTCTGCCAGTATCCATTGCTCGAATGGGGAACTGGCGGGTAGCATAACGGCTTTGCCCTTGTTCCTGGCCGAAGGGACCGCGCTCCGCCCTCTTAGAGAGGTAGGAGTGGTTTTCGTCCCTGGCTGGGAAGTCTGGGCCTCGGCTGCAGGGAACGTGAGGCGACTGTGCACGCTCGGTTCCTTGCCGCCGAGTCGGTCGAGAACACTTCGGCGAACGGTCTCAGGTTGTTCTTGGCGAGCAGATTCTGGCCGAGAAGCTGAGCTGCTGCTCTTATGCGTTTCCTGTCGGGAGGTCGAGGATCCTCTGAAGAATTGAGGGTTCTTTTTCCTCTCTCTTTCAGTTTTCCAGGTATCCTCTTCCCACTCTTCCAGTTCCCGGAAGGAAGGAAGTTTCCCACCATCATGGTCTAGCTTCCTCCGCTGATGACGGGTATGCGGAGGAGTTCGATCGCGAGGTGGCGGCATATTTTGTGCCCTCAATTCCTCCATGAGCACGACCAGCGCTCTTGCCACCTCCTCCGAGCAAGGCCCCGTCAAAGGGGTCCTCGGCTGAGTATGGGAATGAGAGCGGACGGTCGATGGTTGGCTTTGGGGCACTGAATGTGTCCTATGATCGGACTGACCCCTGCTAGAACGAGAGTGACTCGGCCTATGATGAGAGTTATGAATTACGGGAGAAAGGGAATCCCCCCTGTATGATCCTCCCTCCGAGCTGGCACCCTTGGGAGAGTTCCGGTCCGGTGAGGGTGATGGTGTAGGGGTTTTAGGCTTTTCGCCTGCTCCTTGACGGAGGCTTTTGCTCTTGCGGTTCTTAGCCATTGCTACTAAGATAATTGCAAGATGATTTTGGTTAGAAACTTGGCTTAAAGATTTTTGAAAGTCTTCCCCACAGACGGCGCCAAATTGTTTCGGGTGAAAACAATGGGACCTTGTCGAAGGTCCGATGAAGTGAAGAAGACTGGATTCGGTCCAAGTAATGTTGGGCCGAAGGTTTCCTGCACAGTAAACACACGTAAACTAGCCTCGGGGTGTTGCCGAGGAAGGCCCCTCCGATGCTAAAGTCAGTACAGTGTGTAGAAAGAGAACACTATGCAAGAGAATTAATTGCTTGAGGCTTTGTTTGAATGAATGTACAAATGTAATATTGATGGCTTTTATACCTTTGCATATATGGAGAAGTTGGGCCTTAACCCAATTGACTTGCCTTGGACTGATTTTGACTTTAGCACAATTGGGGAGATGAACCTTGACCTTGGGCTTTTAATTGGATCATTTAATGACTAGGTCCAATTGGACTAAATTGAACCCAAACAAGTGTTAAATGCTTTTTATTATTTAATAAAATCACGTGCATTGGTCCCTATCAAAACCTATTCTAATCTAAAAATTTAAATAAAAGGAAAAAAATTGATCGAGAGGGTTCTAATGATTTGACAATCAACGTCTAGCTATCTTGCAGTAGAAAAGTAAGCTCTTGGATTGTTTAACCTAGTTTGACATTGTAGTGAGTAGAAGCATAATCATCAACAAACGACGACCAAAGTACGAACCCAACATGAATTGACAATTTGACATGCATGTGTTTCAAACACTATTATTTCATTACTTTCACCAATGTTTTCACCTCTCTAGTAACTTTTAAAATGTTTGGAATATTGTTTTTTCTTGGTTCATGATTTGATTTCATTTACTAGCTAGGAGGCCCCCTCGATTTTTAAAGATATCCTTCTACAATTCTCTATCACATTGTTTAGGTGATTTTATGTAATCCTTGTAATATTATAGATTCGTAGTATGTAGTACGTGATGAGTGTGATGAATTTAATAATATTTATACTTTAATTTGAGTGAATGTAAGTATGTACTTTAGCCTTGCTTGGTAAATGCATTAGGTCCGCCTTTTTTTTGTTTGACTTTTGACTTTTATTCTAAGATGATTGATGTTATAATAAGTTAAAATATACTTTTTATTTGATATATAAATGACTATTAATTCATCTAGCTAAAACATGTTCTTTTTAAGAAACCTATTTAATAGATTTGTCATCACCAAAAATGCAAAAAAGTTCACAATTATACTATATCAACTATATCTTGCTCTACAACTTATTTTATCTGAAATAGTTTATTATACCAATGATATAGTTTAAATTTATGTTAAAATTTATACTAATAATAGTTGTGTCATTCATAAACTCTCACGCACAAAGAGTGTATTATCTTAACCTAGTATTCATTTCACTTATCTATTAGTATGGATGATCGATCAAGCTAAACCAATGTAAGTATGCAACATCACTAATGAAACTAAATCTTTAATTTGAATTTGAACTTTTGAAGATACAATAGTTGTATAATGTTTAACTCAAAAATGTTTCTCATACGTCGTTATTTAATTACTTCTCCTCTGATGTTGTATATATATATATATATATATATATATATATATATATATATATATATATATATATATATATATATATATATATATATATATACATTGATAGAGCATATAACATATTCCTGGGCTTCAACCATTAGCTTCATAGAATATAGGATTAATATTCTAGATATTATGTTATAGAAGGATATAGTTTGTATACATTCTGTAATTATCTTTTGAGATTTCCTAACGTGATTAGTTATCATACTTGTAACCATATATATTGGAATCATTGGAATACACTCCAATCTGAGGAGTTTTCACAAAATCTAACATGGTATCAGAGCTAGCGTGACACAAAAGTCACGGGTTTGAATCTCATCCACCCCTCCTTTCAAGTGGAATATTAAACGCAGGGTATAGTGGGGCCCATGCTACATCCACACTTCAAACCCAATGGGCTTTCATGTGAAGGGGAGTGATAGAGTATATAACATATTCCTAGGCCTCAACTATCAGCTCAACCTTTTGATTGAGATGATCCTTTAACATGGTATCAGAGCAAAAAATTATACTTCCTACCAAAACTCTCAAACAAATCACTCCGGCTCAAGATTCCTTTGGGGTTGTCCATCCTATAGCCATCTTAGGGTGTTTGGGTGTCTATGTTTCCCGAACCTATCGGCTACCATGCCTCACAAACTTACTTCTAGATCTACACCTTGCATTTTCTTGGGCTATCCGGCCAATCATAGGGGATATCGATGTTTAGATATTACGACTAATAAAATTTTCATCTCTAGACATGTCACTTTAGATGAAAACACTTTTCCATATCGAAACATTGGTCAATTCTGTGCCACCGATTATGATTTTCTTAGTGTCAATGACCCCTCCCCTAATTTTCAACATTTTTTTGCTATTAATTGTGCAGGGCAGCCTACACTGCAGGCAGGCCGCGGCACACAACTACACACTGCAAGTAGCCTGCGGACTAGCCTGCCAGGCCACGTAACCCAGCACAACGCCTCACAGGCAGGCCGCGGCACACAGCTGCACACCACAGGCAGCCTACGGACAAGCTTGTCAGGCCAGCAGCAACGCACGCCCAGCCCCCCCACTCTCCTACTGCTGCTGGTCCTCCCTCGCCTGGTGCGTCTGGCTCGCACATGCCCTCCCTTTCTTCACCATACTCATCTCCTACCCTAAGCCCCTCACCTACACAAGCCGCATACACACCCCCACCTCAGAGAGGCATCACACCCATTACACCTACAAGACCACCTCCTTTATCCCTATCCATGCAAACACGGTCAAAGCACGACATCCTTAAACCGAACCCAAAATTTGGTTTAACCATGTCTATTCGCTCCCCGCTTCCCAAAAATCACAAACAAGCCCTTTCCTACCCAAATTGGAATGATGGAATACGTGACGAATATAGTGCTTTAATTGAAACGGGGACATGGGAATTGGTTCCTAGGCCTATAGGGATGAACATTGTTAATTGCATGTGGTTGTTTCATCATAAATTGAATGTTAATGGTGATCTGATCTTGAACGACGTAAAGCTCATTTAGTTTGTGATGGCAGGTCTCAGGTTAAAGGTGTTAACTGTGATGAAACGTTTAGTCCGGTTGTTAAGCCAGCCACTATTCAAACGATATTGAGTTTGGCTATGGCTCGTAAGTGGTCTATTCACCAACTTGATGTAAAAAATGCATTTTTACATGGTGATTTGAATGAGTGTGTTTATATGCATCAACCCCCTGGGTTTGTTGACAAGAGATTCAGGCTATGTTTGCAGACTTCACAAGGCTCTGTATGGCCTAAAACAAGCTATGCGAGCTTGGTACTAGCGATTTGCTAACTATCTTCTGCAGATGGGGTTTGTCATTGCTAAAATGGACAATTCTTTATTTATTTTTCGGCATGGGAATGATATGGCATATTTGCTGCTATATGTTGACGATATTGTGTTGGTTACATCCTCAGACAGACTACGTGAGAATACTGTTTGAGAGTTTTGACACTCGACGCTCTACTTCCAATTCTGTTGTTTTTTGGGTGACAATCTTATTTCTTGGTCGTCTAAGCGTCAGCATACTCATTCCAAATCAAGTGCAGAGGCAGAATACAGAGGCGTCGCAAATGTTGTTTCCGAGACCTATTGGCTCCGTAATCTTCTTTTAGAGCTACATTGTCTTCTCTGGCAAGTCACACTTGTTTATTGTGATAATGTCAGTGCAATTTATTTATCTCATAATCCCGTACAACACCAACGCACCAAGCACGTAGAAATGGACATTCATTTCATTTGAAAAAAGGTGGTGTTGAGGGCATGTACGGGTCTTGCACGTTCCTTTCCGCTATCAGTTTGCAGACATTTTCACGAAAGGCCTACCTCGACAACTATTTTTGGATTTCAGATCTAGTCTCAGCGTGCGTCCTCCTCCTACTATGACTGCGGGAGTGTGATAGAATATAGGATTAATATTCTAGATATTCTGTTATAGAAGGATATAGTTTGTATATATTTTGTAATTATCTTTTGAGATTTCTCAACGTGATTAGGACTCATACTTGCAACCCTATATATTGGAATCAATGGAATACACTCCAATCTGAGGAGTTTTCACAAAATCTAACATAGATATCTAATAATATACCTACTGATATATTGGTCATGTTTGGTGAAAAGTTGAAAACTGAAAGCTGAAGCTAATTGTATTAGCTGATTTTGACTAACTGATTGTATTAACTGATTTGACTAACTGATTGTATTAGCTGATTATATAAAAGTGTTTGGTAAACTAATATTAGTTGATAGGTATTTACTTATGTAAAATGACCAATAAAGCTATTGACATATATGTATATAAAATTGAAGAAATTATTAATCCCACTAAAAGTATTTAATTTACCAATTGAATCTCTTTATTCCTATATTAGTGTATTACTGTAATTCACTACTATAATTAGTTTCTTAAGATTTACAAATTAATGTTGATAGTGTTTTTATTTATTTAGTATTCCTTTTTAAATTTAAGATTTAGAATAAACATTTTAAAAATTTACCAATTTACCAACTCGATCTTAAGTTTATCAATAGTTGAGGGGGAAAAAAAAAGTTTATCAATAGTTGAGGGGAAACAAAACAAAAAAAACCACAATACCGGCCCATTGCTTTTCTCATACGGAATGAATAACCCCTTCTTCATCTTCCCAAACCATTTTCACCACCATCTTTATCTCCTTTATTTATTGTGGAAAAAAAAACAATCAATGCTAATGCTCCATCATCCTATCTCTTTATCAAAAACAATTGAAAGGAAATCAAAATTGATATCTATTTTCAGATCTGACTACTCCCAACTATGAAGGTAAAATTTAGTTATCCTTCAACTTCAAAATTATTTTGAATTCTGGAGCAAGAATTAAAACATGCATACCTATTTTTAAAGTTAACTTGATGAAAGATAAGAGTTTTTTTTTTTCTTTTGCCTTACCGTAAATAATGGTTTCTTGTTAATTTTACCCTTTTTTATTAATAGGCTTCTGATAATTGAATTTTATTAATTGATTTATTGCAGTGAATTTTTGGGCATTTGTGTAACTATGCAAAAGAATCAAATAAGCTATTCTGAAAACGCTGGAGTTAGGAGCGTTTCCAAATTAAGCTGATTCATGTGAATAAGTTAATGTGACCCGCTGTTACCAAACACCTCAATTAGATGATTGGTTTGGTCAAATCCTCCAAATGTGCTGAATAAGCTCTTTTTGGCTCAATAAGCTGATAACCAAACACAACCATTATAAGAGATATCGATTCAGTATGATGTTTCTCCGTTATTAATAAAAACGGACAAAGAAGTGGCCAAAGAATAGAAAAGATGCATAAAACACAATTGAATGCTTCCTACAGAAAGTGGGTCAGTGAGAAAGAAAGACAAAATTTAGCTGAACAGTCCAATCACCTCCATTCATCACCTTCTCTATTTTTCATCAGTTATGACGTACGCAACCCCTGCAATTTCATTAACTAAATATTTAATACGGAGTATTTTAATAAAATTATATTTAAAAAAATTAGGGGGCAACAAATTACACAAATGAAAAATGACTAGACAGATTAAAAATTGCAGGCATGTTCATAATTATATGATGAACAAAGGGTAAAGTTTATATGATAACGGAAACCCAAAATATAATATAAAGTTTTACTTCATTTATGAATGAATTAGAATTTTATTTGGCCTAGGAAAAGTCGTTTTCTAACCAACTGTGATAGAATATGTAAAAGTTATTGTTGGCAGTCGTCAATTGACACCCAACAAAATGTTTGTTAGTTTGGAATTCTAAATATAGTTGATCGATGGAATTAAGTTTTTAGATTTTCAGGTCAGTTTTTTAAACTTACTTGTTATATAAATGCATTAATAATTGCACCATATATATGTATTTCTATACATTAGTACAATATTTTCTTTTTTTACTTGTTGCAAGGGGTTGAGTTAAAAGACATAGACTGATATTACCCCCCTTTCCCTCACATGTGCGCCATAATTTTTTTTTGTTGGTTACTTGCTTGGTTTGAATCAAAGCTTAGATGCATTCCTTCTCTTATTGTTTTGAGCGTTCACTCTATTTCCGCGGTTTCTTGTAGTGATTGGATGGTACAATGATGAGGTTATTTGAACGATTGTGAGAACAATAATGTATGACAAAATCTCTAAGAGACGCAAAATAAATCTATTTAATTTCTTGATTGAAAAATTAATAGTTGTGCGATTGTGCTTTTAATCAAAATGAACTTTTAGAGACAAGGGAGTAGCAATAACGTGTAGTGAGATCTCGATAATGTGGTAATAATGTATGGTACAGTATACTAATACAAATAAACTGGATGTAAAAGGAATATTGTCAAAACAAAACACTAATAATAATACATACAATTATAATTATTGAAATTATGTGCATAATTTCCCTTGTATGTGGCCTGGATCCAAGCAAGCAAGGACAAAAATTTGACTTAAAGGACTTTGTTTAAGTAGATAACCTAGTGAGAAGTCATATGCACAATGTAGTGTCAACCTATTTAAATGGACAAGGAAAATAAAAAAAGTTTCAAGTTATCATATGATAAAACCTTATTGTTATCTGGTCAAAATGGAGAACTCTTATCATAAGGCCTTTTTCATGTAACAAGGAAGATTGGAGAACTCATGTAATAATAGACCCCACTCACGAAAGATGGTTTGAATTGATGGTTCAACCATGGACATGACTCACATGACATTGGTAGTAGTCTATTTTATTTTGATGGAGTACTATGAAAGAGAAAGATGATAATGGATAAACATGCAACTTAAGTATATATCTCAAAGAGAAATTGAGAAAATAAAGACATTTTTTTGAAGAATAATTCAAACAACAAATAACGAACTCTTTAAGTACTCATATATGGTTTTGTCCATTAGTTTACTCTAGAACTCTCAAACAAATAATCATGCATATCTCCGAGAAATTAAGAGGTGTTGATTACCATTTCACATTGTTGGAATGAATAACATTGGATCGGATAATCAGGTTTACGTGATGATCTTCTATCTCAAATTACTGGACCATTCAATTAATTACTAGATAATTTCATGGATTCAGCTTAAACCCTTCATTACAATTTTCTAGTAACTAAAGCGAACCCCATTTATAATTATGGGTGATTTTATTTGGATACATTCTAGCTTAGTTGATATTTTCTACTACACAGTGTACTAGAATGAAGAAAATCCAAAATTAAAATCTCAAAAATAACAATATGATGATGAATTGGTGGGTGTGTAAGAAAGAGATGTGAATCAGCATGGGGTTCTGGCTCTCTCTGGGTACTCTTAACAACAATCATTCTATTTTGCTTTATGACAACCCAAGCATCCCATCCATAAAACAAAACTAGAAACTAGTTGGAGTAATAAAAAAATTAATTTATTTTATATACTTCCTCCGTTCTTTTAATATAACATCACTTGCCTTTTAGAGGAGTTTCACAAAATATTGCATCATTTTCATTTTAGAACAAAAAGTATCTGTGTTCACACTGCAAATACCCAATATACCGTTACTTTTTCATACTTACTTTTTATTTTATCTTTACATTACATGAACAATTTTGTATTTTTACGTTTCTCTATCTTACTTTTTTCCACTATCAAATTTTGCCTCCAAAATTCCTATAATGCAATAAAAAAAAATGAAGAATGTTAAAAAAAAAAAAAGATATAATTAATAACAAGGTAATAATGACGAAATCATTAATATCTCAACCACACATATTGATCACATTGCAATTCCTCATTCTGTCCCTTCTCTTCCTGAAGACATAATACTGTATGCATCCTTGATGGGAAACATCAACTTCACACTCTGCATCTTTTTCCTTGTACTATTCATATATAATGTCCTCCCCTTTATTCTTTTTTTAAAACCCTAATCAACATCTTAGTACTTTATATCTTTCCTTTATTAAGAAATCTTAGTTTGTGTAATAGTACTAAAACTAATGTCCTAATTATTCTCCAAATGCCAATTAATTACTTGTGCATTATTCATGATTAGATATAATACATACATGAAATCATTAATCATGATTTTCAATTCAGGCCTCCATTAGTTATAAGTTATGTTGCGTAGTCTTTAATATAAAAATAATAATCACATTTTTACTTTTATTAAATTAGGTGAGCTAAGGAATAAGTCCCTGCACATTATCTTTATGACATATAATATAATATTGTGTACACCAAGTAATATATATACTGTAATGTAATCATGTAACCAATTTGATCAACTACGTAGTACCCTTTTTCCCAAAGGAGTATTTTCCTTCTAGTTAATTAGAATGTTTTTGGACTGTTAATAAATAAAATTTCACCAATTAAGAAAGAGCATTTAGTAGTGGCCTAGAGAGAATTTTTCATCCTTTTCAAAGTATTCCTTTAATCATTAATACAATTGCCTTATTAATTATTGATTGTAAAGATTGGGCATACTCTATAATTATAATATATAAATTTGTTGTAAACTAACTTGACATACATTTTTAATAATTTTAAAGAAAGGTTATACTATACAAAAATTATGTAGTTACTTTCAATAATGTACCCTAATTGATGAATTATTATTTTAAGAAATAAAATACGAGTAAATAAATAACTTGCTATCATGAATTAAAGTCTTGATACGTCTAAACTTAATCATCTATAACTACAACATTATAATAAATCCCACAATTTTCATTATATTTACAAGTGAACACAACTCCCAAAATGACATTAAAAAAAAATTAAAAAAAAATTCAAACCATCCCCTTTTCAATCCCCCCCTCCACACATTTATTTCCAAAAACTTTTATTGCATCCTTTTGTCACTTTAATATTAATAACTATACCATTTATTTCATACTTTTTCCCTTTTGCTCCCTATTGTGCTACCCCTTTTTCTCATCTATTTATAGCCCTCATCTTGTCTATCCCTTCCCAGGCCAACACCTCACCAATAGGGCAAATTTAAAGACATCAATATTTTTCAAAGCCACAAAAAAAAAAAAAAATAAATAAATAAATAAATAAAATAAAATGTCACCAGCAGCCTCAACAAGATGGTGTCCAACACCAGAACAAGTGATGATATTAGAGGAAATGTATAGAGGTGGTGTAAGAACTCCAAATGCATCTCAAATACAACAAATTACTGCCCATCTTTCTCTTTATGGTAAAATTGAAGGTAAAAATGTTTTCTATTGGTTTCAAAATCATAAGGCAAGAGATAGACAAAAACTTAGGAAAAAACTTCTTGATAAACAACTTCAACAACAGCAACACCACTTTATGTTTTCTCATCATCATGTTTTTCCTTCTTTTGATCATCATCAACATTTTCAACATCATCATAGTAATTTACTCCATCATCTTCAATTTGATCAACCACCTCTACCACCTCCACCACCACCACCACTACCTTGTTGCGGTCCGACATCGTCTTCCCTTGGGTTATTCCATCATCAGCTCCCTCCGGTCAACTCACCTTGCTTTGGTGCTCATCATCATCAGGTATATTTTTTATGCATTGCTCATGTCTATGATCAACTAATTTAATTTGCTACTTGATAATAATTGTGGTTTTATGTACACTTGCATTTAAACTAATAATAGGCATGATTCTAGTAGCCCAAAAAAAAAAAAAAAAAAAAAAAACGAGTACTAATTTAAATGTACACGTACTTAACAAAAAAGTCAGTGTTCCTGTATTAATTTAAGTATCATCATGTTAGTATATGATCTCTCTTACACTCAAATTTTAGCTAATATTAGTTTAGGTCTCGTGTCATGCACGGTAATTTTTTAAAATTATATCAACCTTTCAATATTATTGGTTATTTTACAAAAATTAAAAAAGATCTAAAAAAAGTTAATAAATATACACACGACTTTGATGTGAATTCTAATCAATAAATAAACAACTATTTTTATTAGGAAAAAATATGAATACTTTCATGAAGTAATTTAAAATATGTCATAAATTATGTAATATTTTCTATTATAGTCATAAATGTTTGGGTGGAAATGTATATCAAATCTTTTTTATTTAAAGTAATTATCTTTATTATTAACATATATGAAAAAAAATTATTTTTGTATAAGATTTTATACTATTAAAAAAAAAATAAAAAAAAAACCTACTAAGGACACACCAGGAGATGACACGTGTCATGGCTGGTGTGTCTTTTAGTATATAGTTATTATTATTATTATTATTATTATTGATTGATTGATGTGTGAAAGGTTCCATATATATATTTGGTACGTGTCCTCAAAAATTTGTTTCACCGGATCTATTACCAAAGTTGTTATCGCGTGTAGTTAATTACGTTGTACCTCAATTAGTTGGTTAATTGAAATTAAGGATTGGAGTACTAAGTAATAGTTATACATTTCTTAAAACGACATTAGAATCATTATTGAAAGTACTAAGAACCTAATAGGAAGATGAGGACGGAATATTCTCTCCGATTTTATAATAGGCATATATGTTGGGCCACTGATTTCCGCACACCCCAAATGTTTATATGAACTAACAAAATTCTTTACTAGATCAATACATTAGATTCTCTTAGGGTGGTTAAGTTAGGCATGATTGATGACAAGAATTCACCTTTTAGGGGGCAGATCTAGTAAGTTGAGCTGCAAGAACAATATTTTTCCTTTATACATACATCAAACTATTTGAAGTTTTAAAAACAAAAAAAATCAAAGGAAGAAACCCTACTACATATATATTACAGAGTTCTTCACGTCCCTAATTATTTGTTGGATTTTTTTTTAAAGTCAAAGTTCATCAACTTTGACCATGAATTCTCATCAATGTATAAGAAAGCTAAGTTATGAGATATTTCATTAGATTTGTCTAAAAATATACTTTCAAAATATTAATTTAATATTTTTGACTAATTAACAAGTAAAAATATCAATGTTCAAACAAATTAAACAAATGGTGAAATAGTTAAGATTGGTCAAATTTTCAAAAGATTTGAAATAATAATTTACTTGTATATGTTTAGCCCTTAGATATGCTCTCTTCTTTTAATTTTTTTTTTTTTTTTTTTTTTTTGGTTATGTAAATGTAGACACGAGTAGAAGATGTAGTAGTCCCACGGATGGAAAATACATACACAACTTGGAATACGGAGAATTCGGATAATGCAAAGTATGGAAGGGAAAATACAAAGCAGATAATGAAGCCAATGATAACAAATCAAGATCATGATGATTGGATGATGACGAAATCAGGAGATTATAATAATCATGGTAATCATGACCATGATGATGATGAGCATTCCTCTAGAAGACCCCTCAAAACCTTGGAGCTCTTTCCTATCAAAGACAAGTCCTCTCTCAATGACAATCTTTCTTTTGTATGATTTTCTTAAAATTATTAAGACTTACGAACATACTCCGATGTATTAGTCCAAAATTAATGATCGCGCTGAATAATATATTTTAAACTGTTGATGTGACAACTAATTTCATATTACGCTAGTGGTGACTTTTTAAAAATTTTACTACAGTCTCTTTCCTATATTTGTATGTATGTACTCACATGACATGTGCATGCATGCATGCATTTGTCAAATTAACAAGGGTTAGAGAGAAACTTGGCTACGGTCTCAAAAGTCTATAGTATTAGTACTTTTGATTGAATGTTTCATTTCCTATTTTAGAGTTTTCAGTGATAAGAGTTGACTTGTGACTAATGAGTAGATATAATATAAGTATGTAATAATATGTGACCAGTTTTATTAGGGTTTATATATATATATATATATATATATATATATATATATATATATATATATATATATATATATAGGAGTTGGATCATGTGAAAACCAACCTTAAGTTAAAAACTGAAAACACAAAATCTTGACCGTAGATTCAAACTCATCTTATCCTACGGTAGGGGTTTTTTCCAGCCTTTTGGTTTCTCTCTCCTGCATTTTCATGCATAACATTCTCTCTCCTCTCTTTTCTCTTTCCTGATTTCTACATTCTTCCTCAAACTTCATACTACTTCTCCAAAGCATAGTTGTGATTGATTCGATTCTTCATCAAATTGATTCCTATTATTGTCTACGATCTATCAAGTAAGGAAATCGTTTATAATTTTGCTTTATTTTAGCTTTTTTAATCAATGTTTTTTGAGTTTTTTTTTTTTTTTTGAGTTTTTCGTTTCTTATTTGTGTAATTTTTGAGTTTTTCGTTTCTGTTTTTTGTTATTTTCTGATTTTTTAATTGTTTTTTGAGTTATTATTTTGCGTTTTTCATAATTTCTTCATATCGTTGTTTTTTGAGTAATTTCTTGAGTTTTTCGTTTCCGATTTGTGTAATTTTTTTGAGTACTTTGCTTCTGTTTTTTATTAATTTTGTAATTTTTGGCAAATTTTGTAAGTTTCGTAGGAGTAATTTAACTTTATTTGAGGTAGTTCATTCTTAATCGAGTTTCATATAAGTTTAATTATGTTATAATTCAACTTAATTTCTTCGTTTGGCATTCTGAGCACATCAATTTCGTCATCAAATTTTTCTACGTTAATCGATCATTTCATTGTATATTGATCAATTTCTCTATTTTCAATTTGTGTTTGATTTTTCGGCTTAATTTTTTGAATTTGATTTCGATTTTTTCGGTTTTATTTTTTCTCAATTGTGTTCGATTTTTTCATTTTAAGTTTATCAGTTTGTGCTCGATTTTTTCGGCTTAGTTTATCACTTTGTGTTCGATTTTCAATTTCATCATCAAATTTTCTGAACTTTGTGTTTTATTTGATTATTTTGATGATATTTTTCTAATGTTGCTGCATTTTATTGATGTATTTAGTCTGATTGTCAGAAATGTGATTTCCTTGCTTTTGTGTTGCCGTAGAAATTGTTTATATATACAACCTATAATTGGACAGTAAGCTGCTCGTTTGTGAATGGACTGTAAGCTGCTCGTTTGTGTATAGGTGTGTGATTGGGTGAAAGTTCTGCTTGTGATTGTGAGCGTGTTGATTTCACTCCTGTGTGGTGTGATGTGTAGATATGTGATTTTGCCTATTAATGGGTTGTTATATGTTGTGTATAAGAAAGAATGTGATTAAATAAGTTCTGCTTGTGATTGTGATTGTGAACGATATTTTGTTTAATTCTGCAGTAGATTTGTACATTTTCATTTAAGATTTTATTCGAACAGTAGTGCAGATCATCCATGACAGTCTAGACATTTGAGTTATTGTTATTATTCCACTCAAAGAGTAAGAGAGTTGAATGTTAATACCAAGTGATCAATTGTATTGTTATCCTACTATAGACTTTCTTTTGAAGTAATGGTACCAGAATCTAAGTGCACTCTGATACGGAGCTAGATATGTATTGTTTTGTGAATCATAGCCTCATAGGCTTATATCTGTTAAATGGTAGAAGTGTGTCCTTAGAAATTTATTTCTAAAATTCGAGTATGCTAGTTTGCGTTATTGCAAGCTCTATCATGCCTAATCTTACCTTGTCAGCTGGAGTTAGTATAGTAACCTTCTTCAGCCTTTGTGAAGATTTATCTCTGATTGTATGATTTTTGGTGCCTGCCTGTTCAATATCTACATTTAGTTGGGATTCCTCATATACAGGTGGCTTGCTCGTATCATGATATCCTGGTATGCTTTTATTTGCCTCTGCTTCTGTTCTTGAAACGTTGATCTTGTCAAGCTTGTTTTGCTTCAGTCTGTATGATGTTGGTCTGTATGATGTTGGTCTGTGATGTTGGTATGCTTTTATTGGCTGTTTTGGCATGTTGAAAGCCTATTAGCTCAATTGGTCGAGCACCGTGTAATCACGGGATGTAGGTTCGAATCCTACATAGACTTTTTTAATACTTATTTTTATATTTATCGACCTCTAGGTAAATGGTGTCAAATTGATATAATTACCCGAAGTTAATATATAGTTACCTTATTTTCGATATAATGACCTTAGAATTATGGAAATGTTGTAAATTTTGTTTCAGTCACCTTATTTTTATATATAGTGACCTTTATTTTTGTATATAGTGACATTTATGTAAATGGTGTCAAAAACTCAGACGATATAGTTACTTTATTTTTGTATATAGTGACCTTAATGTAAATGTTGTAAAAATTGTTATAGTTACCCTATTTTTGTATATAGTGACCTCTATGTAAATATGGTCAAAATTGAAATAGTTACCCTATTTTTGTATATAGTGACCTTAATGTAAATATTGTAAAAATTGAAATAGCTACCCTATTTTTGTATATAGTTACGTTATTTTTATATATAGTGACTCTATGTAAATATCGTCAATTTAGATAAAGTTACTTTATTTTAGCATGTAGTGACCTTTAAAACGTTGCGTTTGTCCAAAAAAAAAAAAAAAAAAAAAAAAAAAAAACCTTTAAAACGGTTGAATTGATTATATGTAAGGTTGGAATGATCTTAGGGCTATATAACCGTCTGATCTTTTGTTCTAGTAATGAATGGCTAAGATTGCTTGTTTTTAGTTTTCACCATAAGCTCTGTTTTTAGCGGAACCTCCCCGTATATATATATATATATATATATTTTTTTTTTTTTTTTTTTTTTTTTTTTTTTTTTTTTTTTTTTTTTTTTTTTTTATATATATATATATATATATATTTCTGTTTCTTTTTTCATTTTTTTATATGTTCCTCTTCTATGAACTTTATATATAGCTGACAAATAATAGAAAGATCGATAAGTTAGTCAGAAGACAAGGGGAAATTTAGCTCAAAAACAACAGGCTTTTGGAAGAGACTTGACAACGAAATAACGCTGGAAATTATGCATGGGACAAAACAGCAATAACATAGGTTACCCATTCAACGATAACAAATGCATGCAACGGATTATTTTATTTTTGTAAAATGTGATAATGTATTATTTTAGTATATTATTCATACACAAAATCCAAGAAATTATTTAGACAAATTAAACCTACTTGTAAATGAAATCTTAGCTAGAATATGATGAAAAGATTTAAATCATACATTTATAACTAATTAATAATGTTAATGTCTTATTAAAAAAAAAAAAAAGAAAAGTTGTAGCGTAAGATTAATAACTCATCATCAATTAAGAAGGTTAATTAAAACTACTCTCTTCATTCCTGAAGGAGGGTTACATTTTATCTTATGAATTATGAAATTCAACAATATACTTACTTTGTCATATATGAGTTATTAGTAGTTGTTAAAAGTAGAACACTTTCTTATTTCGTCCAACACAAATTATGATCTAGTTGTCATTTTAACACATACCTTTTTTCTACTACTATAAGCTTAATATTCCACACTATTTTAAATTCATTTAAAAAATAAAATCAATATCTTCATTAAAATCATATCTACTTTCTAATTAAAAATTTGGATATTGTTAATAGCTTATCACTTATAACTATCTGTCTAGATTAGTATTCCATGCATTTTATTATGTTCTACTCAAGCAACAAAAGCTAAAGATTAATAGAAATGGAGACCATGAATATGATTACTTTTGCTTTTAAAGATGTGAGAGATAGAGAATAAGATATTTGTTTAAGCTATTTGGGCCTCACAAAGTAAAATGAATAAAAGGTTGCCATAAAAAGAAATAAAACAAAAGCGAGTAGATTTTAGCTAAAAAACGGATGAAAACAGAAAGTAAGTAGAATTTAGGAAAACGGAACTAAAGGTGCTAACTTCCCCCGTCAAATTTACTTTAACGGGGTGCTCTGACGTTAAAACACAATAGTGCGCCCTACCATGCAGAGCTGTAACTACGTTTTTTTTTAGGAAAACTAATCGCTTCGTTATTTAATCAATTCTTAACATTATATTAATAGCATGTAAGGTAAAAGTATTTTTTAAGTTGAAAATGGATTCAATTAAACCATTGTTATGAAGTGTTTGAGAAAAAAATATATATAAATGAGGGAAAAAAAATATTGGATGCAGCACCCAAGTGTAAATTAAAATTTTCATCAAAACCATCGCTCCTTCTTCTTTTTCTCCCTCTTTTAAAATGTTTTATAGGTCAGAATTAGTTGAATTTCTTCAGTTTAAATTAAAATTACATTTAATGTTGTTGTTGATATAGTTATGGTAGATAATAATGGGATTTCTTGACTCCCACATTGTTTTTAAAAAAGGGTTTGTTACAAATATTTGAAAGATGAAGAAATAATGATTTATTTAACATTTAATTACTTAATATGACAGGAAAATATAAAAATAATGAGTAATTTTCAATGCAAATTATTATATGTGTTATGTAATATTATGTATATGTACATTCATGTAATTTGTTAATTTATAAATAATTTTAAAATAATTTGTTTTATGTAGATTTGAACTCACTTATGTAATGTAATAAATTGCATATTTAATAATTTTGTTTCGCAACCTCGACAAGTAGATACACTAGTGGCTGAAACTACATACATAAAGAAGTTGGTGAAATTTGATCACTGTATTATTCATTGTGCGTTCTTGCACGTGAATTAAAGTTTAATTCTTTGGAGACTGCTCAAATTCTTGCTGATCTAAAGGCAAATTATGGAGAAGATGGACAGGTTGTTCTGCGCAATGAAGTAGCGAATGCAATGGATGCTGAACAACTAACCGAGATGCCCATACCTTTGGTTGCCCAATATATAGATATTTACATGTCTACGGGTGAATGAGTTGACACAGAGAAATGATTTAAAAGAGAAATGTCTTTTCTTTTAGGAAATACTATCAGTATTACAGTACTCCTTTCGTCCCTTACTTACATGCCTATTTCTCTTTATTATGTGAGTAATAAATGTTTATGTTGTTGAGCTATCCCTCACTCTCGTAACAATTATAGATTGTTGAGTTATCCCTCACTCTCGTAATTACAATATTTCACATGTTTATGTCATTTGGAGTTGGATATTTAATCAATATAGTTTAAGTTAGAGAATTACTAATTACGAGAGTGAGGGATAGTTCAAGTGGTTAAAGATTTCCTCTCGATTCTAAGTGATCCTGGGATTGAGAATAAACTCGCGTGAGTCTACATTATATACCCTTATGAGCCTGTCCATAATTATGGTTTCCTAATGTGAATGGATGCTGATGATGATAATCAGAAAGTCATTTGTTTGCTTTGTTAGACAAACACATGTTCACAAACATCTCGTAGACTGATTTAATTAAACAACCGAAATCAGCTGGTCTATTTTTTGTATCTCAATAGGTTTATCATGTTTACTTTATTATTTCGTGGAGAGGTAATAATAAATTATTAGGCAACATTAAGCTACGTGCCTAGAAGAAATATCGAGTCCCTATTGTATTAATCCTCCAAATTGTTTTAACGAAGATAAGGGTTTTTTATTTAATCTATTTATTTATCATTTTTTTTTTTATGCAGAACGGATAAACCCTTGACCGATGAGACCTTAAATATTGTAACAATCCAGCATAGCTCATATTGTTCGAATCAAGATCTACCTGCTATCCCGAACAAAACAAATTAAAGTTTGGGTTTTGTTACTCTTGTTAGTAAATACAAGTATGTGTATAAGCAAAGAATGGGAAAGAAAACAGGCCACAACTCATTCTAACATAAGATACAACATAATCTACAAGACTGTGGATTTACCACCAGCAAAATCTATGCTACACCTAAAAGTTCTCTTTGTGGAAATGGAAGCGGGTGGTACTGCTAAGGCTGAATTCTTGGCACAGTTGCCTCAGCAGCTTTGTCAGATTCGGGCTTCCACAATAGAAAACTCCTGCAGTATAATCATGCAACAAATTTCAGCATTAGTAGTCCAGCACAATAAAATAGTACTTACTATATGTGTTCATTATACAACTTACTATACATCATACAATAACCTTCTGAAATCTTATAAACAAAATTTATAAACTGCCTATAATATTTTACAGGTCTTAGAAAGAAATTCTATTTTTTTAGATGCTGAACTCTTTTTTTTACCTATTCTCTGTGATTCGTGTGAGGCAGCTAGTTGTGTAAACACCTTCCTCCAGTTAGGTCTTGCAAAATGTGTTCTTATCTGTGCATATTTCATGTTAGACGCGGCAGCTTGCAGAGTAATCAATAATAAGAAAATCAATCTGTATTGATGACAGAAGTTATATATACCCGGCTTTCAGACACCACATCGACTCCATTCTTAGCATGCTGCAATGACTGCACCATTTGAATAAGTGCTGATCGAGCATCGCCTTCCTCATACACACTAGTCAAGTAGTTATGCATTTCTATCACATTCTGTAAATCATAATTCACAGTAAATGCAAGAAATGTGGTTAATTAGTCAATAGTCATATATAACATATAAATGTGAACAGGTAATGAATTTGGTTTCATGGTCTAATAATACCCACATCAGTATCATATTCTGCAATATCATCCATGACCCCCTTGAACCAATCAAAGGAGGCCTGTTCTCTTGTAGACCAATAGAAATATGCTCTTTGAGGCCCCTTTTTGCTTTCTATATCCTGCATTTGTTGTAAAATACCAAATCAAACAGATTTTAGAAGATCTCACAATAATGTGCAAAGAATCGATACTGTGCAGCTTAATCAGGTTTGGTACCTCTGAACTGCTTTCTTTTAAGTTATTTAAGAGATCCTTGAGGATGCTGATGAAGGGAGTTGCTCCAATACCGAGTCCAATGAGCAAAAGAATGTCATACTTTTTGTAATTCTGTGCTGGAGCTCCATATGGACCTTTGATGATTATATGTGGAAAACTGCAATAGAACAGGAACATTAAAGTCAGAATTTGTTTTTTCTTCTTTGACCTTGGATTGATTTCAGAATGAGATGATCTCTTCTATGACCCTGAGATGCTTTACTATCCAAGTTTATTGACCATTTGCAGATGCAATGGAAAGTTTCATGCAGAAATATATCAATTTATGATTCTGAAGGTTATGCTCTCTCACCTTGGTGGTTGTATATCGAAATCATTCATTTGTTTAGTTTCCATTCTCATGAGCCTCCCTTTTGCAGGGCGGCTTGCTGGAGGTTCACAGGTCTGCATTTCATTGCAATGGCATTGAATGTAAGATACCGGATGAAACTCACACATCCACCCAACCAGCAATAAGAAAATTTTATTGAAAATAAATACTTGAACTCGATTCTACCAAACCAATGGATACAGGTGCAAGAAATGGATGTTACCTTGGCAAATCTATCCCGAAGTGCATTAGTCCAGTCTCCCAAGGCTCTAATATGTACACTCAGATAGGCATCACCAGGTGCAGAAGTAATAGAGAAGGGATGCCTGTTATAAACAGGAAGAAACAATAAATAGAGTTAAAACCACCTTTTTAAGAATCTTTCCATAATATTGATGCAAAGTAGCAGGTTGTTTAGTCACCATTCAAAGCTTGAGATATCTGGACACTTGACGAACAAGTACATCCCACTCTTGTACTTAAAATTAGGTGGTTTGCTCATATATAATGCCAGGACATTTCCTTCATATACGACAGCCTGCAAACTGTAATGGTAAGAATAAACCAAAGTATCCCTAGTTTCAGCTGATATATAAAAGACAGTTGTTTCAAGACCTTTAGGATGTTAACATGATGATTGTGGTCATGGATGGATGTCAATGTTCTCTCACTAGCATAGAGCAAAACTGGGAACAGAAGATACATCCATGTCTGCAATGATTTTCAGAAGAAAAAAAATGATCATAGTGTATAAAATATTGATGAAAGGATTATGCATCTGATGATAGATACGAAAAATAATTATAAATGCATACCGTTTTATTGAACCACTCCTTGGTGAGAAACAGGAAATACCCGTGAACAATCAAGAGAATATAGACAACAAACAGCAGGTGATGTGCATACCAGAAGGCATTGAACCCAGCCAAATGAAGGAATGGCCACGGCAACTTGATAACATTCCTTCTAAAAGAGTGTGTTGCTAGTGTGAAGGCAAAAGCCATAAGAAGGATCATGATGATACCAGTCATCCCTGGTATACTACTTACCAGATCAAGAAAATTTGGCTGCTTGAAGTTAAAGTTTGGACCGAGCCACATCATAAATTTATTTTTAGGACACAAAATGAGCCTTGGAAAATCACAACTCAAGTGCATCAAAACATGCAAAAAAGTCCCAATTGTAATCCCAGCAGCTACCATCTTGTGAAAATTTATATTATCATCAAAAGGAAATATTCTACTAAGAAATGTTGACCTTAACCGGGTAAGTGTTCTTCTACAAACAGGAAGCAAGATGAGAGCCATATTGAATTTGAGAGTCTCAGCAGCACCCTTTGCAACACAGACACAATAACCCATGACTGGAAAGGCGGCATGCTTCTCATAATAATTGAACTTATAATAGAATAGGCATGCATTTATGGTTAGCCATAGCCCAACTGCCCAAATTCTCTTCCCATTATCCAAGATAAATTCTTTTGTGCTATTCACAGTTTTCGATATTGGATTCCTGAACATTTTGGGGATCATGGTTTTTGTTAGGGTTTGGCTCCTCTTAAACTTAGTTCCTTCATCGGTAGAAGTCACCATTCCTCTTAGCAAAGTTTCAAGTTGCCATAACTGTATATTAACAATAGCTCAGCATAAGAAGCTAAAAAACATAAAGCAATGAGGTGACATAAATGGGCTGCAAATAATTCTTCTGATATATGATATGGAAGAATTACTAACCTCTATATATCCTTGGTGATCCGGATCTAATTCTTCCATGATCAAAGACGCGTAATTTCCTGCTTGTGACTTGAGTTTATTTAGCTGATTAGCTGAGGCACTCAACACTAAAACCTAATTAAAAAAAAAGGAACTTCTTCAAGTCAATTCTAAGCAAATACATAGCACATCTAACTTCATCTTCAAAAACCTTTAGAGAACCATCAAACTTAATTACCTCGCGAACCTCGTCTTCGGATAATTTCCCATCCCCATTCTTGTCACACCTACAAAGAGCAAAATCCATCAAGATTTGACATTTATTCTAGGAAGCAAAAACAGGGAAAAACAGAGAAAAACAGAGATGATCAAACACATCAATGATCAGCTTACATGTCAAAGAAGATCTGCAAACGAGCATCAATATCTTGACTAGTCATATCTTCCCAAAACATTCTCATTTCATCAATTGTAATTCCATTTGATGCATCCAAATTCCTTCTCCTAGCTAATGTATCATACAATTCCCCTGCAAATTCTTTTGAATTTCCCATTCCTTTTTTCCCCCCCAAAGAACAAAAATCAAACAAAATCAACTCAAAACAAATCATTCACAATCCAAACTAACAAAACCAAGTTCAATTCAACTCAATCATAATCACAGCATTTCATAAACAAACACACACAAAAACACAAAGTCAAACACCCAAAAAACATAAAAATTCAAAAAATCAGCAACATTTACCAATGACAGCACTGAATTTATCCCTGGGAACTCTTCCATTAACAGCATTTGTTTTAAATCTCTTCTCAACAGGCTTCCAAGCGTCACCATCTTTTCCGGTGGCGCCGTCGAGAAACCTTAAACTCTGCAACCCTCTAGCAGCAGTTGATCGCATTCTACCCATCTTAGGTTGAGCTGCATTATTGGCATTCCCATTTCCAAGTATCCCAAATCTTTTCCTGGCATTGCTACCAATCCTACTAAAATTCACTCCTCTTGGACTTTTCAAAGCATTGTTATTGTTATTGTTATTAAAATTACTGCTACTACTGCTGCTGCTTTCATTTCTGGGTGTATCTGTAATTTGATCAATTTCAACGCTATCAAGAATCCATTTTGTGGAATCACCTTCTTTGTGATTATTGGTGGTCATCTGAAAATCGAATGAACCCAGCAATGCCCTCCTCCTGTTTGATGAAATTCCCCAATGAAAATATAAATTCAGGAGGAGGGAAATTTAAAGGGGACAGAGATCTTTTAAAAGGGTTTTGGGTTTCTGATTTTTGGGTTTTCTTTTCAATGAATAAATTTATTTATATTTGATTAATTGTATGAACAATTTTGGAGAGAGAATGAAATGGAGGGAGGTCAATGAGAGAGGCAAGAGAGCCGACGACATACAAGTGGTACAGTTAAAACAGTTAGTTTGATTATCTAATTTATAGATTTATAATATAAAGGGGTGCAACATTTTTGTTTGTTCATCTCAAGTCCACTCTCTCTTGTTACTTCTTGTTCATGCAAGAGGCTAGTGACGCATCACATTGTGGTTTTGAATTTAGATCCCATGAAACATGGTAGGTTTTATTCTAGTCGTGATCGTTGAACTTTTACGCTATTCTCCCTTCGTTTTATAATAATATTATAATGTAGAAATAAAAAAAGTAGGTACGGTATATGAGGAAAAAGAAATGATAATATGAGGAGTAAAAAATTGATGAGATGTCGTTAACTAAGAAAGTGATACAATTATTCAAGAATGATTAAATACGACAAGTGAAACAATAATGGTTTGGTAATAGAGGGAGTACATCTTCTAAGTTCAAATATTCTTAGTTCGTAAGAAGCTTAAAACAGTAAACTATCTTTACGTATAAATCACACAAAAACTTTTTAACTTTTATAATTTTACCTTTAACTAATATTGTTTATGGTCCATCCAAAATATGTCTTTTTGGATTGTAGTATGAGGATTGTTGCATCAACGATGGACAAAGCCAATTTGATAACTAATTAAAACTCATTTATTTAATTAATTGTACAAAGTGATCGATAATGAGCATTTTAAACCAAGCTAGTCAAATAAAAACAGTTCACCAAGAGCAACAACCATCAAAGTTAAAAAAATGAATGAATAAGTTAGTCCAAGACAATTATTAGATGATAATTAGACGAAATTTGGCATGATTATTAATTAATTAATTAATTTCATACACATATGATCTATGTATAAAAAATTAACCGACAAGAGCAAATGTCAAATTTCTCTTAGTAAATTAAAATGTTATTCCATGAAATTGTGGGAATTCAAAAGGAGTGATGATGGAAGAAACCAACAAAAAATCACAGAAAATAATAACGGAAAGAAAGCAGAAGTTTCAGAATTAATTAGACTGTGGTCTAACAATCAACTTAAATCCAACAAATTAATGGTTGGTAATGATAATAATGGTGAGTTGTAGGCACGTTCTCTAATTGAGGTTCTCCACTAAATTTTTCTTGTTTTCATCTACTTCTTCTTAATTTTTTAATGTTTTCTGTAATTTTATATTAATTTTTAGATTGTATATTGTCCTCTTGGTTTGTGATGATGTGATCTGTGGAAAGTCTTTTTTTTTAGCTTCTTGTTATTGAATTATGAGCATGAGGTAATGACGTTTGACACTAATGATTCTAAGCTTCTTTTCTTTTCATTTTTTTTCCCTTCTATTTATTTTTGATGCTATTGTACTTGCCCATAATATAGTACACAATCTGTTTGCTAAGAATGTGTGGGGAGTCCTGCCCTAGGGTCATAAAAGTCGGCTAGAATTCATAACAGGTTTTCCAATAAATTTATAAAGACCAATATTGAGTCATGTTTAAAAACTTTATTTCATTGGTAGTCGAGAATTGAAAGACACCATTTCAATCACCAATCCCGAGATTCTATTATAAGGTGCCAAAAAGCATCCATATGCTAATGTTGTCAGTATGGAATTCTAAAGCTCAATTGATGATAGGAGAGGCATCCCAAGGTCACTACTTTGATTTAATGAAGGGATGCATATACATAGCTGTTTAAATTGACAATTTAAAGGCAAAATGAAAGTTTCCAATCACCGAAATGGTCTCTAAAGGTTTTGTGGGATTAGAGGAAAGCACCCGAAGGATCGAACCTCTTTATTTTCTGGACCCATAAAAGTAAAAAATTGTCCAAATTTGAAAGCTATAAACCACGCTTCGGATTAATTTTAAGATAATTTTGCAAAAATGAAGTGAATGTGTGGGGAGCTCCCTTGGGTTATAAAAGTTAGTTTAAAACCATAACACATCTTCCAAATGGATTATAAAGTCTCAATATTGAGTTTGGTTCAAATACGTCCGTGGCTATTTCGGAACCTTCCCACTTTGTATTGAATCATTTGTTCATATATTGCATTAACATTGTGTAGAAATATATTATTACTACTTCATTTTTTTTTGTTGGTTAGAGAGCCACAAGGGTGAGTGATGAGAATCGATCCCAAGATCTCCTGGAACCGAGAGGGAAGCTCTAACCACTTAAGCTATACCTCACTCTCACTACTTCATTAGTTTAATTAAAACATTTATCAATACTTAACTTTGACCATTAATATTGTTAATTATATATTAGTAAAAATTATAAAACATTATTACGTACATAGAAATTACACATTGTGACGAACAAATTTAACAATTACAATGACAATTAAGAAACCAACCGAAGTATATTACATACCGGTATACTTTGAATCTATATCCCACATTCGCTCTATAATACAAGATGGAAGCCCATATTACCCCTAATATTAACATATAAACTATAAACTAAGACTAAACATGTAAAAAGCCCCTACTTCAAAAGTAAGAGTAAAAACCATGTTAGTCTTCCTACACACAAGAAGAAAAAAAATTCATAAGATATGATCCACATCAGTTCTCCTTTTGGAAGTGAAATTGGAAGTGGGTTGTGTTTTGGCTGAAATCTTCGCAAAGCTTCCTTATCAGTTTCATTTGCTCTTTGCTTCCACTATAATAAACACCTACATTATTAACAATATAATCAATTTATAGAATAAATTAACCAAGAACAACAAAACAACTACCTAGATTGTTTCTCTTAAATTCTAGATAATAAACATGATTAGTTACTTAGAAAGAAAAGTTTTACCTATTTTTTGTGATTTGTGTTTGGAAGCTAGTCGCGCAAAGACATTTGTCCAGTTAGGTGTTCCAAAATGGGTTTTAATCTGTGCACATTTCATGTTAGACTTACCAAACTAAAGCAGAAGCAGATAATATAGAACTCGATATTAAGGTAATCGAATTAAGTGAATTGAACAAGTTAAAGTTGAACTACCCGAGTTCCAGAGATCACATCTAGTCCATTCTTAGCATGCTGCAATGACTGCACTATCTGAATAAGTGCAGATCGAGCATCACCTTCTTCATACACACTAGTCAAGTAGTTATTCATTTCGATCACATTCTGTTAATCAATATCCAGAGAAAATGCAGGGAAAATTGGTTAAATAATCAATCAATACTTGTATAATAGAATGAATTGGGGTTACTTTATGGTCTAATTAAACTTACATCTGAGTCGTATTCTGCAATTTCGTCGAAGACACTCTTAAACACATCAAAGGAGCTTTGGTGACTTGTAACCCAATAGAAGTAAGATTTATGAGGCCCCTTTTTTCTCTCTATACCCTGCATTTGTTTCAGAAACACCCACATAACACAATATCTTAGAAGATCACAAGACATAATCATGCTCAAAGAATCGATGTCGAGCAGTGTTTTCCTGCAGGCTCAGTACCTGTGTCCTGCTTTCCTGTAAGTTATTTAAGAGATCCTGAAGGATGCTGAAATTAAGAGTTGCTCCAAGGCCGAAGCCAATGAGCAAAACAATATCGTACTTTTTGTAATCCTGTGCTGGAACACCATACGGGCCTTTCATAATTATGTGCGGAATGCTACGCCTACAACAATATAGAACAGGTACATCTTATCAGCACTCACCTGTGGAAAGTGAAATGCAAAAACAGCTTATACTACAGTGTAATCTTAGAGAATGCTCTCACAATTTTGGTTCAAGATCAGAATCACTCGCTGCTCCCTCATTTCCGATCTCATGACTCACTGAAGACTCATAAGCCTACACTTCATATATAGCAATGTCATTGAGGATATAACTTTTAAGAAACCAAATTCATAGGTCAGACGGTCTAATTTCCGAAGATCACCCACTGGGACAATAGAGTTGCAGAATGCAGACTTTTAACTTTCTATTATATATACTACGGAGTAATATACTACAGATTTATGGAAAAGAAAAGCATGATTTGACAAATAGTCATTAGAATTTCATTCATATTGGCTTACTGATGCTGTTAATGTCACAAAATGTTCCAGAAGTTTCGCGTTCCACTCTCCCAATGATGTATTGATAAGAACATGTATGTTGTCATCATCAGGAGCAGAGACAATAGAAAAGGGATGCCTGTTGCAAATTATAAGGATTCCATTTTGAGTGATTAAATCAACTGCTGAATGAAAATGTGCATCATGTGAATTTGCTGAGCAGTTAGACTGATTACCATTCAGAGATCGAGATCTGAGGACACTTGAAGAGAACATACATTCCAATCTTGTACTTAAATGTAGGTGGTTTCTTCATGTATAATACCAGAACATTTCCTTAATGTAGGACAGCCTGAAAAGTGTGGAGGTAAAATCTAATTGTTTCCCAACTTTCAACAGAAAAATAAGTACATCCATTATAAAAAGATCGAAGAAGACCTTTACGATGAAAACTGGATGACTTTGATCCATGAATGCTAGTCCTTGGTCATAAGCATAGAAGCAAACTGGGACCATGAGATGCATCCATTTCTACATTGATCATCAAAAGACAGTCATGTATGGAAAAGTATAGATGATTTACAATTTTATTACTCCCCCGGTCCCTTAATTAAGAACCTATTTGGGTTTTTTCACGGGAATTAAGAAAGTTGGTAGAAGTACATAAATGCATGTGGGGTTAGAGAGACATAGATAGAAAAGAGGAAAAAAAAAAAGAAAAGTGGTTGAGAATAACCGAATAATTGAAGAGAGGGAGAGCGAAAGTGTTGAAAATTGATGTAAAAAATATCATTAGTACAAAAAAGTGATTACAACTCATCAAAAAGTGGAGAATATTATCAAATAGTAGTATAGTACAATCTTAAAAAATAAATAGGTTCTTAATTTTAGACTCCCCAAAAAGGAATACAGGCTCTTAATAAAAGGATGGAGGGAGTACATGTAAATTTTAATTTTTTGTTAGGTATCTTTTCTTATATTCGTATACTGGCGTTAAATATGTACATTTTACATGGTGTCAAAGCCAAGTACAATCAAAAGCATACACAATCACTAGCAAATGGTACGCGTAACTTCTGAATGAGTGAATTGAGAAGGTGGAATTGCGAAGGAGATATTTAAGCTCTTGAATACAAGTACATAAATATATGATTTATCATATATTAAGCATACCTGAAAATAATTTTTTGTACTAGATACTGGTTTCCAGAATTTTTCAGAAAATGTTCTTTTTAAACCTCTAAGCATCTCCACACGGTTTTTGTTGTTTGTTGAAGTCCTCATCATATGCCTTGAGCATAATGTTTCTAATTGCCAAATCTGTATAATATCAATGATACTTGAGTATAAGAACAAAGCGAAGCTAGACTAATAAAAGACCGAAAAGGAATGAAAAGTTTAATTTGTCACTGAGAGGGCAGAGATAATATGATGTATAAGATTGAAAGACATGCCTCTATAAATCCAAAGTCATCAGGATCAAGCTCGTTCACGATCAATGTTGCATAGTCTGCCGCTTGTGTCTTGAGGTTATCAAGTTTGTTAGTCGAGGCACTAAACTCGATAGCCTGAGGTAGGATCAAACAAAGGGAACATCAAGTCAGTGGTGAGCAAGAAAGCTTACTATATATGATCTAAATTTTTTAAGAAAATCATTTGTTTTCTTCACCTCACGAATTTCTTCTTCTGATAATTCCCCATCATCATTCTTGTCACAACTACAAAACGAAATAAAACAAAAACAAACCATCAAGCTAGATTGAACCTTTTCTAGCTTAGTAAGCAAATAAGAGAAAGAATAGAGTGAGAGAATAATTTGCCAACTTACAATCAAAGAAGAGCTGCAACTGGTTTATAAAGTCTTGCGCGTTCATCAGTGCCCAAACATCATACATTACAACCATTTCGATCCCATTTGAAGTATTTAATCTTAATCTTCTTGCATATACATTGTATATCTCCATCGCAAATTCTTCTGAATCTTCCATTCCTTCATTTCCAAATAATCATTAATATCTTAGCAACAAATCTACGAAGTCATGTATAGAACTTACGTACAACCTTATCCCAAACATTGGTGATAGGATTTTCAACTTCAACCAGTAATCACACAAGTATTGTATTGTTATTTA
Organism: Chenopodium quinoa; assembly: GCF_001683475.1. NCBI lineage: Eukaryota > Viridiplantae > Streptophyta > Magnoliopsida > Caryophyllales > Amaranthaceae > Chenopodium > Chenopodium quinoa. The sequence goes on along the minus strand of NW_018743920.1, from coordinate 9,373,513 downwards.
GAATCGACAAGGTCACAATAGAAAGTCATTTGCTTAATTGTGTTACAGGTTGTGCATCACATGATCGAATTTATAAACTATTTATTGATTATACTTGTGTTTCGAAGACAAAGGATGCCGTTTTTCTTAGGAACGATGTATAGTACACAAATAAAATGGTAAAACACACAAAATAATTTGTAGAATGTAGGAATTGTACCAATGACGACACCAAATTTATCTTTCGCGAGCACACCATCAACAGCACTCTCTCTAAACCTCTTTTCGACAGATATCCAGGGAACGCCATCAAGAAATCTTAGACTTGGCTTTAGGCTTGACGTTGGAATATTTTGACGAAGTTCAGCTACGTTTCTTGCAAAACTACCTTCTGATAGATCAAGCTTTGGACTTTTGACTCTGGAATTTTTTTCATCAATCTTCATTACTAGCGAATCTCCTACTAAATCCATGGTGATTTCAACATAATCATCATGCTCCATTACCCCTCCTCCTACTGTTAGTAAAAACTTCTGATAGAATTATAGAAATTTTCCGGTGGAAAATAAAGATTAAAGGGCTTTTTGGATAAACACTCAAGAAATGACTCAGTCAAAACATTGTGATGATTAACTAATGATAGTATGAAGCTTTCTTAGAGAAATGGCTCGAATGAATGCGGGCTCAACGAGTTAGTAACCTAAATACAGGGCATACAGTGCAACTGAATGCAAGATTGGCAACCAAAGTACAGTTAGCACTTACATAAAATCGAAGTGATTAGGGCTTTATACGAAGTAAAAAGTAGAAATGGTAAGCAGTAGTACAGTGTAGATCACACGTTCTAGATCTTATTGAGGCAAACCACTTAATCTGTCAATTGTAGTTATTATCAACCCTGCTGGCTTTTTATAGAATATTTTTTTTTTTTGTAAAAGACAATATCTGCATGCTTATAATATCGCCTTGTTAGTGTTTGAACTTTTCCCCTGGCTCAAAGATATTGTAATCGTCACCCTAAAATCCAGTGGCGGAACTTGAAGGGTTTTGTTAGGGATCAAGGCCAAAACACTTAGCAATTTTATTAGCATAGCAGTATAGCACATCATGAAACTGCATCTATATTCTGTAAGTTTGTCTAATTTCATCTTCTCACTCTCTAATGAACAAAACTACATTAATGGAACTAATCAACCTATATTATTATTTTTTGCTAAACGGTGTTCATGATATACGTCATAAACTGATCAATATAGCCTTAAAAAGGGATCATTGATCAATTTTCTGGTAGTCAAAGTTTCCAAAGCATCGAAGCAGCCCCTTTGATGAAGATTAATTTTAGATGCGTACACGAATGAAGGTTACTACATAGATTAAAATTAGACGCGTAAACCAGAATTTTGATATTAGGTATTTTCCTGAGAAAATAAAAGAGGTTCGTATTCCACACAAATCATATCAGTAAATAACAAATAAGTCCCAAAAAAAAATTTACATATTCACATGCAATACGAGTGTAACAGACAGCTCTTATCTCCTTTTATTGAACTAGCTGGGCAAATTGTTATAAACTCTTGAGCATCCAGAGAAGATTGAAGGGAATGAATCTTGAGCAATCAATCAGACAGGTTCGCATTCATTTGTTATTTCCCCTGCTGTTTTTTTTTGCTGTATCTGAACTCTAAAGGTTCTCCTTGTGGAAGTGGAAGGTAATATTAAGGCCAACATATTTGCAAAACCTCCTCAATAATTTTATCTCACTTTGATTTCCACAACAAAATACACCTACAATATAATGATAATACATATTTGAACATTAATTAGTCAAGGCGTTATGTCAAGAACAACAAAATTAAACATAACTAAATTACTGGTCACTTTCAGAATTCAGATACTTGGAAAAAAAATTAAAAAAAAAATACCTATTTTTTGTGATTTGTGTGTGGCAGCTAGTTTCTCACCTACCTTGTACCATTCAGGTTTTGCAAAATATGTTTTTATCTGTTCAAATTCTATGTTAGACTTTACCAAAGTGACAGCTGATAAAAGAGATCATGTATTAAGGTAATTGATCTAACCAACTGGTGGAAAGTTTATTTTACCTGGCTTTCAGAAATCACATCAACTCTGTTCCTAGCATACTGCAATGATTGTACCATTTGTATAAGTACAGATCGAGCATCACCTTCTTCATACACACTAGTCAAGTAGTAACAGATTTCTATCACATTCTGTTAATTGAAGTTCCAAAGTAAATAAAGGGACATTGGTTAAGTGATCAATACTAGAACAAAAAATAGACCAAATACTGAAGCACATGACAAGTTAACTGCTAAAAATGAAATGAATTACTTGGTCTAGCAATACCCACATCTGAATCATATTGTGCAATATCATCCACGACATCCTTGAACAAATCAAAGGAGCCCTGTTCACTTGTAACCCAATAAAAGTACGCCTTTTCAGGCCTCTTTCTGCTCTCAATATCCTGCATTCATTTCAAAAATACCTCACTCAATGACTCAAACAAGATCCTAGAAGATCTCAGAATGATCTTTAACGAATTGACTGAGCAGCGTTCTGGTGTTTAGTTAGGTACCTGTGTGCTGCTTTCCTTCAAGTTATTCAAGAGATCCTTGAGGATGCTGGTGAAAAAAGTTGCTCCAGTGCCGATTCCAATGAGTAAGAGAATTTCATACTCTTTGTAACTCTTCTCGGGAGTTCCACATAGGCCTTTGATGTTTATATTTTGAAAACTGTAAAACAACGGATTTATGAAAGTCAGGCTCATTTTCTTGCAGTGGAAAGTAAAATGCTGAAACCATGTTACTCCTTATAATATGGTCATGATGTCTTCTCACATTGTTGGACATGTTGGTTGACGATCCAAGTCAATCCCATGGATTCGGTGATTGGTTGAAGTCCACATTTCCTCTAAAAATGCTTCAAGTTGCCACAACTGTATATTACCAATGGTACTTCAGTATCAGAAGCTAAAAAAGAAAAGACGAAAAAAGCAACAAAAGACCTCTATATATCCTTGGCAATCTGAGTCCAGCTCTCCCATGATCAAAGATGCATAATTTTGTGCTTGTGACTTGACTTTCTCAAGTTGGTTAGCCGAGGCACTTAAAACTATTGCCTAATGTTCAAATAAAAGGGAACTTCATGTTAGTTGTTAGCATGAAAAGTTCACTACAATAGAAAAGACGTACCATTGAAGAATCATTTGTATTCATTACCTCGCAAACCTCATCTATCGATAGCATCCCATCTCCATCTTTGTCACACCTACAAAGAACAAAATCCATCAAGACTTGACCATTTCTTGGGAGCAAATCAGAGAGAAAATACTGGAACATAAAAATGGCCATCAAATAATCAGCTTACATGTCAATGAAGATTTGCAAACGGATATCAAAATCTTGGCTAGTCATATCTTCCCAAAACATTCTCATTTCATCAATTGTTATCCCTTTTGAAGTATCCAACTTCATTCGCCTTGCCAACATATCATACAATTCGCCCGCAAATTCTTCTGAATCACTCATTTCTAAGAAAAGATTTTGAAGAAGGCTTTCGATAAGTGTTGGTGAAATAATTTTATACTTCCTCACTCTGTCCAGAAATAGTTTTCAAACTATACTAACTTCTCATAAACAAGGAATCATATCGTCCTAATCAATGATTTCATATCACTTAACTAATGTAATGTGGCTGCAGCGAATGTGGATCTGCCCGTAGCTTAGTTGCAGTGGTAATGCGAGCATTGTGGTCATGGTCAGTCATGATATGGTGGTGGAGGTTTGAGTGAGCGTGAAGGTTAGGATGTGGTAGTGGGTGGGAAAGAAAATTGATTTTGCAATACTAATTCTCCCGAAGTCTCTTTTTCTTCACTTGGGGCCATTGGGGATGGTATCTTAAAAAAAATGGAGATGATATTGCATTGCTTTAATACAGACATTAGGCTGTTACTCTTGCCATATACTCTGTTATTGAAGATAACTTTATAAAACATACTATGTTATTTATTGAACGTTATACAAATACAACATCCTTATTATGTTTAGTACAGTAGATAATATTGATTGAATTTGTGATTGATGAAAAAAATCTAATTTTTTTATGCTGAAAGCAGAAAATCCGAAAGTCAAATGAAAAAGTAAACAATTTTACCAATCACAAGATGAAATTTATCTTTCAAGAGCTTGCCACCCACAGCATTCGCTTTGAACCTCTTCTTGGTGTTTTCCCAGGAACTACCTTTGATAAATGTTAGTGTCGGGAATAATAGCGACCTTGCCAGAGCCCTGATTTGATCCAATACATCTCTATCGTTAAGCAGCATCTGGTTTGATGAATCTCCTCTGCTCTTCTTGTTGGTCATCTGAACCAACCCAACAATCAATCACGCAAATGCCGGGTTCTTAGGTTTTCAAGGTCTGTGATGCGGGTGGGTTGATGCTTGAGAGAGAGACTCAACACAACACATCTAAAATTGAGATATTGAGTTTAATATATACTAAGCATGAATGTTTCTGGAGAAAAATGAGAGCCTGGTCAAGCAGGCAGTACTTAGTAGGGGGCAACTGATGTCAAACAAAGTACAGCAAGAAAATAAAGTATTTGAAGTAAGTCAAAGGTAAGCTGTAGCCTGTAGATTACAAAGCTAATTCAAAGGTACATTTTTTGTGTATTGACAATGGAAATGCATCAATCATGCAAAATCTCTTACCAATAAATAATCCAGTAAAACAGCAGAAATTGAAATTCAAACTAAAAATTGTAACTGGTAAAATCAACTAAATATTGATTTAAAAACCACTCGAGTGATTTTAATAAGATTAAGCTTTAAAATTTAGAGAGTATAAAGATATAATCTTATATCAATGTCACCACTCCAGTACCTGAGATAAATAGCACGGAGCCATCAGCCATGGCGACAGGCAAAGAAAACATCAATACGTGCACCAGCTGCCTTGCACTAACACATCAGAGAATTCGGCTCAATTCAATAGAACTAGAACTCTGATGCAAGGAAAAACAGGAACCCTGTGCATAGCGTATCCACATATTCAAGCTTTTAAGTTAAATCATTAATGAAATTTAAACATTCAAGGGGTCGCAAGTCTCGCAACCGTGCAGCAACCACAAGTAAAGACACTCGTCAGTTTCCTCTGATATCAACCAGATAGCACACACGGAAAACAGACAGCAGCATCTGTAAGAAATGAGCCCACATCTGAGTTCCATCTCAATCCCACTTAAGTTCTTGATGAGAGTGCTCATCAATGGTAGAGGTAGATTAAGTGGGTCAAAGATGAGTCTCAGAAATGAAGCCGCTGGTTCATCCCCAACTCATGGTCCTGGCATTCCATATCAGCTTTTGCAAGAATTTGTCTGTTCAGACTGATGTCACACAAGTATTAAGGATACTTTTACTGTCTGTATAGCACAACATCAAGAAGGCATGGCAATATAAAGGTGAAATTTTTGGCTCATTGTTCTTGATCTAGTAAATACTTGACATATGCAGAAGCAAGCATTAGATAAGGGATATATGCTAAAGCAGACTACATTAACAGAAACAATAAAGAATCTGATATGGAGACACTTTGATTTCGAAGTGATGATACTATTCAATTCAAATACATTATTTACCAAGCTGTAGACGTTGAAAAAAGCCTAACTGTACTAGCTGTATTCACAAGACAACCAATTTTCGACCATTTTACTTTTTTTATCCATTTTCTCCTCTACTTTTTGGATTAGCTTTAATATCAGTAATACACAAAAAAGAAATGTAGCACCTCGTAATATATCATACATCGTCAAGGCTTGACAGGAAGGTCAACATACAAGAGCTTAATCCTGCAAAAAAAGCAAACAAAAAAAAAAAATATCGCATAAGTTGTCCAGGAATTTTCAATTACATGGTACTGAAAATGAGACCATGCATAACATAAATAACAACCAGGCCATATAAAGGGGTGCTCCAATTCAGTCCAAAGAGTACTCAACATTACTAAAATTACAACATACATTCATGTTTTTATCCAACACACATACAGGAGAGAGAGTGAGAAAGAGAGTATACATATTTAATACCTGAGAAAACACCGCTTAGGAGAATGCTCCAACAAGTCCGACCCATCTCTATTTTCTACTATGTTTCCTCAATAAATTCTTCTTTCGTTGAGACATCTTGGCACTGCAATCTACTTTCCAGCATTTGCGGGGAAGCAGCTTCATCAGGCATGTGACTAGCCTTAGCGTTGTCTTCTGTTCTTTGTCCTGTATCATCATGAATTACAACTGATGTTTTTTCACTATTTAGGCCTGTTGGCACAACATTGAGATCAGAGCTCAAATCAAATCCATTATTTTCTATGTTTCCCTGGCAAGCAACAGTAACTTGGTCATCTTGCTCAGTTACATCTTTCTTCTGCCTCTTCCATTTCTTGGTAGATGAGGTACCATCATCCTCAAAATCCTCTTCTTCCCGTTCTCTATGCAAGTAAACCCACAATTTCCTCTCTCCATCAAACTGTACACATGGATCACGCTCATAATGTAAACGATCCAGGGCCCCACTAACAACCTGATTAACCTGAGAATCAGTGACATCCTCCACAATATACTGAGAGTCTCTTATCAAAGTGCAAACATCAGCTCTGGTACCAATGCTCCCCGGTAATCTAGAAGCTGCATCTCTGACAAGGCAAAGGATGGTAACATGAGGAGGTCTATCACGTTTCAACATGAAATGATCTCGAGCTTTTGAAGTCGGCTTACCACCACATCTTCTCAATGGAGCAACTATAGATTTCTTACCATCAGCAGCGGTATAAGAGAATGCTCTATCAGGAACTGAATACCTCAGTTGCTCTTCCTTGCGGAAATAATCCCTAACTTCGTCAGAGCTTCGGGTAATGGTAGTTAGACTCTTCTGAGCTCTCAAGTCTCTGAACCTTTCTTTTTCATCAAAATTTAGCTGCATTAACTCCTGTGGTGGTGGAGGAAGGCTTCCAATTTGCTGCAGAGTCTCTTGACCACTTTTAAGCCAGTTAGCATATGAATCAACCAACTTTACAAGCATTTTACGAGAAATATTCCAAGCCTCTGGGGAAGTCAACTCCTCAGAGGTTTCATGGTCTGTTGAACTCTGTGAAACTGGTCCAGTCCAAGACCAGCATTTGGCGGACTTCTCATAACATATCAGTGGCTTCCAACCCTTGGCTCCCAGGGGTGCGGTTTTGGATGAGAAAATCTTCAAAACTCCTCTAACTAGATCTTGAAGTGGCTCCTGAGTCTCAAGAATACACGGATCCCCAGGACTAGATCTTACACGATTCACAATTTCCTGAACTGTTATAGAAGGAACATTTGAGTTTTCAGGACATTGAATGTTCATATCTAACCGTTCCACGGAACCATTTCCACATTCTTGCTTCACATTCTTATCTTCAGGTTCTGCTCCAGTGTTCTCATTATGCTTCTGGCCCTCCAAAGCACCATCAGGACTGGGAGTAATCAATGCCATGCGAACAGCTGAAAGAAGGTGAACAATGGAGAAAGAGAAACCAGTATGTACAGTAGGTGTTATTGGAACAAATGGCTTCTTTTGAGGTTTAATCTCTGGCTCTGGATCTGCAATCACAGCCTCTAGAACAGGAACTTCTGATGTACTGGCACCTGGGGAACCACACTCTGTCTCCAGTCTTTTTTTGGCCCAATTCTTCAAGGGGGTGGAATCAGAAAGCTGCTGATGAGACGTCAAGTAATCAGATCCATCTTGCCCATTAATTTCTGCAAAAACTTCCTTTCTCTTCTTCTTCTTCTTAGTGGATGAAGTGCAACCGACTAATGTAGTAGAATCCAAGTCCCTGGAACCTCTGCCCATTGGGTTGCCATCAAATATAACCCCATTCTCTTCAAGATTGTAACCTCTCATGTTCTTGGACTGCAAGGAAAATTCATAGCCAACATTTCCTTTCTGCCTTCTCTCCACAGATGAGGGAATATTCATGGACATAGGAGAGCTTCCAGCAACCTCAGATAGAACTTGGCCATTCCTTCCAAGTCTGTAAGTTGATTTCATATCACTTTCAAAACATGAGTTTCCAAAACCACCACCATAATAATAATCCTCTGCCACTCTTGTGGCAAAGTTTTGCCTCATTTTTGACGGATAAGATTCGATCTCTGGCCTTGGAAAATGCCTTTCAAAATTAGCCATTGTACTAGAGTCAGGTAGCATCCCTTCACGAGTCAAAACACTTCCTTTAACACCCTTCTTCGTCCGTTTCACCTTCTTCTCGTCCAAAATTGACCTGGACAAGGGAGACTGAGAAATATCCATGCGGCCATGTTTTGCTCGCTTGGACATGATCATAGAACTGTTATCCTGGTCTGCCTCATGTTGATCGGATGAGTCAGACTCTGTTTCTTCACCTCCATGAAACACTCTATCACCATTTAAGGGAAACATACTAGACCCTCCATTTCGCACTGCAGCCCCTCTAAAATTCTCAGAAAAAAGCTTTGCTCGCTTCTCTGGATGAAAGGTTCTATCCTCTATCTGTTGGGAAGCTTGCAGAGATGTAAATCTATGATCAGGAAATTCTCTGCCCACCTTCAGTTTCCTGGTCTCAACATCAATACCCTCATAATCATACGAAGGATCAGTTAAGTATGCCTCTCCCTGTTGATTCTTCATCCAATATGGTTCCGAAGCATCTGCATAGCCAGCCAGATTCCTTTTCAAAGCAAGCTGTGAAGAACGGCCTTTAGCAGGTCTCATTTGTTGGTTGTATACAGGATCAATATACTTAGCCCTTCTGGAAGAATCAAGCAAACCTCTCACATTTGACGGCTTAGCAGTTAAGACTTTAATATCAGACAGCTGATTAATGTTCAAGTTCCTACCATGAGCAGCTAAATCAGGCTTTGAAGATTGATGCCGACTTGCATAATTGTCACCATCACATTCATCATCTACAAAAGCTTCATGGTTCTTTGTTGACCTGACAGGCCTCCCCCTAACCATCATATTTCCATCCATACCATTCCAATATCTCTGTGTAGCAATGCCATACATCTCTTGCTCGTCATCCCCACTAGTTGTCATAATATCATGCATAGCTGCCTTGCCCATTCTAGAGGCAACCAAGTCTGAGCCATGAGCACCAGTGTTCATGTTCTGGTGGCGATATACACGAGAATGGACACGTGATGATACTACATTCGGAGAAGGGTTTCTCATTCCAGCCACCTTCAACAATCCTTTTGGATTTTGCTGCTCATATTTGGTAACATCACCAGATCCTCCCCTTCCCCCAGAGAAATCAAAAGCAGGACTGGCACCATATAGAGGATCATATCCTGCTTTCTTCCCAGCATTCCGTCTCTTTGACCTCAACAAAGCCTCACCCGACTCCCTTTCGGAAGACTCAGACCCCATGTATTCATTCCTTTCCCCCATCAAACTCTTTTGACTTTTCGCTATATTCCAAACACGCAGTTTCTCCTCAATGCTATAACCCTTGCATTTCTGCCAAGCTTCCTTCATGAGTAAGAAATTACTGACCATTGAATCCTGATACCTCCGCAATAAATGAGTGTGCTGGTGTATCTGAAAGAAATTCAGCCCCTGGCGATACAGAGCAACTCTCGGCTCACACAGCCCTCCCTTCAACATCTGATTTAACTTAGTTATAGGACTACCAAAATGGAAATTTCCACCTCCAAACAGCTCCTTCAAGGTCAGCATGAACATCTCCTGATCCATGTCAGGCAGGTACTTTGTGAGGCCGAACCTCTCTTCCTCAGTCAAGCAATCATTCCAAACATTCAACGACAAAATTCCATGTAAATCAGGAAGATCATAAACCTCAAAAGGGATGCAACAAGTCTGGTCCCCAACTTGGCAAAATTCAGACCCGGTTTCCCCTAAATCCAACAAATCAAAATCATCCGATCCTGCCCCAGAATCAGCATCATCAAATTCATCATCATCCTCAGAATCCCCGGAATTCCTCCTACGAAACTCATCATCATCACTCGACATACTCTCCCTACTCCTACTCCCCACAGAAAACTCCGAATCCAACCGCGACACCACCTTAACGTTGTTCTTTTCAATAGCCATCTAACATAACCATTAAACACACACTAACCTCCTCCCCAACTCAGCTCAACACACTCGAATTCTTATCCCCTGGCTCACAACTCAACCCCAAAACAAGACGACCTCAATTGATCAAATCGAAATTCCAATCAAAACCCTAGAAACACCCAACAAAATTTTCAAAACTTCAAACCAAAACAACAAACTAGCGGGAAAAAACAACAAAAACAAAAAACAATCACACGCCCCAAACAAAAGAAAAAAATCAATCAACAATGCCATAACAACAAATTAAACCAATAACAAACACAATTCAAAAATCAAATAGATCAAAAAATACCTAATTTGACGATTCGCAGAAACACCAAATCATCAAGGAGAGAGAAGAGTAAGCAGCCATGAAATCGAAGAATGCGGTAAAAGCAGCGACCCAGAAAACCCTAGAAAAAGTAGAGTGAAATAGAAAGAGAAAGAGAGAGAAAAGAGGAGAAGCGGTTATATAAATATCGAAGGGAGGAAGAAGACGAAGCAGACGTGGAGGAATTACGGGCGTCTGATTAATATTAGAGAGAGAAAATGACGAAAAAGGGCATGAATGAATTGAGAAGAAGAAAAGAGGAGAAGAAGAGGAGAGAGAAAATGAAAGAGGAAAGGTTTTTATTTTCAGAAGAGAGAGAAAACCCAAGAAACTAAGAAAGAAAGAGAAAGGAAGACGAGAGTTTTTGTTGTTATTGCTAAGAGAGAGACGGAGACTCATACCAAGCCCAGACCGTTGCAGAGGGTGTTGTTTTCTTAATGCTACGCTGCGTTTTGCCCTTTTTTTTTATTTATTAATCTAGTTACTACATCATTTTATATTTTTGTGAGCTTCTAAAATGATTTTTTTTTTTTTTACGAAAATCTAAAATGATTTTTAAATGTGATGAAGGTGTGTTGAGATTATATTGTTAATTGTAATCATTGTAACAATACATTTATTGTGTATTATATGACATATTATTGGCATGTGTATTATTATAATATTATACAGAATGATGTGTACATCACACGCGTTTTACGTACATTCATTCATACATTGTTATACATGTAGTATATTGTTTGTTGAACACGTGGCCATCTTGGTATGGACTATGGAGTGTTTTTTTTTTTCTCGACCATAATTACTTGACACTACCAATTATGAAAGAATTAGATCTTACTTATGCAAGCCACTAAAGCCAATTAGCTAGATAGGCTAGATTATTGCAGGTCGTGTTCTTTATTTTAGCTGTAGTCCTGTTGGTTGCAAGTTTCGTAAGTTCAACCAATAAGTGTGCAAGTTTCGTAAGTTCAACCAATAAGTGATCAATTGGGAAAATAAACAATCAATGGATTTTTAAATTGGACATTCCAATGAATAATGTGAAAGTCATCTCTCTTAATGAACCAACATCATGGGTATGATTGATAAAGAATTAAAGATAAGTCACCTACTCACCTTTTTATTGAAATTGATACTTGTATTTAACGTTTATCAGACTGCCACACTGAATAAGTTAATTTGAATTACATACCCTTTTTATTTTACAGAATTTGAATAACATACTTAATTTTTGGTTGTTTAAAATAATTACTTGATAACTACAGTACTTAAAAATGAAGTTTAATAGGCATATCATTACACTTATTAAGTTATTATGCATAAAGTTTTTAATTAATTGTAAAGAAGTTTAAGGTACTCAAGTACTTAAGGACCCAACCAAAGCTTATGGCTTTCTAATGGAGGATTAAAGATTGCTAAAGATTGCATGGTTTAAGACTTTTAAGTACTGAAGTACCCAACCAAAGTTTACGGCTCTCTAGTTAATTGGAAATTATAGTGTATAACTATGTTTTCTAGTGATATATAGGTAACTTCTCACATTGTATTTGATGTAATTACATCTGCATTTAATTATACTTGTAATAAGTTTGTTTAAATTAGTGTACAATTTTATGATCAGTTGTCAATAATTAATTGTTGGTTGGTTCACTTGGCCTGAATTTATCCTTACCTATTTAATCTCTTTAAAAGTTACGAAGTACTACTATAGTTGTACTGAACTTAGCATCCCCTAAACTTATTTTTCGAGTTTTTCCAATCAAAAGTTTATCTTGAAAATTAGCATTGACTAGCCATCCAAAAGTGATACCACAGATGATAGTATGGTACAGTAAATTGGATGAATGGCTCGGATTCGCATTAGAATATTTTTTTTAAGAAAAAAAACGATAATCTGAGAATTGAAATTCTTGTTATCCCTGATGAAATCCCCAATCAGTGTGTAATTGCCCCAAGGAAAAGTGAACAAATACTGAGATAACTCGTAAGAACTCTTATACATCAATAAGAAGAAGAGAGTAGTACAATGATCCTTGAAAACTTTACTCTTCTACAGAATGTTCCCGGATTACACACGTTGAGATTCATCCAACAAAACAATGAACGAATAAAGAAATTGAAGTTACATGGTTTGTATACTGTACATGGTTTCTGCATACTGCTATTGATGCATCTAATAATCAAAACGCCGACTCTCAATCTAGTTAATTGCAATGAGAGGAAGCCTGGGGTCTCTTACAGACTGAGCACCCTCTTGTCCGAAAATATGTTTCACATCACCGTTTGTCTGCTTTCCAGACTTTAGGTCCCAAAATGACTTCAACAAATCCTCGAAAGCAGGTGTCCGAAGTTCTTCTATTGATGTCACGCTTGGTAGGTTGATTGATCTCTTCCTTGGTGTCGAGCAAGTTGGCTCATCCACCTGTTCAAACAAGAAGAATTAGAGATATTCAATAGATTTTTCCTGGTAAAATACAGTTCAAATGATCTTATGACATGTTCAGAGTTTCAGACAATCAGATGACTAGATGAGCATTTCTCAGAGAAAGCAGTGACTTGAGAATTAAGATCCCTCTAAAGAAAACACTGACTTTTTCAAGTTGGAAAGTAGACAGAGCCAGACTGTGGCCATCAAATTAGAACCAACCCTCATATGACTTGCAATCCTAGTCAAGATACCACCACCCTACATTTTCTGGGTGATATTAGCTATGTGATAGAATTTTATTATTAAGTTATCCTGGTAATGTTCTCCTCAACTTGGAATTTGGTCTCATTGAAAAGAAGGTTGATAGAGTGTAAGAATCCATGCAACCCTGTAAAGTATGTGAACACCATTTTAGATTCTCACCTTGTATTCAGTCAAAAGGCATTTTCCAGCATGGTCGGTAATTTCGACAATTTTATGGTGATGGCCACTCTTCAGTTGCCTTACGTCTTCACAGCAAGGTGTAATGATTGAGTCAAGATTGTCACGTGCTTCATTATCTAGTTGCAAAGAATCTGCAGGTTTCCCCCTCAACTGTTAGTTATAAAGAGCAAGGACAAAACATGATCTACAATGAATTAATAATATTCAAAACTCACAGTCAACTGAAGCAAGAAGACCCTTGTTGGTGACATCTACATCTTCTAAAGTAGATGACGCAGAAGAAGAAAGCTTTGTCCGAAGTCTTTGATTAGCTTCCATTCCTCCCCTAATAAAAAAAAAATAATAAATTGTAAATACGTGCATGAATAGTCAAAAGTACCCTTTAAACCAGGAATGCTGATCAAAAAAAGTGAGCCACTCACTTTACAATTTTGTCAATCGAAGAAATATTGCATTTTTCAAGGCTCAGCAACGATTGTTGCGCATCCTTCCACTGTTGTGCTCCCATCTTTGCCTTGTCCATACTGTGGGATTTCATAAAATACATGATAAGCTTGGAAGAAAATAAGGACCAAAAAATTACTGAGTCATAGTACTCATAAACCAAGTATCAAAATACCAGCTATGCAGGACTCCTTCAAGGTCTTTCTTTCCATTTTCTACAGCAGAAGTATCCTCAAGATACTGGGATTCAGATTTTTCAACATGAACTGTCCAAGTATCCTTGACAGTTGCCGTATCTTCTCGCATAGTTGACATCTCTTGCTGAAGTTGAGTAGTCCTGGAGGCCGCACTATCTCTAAGACCAGTAACTGCTGCTTGAACCTACAACAAGAAGTAGCACATGTTTAAGATAATAGCAGAAACATGACTTAAGTGATAGAGCAAACATGCACATTATCATAAATATCAAAAGTTAGTAGGATTAGAGAGAGATGGATTCATCAAGAGCTATTGGTGAGCTCAGGTAACTTTCTAAATGTACGCGAAAAGTGAGTCAAATTAACAGTGAAGAAGCAATAGAAACAAACCAGATCCTTTTTCCTTGCATTTGAAGTAGCAAGAAGTTCTGCCACTTTCTCCAATAATTGCCTCTCTTCCTTTGCGGCACACTCCTGCAAATGCAACAAAAGTATATTAGAGCTAGATATGTGGGAGATACAAAGCACTGTCAAAAACACAAATAAAATTACCTCAAACTCTCTTTCCAAATCTGACAACTTTTGTTCATTAACAGTTTGTGCTTCTTCCACTATACAAGTTAATTTAGATGCATGTACGTCTAAGGTGTTGAAAAAGTTCAGAGTAACTTTAGAAATTGAACGAGCAGTCTCCACAGTTCTGGAATGTGCCTGCAACAGTTACACAGATCAAACAGTTAGGCCAATTGGCAATTTGCCAAGAACACGATCTGACAAAGAACAACCAATATTTACTACTAAGGTGAAACTGACCTCACGCTGCTTTTGAGCATATGCTATTATCTTTTCTTCCTGATCATTCAGACCTCTTTGAAGCCCATTCAACAATGCATCAGCCTCATGAGCAAATTGGTTGAAAAGCTGTCATAAAGCCTTGTATCAGTGAAAGTTCTTAACTTTTAAGAATTTACTACAAAATTCCCAAATTTACCAGACACATCTTACCTCTTCTGTGGCTGATGAATGTTTAGATATTTCTGAGTTCAAGTCTCCAAATGTCAACACTGAGTTTCCTTCAAGTTCTTCTGCTAAATCATCCAATGCTTTGACGCCAGAGCCATACATGGTTTTCAGCTTTTCTAGTCGTTGCCTTAATTCTTCAGCAGCCTACAAGCAAAGTGAATAATAAGCATTCATTGAATGGAAATGATTTTTCAGTTATCAGGGACAAGGTAATGGGCGACTGGATATTACCTCTGATTTGGATGATACAAAAGATTGCATATTATCCTCCATATCTTTCAATTGCTGCTCTTGCTGGGTAACAGAAGCATCAACAGTTTTATGCAGGGCTTGAAGCTGCTGTGTCAACTGAGACTGGAATTTCTGAACAAGGGTCCTATTCCCATCCTCAACTTTATCTTTCCGCTCTGTAACCCAAACCAAGGATTAAAAGCCATTATAATATGTCTCATAACAAACATGTTGATTGAACCATTCTTAGTTTCAGATAACCAACCAATTTTCGCGTATAGGCAAGAGATATCTGACACAGCACTCTCCAATTCTGTCCGAAGGTCAATTGCCCGATCAACTAGGGCTTTCTCTGAAATAATTGCATTACACTTTACATCAATATTCAACAATAAATCCTATGTATTAGAAATTTATTTAGCAAAAAAGAAATAAAAAGATGCAAACTTGATTGTTAGAAACTACCATCAAACACAATAACACAAGTCCACCTTCTAGGGACACAATGCTTGAGGAAATATTCTCAAATTTTCTCACCTGATTTCAGGAGATTAGTTATTATAAATTCCTTCTCTTTGATTGTTGCATTTGCTTGCCTATGCTTCTCTTCAAGATCAGAGAATGCATGCTCAGTTTCCTCAAGCCTTTTCTGGTGGCATATGTCAATATAGTGGGTTAACAAAAGAGAGACTAAAGCAACAAGGATAGGAAATGCTAATCCATTATATTCACTAGCAGTATGCTTTACAATTATTATACCTGTGTCACTTCAAGTTTATTACTCAACTCTGCAGACAACTGCTGTTGAGAATTATAGAGCTCCTGAAGTACCGCTAGTTGCTAAACAAAAAAAAAAGAAAAAAAGGCGTAAACACCATGCAGTTGAGTCCATAAGTGATTTGAAGGTCAAAAGACTAACAGCACAACACTTCTTAAATTAAGCAATTGCATATACCTTGTCCTTGGAGTCCATATCTAGCTCCATTTTCTCCACTTTTTCTGTCAATGCCTGGATAAGTTGAATCACAGAATGGTTAATAAAAAGTTAAATTGCTAGCGCCAAACTCTCAAGTGATAGATCAATCGAGAGTGGAAGATATACCTTCTTTTCTGCTTCATCTTGAAGATAACGATCTCGTGGTATATAAATCCCGTTCTTCTCTCTTGCCGAATAAACCTCTGGTTTAAGAATAAGCACACATAGGTTAAAATATTTGCCTCCAGATAAAAATTCTCATTTTGAAACACACGAGGTGGTGCAAGAATATGTAATAATATAAAAAATCAACAAGAAGAAGCAAAAGAATAAGACCTTGCTTGAGCCGTTCAATCTCATAGTACAGATCTTTCATCAATGCAGACTTCATCATCTTTTGATTGACCTGAAAAAGTATTTGAATGATTTATTTTAAGATTTACCTCCAATATTCATTACATGTGATACAGAATAAGCACAACTCAGCAAACAGAAGTCATTAGATCACTGACCTCTGGCTTGTTCTTGATATTCTTTGCACGGTATGCATAATCCAAAGTGCTAAGGGTCTCCTCCAGACAAGGAACTGATGGTGCAATTGTTGCAATTATACATGTCTTTGTTTTTCCTCCCAAGGAGTCTCTCAATAATCTTGTTAATTTGCTATCTCTGATGACCAGGAAATTCTCTTATTAAGTAGAAGACGTTTAGTGATAAAAACTGCCTAGGTATTAAATGAACAGGCCACTTGAATTCGTACCTAAATGGAACATGACCAGAGTGTTCAACTAGAGCATTGATGCATCGACCAAGTGTAAGTAAGCTTTTGTTGATCTCTCCAGCTTCCCTTGCTCGGCCCTGTCCAACACATTCCTATATTGTTAACTTTTGTGTCCAGCATGGTGTTAAGTGGTTGAACAAGAAATCTTTAAATTCTAACTTATAGCAGAATATTATGACATAGCTACAGTATACAAACAGCCATTTATACCTCCCTAGCACCAGAACGAGATATATTCTCCGAACCAGCAAGGTCAACAAGGTTAAGCTTTCCACATTTGATCATTTCCTCACCCTCCGGGGTAAACTCTTTAATATGAATTGTAATAGAAAATATAGAGTGTGAACGACTACTTTGTTTGTTAAGTAGTGTCTCTGCAGTACGCCTTTTGGCCGAACACTTTTCCAAGATTTTGTAAATTTCGTCCGCAGTAGTCACTATCTCCTCTTCCAAGCCTCGGACAAACACACCTCCTTTACCATCTTCCATAAGTGCCAATGGCTTCTTGGACTTATCATCAATGAACTTTGAGCATTCTTCAGGGGCTAGAAGATCTGTTAGGTCCTCATTGTACAGCTCCAAAAATGAAACTTTCATGCTGTACTCAGCTTGTTGGTCTTCCAATATGTCAAAAATCCGGCGAACTGATCGGGGAATAACCCCTGCATCACTTGGGAATTCCCCATTCTAGAAAACCCAAAAATATCATAATCAGCTATACAAACAACTATCATCACAAACAGACTACATTCCAGAATCAACAAATGCACAAAACTGTAAAAAGGCAAAGCTGGTAACCTTTTTTCTAGCTCCTCCCTCCATAGTATATGTCTTCCCAGTACCTGTCTGACCATAGGCAAAGATAGTGCAATTATACCCCTCCAACACTTCATAAACAATGGGAGACACAGCATGATCAAACAAGTCAATTTGTTTCGATGTCGGACCGAAAACCTGTAATCCAATGCACCAGTATTATCATCTTTACTTCTAAAACCGAAAATGCAAATGCAATAGAAACAATAAAACAAAAGGGGAAACCAAAATCAGTTCAGAAATTGTGAAAAATGGATAAATGCATTACCTTGTCAAAAGTAAATGTCCTATCAATTTGCTTATTAGCTATCAATTGAGCAGCAGAAACCTCTCTTCTGATCTCATTGCAAGTAATCACAACAGGTATCTGAAGTCTTCTTTCATCCTCATTCAAAGGCCTAAAATCACATCAAAAACCCTAAAAATCAATTCTCCCAATAAAATGTATGTTAATTAAATTGAAATTCCACAATTAGAAACTAATTCACTCAAATGTATCTCACCTGCATCTCACAATAACCTGAACATTCACACCTTTCTCTCTATCATTCTTACTCGAATTCGACGTATCCGGTCTCAGATCTCTGGTAGATTTATCCATGGACTTTGGTGTACGAGCCGGCGACACGGTATTAATCTCTCCTCCTCCTCCTCCACCACCTCTCCTTCTGCTATCCTGCCTCTCCATCACCAAAATTTACTCTAACAAAATCTCAAATACAATTCCTTGTATTATCAAACCAACAATTTCACACTGAAATCAACAATACCAGAAATTGATCAATTAACACAAAACCCCAACTAGTACAATCGATCCACATTTTCAATTTTTTCCCCTAAAATCAAAAATTCAAACTACAGATGCGTTTAACAGCTACAAACAACAATCATAATAAGCAGAAAACAACCAAAAAAACAACTAATATTAAAACAAATTCTTCAAAAAATTCAAAATGGATTAATAAAAGTGACATTGCAGCTAGATCGAAAACGACTAAATCAACTCCGATCAATACATCAAAAAATTCAAAAAAAAAAAATTAAAAAAAATAGATAATAAGAAGAGAGATAAAATGTAGAGAGAGAAACCTCGAATGATAAAAATGGCCGGCAAAAATCCAGAAAAAGGTAGGAAAATTGCAGGAGAAGAATTCAAAATGAAGGAAGAATGTGACTGCGTGGGACTGTGTTAGATAAACAGAGAAGATGATGAGTTGGTGATTTTAATTTTAATTTTTTTTTATTTATTTTTATTTAATTTGTAGAGAGAGAAAGTAGGAAAGTGAAATTAAAGAGAGAGTTTGTTAAAATAGAGGGGGCGTGAAATTGACGCCGTTACTTAAGAAGGGGATTGTCGTTAACAAGTTTGGGTTAAAGAGGGAAATAACGGGCGTTAGGATTAGGTGGTCCGTTTGAATCTTTGGTTTTGTGACCGTTATAAAAATTGGTGGATGTCGTTTTTGAATTTTTTTGAAAAGTGAAAAAGGAAAAAAAATACAAAAAAGTATCATGTGAATTTAAAATATATAAGTGTGAAATACTTTCTCCGTTTCTTTTTAGTTGACAATTCTTTTTAGTCACGTTTGACAATGTATAAATTCAATTGTTAATATTTTTAATTATCGAAAAGTAAAAATTATAAAAAGTTGATATTTTGAAATATATACTGTGACGAATCTAACAAAGCCCCCACATGACTATATTTTTCATTACGTATAAATCACAAAACACTGTCAAAGGGAAGTGTGTGAATAATGCTAAAGTCAAAACGTGTCAACTAAAAAAAATAGAGGTAGTATTGTACTAGTATAGTTGTATTATTAAAATCAATGGAGTATTAGTTTATGTAATTTTCTCCATAAAAGTTACTTCTTCCGTCAATAATAGTGTCCATTTTGATATTCTTACAAGAATTAAGGGTATTGATAGGAGGGGTAATTTTTTTTTTTTTTTTTTTGAAAAGGAAATTAATTCAAAAATGGAAGAGTCATACGACATTTACAATATAAATCAAAACTAGCAAATACAATACAAACTGAATCGAATAATATTCTAATGTGACAAAACTACGATCGTTGTTATCTAGATCTGGCATTTCTAAATGTCCTCTTTCACACCGCTGTTTGATACAGCTTTTCACGAGGGGGTCTTTCGATCTATTGTAGCTTTGGAATCGAACACCATTCGATACAATTGATTGTAGATGTAGAATTAACCTCCATGGCAACACAACACAACTCCTCATCAACAAATCAATTTTTCGTACGAAATTAAAGAACATAGCCCCAAAACTCTCAAAAAGAGAGAAAAATTAACCCGATATACGGGTAGAAATAACCCGATATAAGGGTAGAAAAACTCTCAAATAGAGAGACTACAATTATTGTGAGCATAAAGTAAAAAACTAGTAAGTAACTAAGAAATTAGGGGCTTACCATCAACCAAAAGGTTGGTGGTAGCCCCTGGAACACAAGAATTTTTTTTTTAGGGTTTTTGAGGAGGAAGAGAATAAGAGGATCAGGTACTTCTATTTGTATAATGTAATTGAATAATAGGAGGGGTAATTTTAAATTAGGGTAAAATAGTTTTATTGGGAATAATGAAAATTTGAAAGTATCTTTAGATATTTTATATGAGGTAAAAAAATTAGTGTGTTATGGTAAACAAACAAACAAAAAAATAGATAAATATGAAGTACGAGTATAATATTTAGGACATTCAAAACATGATATTGATGACCATAGAAAAAGTGAGGGTTAAAGACTTAAAGTGTAGTGTCCTACTTACTTAAAAAAAATTAAAAAATTGTAATACAAACACTATATGATGAATTATATATTATAGCTGAGTTATCCAAATCTACCTTCAAATCTTGAAAATAAGTTTTAAAAAGGCTCGTATTCTAATATGCATGTGTAATGCTAATAGGTAACCAACTAACCATAAACATTTATGTGGATCAATAAGAAAAATTAGAACAAATAGGGGTACTGAAAATAGTATGGTAGAGGGGGTGTATCATGTGCATGGTACACCCGCAAGTACATTACATATAAATAAAAGAGTATTGGGACAAATTTAATGTTCTTTTATTTATATTTAATGTTCTTTTTTTATGAAGGCTCATTTATATGTAATGTTCTTTATTTTATATGTAATGTAATGTTCATTTCACCCATTCATTTTCTCCCTCTTCGATACCCTCTCTCCTCTCCCTCTAACTTCTTCTTCCATTTTATTTCTTGATTTTTATAGTTTTTATGTGCTTAATTCATCACTCACAAACACACTTATACTAGATTTTACACTCCAAAATCTGAATTTCACAACCAAATTTTCGGATTTTTCAAGATTTGAGAATTTTGGGTATGTTTTATTTTGGCTAAAAAACTTTCAATTGAGTGTTCAACTTGCTTGATTTCCACTATTAATTCACTTTACAAGGGTTTTCTATTCATTTGAGGTATGACTTTTCTTTCTTTGTTCATCTTTGTTCTATTTCATGAATATGAAACCCTAGGTTGTGCTTCAATAGTGAACTCTTTCTTTGCTTGTTATTTTTACTTATATTTTGTGTTTTGTGATAATGTTTGTTGTTCATATAAAGCTTTATTATCATGTAATTACTTGATTGTTTGAATTTTTGATACTACCATTGTTGTTCTTCATTTTCTTCCATAGGTTTGGGTAGTAGCATTTTTCCATTATTTATATGTAACGTTGTTTTTTAGAAAGATAATGTTCTTTTATATTTATATGTAATGTTATTTTATTTTTAAGTTATGTTCTTTTATTGTATGTACTGTTCTGTATTTTATATGTAACGTTCTTTTTTATGTACTCTATGTTCGTTTAAATTATTATAACTACGATTTTTATTATTTATAAGTAATGTTCTTTTATTTATATGTAATGTTATTTTATTTATAGGCAATGTTCTTTTATTTATATGTAATGTTCTTCTATTTATAGGTAATGTTCTTTTATTCATAGGGTGATGTTTTTCCGAGTGTACCATGTGCATGGTATACCCGAGTGTACGAAACAATTATTGTAGTGGCACATCAGTTATGGGATAGAGCCATAGAGGCCTAGAGATAGAGGGTTTATCACTTGATTATGGTAAATACACATGGACTTGCCTCAATAACCTATTTCCTCTCTTTAAACTTAATCTTGTTTTTTAAATAGGGAATATACATAAAAAGTTAATATTGAATATTATTAATTAGTCTCGGGGAAATTATATTAATGACTCGTTTTTCTTCTAGTTAATATGAGTTTGGTTAAGTCAAATGAAGTTTTATCTTAACATCAAGAGTGAAGTATGATTATTAAGATCCATCATAACATCATATGTCCATCAATCAAACAAGAGATCAAGTGTCTATTTATTTGAATGATGCAAAAAAAAAAAAAAAAAAATAATAATAATAATAAAAAAATGATACCTATTTAGAACAAGTGATGTTAATGAAATTGAGTACCTTGACTAGATAGGGGTCATTAGAACTTATGTTGAAAATCCAAATGAAGGTCCAATAAAAATGTAGTGAAATTTTCATATTGTAAGTGAAATATAGAAATTCATGCGGAAAATGAGTATTAAAAAATAATTTTTATATGAATAGAGAGTATTAGTATGATATTTCGTATGATAAAATTAAGAAATCGTAAATTATCCCGAGGGTCCCAATTCCCAAATTGCCAAAACATCTAAAAGGAGTGATTTAGAAAAGATTGGGGTGGACCTTTGTCTTTAAGGGGAGCAAGAATGAAGGGGAGTGAAGGTGTAAGGGTTGCGGGCCTTGGGGCATATGGGCAATTTACATGGAAAGAGTGACTTAACAGTCACATACTCACATGCTATTTGAGAGGTCACTTTACCTCGCTCGAACGACTTACACTACAGGTTTCTTATCAACGTAAACGTCTTAATTCTCAAACGACTGATGTGCATGTTTATAGTTGCGTATGTTTGGAAAAGATGAGCAAAACAAATTTCCCCAACAAAATATATTGTACCTACATAAAAGTATAACACTACTATTCCATTATATTTGACATAAACTAACTTTTTACACTATCATATAATGTTTTTTTGGTTAAAACTATTCATATAATGTAATATTAATTGAATATATCATATTATAGTATTCGGTTATGACATTGATCAATTACATCATTCAACAATTTTTAACTAACTTTTATACGGCTAAACTATAGTATGAGGTGATTTTTTTAAAAGATGAAAAACTATTGCCTTGGCCTAAATAGTTTTATTATTGTCTTTATTGATTGACTTATTTACAAGAGATAGCCAGATAGGGAATATTTATCAAAAAGTATTAAAAAATTTTACCGATTTGTTCTTCATAATTTTATTGGTACGTATCCAAATAAGAAATTATTTATCTAATATTTCATACATTTTCATTTAGATGTCAAATTTTATCATCATTTCAATCCCCTTTTTTGGTTGAAAAATTATTTATTTTTCTACCCAATAAGTTATAAGAATCATTTTACTTCATATATTTTAGTCAGAAGACAAATCTGAGTATTAAAGAGGTATCAGACTGTATATACTATATAGACCACGAACAAAAATGGTGGTCTTAGTTATGGCACTTAAATTTCGAGTACGTACTCTAACGATTAATGTATGTAAATATGTAATCATAGGCTACAAACCTACAATGTAAATTGTAAAAATTATAATTATGGAATCAAGATCTTCAAAGATTTATGACCCATTAAACGAAATCACCAACTGGCCCAAATTAAAATTCGTAAATTTCTTCTTTTCCATTAATCATGACGTTAAGCCCAAATCACCAACTATGTGCCCCTAATTTAATTAGAGAAGGTTTTGCGTGAGATCGGACTCACCGTGAGTCCAATATGTCTGACAATAATATTCTAATATCTGACAATGATATTATAATATCTGACAATAATAATCTAATACCAAACAATCTAATATCATATCATATCACTAATAAATAAAGCCGGTCTCGCAGCCAGGCCACGAGACAGCGACACTTGATATTCCAGTTTTTCGCCAAGTGTCGCGCCACGTAAGAGATTAATAGATATTATTGTAACACATGTAATGCTAAGTAAGCGATTTTTGGATAGTTTTATTTTAAGATAAAATTATTGTATAGAGTTTTATTATCGATAGAATTCTAATATTTTATATATACAAAATTAATCATAACTTTTAATAAATATCCTATAACTCAATTCTATTTCCATCATCAAATTTGTTTTAAAAAGTTCCTTAAAATAAGATTCATTTATAATATATTTAATCACAAACTTTTTTACATAGATGGTCAAACTGCGTCACTAACTATTACAAGAGTTACTTTGTTAGTGCTATAGGGGTTACTTGGTTGGTGTTATAGTGGTTATTCAATCAGTGTTATAGATAGGGGTTACTTAGTCAGTGTTAGAGGTTACTCGGTTAGTATTACATGGGTTACTTGGTCAATTTTATAGGGGTTACTTTGTCCGGCCAGATGGTGTGGCTAGCCGCCTACAAAATGCATTGTTATTTAATTTATTTAAAAAATATTAGAGAATCAGTAAAAATAAGTTTTAATCAGTAAAAATAATTTTAGTTTGGTAAAAATACTTTCAGTTCAGTGAAAATAATTTAAGTTTAATAAAAATAATTTCAAGTTAATAATAACTAAATTATCTATTTACAAACAAAATTACAAAAAGTATACTATTATATATATAAAAGCCATATAATATCGTTTGTCTAAATATCTTACATTATCAGAACAAATTATTTGACCGTATTTAACATTCAAGTAAAAATGTTGTCTTAAAATTTTATCAACTATCTGGCATTGCCCAGGCACAAAACTAGTCACTAATAAATAAAGTCGGTCTCGCAACCAGGCCACGAGACAACGACACTTGACATTCCAGTTTTTTGCCAAGTGTGGTGCCACGTAGGCGACAAATAGGTATTATTGTGATTAGATTAGATGCCACATTAGATTAGATTGGATAGATTAGTTTTTTGCCAAGTGTGGTGCCACGTAGGCGACAAATAGGTATTATCACTACTAGAAATAGGCCGATTTCCGACGGACTGTTTCCAACGGACACTTAATTCCGTCGGAAACGTCAGAAGTTCCGATGGATTTTTATTCCGTCGGAACTTTCCGACGGAATTAAAATCCGTTGAAATATAAGGGGTTTCCGACGGAATATTCCGTTGGAAAATTACTTTTCAGGTGGAATTATAATCCGTCGGAATATTACTATTTCCGACGGAATTAAAACCCGTCGGAAGATACCGACGGAATATTCCGTCGAAAATAAAGTAATTATTTTAAAAAAAAAAACCCTAAAAAAATACCTCCCTCTTTCTCTTCTAATGCGCCTCTCTTTCTCTCTCCTCCCTCATTTCTCCGTGTGCCTCCTCCTCCCTCATTTCTCTTTCTCTCTCCTCTCTTTCCTCTTCTCTTTCCCCTTCTCTTTCCATCAACGAACAACCTTGTCTTTAATTCGATCTCCCTCCTCTCATGTTAGTTCGAAAATCACAAAAATTCAATGTGTTTGATCTCGTTTGTTTGGGTGAAATTAATAAAATAAGGGTTTCGATCTCGGCACATTCATCATCAACAACAACAACAACGGCGCATTCATCAACAACTACGGCGGTAATTGTAATTTTGATCTCGTTTTTTTGGGCGAAATTCAATGTAGATCTAGTTTAAGATTAAGTTAGATTGTAGATTAACTTAGTTGTTTATGTAATTGTAATTTTGATTATAAATTTGATTAGATAATTGTATTTTCTTTAATTTTTAATGTATAATTGTCGGTTTTTTTTTTTAATTTTTTTAATAAAATTCTAATTAAATAAGTAAATCTACTGGTTGTGATTTGTTTGTGTTGAATTTTTTGATTTTTTTGGCTTAATTTCGTAATTTGTTTCGATTTTTTTACAAATTTAGTGAGTGTTTTCGTGTTTTTTTATTTTTTTTATTTTTTGGGTGAACGGTGGTGGGGGCTGGTGGGAGTGGCGTTGGTTAAGGTGAGGGTGGGTGGTCTGCGTGGGTCAGTGGGGGGGGGGATGGGTGGTGGTCCTGGTCTGTGGGGTGGGTGGTGTAGAGTGGGTGAGGTAGGTTGTCTTCATGGGGTGTCTGGGTGGGGTTAGGTTTCTGGGTGTGGGAAAATGGGTGGTGGGTGGTGTGGGCTTGGGGCGGGGTGGATCTGGGTGGGGAAAGTGGGTGGTGTGGGCTGGTGGTAGGGGGGCTGATGGTGGTGGGTAGAGGGGTAAGTCAGGGGTGGGGGTGGTGGGTTTCGCTTTTTTTTTTTTAATATTAAATTTTCTGACGGAATTTCCGTCGGAAATTTCCGGCGGATTTAAATTCCGTCAGAAATTTCCGACGGACTTTCGGGTACCGGAAGAACCTCTTCCAACGAAGAAATTGTTGGATTATTTAGAGTGTTGTAGTGGAGAGATCGCTCCACTTGTTAGCGCGCTCGTGAAAGACAAGCGCGGATCGCCCCAAAAGCGCGCAGAGTTTCTGGAAAATCTGTCAAGTTTTGGAGGCGCGCCCGCGCCTTCGGATGGCGCGCCCGCGCCAAGGTTTGGCGCGACCCGCGCCTAAACCGCGACAAAATCGCGTCAGGTTTCTGGAAAAGTTGGAATTTTGGAAGTTTGAGGAGGAGCGCCCGCGCTGCTATGGTGGCGCGCCCGCGCCTCCTCGCTCGTCTTCGGTTTTTTGCGATTATTCCCTTTATATTGTTGGGGGGGCCTTTGTTTTCTATATACATAAAAATACCTTCCTCTCTGAAATTCTTCCCTCTCTACACCTTTATTGAAGAAACTTGCAATCTCTTCTTTAATTCTCCATCTTTTTAAGTCTTTTGTTTGAGAATTTGATCATCTTTCTACACATCTAAGTGCTTAGTGTGTAGTGTTCGTCTATTGTATCTCAAAGCGTGTTTCTAGTTCAACCCAAGCACCGTTGTGGGGGAAATTAACGCTTTAGGAAAGTGTTCTCACGCCTTAGACGAGTATCAAGAATCGAAGACTCACGTGGTCCATGGTATTCTCGTGTTCTTGGTTGTACTTTTGGCTTGGAGTGAGGCAAGTATTGTCTTTCATACTTATAGTTTAGATTGATTCTCTGTATTTTTGTGTTTTCTAAACTTGGTGGTGTTTGGTTGTTGGTGTAATTTGTATTAATTTACTTTATATTTTCTGTTTTCTCAAATTCTAAGGTTAGAATTTGTACTAGCACTATAATTGTTTGTAACAGAAATTCCGTCGGAATTCCGTCGGAAAACACTTTTCCGACGGAATTTCCGACGAAAATGGCCGTTTTTTCCGACGAAGTGATCTCCGACAACACGTTCCGACGGAATTCCGTCGGAAACAACCTTTTTCGACGGAATTATAGGGTGTACCGACGGAATTTTTCCGTCGTAAATAAGGTGTTTTATAGTAGTGTATTGTGTTTGTTGTTGTTATTATAATTACAAAACATGCCCACAAATAAGTACACTATTTAAATGGGTATCTTGGGCAACGCCCGGGGCATTATTTTTCGCCAAGTGCCGAGCCACGTAGGTCACAAATAGATATTATTGTGATTAGATTAAATGTCACGTTAGATTAGATTGGATAGATTTGTTTAGGATTAAAAAGTATACATAAAATAATATAAATTTCTTTTGCAAAAAAATTATCTTTTTATTGACAATAGAATTTTACTTATAGCAATACACCACATATTATAATTAATATGAATATCCAATTAATAATAGAATTTTAAACCTATACGAATAACCACGTAATTATAATTATAAATATGGTCATGTATCATTAATTCTGTTTTTAGTCTACCATTGATTTACCATTAAAGCTTTTGAATCGGGTATTCTTCATATTCGGTTGTAATATTTTGTGTATGTTCGTGATTTTGATAATGAAATTAAAGAAGTCAAAAACTACTAAAACCAAGACACAACAAAAACTTTACAATAAAAGGAAATCTTGAAGTGAATTCAGATCAATGTTAGCAAGGTCTTAAAATAATAAAAGGGAATCTTAAAGTGAATTCAAATCAAGATTTGAAGTGAATTCAAATCAATTCAGATCAATCTTGAAGTGAATTTAGATCAACTTAAAAAGCGTTTCAATAATTTTTTTTATTTTTTTTAACAGGAATATAATAACAAACGTGAAAAAAAAATAATAGGTAGTGTTCTTATTCTCTTTTTGTATCTAACATTTATAAAAAAAAAATGTAAATACTAATACTAATAATAATTATAAATACAAAACATGCCCACAAATAAGTTATTCTCTAAAATGGGTACCCGGGGCAACGCCTGGGGCACATACTAGTATATATATACAAAGGGGAGTTTTTTCACCAGTTTTTAGAGAGTCACGTTGGATTAAATTTTCTTAACGCGTCATGTAGGATAATAAATTTTAGTTATAGCCAATTAAATAAAAGATTTATAATTTCTTTTAGAATTAAATAATTCATATGCCATAAAAGAAAAATTGGCGAATGAGATTTTAAAGTTTAAATTAATTAAAATAAAATATTATCTTTTGAGATTAGGAATTTTATCTAAATATATAACGAATGAGAAGATATTTACAATTTTATTTTAAAATAAAAATATTAAATAATATACTACGTACAACGAATAAAATAATCAGAATCATTTGTTTTAAAAAATAAAAAAAATCGTGCATCGCACGGGCTTCATCTAGTAATAATCTAATACCTTACATTAATAATCTAATATCAAAGAATAATAATCTAATACCAAACAATAATAATGTAATATTTGACCTTAATATTTTTTCCAATAATATTAATAATCGAGCAACTTGCCCAATAATATTTTTTCCAATTCACGCCGCCTCTCGCCTCCGCCTCTCACCCTGTCTTTCTCTCTCCTCATCCTCTTGTTCCTAATCATCTTCTTCTTCCTCATCATCGCTCGCCTTCAACGACACGACATCTTCGCTTCTTCTAGATCACTCTCGTACTCCATCTCTTCATCAATCTCCTTCTCCCGTCATCTTCTCAATTCTAAAACCCTAACAATTTCCTCCTCCTTTTCGGACCAGATCAATGAAATTTGTGATGAATTTCTCCCAAAATAGAAACAAGAGAGAGATAATGAAAGTTCCGAGGGTAAATTTGATGGGCAAGGTGCGCGAAACGGCCCAAAAGTCAAGGATAAAGAAGCAACAACATTGTTCTCAAGTCCGGACTCACGATGAGTCTGTTCTACACAAAAGTTTTGCATTTAATTAAGGTTTAATTAATTAATTTTGTTTTATACATTATTCCTTTTGTCAATTATATAGAACCAACCAGTACACAAACTCTTCCAAGTATCAACTAACCATTAATCCTTTAGCATTAATAATCTTATGGTAACAAACAAAAATGGCCGATCGCTTAATTGGGTACGCGAAGTCTTTTTTTTTTTTTTTTTGTATAGAAATAACACAAAATGTGTGCGACTTGCCACACTATGTGACCGCTTGTAAAAAAACAAAGTAATCCCTATAACATTCACCGAATAACTCCTATAATATTGGCTAAGACTCTTATAACAACACTGATGAAGTGACCCCTGTAACACTGACCGAGTTACCACTATAATACTAACGAAATAACCTCCGTAATGGCTAGTTACACGGTGTGGCCAGTTACCTATAAAAATTTGTGCATTTTTAGCGAGTAACTTTTATTTAGTGGGAATATTGCGTATATATTTTGTAAAAGGTTTTGCATTTCTTTAATTTGTTATATTGTCGAATTTTAGCATACAGTTCTTCCCATTTAAATAAACTGAATTACATATTTATTCCATATTTATTTAGATTATAAATTTATAGAGGGTTGTAACTTATTCTTTATTTTTCCTCTATTGATTTACTTTGAACATTTTCTCATTATTGGTTATTTGCTAGCTTAAGAGAATTGGCAAGGCCTTAAAAGTCATTGGCAGGGAACAACAGAAAACATTTTCCTTCTTCTTTATCTGTCTGCTTTTGCTGTGTACTCGCCTACTCGGCAACTAGCTGCTGCGCAGTAATTGATCACTTAAATACTTAATTATTCCTTTCTAGCTATTTAAAAACACTTTACTCAATTTTATTATTGTATTAATTAAATTTCTCTTTATATAATTTCGAACTGTATTTAATAAAGGATATACTGTATCATTTTCTAAATTAACGGGTGCAATTAGCTAGTAGAGTATTCCGTACAATTTAATTCAGCAGCCTTCAATCAAATCATCATATCCAATCATTAAATATCTCCTCCATTTTATTTTATTTGATCTAGTTCGATTAGAGCTGACAAAAAGTTGTATCGTGTTGTGTTCGTATTTAGTCTCGTGTCAATTTCGTGTTGTTCATAAAATCTATCAAAAACTATATAAAATACAAGATAATTGCATAATTTGACTATTTTATCTAAACGGGTCGTGTTCAGGTTGATTTCGTGTGGTATCGACTTCATGTTCGTGTCGTGCCGATTTTGGTCGTGTTATATCGTGTCGTGTTAAAGATTGATTGTCAGCTCTAAGTTCGATATTTGTATACCATATATACTATTCAATTTTCTCTCATACCATATCATTAACTTTTTATTTTTTAATTTATACGTTAAAAAAATACAGATAAGACGTTATGCAGAATCTTGTTAATTTTATCTCACGAAATACAATTCTAGACCCTAACCTATATTGATATAGAATTATAATACATTGAAGTATGTTTTAGTTGTTTTTAGTGACGCACAACTGCACAAGTAGTACCAAGCTTACCTCCTCCATCCACAAAAAACTGATTCATTATCTTTGTTACGGAGTACTATTTTATGAGTAGTCGATCTTTAATTGCTAGATACTTTATCCCACGAGTACTATATTATATGTATGGGGCTAATGGGGGTAATAAAAAAGATAGATTGGGGGAAAAAAAAAATAGAAAACCATACACTTCGTATCTTATACGATGATTTGTTGAGATAAAGTAGGTGGATTAATTATTCGTTGGTGAGTTGCTCTCATAAAATTAAAAGAAAGAAAAGAGGTGAAACATTCATATGGAATTAAACTAATACTATAACTCACAAATTGACAATCTCACATAGTCACATGGCTTTAGATAAAAAGGGCATATTGTTGCATACAACATACTTGCATGCAGTAGCAGGTGGGGGGAATACGTGCGATGACATTCTTCATAACTTGATAACTACTCAATTGTATACAGTACATAATTACATTCCTCAACGTACTCTTCACTCCATGTAAATAGTGATCGAGGTGTTAAAATTTGACTTATATGGACTCAATAATTTAGAATAATTTGACTTTGAAATACATCAGATTCGATTTTATTTATTCAAATCTGATCCATGTACCTGAATTGATACCTCTTTATCATTGAAAGAGATATGACAAAATCAATTTCATTGAGGTAATTTTATAGATTGTCATTAACATTATGATTTAAAGTGGGGTATTAATTTCTGGTGTATGATGTATTTAAATAATAAAATTAATCTCTAAATTGGTATTCAATCATCACGTCATGTGATTTTTGCACCGATCTAGTTTGGCCTTTCTCTTTTCATTGACTTCACTGTCATGTATCGATAGGCTTTCAATTCATTTAACGAAATTTTGTCATCTTTTCAATTAGTTAAAAAAATTTCTAACTAGTATGTTGTTGATGTATTAGTAATTTACTAGTGGCATATACAAGTAGTTTATTGAGAGGACTAAGGAGTAGAGCTTGCAAAAAATCATGCCATATCGTGTTTGTGTTTAGTGTCATGTCTATTTCGTGTTGTTCATAAAGTTTATCAAAATTTATGTAAAATGTAAGATAATTGTACAGTCAAATCACTTTATCTAAATGGGTCGTGTTCGGGTTGATTTCGTGTCATGTCAAATTCGTGTTTTTTCGTGTCGTGCCGATTTCGGTGAGAGATTGTTAGCTCTACTAAGGAGGATACAATTTATACAAATTAGAAAACCATTCTCTAAGTAAAAGTGACGAGACTTCCATCAAATGAAATATAATGAATAATGATCTAGTGGAAGGAGCATTAATATTTTTTTGTGGTAACAATTGGGCCATAAGGTCCATAACCACGTACGAAACAATCGTTTTCAATATAAATTGAAAGCCAATTTGATTTAGTAATTCAACCTATCATTGTTTGGGCTATAGATTAATAAATTACGGATTACACTGTAGTAGATGTGCATTTATGATACTCTAATGAAATAATTAATAAGTATAAAAATTCCTTATATTCACTCATGTGTGATGTACTGATGTGTACCCATGGTTAAAATAGGGGAAACAACATACGGATTACAAAGTATATTCACAGACTCGCAGTAGAAAAAAATGCATTGGTGACGATAATTAATGGAGAAAAGAAGGGGTTGGTAAGGATAATTGAATAATAGTTTTCTTTTCCATGCTTTTTGCATTTATATTACGAAGTATAAAATTTCAAAAATTAAATAAAAAAAATTATTAATATACAAAGTACACATATTTTGTAACAATCCTAAACCTACTCCTTCACTTGATCTAACAAAAATCAACTTTGACCACCTTCTTATAAGATGATTGTATAAAACAGTATTATAACAATGAGTGTGTTAAAATCAATTTCAAATTCCGTAATTAATTATTAGTGTGCCAAAAATCATTCCCATGATTCAACATTCCCAGTTGACAATTCTGCACTTTTAAAAAAGTCCAAATTTTGACCTTCAAACTTTTTATTTTTTTTATTTTTTTTATTTTTTTATTTAAACTCTGCATTTCTTTAATATTTTTTAATGGAGTATAAAAGTTAGTTCCACCAATTCCAGATTAAACATTCATAAAACATAAACCATGGCATTAACACTAATCTTCACCATCTTCCTTTCAACAACCAAAGCAGAAAACAACAAACTATTTAGAGAATACATAGGAGCAGAATTCACTAATGTCAAATTTTCAGATGTACCCATTAACCCAGATCTTCAATTCGATTTCATTCTTTCTTTTGCAATCGATTACACAAATTCAGCTTCTTCCCCAACTCCCACAAATGGCAAATTCAACGTCTTTTGGGACACTAAAAATCTCTCTCCTACCAAAGTTTCCTCCATCAAAAGCAAGCACCCAAATGTCAGAGTTGGGTTAAGCTTAGGAGGTGACAGTATCTTCAACAACCCAGCTTATTTCCAGCCAAAATCAATCAATTCCTGGGTTTCAAACGCTGTTTCTTCATTGACGCATATCATCGAACACTTTAAGCTCGATGGTATCGACATCGATTATGAGCATTTCAAAGGCGATCCTGAGATGTTTGCTGAATGTATTGGACAATTGATATCGATACTTAAACGAAAAGGGTTGGTGAAATATGCATCGATTGCTCCATTTGATGATCAAGATGTACAAAATCACTACCAAACTTTGTGGAAGAAATATGGGCATGTTATAGACTATGTTAATTTCCAGTTTTATGCGTATGATAATAGCACAACAATTCCAAAGTTTATTGATTATTTTGAGCAACAAATGGAGAATTATAAAGGGGGTAAGATTTTAACAAGTTTTATTAGTGATGGAAGCAAAGGATTAGCTCCTACAAAAGGGTTTTTCTCAGCTTGTGAAATGCTCAAGAAAAGGCAACAACTTTTTGGGATTTTTGTTTGGTGTGCTGATGAATCAAAGAATTTGGGTTTTCGATATGAGAAACAGGGTCAAAATTTGCTAGCTTCTCTTTGATTTCATTATAATTTTCATTTGATTAACTTTTGAATGATCATGGTAATTAAATATAGTGTACTTACCATTTTCGAAGAGTGACTAAGTAGTTAGTAAGTCATTAGTATGTGTTATGTACGTGTGTTTAAGTTATTTCTACTTTTCTATGTCGTCAATGTATAAGCAATTAACTGTTAGTCGCTCAATACTCAATGTTTCTCCTCTCTATTTATTGAAACATATATTGGTCAATGAAATTTGGATGTTTCTTTTAATTTGTGTATTTTAGAGAGTATATTGATTGTTCTAAGTAAAGTCTAAACTCCTACTTTAGCGTGCATACATAAGTATATACGAAGTATATTTGTAAATTAATTAAAATTAAAAATATAAGGAGAGAGTGGATCATATTAATGAACATACTAATAAGAAGAAAACAAGTACAAGTTTATTATTAAAGGGTATGGTGCTACAAGCCTATAAGAACTAAATTGGCACTATAAAGAAAATACAGATGAATGTTGGCAACAATCTAGACATTCCTCTAACAAACTTTAAGTCTTTAATAACCAGTGAAAGTACTTATTTGCGTCACTTTTAATCGTGTAATTAGAGAAGCTAATACTGTAAGCTAAGGCAAATGATGGAACCCCATTTAAATTCAGTTTGTGGGCTGGATTCCCATTGGGCCTTATTTATGGATACTTACATTGCAAGACTTTCAATTAACCTGGCCCACCTCCTTCTATCGTCAAGTTATCGTTATTACTTTTTTTTTTTTTTATGTGGTCATTGAACAATGCTAAACTACAGAAATATTCTCTGATTTTTATCTTGATTTTTCATTAAGGCTCCGTTTAGTTTCATATAAAACATTTTCAATGTAATATAATTTTTCATGAATAACACTCTTGCGAAATTAGTTTCCTTTCATTGGTTCTATGTAAGATAAGTTATGCGTGGAGAAAGGATAATGAAAGGGACGGGATTAAGAGAGAGGATTTATGAGAGGAAATTAAAGGGAGACGGGGAGGAGGGAGGAAATGTGGTTTCCCTTCCTTTAAAAGGAAAATATTTTACACCCCTTTACAAACCAAACAAAGAAAAATAAGAAGAACCGAGTAAAATCATTTTCATGGAATGAAACATTTTTCACCTAACCATACACATCCTAAATCTTAAAATCATAATGTTATTTTGGTTAATGTTTCTTAAGTGAGGATAAACTAGAATTTTAAGTGGGGTGAGGAAGGATGTGAAGGAGTGTAAAATTATCAACCGACACGGCTGGCTAATTCAACACCATACTTCGTATAAGAAAATTCAAGGATAAAAAAATAAAATCTATTAACTATTACTAAAACAAAATGTTGCTGACGTCATCACTGTCCATATGTCACTTACATAATAAATTTTTTCCCGCCTAAATGCAAGGATGATGTCATATGTAATAATTTTGAAATTTGAATATTAGAAGTTTCTACATCAAAGCTACGACCTATCGATTTATCTTTAAAAAATGGAGTAAAGGTAAAATACAGTCCCTAAACTTTTGTATTTGTGCACTTTTAGTCCCTGTCAACTTTTTTGTGCACTTTTGGTCCCTCAACCACCACTTTTGGTATTTCTGACCAAATAGTTTAGGGACCTAACCTAGTCAGCATAGTTTAGGGACTATGACTCATTTTTTTTTGTTTTTCTTTTTTTTTTTCTTCAATAATTTTATTTAAAAATAATCATCCCAAAAAATCACAAAGGAATTCCACCCCAACTCAACTCATCAATGGCTTCTCCTTACGAATTATGATCCCTTCAAACAGTAAGCTTCTCATCTCCCTTCAAACAGTAAGCTACTTAATTTCTGATTTTGGGTTTTTTTATTTTCCTAATTGTATAAAAAAGGAAGCCAATTCAGCAGCAACAACAAAAGAAAAAAGGGCCCAATTTCTTACTCATGCTCACTCTTATCTACGCTCATGTTCTTCCTCTCAGTAATTTCCTCTTATTTCTTCTAGTTTTTGTTAATTTTTCTGGGTTTTTGTTCATCTTAATTTTGGTTTATTTATTGATTTTGATTTCTGGGTGCAGTTTGAGGCATAAACCTATTATTAGGGATCGACTCCGCCGCAACCACCTCTGTCTTATCCACCATTGGCGCCACCTCTGGACCCACTTCACTCACCTCTCTTTCCCACCCCCATTAATCTCATACTTTCCCAGATTTCTTCCCCCAAAATTCATAATACGACTGTTTTCCCCAAATTTTGTCAAATTTAGACAACTTCTCCAAAATTCCAATTATTTTGTCCAAAAAAAAATCGGGCTTTTCCCAAACGTTTTGACATTTTCATCCCCAAAAATCCAACTACATTACTCCCAAAAATTCAACATTAGCTGCTTTAAAAAAAAAAAAAAAAACGTCTTTGGTGTTGCTACCGTAGAGCAACGAAATTCAGAAAAGTGAAATTTTTTTTAGAGCTTTAATCATCTATGTTTCTTGATATTTAATCTGATTTTTTGTTGTAAAAAAATTAATTTTGGAAGAGAAAAGAAAAAGAAATTAGGGTTTAAAGAGGGGAAGGAAAAAACCAGTATTGAGGAGAGAGAAAGATAATGGAGTAGCTTGCTCTCTAAACTAATAAAAATTAAAGTTTTTTTTAATAAATTGTGACAAAAAAAAAAAAAAAACAAAACAAAAAAAAATGGGTCATAGTCCATAAACTATGCTGACTAGGCTAGGTCCCTAAACTATTTGGTTAGAAACACCAAGAGTGGTGGTTGAGAGACCAAAAGTGCACAAAAAAGTTGTCAGGGACTAAAAGTGCACAAATACAAAAGTTTAGGGACTGTATTTTACCTTTACTCTTAAAAAATGAAACAAATGTAGATAGCACACTAATAAATGGACTCCTACATTGAAATATGTATTAGGCGACGTTGAACAGGTATTAAAACATAATTTTGATGAAAATCTAAAACTATAAAATTACAAATATTTTTGTACAAGGTGCACAATTATTTTTTATATTTATCCATTTTTTTTAAATGTACAAATTATAAAAATAGATTTTATATAAATCGTGTATTGCATGGGTTCTAACCTAGTTTCAATTACCGTATTTGGCATTATTTAGGTTTATTTATTTATTTTTTTTTTAGTGGGCATACATCCTTAATTCCTTATTCTCTCCACCTATTATCTATCGAAACTTATTTTTTATATTGAAGTTAAACTTTTTTTTTTTTTATTGAGTATAAACTATCTTTGTAAGGTGAAAAATGGTCATAATCTTATTGTGTATTGAATAAGACAACAAGAGTAAAGGTGATAAATCATTAGGTGTAAGGTGCCTAATTTAGATTTTATTTAGTTTAACTTTTCAATAGAATCTTAACTTGGAAGGAGAAAGTGGAATTTGACACCCTTTTGCCAATAAATCACACGAATTAAGATCAATGCCTTTTTGTGTTTTACTTGTTACTCTTTGTTTACTAAGGTAATAAATGACTGTCCTTTTCTTATCATGGTAGTCTTTTGTTGCTATGATTTGAGGGCATGAAGTATTCAAGATAGAGATCAATATGTTGAAAGCAAAAAGGTTGCGTCGAATAATTCAATAGTAAGTCACACATATCTTTGCTCCATGATTTGATAGTTCATCTTCATCCATCTAAACCAAAACGTACATCTTCAATGCACATTTTATGTCATATGAAATGAAATGTTTCGCCATCGAAACAAAGTTGATGAGAATAGAACCTTCTATGATTGAAAAAGAAAGATAAGAGATTCATTAGCTAGTGTTTTATCACCAAATAATCCTTAATTTATGATATTATTTTTGTTTTTAAGTGTGGGTCACCATGAGACTGTATAAGAGAGCACGTTGAATCTATTTGACTATTTTTTAGTTACTTAAATAAACAAGGATATATAGTTTTTTTAAAAAAATTACTCGGTAGTAGTTTTCTTACTTACCCTCATGTTCTTTTTTTTTTTTTTTTTTTTTTTTTTTTTGTTTTTTTAACAAAAATTAATAAATTTAGTTCTAGCAACTTTATTTTGATTGAGGTGACATATTATTATTTTTTTTTCTTTTTTTTTATTCTCCATTGTATTGAAATTTGTCAAAGTCAGAAACTAACCAAAGTCTTTCATTTTATACATTGTTATAATGTTGTCACATTATGAAAAAAATATAAAGGCAAGTAAGCAACAAAAGGTCAAAGCATTCAATCTGTAAAACGGAGTAAAATGAAAGGTCAAAGCAATTACAATTCTTCAAAAAGAATCACAAATTTACTCAATTTAAAAGTTTGTCTTTTCATTTTGGGGCGTTGACTTGGATGCTTAAATCCACCGGCCTATGGTGTTTGACTCTTTTTTCCATCTTCCTAAATACAAGTAAGATTGTTACTGCATATTTTTGT
Source organism: Chenopodium quinoa (assembly GCF_001683475.1). NCBI lineage: Eukaryota > Viridiplantae > Streptophyta > Magnoliopsida > Caryophyllales > Amaranthaceae > Chenopodium > Chenopodium quinoa. The sequence goes on along the minus strand of NW_018743920.1, from coordinate 9,335,456 downwards.
TTGGCCTTTGGATCTTGTTAATTGATATCCTCGGATGCTATCTCAATCTTTAATCTTAAACCTACCCGACTAATCAACTATTTACTTCCTTTGTTCAGTAAATTTGCAACAATTTAATTTTTACACAATTTATATACGAGTAGTAGCTTTGATCATATATACTTGTACTTCTCTAATATATGTAATACTACTACGCATTTAAGTTATATACATATACATTGTGTATGACTACATCACTAATCCTTGCGACTTTCATTTTCTTACTTTGTAATAAAGCTTAAAGATTCGCTATATAACCAACCGATGGAAAATGAAGATACGAGTAAAAGATAGGATCATCACTTTGGGACTTCCTATATTATTACAGACCTAAAAATGAATTGGGACATATTTGACAAATAGATTTTGCAAATCCAGAGTACTGTTATTGCTGTTACAAAGCCATAATGCACAACAGTGTCTGTGTTTGGGATTTTTTCACATTGCCTAATTGCTGAATTTTCAAGGCTTGAAGCTCAGATGACCATTTATACAAATTATGCATTGACTTATCCTAAAAGATCCGTAAATCAATGCATTATTATTGTGGCTTCAATTTCTTGTTGTTATTACTCTTACTATTTGTCTTTTCTACTCCAGTTATTACTTGAAAACACTATGAAATACAACTTATTCCATAGTAGTTAGCACAATAGTACATAGTGGATTTTCTTTTGTGTTGGAATTTAAATGAATACACAATTTAGAAGAAATAGCGTTCATTCTCACTACAATATACTTCGTATGTCTGTATAACTATAACATACACATAATGATTTATTCTGTTAGGGTATAATTGTATAGTATTCTGTATTCTTTAAATGATGTCAGTTTTCTTTCAACACATCAAGCTAAAGAATCTTAATACTATTGCTATACATAATTTTCTTCGAATATAAATTAAAACATATATGAGATATATACGCCTAATTACAAAATGAACTCATAGAAGAACATTGAATTTAATTAATCTTTCATGTAAATGCACATTTGGCATTGATCGGCCAAGCTTTGGGTTTCCCTATTTCACATAATTCATTAAGCTTTCTTAATGTTATATGTGTCTTCTTCACATTAATATGATGTACAATATTAAATTATTCTTGATTTATATACAGGTGAGATTGAACTTAAATCTCATGTATCTCCTTTCAAAAGCTTTACTACAAGTATTCAAGTAATAACATCCACATATTTTTTTATGGTATCCACTAAATTGTGTTGAACTCATGAAAACAGCATTGCCTAGTGTTTGGAATTTGCCGTTACTAAATACCAACACATGGTGACTTTAAAATAAAAAATAAAAAAAATCCAATGATTACAATGCTGTCAATGTTAACTTGTTGACCCCATTAATTTTGACAAAATAAACACAAACATACTGGACGGAAAATTGGGCCAGTGGGCCAGAGAAAGCCCACATTAACAATCAATCTATCATATTTATTGCAAAAGTCTGAAAAGCAGGCCCACAAACCACCTTCTCTTTGCGCCTGCTAAGAGTCTCAATAGAATAGGGTATGCATTTATTCAACTTAGGTTTATATTTTAGGATTATAGGGGTAGGAACATGTTTCTATTTTTTTTTTTTTCATAGCTTTACTCTTGTGCCCCAAATTTTCCATTTCAGTTGAGAATTATGGTAGTGATTCTTAATCGTTTTCAAATACACCTACAGATAGAACGTATTGTGTACTCATGAGTAGTTTTCTTTTAATTGGGAAATGTATAAACAAAGATATGATGAATAAGAAACAACATATATCATTTTTACATAATTTAGCACATACAAGATTACAAGTAGTGATTGGGTTTGTAGCTCTTTCTTTTTCCTACAAGCCTAGTGATGAAATAAATGATGTAGTAGGTTAAATGTTACCTTCACCATTTCAAGATAACAGTTACGCATTATTATTACTAATTTAGATCGGTGGCGAATATAGCGTAAGTTTACTAGATTTGACCAAACTCGCTAAAAGTCTATGGAAAAGATTGGGAAAAAGCTTTTTTTTTATTTTTTATTTTTTTTTAAATGCTAATATTGACAACAATACCCCTATCTATTAGCTATAATTAGGTTAGCCTTGTGTGCTTTATGAAGATGGTTTTTATTACGTCTTATTTGGAAAACATGTAGTAATCATATTTCTGTATATTTTTAGAGAAGTGAATGTTGGAACTTAAAAGGTGGAAATGGAAACGAAAATGATAATATAAGTAGTTTTGGCGGGAAAATTTATCAAAAGAAACTAAAAAGTGTATATCAATAATGTCAGCAATGACTTATCTTAGTATACTCAAATGACTAATTAATCTCTTTTGAAAAAAAATGACTAATTAATTAACTCATTTATCCTATATCCTTCATTTATTTAGATTAATCCTCCACTATTGATTTGCGAAATACTTGAATATTTTAGCTTTGTCTAATAATTAAGATTTGGATGCCTTTTAGGTTCATCATGGTGCCTCATGTTCGCAACTCGCAAGTGTGGAAGAACCTAATTAATTAATATGAAGAAAGCTAATAGAAACTATGGAATAATCTCAAACTTCACCCAAAAAAAAAAAAAAACAAATTGATTAAACAGTTTGCCTTGTGTGCAGTTGGCCACACCATTTGACCGGCTATAAAAGAACAAATTACAGTAACCTCTATAATACTGGTCAAGTAACTCATGTAAAACTGACTAAGTACACTGACGATAGTTACCCCTGTAACATTGACCAAGTAACCCCTATGACACTAACAAAGTAAACCCAATTATGACTGACGGCCAACCACATATAAGAATTTGTGTTGATTAAAATCATTAGGAGCAATAATATGTAGAGTCATAATCTCAAACCTACTCACTATGATGCCCAAGAAACATTCATAATGAATACTCTCTTACCAAACTATACTAGTCAATTGGTCATATTGCTTTTCAACTCTTCTCTGCTTCCACTTCAACTCTTTAATTAGGCCAACGTTAGGCATACACAACGTATTGCTCTCTAAATTTTTATAGTGTCCCACGAGATACTAACTAGAACATTACAACTTACAAGATATCTAATACTCTAATATCTCAATAAACGCATAATCTACTACTCAATAACATAAGTACTAATGAAAACAACAATAATTAAAGGCTATTCTAAATTTACACATAATCTGCTACTCGATAACTTTTGAAAGTAATTAGTGGAAACAAATATGGAGTTCTATATATGGTTGATTAATGGTGGCAAAGGCAGTGCTTGTGCACAAAACACAGCCATACAACTTTGTTACAAGTCATACTTCACGCTAACATACATAAGCGAAATAAGTATGCAAATTCAAGTATATAACTATAATAACAATAACCCCTTTTTATTTTTTGAATTGTATGTGCATGATTATTGTCAAGATGCAAAGGTACCACAAAATACGAATACTTAATACTAAATAATTTGGTATTATCTACATTATTTTTCCTCTCTTCTAGCACAGTAGTAATAATAATGGAATTTACTAATGTGTGGTGAATAATTATTTTCAATTTCTAGTAGTCATTATTTACAAAACCCTAATAATGTTGCAATATTCTCATATTCTAGTCATGATTAAACGACTATCTATGATAAGAAATCGTAAGAAAAATTTGGCGAAAATGAACAAGATCTACAGAAAAAAAAAATCCATCATACAATGTCAGAAAAACCTTCCAATGATAGGGCGACAAATCAAATGATCAAGTTGTTATAATGACAAAAATATATTGGGAGGGAATGAAATTATATGAAAGTGACAAGACAAACCATGAAAAATTAAAAAAAAAAAATTAAAAAAAAAAAGCAAGGGTTAAAAGGAAATAAAAGCTTCCAAGCTAAGTACATTTGTGTACATGGAGTGTACAATAATATTTAAACCTAATACTCCATATGATTTTAATGTTATTAGATCATGAGATAAGTTTTATAATATGGATTTGATTATTACTTTTTTTTAAAAAGACAATTAACTTTATTAATAATAAGAAAGTAAATTTTATTCATATTATCATAACTTTTGATCATTTCAGAATACGGAGTATCTTTACTACGAGTAGTCATGTACAATACTTCCGATCCTCTACTTAAAATAAGTGCAACATTTTTGGATTTTCACGTTGTATGTTGTGCACACATTACTATTTTTTATTGCCGTTATGTAAAAATTATACAAATTTAATATTTTGAAAGTATTCACAACTATTCTAACAAGAAGACTCTACATGATTATATTTGTCTTTACACGTATCTAGAATCACAACAAAAGCTATTACAAAGTCAAAATGTTACAATTATAAAAAAAAACGGAGATTGTACACTCAATTAAATTACTGTAAAAGTTTGTGAAATAAAAAAAAGGTTGTACTATACTCCGATCCATGTGTAACGTAATGCAAGTATTCATGCAAAAAGGAAGTTGGAAGGCGATTGGTTCTGAATTGGTGGTTGCCCAACCATGTAATGAAACGTCAAGGTACTTTGATTCTAGTTAGTTGCTCTCTTTCACATTCATATAGTAATGTAATGTACCTGCCTATATATCTATATTGCTTCAAAGTCCATATTTTACATCATTTCACTGTATATTATGTAATGTATGTTTTCCAGCTTTATTTAGATTTAGATCATATATGGGTACCCGGCCCGTTTTGAAATTATACTGAATCTGATGCCACTGAGCTGAGGTCCCCTACACAAACAATATATGAGAATAAATTTGGGATGTTGAAGTCATAAATGGTTTAATCACCACTTTAATGATTTTCATTTATGTTAAGCTTTGCACAAATGAGGCTTTGATTTAGATCAGATCATGTAATTCCACATATATATTGTATTTTATTTATTTATTTATTTATTTTTAAATAAAAGGGTCAGTTTGCTGACAAGTGCTAACTCCATTTCCTTTTGTCGTCTATTCATGTTTGTTAGGGTAAATTTTTTACCATTATTATTAATAACTCTTGTTTTGTATTAATAAAAGGAATTTTTAACATGAGTGGATAAACCTTTGCCCGATTCTCCAATAATGGACTGACCTTTAAATCTTCCTATTTTGGACAGAATTTTGCATTTTTTCGCCCATAATGAACTGAGTTTACCTGCAACCGGTTATTCAAGTCAACTTTAATAATAAAAAAATAATAATAAAAAAAATCAATCCTCCAATCCACTCAGCCCCTCTTTCCCTGACCCCACTACCAGCCACCCTTCCTCCCTCCGTCTGACGGCGACTGCTAGCGCCCAACCCACCACTCCGGCCACCGCAGGTCCGCAGCACAGACCACCTTCCACTCCGGCCACCGCATCACAGACCACCTTTCACTCACTCCGGCCACCGCAGACCACCTCTCCTTTTTCCCCCAGCCACCCACCCACACCTTCTTCCCGACAGCCCAGCCCCACCCAACCAGACCAACCCCTTCACCCCAAAATCCCACCCTGAAACTGAAACCTCACCCACCCCAAAACCCATGGCCCTATCTTTGAATCGAACGCCACTAGCACCCCAGCCCCACCCCACTGGACCGACCCCCGCCTCCATTGCTAAACCTGCGTAATCTCACCCCTAACCCCTCTCGATCTTTTCCACCCTCCCTAACGCCGGCCGACCCTTTTCCCTAACGCCAGCGAAGGCCGAGATCAATCACACCGAAACCAACCCCTAACCCACTCCGGAATACCACCATAGTTACCCCAAACCCACCCCCTAATCACCGAAACGAACCCCTAACCACCAAAAACCCACCCCAAATTTCTATTCAACCAACCTGAAACCCATAAAAAAAATAGAGAGATGGGCGACGAGAGGCGGCGGCGGTGGGAGGGAATTGAAGAAAGAGAAAGAGATCGGCTGCGGTGGTCGGAATTAATGGAGGGAAGGAGGAAGGAAAGGGAAAGGGAAAAGGGATCAGGAGGAAAGAAGAAAGAAAGAAAGAAAGAAAAAAAAAAAAAAAAAAAAGCTTAACCAATGATAAAATGACAAGTGGCATTTTACCTGATATAACAGGTTGGGTGACCTATTTGGTCCATTTAGGGAGAAAAAAAATGCAAACTTCTGTCCAAAATGGGAAGATTTAAAGGTCAGTCTATTATTGGAGAATCGAGCAAAGGTTTATCCACTCATGTTAAAAATTCCTTAATAAAAAACATTAGAATTGGTATTTCGAAAATGTATATTGAAACAAATTTAAGAAGAGAGATTATCAAAATGTTTGTAGGATTAAAAAATAAAAGTTGTAGCAAGCATGCATCAAGAAAGCAACAAGAGTCATCTTTTAATTAAGAAGCATGCTCGGAAAGATAACTACGTCTTTGAGATAATAATGACAGCTAAGTTTTGATCAATTAAAAAGTTGTACATTTTATTTATTTATATTTGGTAGGTAAGATTTTACAATCCTAGATAAAGTTTATGTATCCAAATCAGGAAATTATTTAGAAAAAAAAAAAAAAAAAACCCTCCTTAATTTTGAGCTTCTGATGACACTGATGAGGCAAAACTTGTTCTTCTCATCTACAATGTTGAACTACCTCAATTGCATGATTGAATGGGTGTAGCCATGTAAGTTTTTCTTAATCCTACTTAATTTTTAATGGTTTATAACTAAAAATGTAACATTTTTTGAGATTAATAACTTATTACATATGAGTAAATGAAAACATCAATATATTGACATTAACAATAATGACAATAACTTATGAAACAACCACCTTAATATTAGTACTAAATTATTTGAAACCTAATTACTCTTTAGTCAACGATGGAGAGCCAGTGTCAACGTCACACAAAAACAACAACAACAACAAGAATAGTAGCATACTTACCAGGCATAGTTTTATTCTAACGGTTAGATCTTGGTCTTTGGAGGCAAGTACTGTAGTATTTTCTTACCCCATCCAAACCTCGAAGATGTTTTAGATTGAACTAAGTTAGTAACTCTGAGAAAAATATTTGAGTCACTTCCTTTGTCTCATATTAAGTGTTACATTTGACTTTTGAGAATTTATGAGATATAGTTTTGAGAAAAGTACCTAATATATGAAATTAGTCAATTACATATCATTTACTCATAAATCATTAAATTTTATGACTCTTTCTACACCAAAAACCATTTTTTTTTTTAAAAAAGGTTATTGAATACAAAATTTGACTATAAGATACGATACTTGAATTATAATTATTACAAGACCGAGAAAGTACCTACCTTATTAAAGTTATTAACTAATTTAATTATGTATCTACTCCATTTCTACATAATAAAAAGGTGACCTAAAAAAATAAAATAAAAATGAGTGTTACTCGTATGAGTAATATGGTAATCACATGGGGGCTGAATATAAAAAAGAAAAAATGCTGCAAATTGAGTCTTTCTCAACGAGTCTATCTTCCGTAGACCCCGCGCAACCCCGCCGGAAAGAGAATCAAAATTTGGGTGGGGTTTTCGTTTTCTATCATTTTACTGTTGCTTATCTTCATTTTGGGCCCTTTCTCTTTTTCCATCCTATCTTTTACTAGTTTTTACTGTATTTAGCCTGTTATTACTACCTCTAAAACACATGGGAATAAATTTACTTTTAATTTTAGATGATAAAAATACATTTTATTAACATACCAATCAACAATTAATTAACAAAATCTATTTTCGCAAAAATTTGAAGGTTTTACATAAAAATAAAGGACATCTAACTCTCTTTTGAGCTAATTGAATATAATAGAATTTATAGTTAAAGATAATTAGATCATGAAACATAGCCTAAGTTAATTCCTAAATGAAACCTTTAAGTGACCCCTGAGGCAAAAAATAATACTACGTATACAAAATATAATCTTAAAGTTAAAAGACATCAGTGTAAATAAGAGGATTGATTAGACTTTACATGAGATTAAAAACTCTTTATTAAGGTATGATTAATATAGATTAAGGAAAAGGTTACTGTAATTACTTTTTTGGGTGGGGAACTGAGGAAGTGGTGGTACACTGGTACTGCTAGAGAGACAAGAATGTAGGTAATGAGTCAACGCTTTTGCATTAGAGAAAGCTCCTAGCAATAATCTCATATATATACAAGTTGGCAAGAGCACAAAGAATCTTCATTTATATTCATTTGAATTTTCAAGATCTTGTATTTCATTTCTGAAAAACAAAACACTAACCATGTATTGTCAGAATAACAGCTCTTTTGTTGATCATTCCGCTGATTTCATTAACCAAAATTACCCTTCGAATTTATCGCCTATGTTGGTCCAGTCACTTGCAGGAGATTTCGATTCTATTAACGAAGCTTTCATGCTAGCAAATGCCAATGGGAATACAAGTACTGGGAGCGGGTGTACTAGCAGTAGTTACATAGGCTCACCAAATTCACCTCTGAGTTGTACCAGTAGTCACCCACCAAATACTACTGCCTCTTTGATGCAGCGAAGCCTCAGTAGCCATTCACTCCATAAAAACGGGTTTTACCAGCATGATTCGTCTCCTGTTGGACTTCATGACCTGGATATTGGGTCAGTTAGAAGGGTTTTTAGCACAGGTGATTTGGATCAGGTAATTCTTCAAATCATTTTAAACTATGTCGAAAATACCCAAATATTACTGACATTATCTTAATAGTTACAACTTAGGAAACCTATTAAAACGACAATATATACATAAATCAGGAAACGCCACTTACTTTTAAAACCAGATTCCTTCTAGTTAACATAATTGCTCATTCTCATGACAGGGAGTCCAAACCTTACGCCACCACCATCACCACCCGGTTGGAAGTCCATTGGCAAATGAAAGTACAAGCATTATCATTGAAGGTATGACTAAGGCATGTCGCTACAGTCCTGAAGAGAAAAAAGAAAGAATTGAGAGGTATCGCAGCAAGAGAAACCAGAGAAATTTCAACAAAAAAATACAGGTAAGACTTAAAACTGTAAATTCTTCAAGATTCCAGAATTCTAGCAGGCTTAACCACAATAAACCTGGTAAATTGAAACATGTCCAATTCAAGATGAATTACAATCATTACCACTAATAAAGGATTTGGTGACATGAGAAAGCTGAGAATTACAGTCATTACCACTAATAAACAAAATATATTCAGCGTAAAGGCAGTCAATCATCAAAATAGCACTGTAGATTAGAATGAGTAGAGCAACCAGGTATTAATCGTGTTTGTAACTTCTTGCAAATGAAGCAAATCAAACACTGAATTTCAATTATCATTAGGAAAGCCTACAGACCCTAGTCCAGATGATTAATTTATATTTGATAACATTTTATATCTTTCTCATATAGCACAGAAAGAACACCTAACTAACTCTTCTATGGTTGCAATGCTTGGCCATCAGTACGCATGCAGGAAGACATTAGCAGACAGCAGGCCAAGAATACGGGGTCGATTTGCAAGGAACGATGAAATCGAACAGCCTACCACTTTCCAAGACCTACAATGGAATCAGATGGCAGGTGATGAAGACGATGAGGATGAAGGGCAGTGGATTCATCTCCTGAACTCCCTTTCTACCAATTTAGTTCCTTGAAGAATGTCCATTATCAGTTAGAATGCTTGTTAGACTTTTAAGTGTCAAACATTGTTTTCAAATTGCAGCATACAGCAAGCAGCAATCCTAGGAATTCATCATGTATATAATTCTGGTGGGTGAAGTATCCTAAGTAACTTGGTACTAGAATTGATAAGCATTCAAAGTAGTTTGCATAGTATTTTGCATGACGGGGTCATGCATGAAAAAAATAAGTGTACATCATTTTGAATGCCCCAATCAATTCAGAACTAGTTCAAGTTCTACGCCATTATTTGGCCCCATAGAACATTAAATAAAAGTTGGACAGGCTTTTAGAAAGAATGCTGTAATATCGCTACATATTTTAATCTGTAACACTAATAATGTGATTACACTTAATTATGCCTACTAAGCATATTATATTGATGAAACTCATAATGATAATCAGCAAAAACTATGACAAAAAAATCTCTATTTTGGCGGCCAACTTTCCTTTTGTCGGCCGCTCGTGGAACTAACATATTATAATATTAGTAAAACTACCTGCCCGTCTTTGACGGAATTGCTAGCCAATTTACTAAATGATTAGATTAATTAAAAATATTTCAAACTCTATGTAAGCCCAATGCCTTTAGTGTGCCATCAAATGGTTATCAACCAGCGGTGTATTCAGAATATGGTTTACAGTATCATCAAATGGTTACCAACCCGCGGTGTAATCTAAAATTTGCAAATGGTTAATTTTTATTAATATACTGTGGACACCTGTCATGTCATTGGTAGTTTTTTAGCTTTCAGTTTTTACTTCATATTAGTCAAATGCCTAGCATATTTCTTTTTAATAACTATTTTAAGTATTATAATCCTTAATTAATATTTAGAAACTTCAGAGTTCAGACTCTGGTTTGTTGTATATACATCCACCCCTATTATTAACCATACAAACCTGTCCAGAACACAATACTTTCTCCTTTCTAATTAGCAATATATTCCTTTTTAGGATATTATTTGCAACGTTATTTTATTAGGCCAATGATTTTATCTATCTATCTCTATATCACATGGGTCTCCAAAAATACCCTGCAAGTGTGCAATCCTTCTACGTTGTGATTGACAGAGAGAAGGGGGGAGAACAGGGGGAGTATATTCAAAGATGTTAACTATCATAGATATCAAAGTTGGACTCTAGAAAATTTGGCATGTAAATAATATCACACAAATTCATAGATATTTATTATGTTTAGTGTACACCATATAATAATGGTTACCTTCCTCGAGATAAATTCGCGCAATTTTAAGCAGGAAGTTTTGCATAGTTTGCATATTTAAATCACAAAAGCAACTCATAGTATTTTAAGTGAAATTAAATAACTTCAAGCTCTTGAAAATACTGCCAAGCGGTATATATTAGGAGAAAAGAAGAAAAAAACGTAACGGAATGAACTAAAGAATAATAAAACATCTGTAGTCTGATAGCTAGAAAATCCCCCAAAAAATTGTGGCCTGGAGGATAGGACCATCACAATTTTATAATTTAGAAATATCACATAGAACAGAAAATGGCTATGCACATGACAGAATAAAAAAGATAATAAAAGAGGAATAGAATTAAGTTACTGACCGACATAATGCTTACTGCTTAGATCGACATGGAGCCGCAACCTACCTGCCCCCTATTAAATGGGAAAAGGCATTAGTTGTTAAATCATCATTATCTTTCATTATAGAATAAGATGCACACAAATTATTCAGATGATAAATCATAAAATCAGCAGCCGCCAATTGCTATAATTATTTTGTTAACCATTATACTTCCAGGTGCCAGTAAGGCTACGTGCCTATGTCCCACCAGAAACATAACACAAGATATGCAGCTAGCACATGAGTAGCACTTCTATCAGTTAGCAAAAGAGTTGGGAAACTTGCAGTAGAATCCAGGAAGTATTAAAAGGAAAAAAGGAATCACACGTTTAATCATGAAAATAAATTAAAACCTCATGGGGACACCTAGGGATTTACACGCACCACTTTCAGCAAAGATTTACCCAGTAACAGCTTCCTTTAAGCCTGTTTACCTATTAGCTAGTGCAAGGCAGACACATTGTGAGGTTTCTCTAGCTCAGGTAGCAAGAACTAGATGCCATATCCCCATGCATTTATTCCCTGCAAGGAAATCCACTTCTGGTTGGAAAGAAGGTATACAAAAGCAATCATATTGTTAGCTTCTCATCTCCAACACAATGAAAAACAAAAGAAAGTATTTTTATTTAAATAATAGCAAAAACAAGAATGATCCACCTTCACATGTGAATTGAGCAGCAACACATACAATCTGACTGTGAGGTCTAAATGCTAAAGACAAGGAAGCAGCTGGGTAAAAAAGGAATGTTCCTCAAGTATATTCTAGGAATCCTTTAACCTAGAGAACGCCATCATTAAGATTAAAGGCATAGGGAGGCATGGTACTTTTCTATATACAAGTGGATTAAGTAATGGGATAAAAGGCTATAAACCTAAAATACCAGGTTTCAGGGTCTATTTACTGAAAGATGAGTCTCCATCATGTGATGCCTTCCAAGAAAAATGCAAAGTATAAGACTAAATGAATTTTTGTAATAGCCGCTATAACATAACATTATAAATAGAATTGACTAATCCACTACCTCCATCTCCTCCAATGAAGCAAGTAATAGTCCCCAATTGCTTAGCCATGAAGAATTCGGAGTCTTACACAGCAGAAACAAAATATTTCAGCAATGATTTCATTGAATGGACCAGTGTATTTGGAATACGGTATGTTCTATTGTGCAAGCACATGCATGGGTATGGGAACATAATTGGCTATATAATATAATTTCAAATATTCAACAAGTACACCAGCATACTATAACCCAAATCACATGTTCCTAAAGAGCTTTTCTGGGGGGTGGATGAGCATGTAATACTATGGTGGATGCACTGAGGTCATTTAGAAGAATAGAGCATACCTGACAGTGAATCTTGACCTGCAAATATTATCAATGGAATCCACAATATGCATATATAATTTTTTCATTCCATCTTCATGTTTATTTTTGTCAAACAAATAACCAAACACCTAATTACGGAATTTCCACCTAAATCATGGAATCAAACATAGGCTGTCTTATAATGTAAAGACCATTGTGCAGCAGATTTTCAACTCCATTCAACAATAGATTGTTCTGCGACAAGTGTTTTGAAATCACACTGAGACATCCATTAAAGAACAGTACTGCAAGAGCAATAAAGCAGACATATACAATCAAAATCACAAGTACAAAGGGTTCTCATAAATTTCTCATAAATTTTAGTCATACAGATTTAAAACCCCTTTTTTAATTAACAAGGTTCGAAAACAAATACTTACAACAGTGAAAAACAATATGTTTAAAACAAAATGAAAAGAAAATTTTCATATACTGAACAAGGTGACATAACACTAGTGAGATTTTCTCCAGTGTCTAAAATAATAAAAATAAATAATTAATTAAAATCATGAGATATTGTACATGCGACTACACGACCAAGCTTATTTTCTATGACCTAGTCCACCTAGAAGAGTCGATATATAAAATGATTCAACAAAAATATGTTCATCACAGGTCATGAAAAAATCGGTAGCAGGCAAAATAAAATGATCATGCTAAAGTAAGCCAAATAGTGTCACAGCAAATGGCTTAAGCATCCCCACATCAAGCACTACCTAGTTACTTCTCCAAAGAAATATTTGTCTTCCATCTCTTTTTATAGGTTCACCCTCCGTAAACCACCCCCTCTCATATCACTCACCCTATCTCTTCCATTCAATCATCTCATTTGGAGGGCTAAATATAGGAGATCAAATAAGAATTATGTGTACAAAATTTCAAGGAACATGACTGGTTTTCCTATTCACCACTCCAAATTGGGGTAAGAAATAAGCACGAGTTAGGTACACCCTCCCAAAATATCTCATTCAAGAGCCACCATGAAATAAAAGGTACACCCTTCCAAGATTTCTCATTCAAGAGCCACCATGAAATAAAATGTACACCCTCCCAAGATTTCTCATTCAAGAGCCACCATGAAATAAATATAGAGTACATGGGTGGAAAATTTCAAACTTATTTTAAAGTAGCTAACCTCACACGTCACCAGACTCTAGTATTGGAATTAACGAAGCCACTTACCCAGTCAAGTCCACTCAAATTTTTTCCACTAGAAGAAACTGGGTCGAGGTAATTTGTAGGGAGAGAAAAATCTAAAGGTCAAGATTGTTAACCTAAGCAGGAGATTTCTCGAGTAGATGCTTCTTCCACAGCTCCCTGTTATTTTAATTCTTTTCTTAATGTAAAATTTAAAATCCCAATGATCTTTTATAGGATTAAAATGATTTAAATAGCCTTTTTTACATATAATATTAAAAAATAATAATAATTGGTGTGGATGATGATTTCAAGAAGCAAATTTTAGGTCAGTGTGCCTTACTGAAGTGAGGGCCATGAGGCACACTAAACAAAAAAGTGAAATAATTAGAAAAAATAAATAAATTTGCGACTGTTTTACACATAGCTTCAGCTTCAGAGTGAGAACCTGTAACATTGTGAGGTATACTCTTTTAAAAATATTTATTTGATCCTAATATGCCTACTCCAGTAGCCTTATAAAGCATCTTAATGACTATATTTAAAAAGCAAGATCTAAACAATGGTGTCTTGGCACAGTTACAATACAAAAGATGATTGCTTGGATGTAGTTATATACGAAGTACTCTAATAAAATGGAAGCTACGCCAATGAGGAGTTCTACAATATTATACATTTATATGTAAATAGTGTATATAACAGTGGCAATTTCCATAATTTTTGGAAATGTAGAAGGGTTAACTTCAATAAACTTCCCAGAATAAATTTCCGTGTAGTTTCCTAAAAAGTAAATACCCTTCATTTTTCCCAAACTTACAAAAAAGCCCTTAATCATTTGCTTTAGTTAGTTAATACCCAATTTTCTAATGATTGAGTATGAAATTACAGAAATTATAGGATATTAAAAATAAAAAAAAATAAACATACCAAAAAAGCAAGTAAGACAATCATTTCAGCTAAAGAAATGCAAGGATATATAGTCAGCTGTCCCTCACCTCAAAAATGTAGGGACCAAAGGAAGGACTTTATAGTCTTAATATAAGTGAAGAACTTTTGAACTTTCCAATCCTGCAGTGTTCTGTTTTATTATCAAGTTTTCTCACATTGGACTATTTCTAATCCTTTAGTCTTATTCAGGCAAGTAATCGTGAATAAGGGTTTAAGGTAACTCTTATTGGGAGCCCCCAAACTCCCAAACAAATCAAGCTGAACTTTCATTATGGCTCATGGACTCACGACCATATGGCTACATGGACCTGTGAATGACTAAAAGATAATACAGGTTTGAGAGGGCTTGAACATCTATTTAAGAAAATTGGTGAAATTATTTGTACAACCTTAAGTCTCAACTATAAGGTAGGTCAGATAATGAGAAGTAATGCAATTGTCCAACTATGAAAATATGAGCTCAGGATGAGAAATTCTCTTCTAAAGAATTTATGTTGCATAAGTACATGAATACATGATGTAGACAAAAGGCTGGTAATAACAAAGCTTGTATATTTGTATATACTGCCTCACATGTACAACAGCCAACACAGCCCCAGAAAAACTCCAAAATTTCTCCCTATACTGACCTCTTCCTGGTCTTGAGGATGGAATTTCTTTTCTTCTTAAATTGAACTTGAAATAACCGCTTAAAAGGAAGCCTAATAACTTTGCCTGTATCCCGTCGCTTCACCTTATGATTACCTGCATTTTATAGCATATAGAGAGTTAGCAAAAGCATCATTCCAGAAATAAATACACCACTTGTCTTAATCGTCTGTTCCAAAATAAATGCATTACTTCTATTCTTGGTAAGTTTCTACCACATTTTATCATTTCACTCTCTTCCCATTATTACACTCAAAAAATATAATTATCTCTCTCTCTCTCTCTCATGGTCCCCACTTAAGTATATCTGAAAAAAAAACAATCTCTTTCACATCCCCTCTTTCATGATCCCCATTGTCTTTTCATTAAAATAAATAAATCACCCACTTGCCCCGCTTGCACAATATAAAACTGCTACAAACAAACACAAAAAAAACTCCACACAATCCCAAGGGATGCATTTATTCGACAGGGAGTAAAACAAAATTAGATAATCTATTTCCAAGAAACATAAAAATGTAGATTTTTCTTCCTCTGTTTTCAGGCATCTTTTCTAACCTCCATTAACAACATCAACATCAACATCAAAGAAAAAACTACTTAGGGAGGATCACATAATAATGATATACTGCATGATGGTTGGTGTATTGGTTGAACTTCAGTCAAGAATTTAACAAAGCAATAAAAAGAATATGCAACGAGAACATAAACAAATTACACTAAAATTACAAGATAGGATTAGTACATCACCTAATCCATTTTTGCCCAAAGATTCATGATCAGCTTCACCAACCTCTTGTACGTGTTTTCTGCATTTCATCATGTCATCTGAAAACATGGATTTTGCAACTAAAAGATCATTTCCATTTTTTTCATGCTGGTGAGGATCCAATGGTAGCATGGTATCGGCAACTATAAACTCTTCAGAGTAAGTTTTGACTTCAGTGTGATCTCCCTTATGCTCCTTAATTTCTTCCACCTCTTCCAGTGGTTGCTGGTCACAATGTAGTAAATAATCACTACTGTTTCTCTCATTAAATGAGTCCAAATCCATCACATTTCTTGCAGGTGAAGTCAAGTTTTTGTCTGTTACTGAATCTTCTTGTGGCTCCAGAGGTTTTCCATCTAAAGATGATTTAGAAATGTGTGTTATATATGACTGATCAAAGGATTGCATATCAGTTGAGATCTCAGCATCTGTACTGTTCAACACATCAGAAGCTAACATCAATTCATCAGTCTGTAAACCATTGCAATTAAGACCCTCAGATTTCATTAAAACCTCCTTCCTTGAACCAGCAATACAGCCCACATCCAAACCATCATCTTTTGAGATAATTTCCTTCATACAATCACTGAACACATTTTCTGCATTATTAACGTGATCCTGCAGCTCTAATTTATGTAAAAGTGGAGAGGTAGTGGTTTCAAGTGCATCAGAGCTCTTCAACTCTTGTAGAGCTATTACTGAATAAATACTGCCATCCTCATCATTATTGCAAGCCAGCAGAGATTTGGGCAGAACTGCTTGCTTAGAGTTTTCAGCAGCATTGCCCTGTTGATCCATGCTGCACAAAGAAGTTGGCTCACTATGCAATTTCTCAGTCTTTTTGGACACCTCGAGATCCTTGGAAGTTGACAGACATTTTGTAAAGTTGGTGGACATACGTTGTTTACCCTCCGTTCTAAAACTTGTGTCGTTTAATTTTAAACCATGTGATGGCATATGATCATCAATAGAAGAAGAATCAATGCATTTAATGGTTTTGGAACTTTTTCCAGACTCGGCAAATGCTTTATCCATATCATCTAAAAACAAATCACCTTCACCACTAGAAATTGGGTCCCAATCAACATGATCAACAATCCAAGGCTCTTTATGACCAGTTTGCACTCCAGGCTGCATCAAGTCAACTCTCATTGCCTCTTTGTAAAACTGCTTTGTCCTTATACCATCGGTTAGTAACAGTCTGCAGGGTAAAAAATACTAGTAGTTATAAGGAAAAGGGTAACAGCAGGTGACATATATCAAGCACTAATCATGCCCCCAAGCTTGCCTGAGGAGGAAAATAGAAGCAGGAATAGAGGTTTTAAAAATGAAATCAAACCTGCAATTTTTAGATATAGTTGCTTTCGCACACTCATTTGAAAGCCCAAGCAACGATAATAGATTAGTCACATCATTTGGACCTCTAAGCTCAAGAACCGAAGGGGCAGCACTGGATACAATTAAGTTCTTGCCTTGAGTCCACTCCACCAATAACTGATGTCAATAAATTGCTTGAGTTATTTATGAATAGGGTATAAGAAAAGTTCAACGATTAGTAAACTACACATATTAACCCCTCTCCAAATGCAAACGAGTTTTCACAAATAACAAAAGCAGTAGTTCTAACTACAAAAGCAACATTAGAAAAAACTTTTTTTTTTAGTTGTACATTAGATCAATTTTTTCAACAAAAAATGGCAAAACCTTCCTAGACACTGACAAATAACTACTGCTAATACTTAGATATACGAGAAACTAAAATACAAGGTACTTCAATAAGACGTGTCATGCTACATTTTCGTTTCTCGTTTTCAAGGCAATACAATCCAATAATTAGTGTTTATTACAATCGCATAATATCACTAAATTAGCAGTAAATAGCATGCTAGGTAAATATTAGCCATATAAATCAACAATCATCACACCTTGGCATTGGATATCATTTGCCTCCTCAGTTGAACATCCTGCATGAGACTTGAGTACATAATCTCAAAGTACACCCCTCGCTGCGCAATCGAATTCAATTTCCATTTCAATCAAACAAATACACAGAAAATATCACAATAATACAAACACACAAATTGCGAGAATCAAACCGCAATAGCAGCTTTAACCATAGGAAGCTTCAGTCGAAACGGCAACTTATCAGCAAAATCAATCGAAATCAAATCAACCTATCAACAGAAAATTCAACAAAATTTACAATAATTCAACAAAATTCTCAAAATCAATGATTAAAACGATAAATTCAATTAAAAAAATGATGAAAAACCTGAGATGATTGACAAGCAATATCAAAAGAATTCTGATTCAAAGGTCTAACAGCGATCAAATCATAAGTCTTGAGAATCGGATTACCCGAATTCAAAGCAGAAACTTGAGTAGATGTTTCAACCAACATTGTCAAACGAGTGTACTGACGAAACGCAGACTTTTCGGGAACTCCGAGGAGACGACGATGAAAGGAAACAGTTGAGGCGAGAAAAGGAGAGGCCTTGAGGAGAGAGAAAAGAGGAAATGGAGAAATTGTGCAACGGTCGGATTCCGACATTACACCTTTGATTGAACGATTGTAAGCGATTCCAGAATAACCTAATTCCATTGCTTTGACAACTAACTTCAAGCGAGTTTGTTTATTTGATTCTGAATATGGAATGTTAAGGTCGAAGAGCTGCATTTTTGGCCCTGTTTTTAGCTAAGGTTGAGAGTTTATCAATGGCGGAATTTGGTGTATTTTGCAGAATGCAGAGGTTTAGGGTTTAAAGATGAAGAAGAAGACGAAGACGATAAACAAAAGTATATTGGGCCTGACCTAAATTTATTTGGGTAAACTCTGAGAAAATACAAGTTCATCAGCCTGATAAACTTGTGATGTTTTATCTAGGGATGAAGTTGTCTTTTCATGGGTAAAATAGGGGGTAGTAAAGTAAATTAACATGATTAATAGCATGAAGGCAACGTGACTAAGGTCAACGAATAACAGGAAACCTTCCTCCACGAGCCAAAGCAACGCCCGTTGCGGTTGAAAATGTCTTCGCAGAGGAGATGCTTTCCCTAAAATAATGGCCCTACTTTACACTCTTTGCTACTAGGGTGTTTTTAGGGATTGAGGCTATTATTGTTGAGGAAGGAAAAAGAAGAGGACAACGCAAAACAAGTAGATCAATAGGAAGACAAGAGTTGAGAAAGGAAGAAGAAGAGGACAACGCGAAACAAGTAGATCAATAGGAAGACAGAGAGATGGTGGTGGTTGTGATGGGTTTTGGGTGGCTGTGATGCTGGTGGCATGATGGTTGAAGATGGGTTTGTTTTTTTTTTTTTAAAAAAATAGTACAAGAAGTTGTGATAAAGCAGACTAATTTGCAACTCTTATCATGTTTTGTATATTAGTCTGCTGTAAAGCCAATTTTAAAAGAGTATTGGACCGAATCAGAACAAAGATCGAAATTTAAAATTTTCAATTTGGAGACCTAATTGATTATATTTGATCCGAATACTGTCCATCTTTCAAACCAAATCGGTTTTGAACACCCCCTAATAATGTATTAGTGCTGCTGAAACATAAACTTAACTAGAGGGTAAAGATGCAAAGGGAACGTTGATGCTTTCACTTTATTAGTAAGGATATTAATCTAAGCTTCCAAGTCAATATTTTATAACTACGGAGTAGATGCTAATGTACAATATTTGCTAAATACCCTAAAAGCTGCATGATTAATACAATGCTAAAGAGTATTTGCAATGCGTTGTGGAGTAATTAGGTAGTGGTTTTTCTGTGGCTTTTGCTACTGCGCAAGTCTTTGTAATTTTATAAATCCCTTTCTTTCCAATCTGATTCTTAGAATGACCATGTACGTCAGAGTGATCAGCTAGCAACCTGAGGTTGGGTAATTGTACTTCCCAAAACTAAACCTTTCAGTGTTGGCATCAGGCTCTCCAGAAGCTCCTTCTTGGTTGCAATCCTGTCTGATGCACAGTCGTCTTCCTGATGTATAAAGTGAGTCGGCTAAATGTAAGAGACATCGCATCAATGGAAAAAAAAAAAAAAAAAAAAACACTCAGGCATATATTAAAACAAATTGGCGAACTTGTATCAACACATTAACATTGGTACGAGGGGAACACTATCTCATGATAGGATCAACACTAAGTTCATGTCTCAGAACACAATGCCTAAGTTCTAATTCTCACGGGGCAGAAAGTTCTCAGGAAAAAAGAAAAAAACGTAGGCCACTAAAATAAATTTGAATGTTGTAGTTGATAAAAATCCTGGTGGGGCCATTAGTAAGAGACAGAATTCCTCAATAGCAGAAAAAAATTACAAGATGATCATCCCTGAGAATCTAAATGACAAGCAAGGCATGCAAAATTTAATAGCAGAATCAGCAATCAAACTTGGACATATTTATAATCACTCACATCATTAGTAGATGCTGACAATATTGATAAAAGTGCCACCGTTGCAGAATGATAGTCCATTAAGGTTTTGAAAGCCGAATCATCCAACTTATCCTGAGAGAAGACAAAACACACTGATCAGATGCACTAGCAGTCACCATAATGTGTTCTGGATAAAAAGTCTCAACCCAAAGGTAAAGAAAGAGTACAAGACCAAGTTTTTGTGGTTTCTTCACAGGTACAATTTACAAACAAAAAAGTCTTTGAAAGGCCATTTAAGAAAGAAAAAATCTTTACGAAGAAGAATTCAGAGAGTATACACTGCTTCTTGACATAGAAACATGCAGAATAATGGACAAATGACCATAACAGAACCAAAATTGTCATAATTTCACCCCCTTAGACACCATAACACCATATTGTACATAAAATTCAGTGAACAGTTCAAGTACAAGCAGCAAGATGACTCAGATATTTTACACCAAGACATTTCCAAATAATGCAATTATACAGAACAAGATGCATTTAAGATTCACAGTTTGGACAAGGAAAATTTAACTACTATGATGTTCGAATCTCATGCCAAGTATGGCACAAGTCCATAATGAAAATCCAGAATAAAAACCTAGCATTTAAGATCTCACAATAGAAGCAACAATGCAACCGCATACGCATTACCTTCAACCGAGAAACAGCAATAGACATGGCTCTTCCTGGAGCCTGAAGAGCTTTATTATGAATCTATGACAGAATGAAAACAAATTCATCAGGAAAAAAAAACAAACAGAATTTCCATGTGACAAAGAATACAAGATGTCAACTGCACAGTGTCAACTGACCTTCAAATAAAGCAAAGAGACGACTTTTGGTAGAAGTAAAACTGGGTCATTTTCCATGGATACCTGAGATGTGAGATCCTGGATAACATTACAAAAAAACAAAATCCAGGGGAGATATCAGTAATTGAACCATTGTCAAACATGTTCTCTACTTAACCATAGGCCATAGGGTTAACTCAAAGTAATTAATTACCTTGGTTCAATAATAACTTTTTTTTTAAGATACATTAGGTTTTAATTATTGCAATGCCACAGGGTACCCCCAGTGTCATGGAGACTTGATTTGACTCAGCACACCCATATTGTCCTGTTATGGACTGACTTCCGGCAGCCGGTAATGCAACAATTAATTAAAATAATTAAGGAAAGGAAAGCTTGCTATTTGATTAATGATAGAAGGATGGTTACAACTAATAGCTTTAGGCTATTACTCTCACAAAGTCGCTTGAGGCTACCAATCTCACCAATGTGTTTTCACTCAATTTCTGGATGAATTTCTACTAACACAACTCATACTACTTATACTAAGATGGTCAAGGATGACCTTAAAACTTAACATGTGAAACTTAACTAATTTAGAAAAAACATAAATGAACAACATAGGACTAGGTTGCTCTCTTTCCTTCTTCTCTTCTTAATTAGTTTTGTCTTCTTCTTGATTGGAGTTGTCTTAAGGCTTAGGATTGTTCTCTGCTGCTGCCCTTGGTTGTGCTTGGTTGACTGTCCTTCTTGCATAGACCTTCATAGGTGGTTGACCCGAGTTGAGAATTGGACTAATTGGATCCGTGACAATACCCCGCCCCAAAAGACTCACCTTGTCCTCAAGGTGGAAGTCCAGGAAACGTTGGTTCAGTGACGCGCCGTCCTCCCACGTGGCTTCAAAGTCGGGCAGCCCTTTCCATTTGACGAGGGCCTCCCATCCCTTCCCCTGAGCTGTTGCTGCCCTGACCTTCAAGACCTCTTCCAGTTCAACAATTAGCTCCATCTCCTCGCTTAACTGCTCTGGCACAATCGGATTGACCTTAACCTCCCCCACCGCACGTTTCAGCTATGAAATATGAAACACGGGGTGGATTTTACAGGAAGAGGGTAACTCTAACTTATAGGCCACCTTGCTCACCCTTTGCAAGATCGTGTATGGACCATAATACCTTGCTGCTAACTTCTCAAACGGCCGCTTCGCCAAGGATTGCTGGCGATAAGGTCGGAGCTTCAAATAGACCGCATCCCCCACCGCAAATTCACCATCAGTTCTTTTCTTATCTGCGAACTTTTTCATCAATTTGAGCCCTCATTAAATTAAGTCGCAACTCCTCCAACACATAATCCCTCTCCCGCAACCACTCTACTAGACTGCCGACCGCAATTTAGGTGGATCTCTGCAATAGATCACCTTGAACGGGGTCATCTTTGTGGACACATGCGGTGACGTATTGTAGGAGTACTCTGCCCACGCCAACCACTTCGCCCAATGTTTCGGTTGACCCGCCACAAAGCACCGGAGATATACTTCCAACCTTTTGTTCACTATTTTCGACTGGCCATCCGTCTGGGGATGGTAGGATGGTACGATGTGCTGGAACAACTCTCGCCAAAATATGCTCATAAACACCCGATCGCGGTCGGAAACAATTGATGAGGGAAACCCATGAAGTCGCACCACCTCCCTGATAAAAAGATCCGCCACCTTCAGTGCATTAAAAGGGTGCTTTAACCCAATAAAATGGATGTATTTGGACAGTCGGTCCACCACCACTAACACCGAGTCAACCCCTTTGGATAGGGGTAACCCCTCTACAAAATCCATTGACAAATCTTCCCAGATGGCCACCGGAATTGGCAGGGATTGCAGGAGCCCGAGTGGGCTTTGTTGGGCCGCCTTACTCCATTGACACACATCGCACTGTCGCACATAATCTCCGACTCTCTTCCTCATTCCTTGCCAATACCAGTCCGCGGCGAGTCGAAGGTAGGTCTTAACCTCGTCGTCGTGACCGCCGATGGGAGTTACGTGATACTCATTCAATAGATCCAGAATGAATTTGGATTCATTTGGAAAAACAATTCGCCCTTTGTAAAGAAGTCTGCTTCCCTCTAATGAAAACCCAATTGGACCATTTCCCTGACCTAGGCCCTTTTTAATTTGGCCCAACCAATCATCGGCCTCTATTTCTTTCTCCAAATCCGCCCAATCAACCCAAATTGAAGTGACCATAGTAGTGAGCTAGGCCTGAGGAACAACTTGGCCCATTTCTCCCCTAATTTGAGACAGTGCGTCTGCAACCCGATTGGAGGCTCCGGGTTTGTATTGCACCTCAAAATCAAACCCGACCAGCTTTCGTAGCCACTTTTGGTAGTCACCACCGACCTCCCATTGTTGGGTGATGTACCGAAGGCTTTGTTGGTCGGTCCGAACCACATAGTGTCGGCCCATTAGATAATGCTTCCAACGAACTTTGGCTAAGCAAATCGCTATTAGTTCTTTCTCGTAAATGGACTTGTCTTGGGCCCGAATTCCCAACATCTTGCTATAATAAGCTATGGGCCGACCAGCTTGCATGAGGACCGCCTCTAACTCATAGCCCGACGCATTGGCTTCCACCACGAAAGCCTTAGCAAAATCCGGCATAGCCAACACGAGAGCGGTGACCATGGCTTCCTTGAGCCATTAGAAGGCTTGGGTTGCCTCCTTTTTTAGCTGGGCCATAAGTGGGCCGGCAATCAAGGCATATCGGGCCACAAATTTTCGATAATAGCCCGTGAGCCCAAGAAAGCCTCTAAGCTCTCTCAAATTCTTTGGGTAGGCCCAATTCATGATTGCTTGTACCTTTTCTTGATCCATGGACACCCCATGACAAGAAATAACATGGCCCAAGTATGCCACTTGTTATTGGCGAAACTCACATTTCTTGAGGTTGGCGTAGAGTTTGTTGACTGCCAATTTCTCAAACACTTCGTCTAAGTGTTTTGCATGTTCACATTCATCCTTGCTATACACCAAAATATCGTCTAAATATACAAAGACGAATTTGCATAAGAAAGGGCGAAAAATATCATTTATCAAAGATTGGAACGTGGTCGGTGCATTAGTGAGGCCAAAGGGCATTACGAGAAACTTGTAATGACCCTCATGAGTACGAAAGGCGGTCTTAGGCACATCTTCGAATTTCACCCGGATTTGATGGTATCCAGATTTTAAATCCAGATTTTAAATCGAATTTCAAGAAGATCCTATCCCCGTGGAGCTCATCAAGAAGCTCATCGCTAACCGGAATAGGGTACTTATCCGGCACTGTCTCTTTGTTTAGGGCCCGATAATCAAGGACTTGTGGATGGCCTAATAATTCTGGCCTCGATCATTTCTCGAATGAGCTTCTCGATCTCGTCTTTTTGGATTTGAGGGTAGCAGTATGGTCGGACGCTTACGGGATTGTTACCTTCCTTGAGTGTAATTGTATGTTCATGCTCTCGTTGGGAAGGAAGTCCCATTGGCATATTAGACACCTTCTGGTATTTCTCAAGAAGGCCTTCAAGAAATTTTGGAATGGGCCTTGTGGTTTGGGCCTCCACCTTTGCTTCAATTTGTTGATTTCAACTAGGAGCCCACCCTTTTCTTTACATAAACTCCTCACCATTGACTTCAACGAGACTTGGGATTTCTCAAGTGTGGGGTTGCCAACCAAGGTTACCGGAACTCTGGCGACGACAAACTTCATGACATGAGTCTTCCAATTTGTGACCACGGGCCCCAACTTCTCCAACCATTGAACCCCGAGTATCACCTCGGCATTTCCCAAGGATAATGGCAAGAACTCCTCAATGATAGTGACTTATCCATCTAGCTTGACAACCACTTTCTTCACACTCCACGCCTTTTTACCGTGTCTCCATTCCCGAGAGCCACTCCGAATTCACCACTCCCATACACCTCTAGTGGTAGCTCCGACACTAGTTGTGTCGAAATGAAGTTATGGGTTGCCCCGGGTCGATCATCACTACTACTCGCCGCCCTTTAACTTCACCACCTAGCTTCATAGTTTTTGGGCTTGAAAGACCCACCTCAATGGCAGGCTCACTAGGCTCCCACGCTTCATCTTCTTCATCCACCTTTCCTCCATCTCTTTCTTCTTCCCCGGCAACCATGAGGGTGAGCTCTTTCCTTTTGCAGCGGTGGCCCACCCCCCACCTCTCGTCACACCGGAAACAGTTTCGCCCTCCGGTCTTGCAGCTCCAATTCCGTCAACTGGCTGGTGATCCCTATGGCTTTGCTACTGGAAGCAGAACCAGGCTGCCCCAAGTTCACTAAACCTTGGGATGACTCTGGGGACTTAGGCCAAGTCTTTGGGCCCAAATTACTTGGCAACCCATATGTTTTAATTAGCCCCCCTCCTACTCCACTCTTCTTTACTGGGCTATTAGAACTTGGACCACCAAAGCTAGAAAAACTCCTCCAACCTCTACCTCCTTTTCGCATTTGGCTGACTCTATTTCTCTCCTCCACCCTCACCGCCATCCCCATCGCCTCGTCAAGGTTGTAGGGGTTTAGCAACCTCATCTCTGCCTTAATATCCTCCCGCAACCCATTTATGAATTGCCCCTAACATTAAACTCTCCGGAATATCCTCTAAGGGAAACGCCATCTCAGTGAATCGCCGCCATTAATCCTCCGCAGTGGTGGTCGGAACCATTGTTCGTGAAGTGAGCCGGCATTAGATGGCCGGAAATTACTCAACAGCCTCCACCTTAGATCCGGCCAGCCCACGAACGGTCGGCGCTTATCTTCCCATTGGTACCATTTTAATGTCGCTCCATCCATCGAAACCACCACCGCTTCACGCAACTAGTAGAATTCGAAATACATTTTGGGTCGTACCAGCCATGTATCCGGGCCTTTGTCGTCGAACACTGGTAAATCCAGCTTTCGATGTCGCTTGCGACCTCCCCAGCCTTCACCATCGTGATACCCATGGTTAAAACCATTTTGGTCGAACCCACGGTAATCGTCTTCTCTCACCGGATATCTGATTCGATTTCCACCGTTCACCTGGTTGGTCGCCTCATCGTCCCCGTCGCGCTAGTGCAACGGGGGGTTGCGCCGTTGAAGGGGGTCCTCCCTAAGCACCCTCAACTCCTCCCTCAGTTGCGCACCTTGCCTCGGTCAATTGCCACCGGTGTGTTCTGGTCGTCACGATGGCGGTCAATTCGACCCTCCAGCCGTGTCACGGTGGCGACCAAGGCCTCCTCGTGCCACTGTTGCTTCGCCTCATTGGCTTGAGTGACCGCTTGGGTGACATGGCTGCCTCATGTGAGTTCAACTTGCCATTAATGTTGGCAAGCGTGCTCTCAACACCTTTGATTCTTCTGTCCACTACGTTAAGCCGCTGCGTGGTGTTGCTCACCATGACCGTACCGCTCTGATACCACTTTGTTACGGACTGACTTCCGACAGTCGGTAATGCAACAGTTAATTAAAATAATTAAGGAAAGGAAAGCTTGCTATTTGATTAATGATAGAAGGATGGTTACAACTAATAGCTTTAGGCTATTACTCTCACAAAAGTCGCCTGAGGCTAACAATCTCACCAATGTGTTTTCACTCAATTTCTGGATGAATTTCTACTAACACAACTCATACTACTTATACTAAGATGGTCAAGGATGACCTTAAATCTTAACATGTGAAACTTAACTAATTTAGAAAAAAACATAAATGAACAACGTAGGACTAGGTTGCTTTCTTTCCTTCTTCTCTTCTTAATTAGTTTTGTCTTCTTCTTAATTGGAGTTGTCTTAAGGCTTAGGATTGTTCTGTGTTGCTGCCCGTGGTTGTGCTTGGTTGACTTTCCTTCTTCTTGCATAGACCCAAGTTGAGAATTGGACTAATTGGATCCGTGACATGTCACTACCCACAGTAAAAGGTGTATATAGAGCTAATCTTACCCAGCCAATACAGACCATAACTTACATTATCAGTATGTGCTAGGTACAACTAAGGATATTTCCTAAACATCTCCATAGAGCCAAGATGAACACATAAATCCCAGATTCTAACCACAGAAATCTGAAGGATAGTATTCCAAAATATATAACATGATAATATAAGATGAGTTCCTATTTGTGCTGCATTGCCTTTTACTAACGTGAAAAGCATATCCAGTAGTGCAATTGTTTATCCTGTGTAAATTACTTCCTATGAAGCATAATCCACAGTGAGCAAAAACACGTTCCCACTGCTGAGCACTAAAAAGCACTTATATCGCATGTCAAACTATATATACTAGATCGGCAGAATTCGACAAAAAGTTAAATCTCAATCTAATCATCTTCCTTCATTCATGAATGCAAAACTTGACCCAAACAATAACAAGTACGCCATAACATTATTCCTACATCAGATATGTTGCTATATGAATGCAATAACAGAAGTAGCGCGAGGAGGGATAGGCAACCTAGGTCAGAACAGAAGAAATAACAAAAACAGGAGAGGACAGGAGAGACATACCTTGCGATACGAATGCAATAGTGCCTTTTCCAATTTCTTATCAAGTTTCTTCAAAAATAATCCACTAAAGAAACAAGATCCATCTAAAATGTTAGTTATCACAACCAATATCAAAGGACCAATATATTACTTTGCAAAATTTATCCCAGCATTTGACACAACACTAAAAAATTTCAATGCCCGGAAGCATCAGCTAGGGGGCTAAGGGTAGTAGAGCTCATAATTACCTTTCTTCCACCAATGTTGCCAATGCAGTCATGAAAATATCCATTTGCTGTCACATGCAAAACTTTTAGATATTACTCTTTAAGAAAAGAACTGAACAAAAATACATCTGAACTATTTTTCTGCCCAATAAAATTATGTTCCACAAGTAAGCAGACATCAATAGCTATTAAATAGCACACAGGTCAACCAAAGCAAAAGTAAACTTAACAACATGGCATCTTGAATAAGGCTGGAATTGGGGCCAGGCTTGAGAGCCATATGCCCATATCAGAAGGCCATATGCCCATATCAGAAGTGATGAAAGAAAGTGGTAGTAATTTGAGACTTGGACATATATACCACGGCTTTCAGTAAATTTTCAGGTCCTTGGGGACCATATAACACCAAGAAAAGCTTATTTTTGAAGGCTGTAACAAGATACACATCTGCAATACCTATTGGGGCATGGAAATGGGAAGGAAATCTCCTACGATCACCCAATGCCCTTAGGACCAATAATCTATCGAGACCCCTACACTTCTTGAACCTAGTGAACGCCATAAAATAAAGAAAAACGACTCCATCAAGACACCATTGGAAGGTGAAGAAAAGAATTGGAGGGAAGTCACCTATATCCTAAGCTTCCAAGTATTGCAAAGTTGCTTCAATATTTGCCATCTTGACCCCAAATGACACCAGACCAATATGGCAATTTTGGGCCCTGAAGCCCCATCAAGAGGTTATACTTCACAGATCATTAAAATAAAGAAAAACACCTTGGGTCCTGAGTCCCAATGATCTTACTCCACAAGTCCTAAGTGTAATCCCAGCACCTCCATATACAAATTTTAATTTACAACTGATTATACTCCTAATATTGCCGTTGCTATCCTCCTCATAGATACCAAAAAAAAACACTTCAATATTACACTTAAAAAGTAAGGACGCATTTGACTCAAAAGTGTCGTGGCTGGGAATCAAAAAGCATTCCTCCTATTGAGATACTCAATCTTCTAGGAGGCAAGGAGCTCAATGTTATGATTTGATATGACGAGGGGGGAAGGAGGGCATATTAGGTAGTGCAATATAGTGTCTTGAGGAGGAATGTAAGTGAGTTAGTTAGAGAAGCAATACCATAAATTAGAGAGATTAGGAGGGAACATTGATTGAGTAATTTGACTTAGCTTAGTAAGCTAAATTAGGAGAGATTCCACTCTCTAATGTAAAATTATCATTCACATTTTGATGTAATTCCCATCTTATTAATAATAATCATCTTCCTCTTCCTATCTTCTGCTATAAATGATGCTAAAGCTATTTGATTCTTAGTGTTATTTGTGCCTTGAAATCGATGAAGAATAGCGATGAACTGACTTCAAATGCACATGTCTCTCAATCTACAAATGATTTTAAGGTGGATCAAGTTGGAGGTGAAAATTTATCTCAGTAGCTTTCCAACAATTGGTCATATGCCCATTTTGGATAAGAAATGAGAAAGTTGTAGCTGTTTTATGAAGAACTGTCAAAGCTGAAAGTTCACACACACGCGCGCGCACATGCACACACACACACACAAAACACTACTCAGCTACTAGTGGTAACCATGGAGTATTAGCCTTGCAATGTGGTCATTGTTGACTCAATTGGGATCCTATTTGCTTCATGCTGTTCAGGTTACTATTTAGCTTTTTACTAGATATTCTTCCAACTACTGGTTTCTAAACGCCTAGGATGCAACAATATAGAAGTCCATGACAGGTCTTCAGGATTGCATGCGGTAAGCAAAAATCAGCAAATGAAAACTAGACAGAGTGACAGACTGCAACTTCAACAGAATCAATGGATTTAACCCAAGATTTTGGACACCCATATTGTTCATCAAAAAGAGAAGAGCACAATGCATAAAGCAAATAGAGTAGTCAAGTGCAGTGAGGAAGAAAATATCATCACAGGAAAAGTTTCAGACAGAAGAAATAGAAGCAAGAAATTAGTTTGTAAATGATGGGTATATCAACCTTTCCTTCCACAGATTCCACCAAAGCGACAGCCTTGACTGAAAGTGAACCATGCAAACTCTTTGCCTAAAATAAAACAAGAACTTGATCACATATTGAATCCCAAATTCCTTTAGTCTAAATCTATATGTGCCAAAAGTTAGTCCTACATAGACAGAATCCATAAGCCACTTAATTACATACAATGGAAGTCCTTTCACCAGAACTGAGAGACACAGACTCTGAATTTTGCGATTCTTCTACTGGAATTCCATTCTTCAATTTGTTGTAGACATCCTAAGTTCCAAGAGGACATTACTTCATATGAAAAATAAATAAATAAATAAATAAATAAAGCATCACAACATTAACTATGACAGCCTTGCGACAGCAGTACCAAGTTAAATAAAAGCATGTCAGCAATTGAGGCTCCAGTAGTTCTAAGCAAATGTCTGTGTAATACAACCTGCAACAAAGTAACAGGGGAAAAGATAAATCACCAACACTAATGAAAAAGTGAAATTTTACCAAGTGATGTGGAAAAGAAAAGAGGTTTCTCACAAATGTTGCTTGGTCATCTTCAAACAAATCCAATGCTTTTTCATAAAGCTGCATGTTCATATAAGACTGGACAAGAAACAAAGACATAAGATAGGTAGAAAGAGGAAATACAAGACATACTAAAAGCCATAGTAGCTCCTAGATTTAGCAGATTGGCCGCAATTCACTAGCCTAGTTATAGATAAAATACTTGATATGCTTCTTACAGCAAGATAGCAAGACACAGCCACACAAGAAGACAAACCTCATCAAGCTTCTTTTGCAAGTTATCAAGCACGCGTTTCATTCTATCTGAATTTTCAGCTAACATTACCCTTCTCCTTTCATTCCATGAAGTGACCAGCATAGGCCTCAACTGATTTGCCAGGGGTTTAAGAATTGTCTCACGATCATCCACATCTGTAGCACAAGAAGAATATGTAACTAATCAAGATAATAGATTATAACAGTAAAGAGAACAAATAATTATTTGACCAACCTTGCTCTTCAAACTCAGGAACCAAAGCCAATACTTTATTGATTATCCACTCCTCTGAAGGAGCACCAACACTATCCTCTTTTGATCTTTTTGACTCTGAAACATGTGAAACAGAAGAATCTTTGCCTTTTCTCTGGTTTCTCTTAGATTTCGAAGGAATAGGTTCTTGCTTATTTAGATCACTTTCAGAGGCAGAACTCCTAGGATTCCCTGAAGATTTTCCTTTCTTCTTCTTTGAACCTCTCTCCATGGCTGGTCTATTTCCGCACTCAGTACTGACATCATTTAACTCAGATAATCTACCTGAGTCATTCCCACCTTTGCTTTCCTTGATTGGATGTTTCTCATCATCTATTTTGGAAGCAGAAGATATAGGAATAGTGGTTTGCATCTCTTTATCTAGTCGAGTGAAGACATCCTTTGCAATAAAACATACGATTTGCAAGCATTCACTTTCATTAGTAAATTATAAGTACAATCTTGTAAGAGTGGTAGCAAATGATAAAAACATAGGAGAATATCTGTGATCCACACACTCAACCAAGTCCTTGAACATGCTCATCATATATTAAGGTCTTGTTAGGCTAAGAGTTGAAAAGCTGATCGACTTTCGAGGATCCATATCCCATACCTTTATAAAGCCATCGCTAAGGACATAGGACTCTCCCACAATGAGTGCTCTGTTGGACTGAGACCAGGAATGACTTATATTAGGACAGGCAAACATACCTTAAAATTAATGAATTTTTTATGGACTCAGAGATGTCACCTTGAGTGCAGACTGTACAGATGGGCACAAGGACAAAATCTTATATGCATCTTGTGAGTCACATAAAGAGGGCAACACTGTAAGAGAATCAATCCTGAAATCCATCACTGATCAGATCTACAGAAAAAGAAAAGTCCAATAGCATACAAGTGAACAAACACAGTAGCCATACATTTTCTCTACCACAAAGGTTAAATTAACATGTCACATACTTTTAGTAAATTAGAAGGGAGCCACGACAAATAACAAAGAGAGTTGAGAGCTGAGGCCTTAAACAAGCAAGCAATCTAGTTGTCATGTAATAGAGTTTCTAACTGACACAAACATAGCTGACATTCTAATGAAAACAGAGCCACCTGATCTAAAAACACTCACCAGCTATTACGTTCAACCGCATCCTCTATAGCTGCATCTAGCATCTCAATCATTGAGGGGTGAATAAACATGGTTACCAAAGGAATGCCTTCAGGATACCTGGACTATATTGAGGGCATTAAATTTCAGTTAGAAAAGGGGAAAATACAATTAAGATAATAACAGATCAGAAAAAGGGCAGCAGTTTACCTGTAAGTATTGCATGGGCTGGGGTATTCCTAATTTTTGAAGAGAGTCATAGCTTATGAAGGAATTCTGCCATAGAATATAAAGGCAAGCAAACATGAGAATTCACCACATGGAATAAACTAACATTCCTTCATTATGTCTTTGAGAGAAAGTCCTTTAAATAAAATCTATCTAGCCTATTCCTATTATGATATGGACACCGCAATGAATCTATGTAGCAAAATTATATACGGCACATGGACACATGGTAAACCAGTAGACCAGGACACTTGATGATTTGTTTAAAAAACTAGGTAGTGAGTTATGTTCCTGCATCAAAAGGTATTGTGTCCAATGTAACACTAGGTTCATCTGATAAGCAAGTTATTAACATTTGTATGGAAAATTCCTACAGAGAAATAATTTCAGGTATAGCTTGCACACTTAATGTCACAATATAAAATATATAATGTTATGTAAAATAAAAACTGATGTTACTCAAATTAGGTTATAAACATCATCTATGTTCTATATACAGAGAGGAGGTGGATATAGGCTTGTAGCACAACATTTCAGGTAAGCTCCAAACCTGTGAAAGGAAAGAATCCACAAATTCCTTCTGAGCTGAAGCAAAGACCTGGTAAAATCATAAGTCAATACACGTGTAACTTTTATTCATCTATCTAAAAGAGGGGTAAAAACACAAGCAAAAAAAAAAAACCTACAGCGGGTGTCCAGTGAACTCCAGCACGAAGAGAACCAAGGATTTCCACTTCCTTCAGCAACCCATTGAACAATGTCTGGAAAAATGAGTTGTCCACAGCCACACCAGTAGCACCATCCATTCCCTGTAGTAACTGCTGCAAAGAGCTCCACAAGGCTGACAAATTCATTGGAACTGTTATACCCCTTGCAGCACCGCGAACCATTGCATTTACACGTGCAACATAAGCAGGGGTATACAGTTGCCCACCTTCAAGTCTACCTTTAATCTACACACCACACATGGATGTAAAGCAACAAAAACCCACATTAATATTTTAGCTCAGCAAAATTTAATAGAGGGGGGATTGTTTGTTTATCATCATCTTTCAAGAAAGCATCATACCAAAGTCCCAAGCCGTGACTCCAACATTGATGATATCAGCTCAGAACCCACTTGTAATTGTGCAGCAAGCTCAGCCACGGCAATCTGACTGCATTCCTGAAGTCTTTCATTAATTTCTTCAGCCATAGTATCCCAATAAGATTTTGAAATAATTTCTCCTTGAATTAACATAAGCTCAGGATCATCAGACACTACAACTTGAGCCTGTCTCTCTACATGATATAAATCAACACCAATACTATCGGTAAGATCAATCAAAGAAACACGCCCTAGCCTCTTTACTTCAGAACATATTTCCAAGCGTAATTGTTCCTGTTGCATAAGAGTTATACAATAACTTTGTGAAATCAAGTCCACTGTCAAAACATAAATCATACTAAGAAACATGCCCAATGCTGTCAAATTTTCAAGTTTACATCCAAAGTACACTATTCTTAAGATTTTTAATTGTACTGATTATAATCTACTACGTATTTGACTTATTCAATTATTCAACTATGATACTTTATATTCATTGTAAAGTAGGAGATGATCATTGAATACTTAACTAATTAAGGATCAATTAGAAAAAATCCTCTCATTTACGCCACCTAAGGTAGAATTGTGCGGCACAATCAAGACAAATCCGCATAGTGTTGATGTTGAATTAAATTAGAAAACTTATAATAAGCATGCAAAAACATTCAACAAACATAACTTAAAGATTCAATAGCACCTATGCAGTATTTATAGTCCTGCATTATTGAAATTCAATTGCCACAACAAAAACTCATCAAATTGAATCAATAAATTAAATTAACAATCGAATTCAAATTTAATTGCAAAACCCTAAACCTCTGAAATCGATCACAAAAAAAAATTGAGTTCAAATTGAGATAATCTAAAAAACTATAAAAATTCAATTAATCGATCAAATGTAAAATTGCTAAGAGAGATTAAAAGCGAGAGATTACAGGAGTAATGTATTCTTTGCCGGAAACAGTGTGGAGGAGATCAAAATCGATGATTTGAAGGTCGTGAAGTTTCTGAACCAATTCGACGACATTTCTATCAGATAATCGGATACTTGATTTAGCTTGTTGAGCGAATTCGAACTGTTTCTGCAATTCCAGCAATTCTTCATCCATGGCTTGTAGGAGAGAGAAAGATTGAGAGAAAAGTTTCTTTTGTTCTTCAATTTAGCTCTAATGAAAGTTATTATGGAGCACCTGCTTAAGGATTTGATTAAGATGAAAAAATAAGGTTTATGAATTTTTATTATGTGAAAGACTAGCTATGGGATGGGTTATTTTATCACGAAACATTAAAAGTTAATACGAATACTTTCAAATGGTGGATTTTACAAATTTCATGGTAACTTATATTTCGTATATGTAAAGCATATTTATTAATAATCATCAGAAAAATTGGTGATATAAGCCAAGCTAATATAATACAGGGTATTTTAATACTGTAGTTCGCTAGATATGGCCACTTCTTATATTAGTCTATGTTTCTTAGACTTGTCCCTAGCATTACTCGTGTTTGACATGAGTATGTGTAAAGACTTTGTTAATATGTAAAGTATATACATAGAATCCATACATCTAATTTGAAATGAGTTAAAATGTGTAAAGGAATTGTTTATGAACACGTCTTGGTTGTTGTATTGTTCTTGTCTAGTATTGCTACCTTGTTCTCGTCATTGTTTCTTGTCCTTCTCCTATAATAACACTAAATTATAAGAGAAAGAAGGGTACAAAAAATGATAAAAGTACAGTATTGATTATATATATCCACACTCAAAGTGGAGATTAGCAAAATTACATAAGGCCTCAGGAATTTGTACAAAAGTTAGGAACACTTAGACAAAAAAAGCTCTTATTTTTTCCCTCCCTATAATCCGTCACCACTTAGTACTTAGTACTTACCATTGTGGTGATTTTGATTAATAATAGATATAAACAGCTGAAAAACTGATGCAGAAAAATGTGATATAAATTTACAAATGATCGACGAGCTCGGAAGAATTTACATAGGATAGTGATGCTGCATCAGTAACTTGAGGCTTTGGAGCTGCTGTGCCTTGAGAGAATACAACATACAGCTTTAGAGACTTCAAATTGCATACATTTTTTTGAACTTTTCTGCATTTAAGATCTCTGTATCAGACATTGCTGAGACAGACCAAGACCTTGAACGGCTTTCTAGGGAGGATTTCCGAAGGCTCTTTGCCTCTATTCGATGTTGAATTACCCAATAACACATGGTACCCAAAGTAGTCACCATGATTGTTGTTCCTATGATCGTCACCCCAATGGCAAGCCACCTCTGTTTAGTTCCTACTACAATAAAAGACAGCGCCAAGAATGACACAGAGATGAGAACACATGCCAACCACATCAGTTTGTTAATGATTGCCATCATTTGCTTCTTCGCCTTGCTCTCTATAACTACTACAGAGGTTTGAACCACGACAACAGCAAGGGAGATGAAAAGGGCAATCGAGTCAAAAACAAAGAAGATTAAGAATGCTGCATTTGGTGCAATGTTTGCTTCTCCAAGAGAGCTTCCCGGAGGTATATTAGTCGGGTCATCAACATATTGGCCTGGAACAGTAAATATGGCTGCAAAAGCAACAGTCGCTATGAGCACAGCAACCACAGTGGTGGAGTTGATGGCATTATTGAGGCCCTCGGTGTGCATCTTGTTGATCCGTTTTGCAATTCCTTGGACACGACGTCTTGTTTGGCGAGTGTGCTCTAACTGGTGATGGACTTCGTGTTTTATGTCGCTCACGGTTTGCTTGAGTTCACGGGCATTTTTACTGGTTGCTTGAGGCTTGATAACTTTGGCACTCTGAACCCCATGCACCCGGAGGGTTTCTGAAATCTGTGGATGCGACATTTTCTCGGCCGTGTCAAGGGCAGTTTCACCTGCCCTGTTGACAACTGTGGTGTCTGTTTCACTTTCAGCCAATAATCTAGTTACAATCTGTGACATGGAAAGAACAATTCAGTTTCACTTCACAGTATACGAAACCAAAGCAGTTCCATTCAGCATCTTTACAATCTACTCATTGGATTATATATATAAAAACCTGTTTCTAAAGAAGTATCATCAGATGCTATCATAAGAGAGCACTGGATCTATATCAACAGGCTATACATCATACAATACAAGGGAAGCAATGAAGTAGGATCAAAACAAACTAAATTTCCCGAGATCAATTCCAAGACCCCCCATAAATGATTGCTGTTCTATTTTCCTTACCCGACAACGCAATTCAGCACACACAAAAAATGCTAGTAATCTACATTATCATGTGACTCGTGATATATAGTAAAGTCGTAAACGCTCCAAGGCCAAGGGGCTATGAGGCTATGAGCTATCATCATCTAGTTCTTGAATTCTTTATCAAAGTTCAAAAGTCATGCACATTACCACCTTGGTGACTATCCTAACTGCACGTTTCATTTACCAAAACGATCATCATATTCTATAAACAACTCCAACCGCAACGTCCACCGTGAATCATTCCAGCAATCGACATGCATATAACTAAGTAGGGGGAAAAATTGAAGTAAACCCACCTGACACCTGCCTTTTCTTGTAGCTATATGCAATGCTGTATTGCCCTTACTGTCAGTCATATTGATCAAAGAAGGACCAGCCTTAATCAGCTCTTCCACAATCTCAAGATTCTGACCCTTCACCGCCATGTGAAGTGCTGTCTGTCCCTTCTTATCAGTCCTTGTCGTAATCGCAGGCTCCTTCTCCAGGAGAGCCTTCACTACAGCCACATGTCCATTCCTCGCAGCAGCGTGCAAAGCCGTCTTACCATTACTCCGACCAATGGTTGCCAGGCCACTTCCCGACTCCAACAGAAAATTCACCACCTCGGTATGCCCTTGTGTTGCAGCAGTCTGCAAAGCAGTAGTGTTGGATGTATCATAGGTCATGGACAGATCAGGGTGTGTCTCCATTAGCAATTTGAGAGTCACTGCCACAATTTAATCGCAGAAAATGTCAAAACTGATGTTTTCCAACTACTAAACAAAACCTGCAAGTTCTACACTTCTACTGATCTTGCAAAATGATGTAAAAAACATACCCAAATCCCCTTGCTTCGCCGCGACATGAAATGCATCATATCCATTCTTAGCCTTGATGCTAGCAGCAACAGGATCATAATACTTGATCAACTCTTTAACAACTTCAATCTGCCCATATTCTGCAGCTGAATATAGTGCTGTTTCACCTGCCTGATTCTGTTTTATCAGCAATTCCTTCAATTCATCTTCTCCAATTCCACTCAATATATCCAATACTTCATCTAAGTTACCAGCTCTTGCTGCAGCATGAAGTTTTGTATCATCCCTTTTCCCAGTCAACTGTTTTGTCATTTTTTTCTGGGGTGGGCTTCCTGCCTCCATTTTTCAATCAATTTTTCCCAGAAAAATACCAATTTTTTTCACAAATACATACGGAGTACTAAAAAAAACCCAGATCAATAAACCCTTCAGAATTTGTTTATTCAACCATACTCCCCAAATCAAATTCTGGGTATTGTATTATTTACCTGTAAAAGAATATTTAAAAAAAAAAAAAAAAACAAACAAACAAACAAACTTGAGAATTATTGTATTGCATTGCATTTTAGCATTTATGATGAATGCAAATTCCTTAATAAGCACGGATGCATTAAAAAGCCTATAAAAATCCAGTATATATTAAATTCAATTATTGGTTCATTAAAGTTTCAAAGTGGGTTATAAACTTATAATTAAATTAAATTATGCAAAAAAAAAAAGAAAAAAAAGAGAGAGAGAGAGAGAGAGAATCACCTGAACACGAAGAAAAACAGCTACTTTTGCTCTCCTCCATTAAAACAACATACCCTTTTATACTTTTCATATAAATTTTAATATATAGTTTTAAGGGGATGAATTTACAGGGGTAAGAAAGGAAGAAGACAATCAATCAAAAATGGTGTGGCACATGTTAAGCAACTTTTATTAACTTTGATGTATAAAAAATCTGGAATTTTAGAAGAGAACCTAAAATAAAATTAATAAAGATGAATTCTTTATGTAAAGCTTAGATTGCAAATGCAAATAAAAATTGGAGAGAGAAAAGAGGAGAGAGAATAGGAGCGAAATGCTAAAAGAAGCAGTGTGGGTGTCTGGAGTGGTGGTGGCCAAATTGTTGGGTCTCCACTCTCAACCACGCGCTGTATTTTGACATTCCCATGATCAACAATATTCGTTTGGTTTTCACCACCCACATACACAAAATCATATCGGTTTATGCTCCTTGTAATAAAATCACGTGTAAATCTGTGTTATTTTGGACATGTAATGATACACTCTAATAAAAATGATGAGTGAAAGGCAATTGAATCGGGTTAATTACAATTAGATAAATTGACTGGACGGAAAAATTAAGGTCCTAAATTATGATGTATTTTCATTGTCTATGTCAACAAAATTAATTGAGAAAAAGTGAATCATTTGAAGAAAGTAACACTAAGATTTATGCTAATTTATTTACTAATATGAAGTACAAAATTTCATAGTCTATTATTGTTAGAGATTATGTGTTATGGTTTAGATGGATAGCAAGAAACTAAATTCAACTTCTAGAGTTCAAAGACAAATAGTTCCTTGTAAACTCAAGGGACTATTAAGAGTCTTTTGATTAATTAAGTATCACAACATTCATTTTATTCAAATTCCTAAAATGGAGTTTAAGGCTTAGATAGAACCTTGGAAATTTACGGGTTATGTTAGTTAAGAGGTATTTTTGCTGCTTCTTTAATTCAATTAA
Organism: Chenopodium quinoa; assembly: GCF_001683475.1. NCBI lineage: Eukaryota > Viridiplantae > Streptophyta > Magnoliopsida > Caryophyllales > Amaranthaceae > Chenopodium > Chenopodium quinoa. Next base: position 9,296,159 of record NW_018743920.1, on the reverse strand, counting down.
TAATAAACATGTTAATTCAATTATAGAGCATAAATATAAGAATAGAACGCAACATAAAAACAACTTTGAAGGCAAGCTAAGTGACAATTCATTTGTTTAGCACAAAATAACTTTGAAGGCAAGAGTGACTATTCAATTTGTGTCAAATAGAAAAATCCACTATCATTCTTACCACATCACCAATACAACTAATTGGCTCCAAGTTGTATTGCAATAGTTTTTAACAAAAATTGTTTACCTACAAACATTTCTTTCCCATCATGTTAATGTGCTTCTATTCTCCTTACTAGCTAGTCCCCTTTTTCCTTAGCCTGGACCCCAATATGTTATGAGTTGATAGTTGGATAGACACAATATTTTACTTGTCTTGTATGTGTGAGATGATAAAATGACAATTTCTTTTGTAAAAAGATATAAAGTAGATTCAACTCAATTAATCTATACACTTAGACAAGTTGATTCTCCGTGGGTGAATTAGTTGCACCCAACGGGCGAAAAAAACTAAGGATCCAAATTTCATAATTTTTTGGTAGAGTATATAAAGAAAAATAGCATTAGACTGGATGGATTTCTTTTTCAAGTCATTAATATATTTCACAATCTCTTTTTAAAAGAATACGCGTCAAATGTTTTTCAACAAATAATGAATGAACTTTGATTATATGTGAAATTGTGAATAGTTTATTCCGTATGTCTCAAAATAGGAAAAAAGGTTGACATTATTAAGTTTGACATCTCATTTATTTGCATTGGAATTTGATTTGTGAGATGTTATAGTGTTTATTTACTCTTTCAGCCAATCAATCAAACGAATTTAATGAAGTTTTTCTAGTCCTACATTACTTCTAGTGGGAGATCGAATTAATTTAAGGATATTTTTGATTTTAACACCTCACAAAAACCCGAAAATGGTTTTTAACACCCCAAAAAAAAAACTTTTATTTTAACACCTGACAAAAAATATAAAAATGGTTTTTACCACCATTTAACTGATTCCGTTTAGGAATCCGTTAAGTGGATTCATGAGCCACGTGTCGCTTTATTATTGGCCAAAAAAAAATTATAAAAATTAAAAAAAAAAAACCTAAACTACCCAGCCACCCTAGCCCCACCGCCGCCCCACCACTGCCACCTTCTTCTTCAGCTTGACCCATAGTCGGCGACGCAACGACCGACGCACCGCCTCCCCCTCCCTCACCTCCTCACCGGCCGACCTAAACCCATCCCCACCCTTTTCCCGCAGCCCTAGACCACTCTAGCCCGACCACCGCCATCACAGCCACGAATTTATGGCCGTTGATTCGGCCACGAATTCGGCTATTGATGGCCGAAATCGGCCGGTTAAGGCCACTCAGCCACAAAACCGGTCAATTTCAACCGTTAATGGCTGAATTCGTCGCCGTTTTTAGGGAAGGAAGGTTGCAATTTAGGCGTTTGGCGGTGCTATTGGCGGTGTTAAGGGCGGTTTAGGGCTGGGGAAAGGGAAGGGGAGGGTTCAGGTGGGTCGGGTAAACGGAGGGGGAGGGATGCGCCGGCGGCCGCGCTAAGTGAGGGTGGAGAAGGTGGCGGTGGCGGGGCTGGGGTGGATGGGTAGTTTTTGGATTTTTTTTTTAAACAAGTAAAATGGTGACACGTGTCACTGTGGACCGCACTTAACAGAATTTCTGGACGGAAACCGTTAAGTGGTGGTAAAAACCATTTTCGTAACATTTGTCTGGTGTTAAAATAAAAGTTTTTTTTTTTGGTGTTAAAAACCATTTTCATGCTTTTGTGAGGTGTTAAAATAAAAAATATCCTTAATTTAATGTCTTCTCAATTAAATAACTTACTTTATGTATACCAAATGGTTGAAATTTTAACCCTAATAAACTTCGACCAAATTTCAATATTTTCTACAATAACCAACCATTTCAGTTTACACAAGAGGAAATAAATTATGGCTCAATATCCTTTTGCTTGTGGATTGCTCACTATTGAGGTATTGGATATCCTTTTGGTGTTCGTAACTGAGTTAGTGTTTTTTTTTTAGAATTTCATACGAGTATATTTTTTTCAAGCCAGGATTAACTTCAATGAAAGATAAAATAATTTAATTTTCAATTCTTAGACGCACGAATGATACTATAACAATTAGTTGCAAATCTTGCATCAATGGATTGTACCAAAATTGTTTTAGTGTTTTTTTTTTTAATTACAGAGTTTTTTTTTTATTAGGGCCTCATTTTAAATTTTAAACAGGCCCTAAAATATTTAAGACTATCCTGTAAAGATTAACTAAAATAAATCAACAGACAAATTATGAGAAACCACATGCATATACCTATGAATAAATGGGAGTAGTTCTAATTAATCTAAAAAAATGTAGATAATTTGATAATATCAAAAGGAATGCAAACTATAAAAACTAACCTGATGACTACCTACCTTCACCATTATGGCATTATCTAAGCTTTAATAAATTATTAAAACCATTTTATATTTTTGTTTTAATTATTTTATAAAAAAAAAAAAAAAAAAAAAAAAAAAAAAAAAAAAAAAACAGAGTAGATCAATAATTTAATTTGTTTGCGATGGATGAATAATGTCATGTGAAATGATGCAGCATGATTGAGAGTATGGATCATAATTTATAATAGTAACCTCAATCTGATCCACATCATAATTGATTCTGAATTTTGATAGACAATTTTATCATCAATTATTATGTTCCTTGTATTATTAATTGGACATAGTTATTTAGGAGTATATACAATTATACACTATGATTACGGAGTATATATTAATGTAATGCAATTTGCATCTTCGTCATTTATTGCGAGTGGGGTTGCTCGTGCACTTTTAATTAAAGGAATTAACATCCTTGATCCTTCCTTTGATTGCGGTGCTGTGGCATCTAATCATCTACAATACTAACTAATGTGTACTCCATTATAATTGTCTCTATGTCATCTTGAATATAATAAACTATAAATGTCTAATGTTAGTACTCCACAAATGTATATATCAATCTTGTTTATTTATGATGTTAAGTATAACGATGGAGTTGGTGAGAAACTCACCTTCTAACTTTAAGGTTGCAAATTTAAGCCCCACAAACTACATTTATTTGAAAATAGACGAATAAAAAATACTTTGCAAGTTATTAATATTCTACTACCTATATGATTTGTACGCGTTTTGCTTTCTCATTGAACCACATGAAAATATGCATTTAACAACATTTTAAAAAAGATGCAGCAACTTCAATAGATACAACAAAATAAAAATTGCAATTTAGTATTTCTACCACACGTGCATTATTACAAATTATTCCCACACACACAAAAAAAAAAAAAAGAGTCAGCATAGCACTTCCCAAGAAGGATTCAGTCATTCAGCGTTACAGCCACAGGCAAACCTTATCATAAAATAATGGGCTGTCTATTTTCATTCAAGCAAAAATAGACACTTTCATAATTGATTAACATCAAAATAGGAGAGAAAAAAATATAAGAGGACCATTTATATTGTTTTTAAGTGAGTCTGCTTTTGGAGTATTTAAAAACAATAATGTTGCATCATTTAGTTGTTGTTGACTATTGACTCTGGAGCATTGACTTTGAACCATAGAAAATGACCTTACTAGTTACTACTGTAATTTGGATGCCAAGCCTTTTTTTTGCGAGGACAAGTAAAAGTTTATCTAGTTCATTAACTTATATGATGATTGATAATATAATTATCAAAGGATTAGGTAATTTAGGGGCCATCCATATGAAAGCGATGAAGTTAATATTGCTAATTTAATTAAAAGGTTTGTGTTTGTGATACATACCTTTTATTAAAAAAAAATCTTTGTGTGAATCTTGTTTTTGATTGGCTAGAATTTTGTCAAAGTGAAGAGGTTATATGTCAACTAAAATGTTATGAGTGGTAGTTTGACAAAAAGCTCATGTTTATTCACCAGTTATACTACAAAAACAAGCGGTTTTTTTTTATTATTATTATTTTATTTTTTTAAAAACGTACTTAATAGAGGATAATTAAGGGTATTATTATAATATTTAAATACGGCATTATTGATTATATATACAAGATCAAGGCACCCAAAGAGGATAAGCCGTATTATTATTTCGTAATAGGAATTATATTTATAATCATGTAGATATTTTTACTTCGTACTTTGTATTACTACATATTTTGGAGATTAAGTGCTTGTTTGGTTGGAAGATATTTTTTTTGGAAATGGAAATTCCTAGGCAATAGCTAAAATATGTTGTGTTTGGTTAGAAATTTCCTAGGAAATAAAATTTTCAAGGGAAATGTAAATTCCTACATAGCATGGGAAATAACTCACCAAGCCCCTCCCACCCTTGATGAGTGAATTCCTACCATGCATAGGAAGTTATTTCCTAGGAAATACTATTCCCATGATGTGTCAACCAAACGCTTTTTTAAAATTTTTATACAATTAGCAAGGGAAATCATTTCCCATGATATATGATTTCACGTGGGAATTTAATTTCCATTTTGAACCAAACAAGCATTAAAAATATTGAGCAATTGGAGATATTTTGCTAACTAAGGTTGCAAGCAAGTTAGAGATATGACTTTTAATCTGAAGCAAGTTTGAGATTTGACATTGAAGGAAGAGCCGCAAAAAATATCTAATCTCATGAAAAAATAGGAAAAAAAAAGAGTCAAGGGTGTTGAAGTATTGACTAAGGTGTGCTAACAAAAGTCTTTATGCTTTGTCAATTAGTATTTGAATCCTGTTATTATATCACTTATATGTACTGCCATGCTTAAAAGCAAAACTTCTTTGATCATTTCACATAAATAATTCTTCAATCTTAATGTGAGGTAAGAGGTATGTTGTACATTTGTTTCCCAAATGTTTAGATTAAACGTGGTCTCAAAAAAAAAAAAAAAACAAAAAAAAAAAAAGTTTAGATTAAATGTAATATTCAATCGAGTTAGTTTTAGGAGAAAACACATCAATTTAATAATTAACCTATCTTCACACTTATATACTAGTCTATTAGGGGTAACTTGACCTTCTCACGCATATGAAAATATTTTTTAAAAAATTTTATCATAGGTAAGAAAAATAAACATTAAAAAACAAATGAACACCTATTTATTACCGAGTATATCATTCATGTAGTTATGGATATGAAGTACTATGCGATGGAAAAATAATATATATATTTAAAAAAAAAAAAAAAAAAAAAAGCCTAGGACTCTTTTACTGAATAACGAGTGCAAAGTATAACAAACATTGGCAGTTTACCAAAGTTAACAAACCTTATCCTGTTCTCTCTTCCTATTACTAGTTGTGGCGTCGTGTGCTACGCACGCGGGCAACAACTTAGTTAGTATATATATAAGTATATTTAGTTAGGTTTTTTTTGTCAGATGATGTTTGACAATTTTAAGTATTATACAAATATTTACAAAATATGAAAGAGTTGGGAGAAAAAGAGTATAGATGTATAAACTAAATATATTATTTTATTTTTACAGTACAACTATTGTATTACATAAGTAAAGCTTATTGCAGTATAAATATTTAAATGTTGTAAAACCTGTATACAGATACATATACATACATGAATCTAAATACATATATATTATAAAAGTCCATACATAAATATATTATACATAAAATAAACTCTAGAGATTATATTATATTATATTATATATATATATATATATATATATATATATATATATATGTATGTATGTATATATATACACATTCGTTATTAAGGACAATATTTATATAAATATAATTTAAAGCTTGAGTTTAGTAAAATTTGTTGGCATTTGTTGTAAAAGTTGTTTATGATTGGTGTTCTTCTAATTTCAATTGATAATAATTATAGTCGTCAACATCTATATTGTAAGTTTGCTGAAGAAATTTGAGTGCTTGTCTAGCAGCGCGCATTTTGCTGTGATGGACCAATTCGAGTGGCTGGTGTCCCAATAAATCGTACAGGACATGGGACATTATGAACACCATTTATATCTATAAAAGCTTTTATTTCATCATCAGTGACAGCATATATACCGAATTCTGCTTTAGGTAATTCTAGCTGAAGTAGTATATCATGTAGAATTATTTTGATATTTGTTTCCAGAACTCTCAGTGGTTCATCCATTTATATGCTGGTTAAGGACTTAGTATTTTATGTGAGGAAAAGAACTTATTACGTATGAAGTTAATCTACAATAGCTATTGTTTTGAGAGCAAATCTCAATTTTTATTTCTATTTATAAACCTTGTAGTGATCTTTTTTTATTATGTGAGTTTTCAAATATGCGTGTTAAAACCCAAAATGTTTTATAATACACATGTCAGACATGTATTATGTTTTATGTATATTGTACAAGTGTACTATAGTGTAAATTGTACAATTTACACGTGTGTGTGCGCGCGCGCGCGTGTGTGTATTTTTGTATTCATTTTTAATTTATTATTTCAATCCTATGTGCTTAGAATATATCATATTAATCCTATGTAGTTGGTATCCCAATAAATTGTATAGGATTTACTATGCTATAGAGTTATGCATTAAAATATGATAAATACTTAAAATAAAAGTTTATTTTATGTAAATCTACATGTATAAGTACATATTTATACAAACAAACATTATTTAATATACATTTTAAAGTTGTAATTGTCTAGGGAAATAAAGTTCGTAATAAAAGCATGAAATTATACACATACATACGTTCATGAACATGTTTGAAAATATTATACATCTAAGCTCCAATAATGCGTTTAGCTTTCCAGCGGAGCTATTGAAATCCTTCTCCCAACATGTATGTGGTCATCTATATGGTCAGTTCTTTGCCTTTCAAAGTTGCAAGGCAACTGTCTACAAGAGACCGTTGTTCCCGCAATTGTGTATAAAATGAATTTTTTTTACCTATGTAATGATTATTGTAAACAATTTGTAGTTTTGAGTTTAATATAAGTTGTAATTGTTAGGTAATAGTAATAAGTTAAAGCATACATACTTATAGTGTGAGCGTAGCCATATGATTAGCGTCATCATTTATCAGTTGTTCAGCAAGAAGACCAAAAAGTGTGATCGGTATGTCACCACTATCGTCAGCAAAAGTGATATGCAGCACAATTCTACAATGTGTATGATTACGCATGCTTAGATATTTAACAGGATAAAGAAAAGCAGTGATTGTATGCTATGTTAATAGTAGTGGTATATTAATTACCGTGGTTCGGACGTACCTACGTGTGGGGAGCTAAAAGCACAACAGTTAAACACCGATCCTCTTTCAATTTCACATCGTTTGTTGTAGACATTGCAAGCATTGTATACTATACTGTTTTTGTTTGTAATGTCAATGGCGCGTCCGACGATCCGTACTGTTTTTCCAGACTTGTACAAAAACAAATGCATGATATAGTTATACAAAACAATATGTTGTTCACTTTAATTTGTATAGCGGAACATACTATGTAATTTACCTCTTGCTTAGATAATTATGAAATTGGAATCATTAATTCGGGTTGCTGAGAACTTTTTGCTATTTCAGTTGCGAATGAATTTCGAAGGATTTGAATTTGGTCCTTATAATTCACCGCCCTATAAAGCAACAATGTTAGGTAAGTAATAATTAATACACAGATATAATCAGTTTGAGAAGCTTTGTTTACCAATCTTGGAGAAGTTGTGCTTCTGGATTACTTGGGTTAATTTTCAGTGTAGAAGAAAGGTTGTGTTGAATGAACCATCTGTAAACATGTGTGCCATAGGTAGTTAATGAAAGTGTACTCATTATTTTATAAATATTTGTTCATATCATATACCGTCGAAAGTTGATTCTTTGATGCGGGAAACTTCTATAACAGGCATCGTGTTTATAATTTCAGCAACAGCTTCGTGTGTAACCAAACTGTTCCACACTGATAACTTAACAGGCTCCATGCTGCCAAAAGTAGAAGAAATTAAATGTTCAATAAGAATAGTTATAATTAAGTTAAAGTACTTCTGTATTGGAAAACCAATTTACGTTATTGTAATATATGCACGTACTTGGAATCTATTATCTCAATTCTACACACTTCATTAGGTAGTCCAGAACTCTTAGAGCAAATGGTTGCTATATCGTGTATGTAAATAGCAATTCCAATGATATCTAGGAAAAAAATAAAACAAAGAACTTAATTATATGTGGATTAATTCATGTGTATTTACGATGCACCTACAGTAATTACAGCATTTTAATAAATAATAAGTAATATTTACCCATTTGATTAGATCTGCCAACAAAATACATAACCCGATTAAGGGGGACAAAGTATGAGCTTGGTTCAGGTTGTTGTCGTGTTTCAGAAATTCTTGTTGCATAATTGATCGTCATCTGGTACAACTGGTTTTCTCTAACAAACATGTCAGGTGTGCGAGTTATGATAGGATTGGTAATGTTGTATTCTCTCTCTTGAACAAGAAGATTATGAAATAGCTCAATATCTCGTTCAAAGATTACAACCTTCATTCTGTGTTTTCTTGAAATTTCAATGTTAAATAATCGTTAAATATGTTAAGATAATTAATATTCTATAAATTGCATATAATATACCTCTGCGTCTTAAAAAATAAGCTGCTGTAATTTGTCGCACCGCCGCGAGATTTTTTAGCTGGGTGCTTCTTTATTAATGTAGCTTTTGTAGTAAAGTTTCGGCTCTCGTCTGTGAGTCTGGCAAGGGGAAGTCGTTGAGTAGCCATTGTGTTGTTCTGCAATATGATTTGAACCTGTCGTTAATGTGTTGTCGGTAAACATTGTGAGCGGTAAAATAACAATATTATTGTATAATGTAGAGTAAAAGGAAAAATAAGCTTGTTAACTTTGTGCTAGTACCATATCTTTAAAAATGGTCTACAATATTCCAGCGCGCTTTAGAATCTCATAACGTACAACATTTTTAGTTTTTTTCCATCCATTTTATTCATCCGCAGTGGGCTTTATCGATATCTGAACATGTTTAATTTTATTAGCACGAGACAATGCAACATATAACTGACCATGTAAAAAAATCAGTTGTGGTAAATATATGCCAACTCTATCAAGTGTTTGACCTTGAGACTTGTTGATGGTCATTGCAAAACTCAGATTGATTAGAAATTGCTTGCGGGTAAATCTGAATGGGTACTTATCTGTAGCCGACGGCTGCAACGGGATACGAGGTATAAACACCCGTTGGCCACAATGATGTCCAACAATAATTTCGACATCAATAACATTAGGGAAAAATGCTCTACATACTAATCTTGTTCCATTGCATAAGCCTGATGTCGGGTCTATATTTCGAAGTAAAATTATTGGACTGCCTACCTTTAAAGTTAAATGATGAGGTGGAAGTCCGGACGGACAAAGGCTATTGAGAAATTCAGTTGGGTATTGTTCGCTCGAATCATCTGTGCAACCGTCAAAACTTCTGTATTCATAAGCTCTTCCTGGCTGTCGTTGGACTAATAGAGAGTTTATTTTTGAAGCATGTTCGTTTTGGGGGGTTAAAATAGCTCTCTTTGTTGCAAAGAAGGATTCAGAAGTCGTATTCGCTATATCAGGGTAGATACTATTTACTAAGAGATGCAGAGATGATTGTTCATTGTCATACGGAAAGACTAATGGTTTAGGTAGCTCTATATTTTTCCTATCTTCATAAGGAGGCATGCCATTTCCGATTTGTAACACAAAGTTACAAAAAGGTAGATCATTAATTGCTCTCATGTTTTGTGTTAAGTGGATTTTCTGGAGCTCATGCCATAAGGGGGACATCACAAAACTCGTTGCAACAACTTCACGCAGACTTCCTTTCGGTACGACAGGTAATACTTGCCGGAAATCACCACCAAATACAACAACCTTTCCTCCAAATTTTTGTTGATTCAATCAGACATCTTGTAGCAATCTGTCAAAGTATTCAATCGTTTGACGTTTTGCCATTGGCGCTTCATCCCATATAATAAGTCTTGCAAGACGAATAAGTTGTCCTAGAGCACTTTGTTTGGAAATACTGGAACTTGGAATCTCGTCAACATCAAGAGGGATTTTGAATCGAGAATTTGCAATTCTACCTCGTTACTGCTAAAACAATCATTCCCTTTGCTTTTACATTAGCAAGTAATGTAGAATACAAAAAGTTTTTTCCTGTACCACCAGGGTCGTCAACGAAGAAAGCAACTGGCTTATTATTCACCACTTTGTTATAGATTGTGTCGTATGCAAGTTTCTGTTCATTATTAAGTAATTCAATTGCATTTATTTCTTCTGGACGTTTGAAGCTCTTCTTCAATTTCTTTCATTCCTATTTCAAAGTCGTCTTCTTCGAGTTCTACTAAGCCAAAATTGTAACAAGGTAACAAATGCTTTTTATTGTTAGTTTGCGAGCCTTTTTTTTGTTTGAAGGGAAATTATGGTTGTAATCTTCAGAAAGATATGGGTTTTTTTTTTTCCCACAAAAAGTTAGGGTCTTCAGGATTGCAATATACTAACAATGTAGCAAATAGTTATCGCAAGGCAAACGACATCTGACTTTGACAAGCTTCTTGTAGGCACTTGTCTATAGAGTCATCTGCTTCCAAGTAAACCTCGTTAAAATGGAAGGTCAGCAAATAATCAAAAGAGGTTGGACCTGCTACGATCGAGGTTGTTTTTTTTGGATGCCATGTATAATGCTGAGGAAATTCTTGATACAACCACCAAAAGTCCAAAAGAATAAACAAAAAAAAATAAACAAAGGTAGTTGGGATATGGAAGGAAATATGGCAAAACAATATATTGTACAGCTACCCTTTTTGCCCAAACTTACTTCTCTTTTTAGAATGTAATAGATATGAATATGACGGCTGCATGTAGAATTTAATAGCATTTCCAAGTTCCAGGACAAAAAAACAACTGCCATGTTTGACAATTAGGAAATGAGAGATTTGGTTGCTCTTATATACATAATCACTTATTTGGAAACGTCATCAAATCTAAAACACTACCATGCTAGTAATACAAACAATTAGTTAGGTCGAAGATAATACCGTTGCCACATAAAATAAAGTCTTCAAATCAATGCCTAGAATAAAGCTCACATAAGCTTTACAAAAACTACATGAATTTGAGGGTATCACTGGTGTTTTATTGAGTTTGATTTAGTCTCAGTTTTGTTTTGCATCCTCCATCAACTTGTAGAGAGCTAATCCGCCATGATGACAACCAGGCATCTTCCATGCTACGCTTTCCAATTCATCCTGTCAGTTCACTATATAATTTAGTACTCCATACTTGCATTGAGCTACACTAACGCCAGCTTACATTACAAAAATAAAGCAAGCAAGACAGTTAGATGCTTGAGGTAGTTGTTATGGCTGTTAGTCCATATGAAGTTATGAATAATCAAAGCTCAAAAATAATAACAGTTCAGAGCCACAAAAATAATTACTAGAGTTAAAATCAAATGGAGATGATCACGATCCAAGTAAATATGAGTAAATAACCTTTGAAATTGTACAAAGTTGAGTGGACTCAAAGCCATCTTGAGCTGAACTGTATAACTTCTCAATATCTTTTGACTGAAGTGAGCACTTCATAAAAAAGAAAGCAGTAGGTCGCACATTCAGTTCCCTTCTTGATATACCAATGAAAACTGGGTTGGACTGCATTAGAAAAGAAGGATTTATCATCAATAATAGCACTAAAGAGGAGCTCTTAACCATAAATGAAACCCATACACGTATTATGCTTAGTTCTAGAGCAAATGACCACAAAAAATCTTGTCAGCAGGGTTAATCCAATGTGCAAACAGAGCTAAGACGGGGCAAATACCTGACAAAGCTCTCATAAAAGTATATAACCATTGCCTTAAAAGCTTATTGCGAGGTTCATGCTCAAGGCAAGGAGTTTGTGAGTGGGGATCAGATGTATATAAGCTTCACAAGTTAACAGCAGAGAAGCTTCCCAAGACACCAAAATAATCACAAGAGACTCCAGCAATGTACAACCAAAACAGCAGAGAAGAACTTCAACTCACCAAAGATATGGCTGGCACTCCAGTTTCTTCTACTACTTCACGAACAATACTATCAAACATCTCCATAGAAACTCTTCTACTCAAGGATTCAGGATCCAAATTGTCATGAGATATAATTCCAACCTCTTCGGGCTGTAAAAGATGAATGAGAAAAAATATATAAAATAAATAAATAGAACAGATCAATAGTTACAAGGGATGATAAGATGACTACTTTGGTGATTAATGCAAATTGGTAGCAGGATCATATTTTACAATACATCAACAACTCTACAAGACTAGGCGGCCACGGAGCACCTTTATGTAAACGAAGTACTTCTTAAAAGCCATATTATTACATTCTGGTCAGAGAAGATGAAGGCAACAACCATTTCATAGAAATTGCAGGAATTCAACAGTCAACCAGTAGCTGCACATGCTCATGTGCGTATTCGTGTGAAAGTGCATGTGCAAAAGTATCTTTTTATATGCGGGTGGGGGACTGGGGGGAGGGGAGTGAGAAGCAACTCAATGAAAAAAAAAAGCATATGCTGCAGTAATCATAAGATTTAAATCTTTGAGAATCTCTGATAAGTGCAATTACCTCTGGATGACCACCAGGGAAAACAAAATGACCGGGAAATTCCCCCACATTATTACTTCGTTTCAGCACAAGAATCTTTCCATCAGAAGTCTCTACAATTCCACCATTACCTAGTGGATTTGAAGTGTGTTGACATCGTATAGTTTCATCTATAAAAAGCCATATGCCAATAGTAATTTAGCATTCACCCGAAAGATGGACTTATTTTTTAAAAAAAGGATACAGCAAACTGTGTACATTCACAGTAATCAATCAATACAGCAATTAGGAAAAAGAAAAGGTCGATATATTGGAAGAAGGCATTTATAATAATTGGAAGTCACAAGTTCAACTCAATCATCACCAGGACAAGCTTCAACTAGAGCAACAAAGCAGTCAAGCACACTTCAAACATACAGTAAGTTGGTTATTGCTTGTAGAAATAACGAACATAAGAACATCTTTTTTAATCAATTATTTCAACTAGCTAGAACAACAAGCATCAGCTCTATCAAACATACAGTATGTCGGTTATTGCTTGTAGAAATATGTCCAGATATTCCCAAGTGACATTTGGAAACATCTAAGGAAGCATAATATCTGCACAGGATATGGTGTTTAACAAGAGTCTTGTTCCAATTTAATATTACATAGATCTTTAGCAGTAAAATTGCATTCACTTATGAAACAAATTGCAGCATTAAGGAATTTAAGATTGATAAGCTACCTTCTGATTGAACTAGAAACTTTTCCCATAATGGATTTAGGTTTGTTCCCATGAAAGTCCTAAATAAAAGTAAGCAACAATTCTCATTAGTCAAACAATAAACTATCAGAGGAAAACGTTCACATACAAAACTACAGATGGGTACACCACAACAAACTTATCGAGAAAGGGGGGCAGTAACTGCAGGGCAGGGTTTGGAGAAAGACTGAAAGTTTGACTACATCATCATATGAAACAACATTGCTAACAATGATGCAAATTCAAAGAGCCAGACATAAGGAAAAACCACACAGCAAATTGCTCAAGTAAAATTTTTTAATGAACTAGTAACACATACAAAGTAGGAGAAAGCCAACAGCCTTATACAAATAATCTCTCATGAAAATCATGATGAAATCTTATACCCCATCACAGGGATAGTCCTTTCTGAGGACCACTAGAGCAACTGAAAAATTTAAAGATGAGAAATGGAATAACGAGCATGTCTAATCCAATTTGCGAGTATATGCAGACATGCAGTGACAAGTTCAACACATAATTGACATTCATGACATCCAAACTTCAGAAGTAAAAGTCATCAGAAAGAAAGATATAGACCTGTAATCTGTCAAACCAAGGTGCAAGTTCAAGTAACAATTGCTCTTACAATCAACACCACCAGTACTATGAAAGGCATGTCCACCATACTGTACAATCAGTTCTGTAAAGTTACTAGAAAATTCGCGCATTTGAAAACCATTCATGCATCACAAAAAATAAAAAGAATAAAAACCCAAGAAGACAAAGGAAAAGGAATCCTAACATCATAACTACGAACGAATAATTGTTCCTACTCTAAAAGGAAATATATGCCCTTCCAAGAGTGAACATACTCTGAACTTCTTCCCATTATACAATGACGAATTTTGTTGAGCTCTTTGATCCCATATCTACCAAAATACATCAAAACAGAATAAAATTTATTAAAGACTAAGCTCATAAGCATAATATCTCACATAACACAATATAGAAATACAATTACACATATAAAGTAATCCATATTGTTTACTTCCATTTTTAGCTAGTGCTAGAGTGAATTGTACGAGCTTAATTCTAGTTCAAAATAACGATAAAAAAGCGAATAATAATACTAATAACCTGATCAATCGATTTTTCAAGGTCGAAATCTGGATGCGGGATACGATCATACAATTTGTCAAAAATCACTGACACCTTCATACATTCATCCAACCAAAACAAAATCAATTAAATTGGTTTAATTATTGCGCAATGCTACATAACTAGTACTCCGTAGTTGAGGAATAATTCAAGATTAATTAGGGTTTGTTCCTGAATATTGAATAAAGAGGAGAGAGAAAAGGGGAATATACCTGAGAAGGAAGGAGACCAGATGGGCAGGAAAGCATGAGCTTGTATGGAAGACGAGAGGTGACGTCATAGTTGCCAATTTCCGCCATTGCTGTAAATCGAGAGAGGAGAGAGAAAGAGGGAAATCCGAGCAGGGAAAGTGTGGGAAATGGCTCATTTAAAGCCACCACGTGACAAGCACGTGATTAGTGTGGGACACTAATCTAGGATGATCTAGCAGGTCTCACATTAGTTCTTAATAGGACTTCAGAGAAAGTGAAATTAACTGGGAGAAATCTACCATGAAATCAATTCTCCAATAAATCCAAACTTAACCTTTATAAAAGAAAGGTTTTAGAGTTCATCATAATAGAGCATTACAAAGAAAAACAATTAGAAGGTAACAAGCAGTAATATTTACAACTAAAACTACACAACAGTGTGTTAATTTTAACAAGACTAGTATTTTATATGACCAATGAAACATGTGATATACTCCGTATTTCATAAAGTCAAAAACATAAAACTCATTCAAACAACTTATTAACACAAAAGCATAGAAACAGGCAAACAATCCATAGTTAAAGAAACAAAGTCACTGAGAAAACATAATCTAAACCAACATCATCATTTCAACAAGAAAGTGAGGCTTATATACACACCTAAGATGTACGAGCTTTCGTAAAGAAATAGATACATGTACCAAACAGACACGAAAAATGTCAATCATAAAAAAAGGAACATGAATACGACAAATTACAATGCATACAATATATCAAAAAAGTAAATAAATTGATAACCAATTTTTGAAACACTAAATAACTGACATCAAATCTTACCATTAATCTAAAACAAGTAAACAAAGTGCCACGAGCATCGTCGCATACACAAATAAAAGGATTTAGTTTAAGTCCTAAAAATCATGAAACTAAACACTTACAAATAATCAAATATCACTTGGTTAATCAGAATATAAAATAACATTAAAAAAAGCATAGTTTCAAATAATAACATGTCACTTGGTTATTCAGAATAATCATAATCACTACATCACTAATCAAGTAATCAACCCCAAATAATCAAAATCAAGCTACAGTTTATACATTAAATTAACAATCATCAAATTAAGGCAAAAGTTATATACATAAAAAAAAAAAAAAAAAAAAAACAATTTCCAGCAGCAATTAAATAGAAGTATATAATAATGAGACTAATTATAATAAATAAAACTATGAAAACCTGGAATTTGAAATTTAGAAATTATAACTCCTCCAAAACAGAAGAAGATATGAAGATGAAGGGAAGATTTATTGAGGCAGCAGCAGTGAGAGGGTCGTTGGTAAGAACACCGGTAGGTGCGGCGCCAATCAGAATGAGAGGGTTTAAGAGAAGTGAGGGACTGAGAATGGGTGTGGTGGACTAGCGTTGAGAATGAATGAAAGAACCAAAAGAATAGTACAACAGGGTTTCATAATTCGAAAACAAAAAAAAAAAAAACCGATATGCCAAGGTGGCATGTCCAAGATGTATCTTCCTATGAGGCAATTTAAAGGGAGTATAACACTGCATTTGCTAGTGCATAATAAAGGGCATTTATGAAAATATGTAATGCACATTTCCGAAATTTAGAGTAGTATCTTATCATTGGATTGTCAAATAATACCACTGAACATTAAATAATACTTTATGCATATAGTAGTACTATACATGTATTTAATGGTATTAAATTTATGCATAAATAATATCACTGAAGATCCAATAATATTATACAAGCTTTCAGAATTAGCATGTGATCCCCGTCACGTGATGGCAATCTGACCAAAGAGGTCCACCTACATACCTTCTTTTCCTATCTCTCTCCTCTTTTCTCTCTCTACCATGCGTTTGTAGAATATTTTAATCATTGTTATGTATTTGCAAATATATAACAAAACTCCATTACTACTTCTTCATCTTCCTATCTCCCCTGGAGTGTCCAAATCAAACACCAACAATCCTGAGTGACGTGTCCATGCATCCTAGATATACACCACCCTTGACAAAAAAAAAAAAAAAAAGATATACACCACCATCAAATCATAGTGCTGGTATGTGTTTCTAATTAGCTACCACGGTTTATGGCAACTGTTCTCTATTAACCTTCAAAACTTGAAATCCCCTCACAAAGTGTGAGTATCTTGATAAAAGAGATCTCTTTCACTTCTTACTAGATACAACTTGGTAACATCACAGCACTATATTGTTTTAAGTAGAATATCTAATAGCATTGTCTGTACCTATAGCAGTATCTTTGACTCCATAGTCTTGAGATAAATTGTGATTTGTTGTAGTATCTCCATCCTCATCATGAAAGAATCCTCGCAAGAGAGTTCCTTTGCTTTTAAAAACTCATCATAATGAGCTTGCCTATGCTGTCTGAAAATCACATTCCTCCCCGATTCAGAAACTTCACCATCCTCCACTATATCATCTCCTTCATCCTCGGAAGATGAGTGTTCTTTCCATTTAGAGAAGCAGCATGATGAACGACCTCACAATTTTCAATATCATCTATAAAATTATCAAAAGTACCTTGCATTGGTGACCCAGAACCATCATTATCAATCGAGCGATGAAACGGCGTCTTCGGCTCAGTGATCTTTTGCCTTGTAGGTTTATTTTTCTCAATTTCCTCCAAGTTATCCTCGTCCCACCTTACACATGTCCTCTGTCTCCCATTCCTCTACTTCACTGCTCTCCTTGCAATCTTATAAGGAAAAAAATGCAGCTCAATCAACCGGAAGAAAATGCTAATAGAATCTCCAATCATAACTCATAAGCGTATATTAAAGCCTCAGAGTCGAATTTGCCAGTGCGCACAAAATAATTCTTCCGATTGTTTTGTTAGTTCGATACAACTACGACATGATGTATTCCATCCAATTCTATATTTCATTTATAAGCAACTCGCGATATTCCATCCGACTAAATAGTTTATTTACAAGCAATTCGCGATACTTCATCCAGCTAAATAGTTCATTTACAAGCAATTTGCGATACTTCATCTAACTAAATTGTACATTTACATAATCCGTGGTTTATACACACGGGTGTACAGTGCTCATCGTACACCCGGATAAATAAAAAAAAGGCGGAAAGAACATCCTGTGTTTCATAAAGAACATACATGTATTTGACAAAGAACATGTTTGTATTTGACAAAAACATGCATTACCAAAGAACATAAAGATATAATAAAAAGAACGAGATAAAAACTTGATAAAATTTTCTGAAAAATTACACATTATTAACGGGAAAAATTTAGAGGTGATAAAAAATCGAGTAGGGCCGGGCCATATCATAATTTCTTGTGCCCAAACCCGTAGAAAAGTAGCGGGTTTTCGGGCTTTTTTCGAACCCGGTTCGAGTTTTAACTAAAAATGTATTTTTAGGTTTGCCCAAACCCACCCTATTTCGGGCCGGATCGGGTCGGGATGCGAGTCATGCCAATGTTGATCACCCCTTAAAAAATCCTTACCAAAGATATCATTTCCCCAAAAAAAAAATTCAACTTCCCATAATAATTTAGTTTTTTTTTTTACTCTAACATTATTTTCAATTAAAAATAATTTAAGATTTCAATATCAAATTTCAAAATACCATATGTTAAAAGAACATAATTTATATTGTAAAGTACATATAGTTAATACCTAAATAACACACTAATCAAACTCAAAGAATATACGATAATAAAAGTAATTTAAATATGACATATGATAATAAAAAATAGAATTTGGGAGTCACTACGACCTTAAAGAACATACACGCCAAATTCAAAGAACATACTTTGTATTATTAAACCCAAAAAAAATATATGTTTATCAACATATGTTAAATAACATAAGTTATAATATAAAGAACATATAATTTTACTCAAAGAACACACTGATCACACTAAAAAAAACATATTAAAGGTATGTTCTTTGTCAAACATAGGTATGTTCTTTATCAAACACTATATGTTCTTTCCGCCTTTTTTTGTTTACCCGGGTGCACCATGAGCATGGTGCACCCGGGTGTATTATCTAATTTTCACATTTACAAGCAATTCGCAATACGATTTCATTCTACTGGTTCGATATATTACTCCTTCCATGCTAAGTAACGCTATTATTAAGGTTAGAGTTCAAATATAGACTAAACGCGAAAAACGTCAAAAGAATCTTCCACTGGAATTGCAATTCATAATCAAAAGCATAGATCAGATTATCTATCAGCAACAATGAAATTGCAATTCTCCAATAGATGAATGACCAATAGCAGAATTTATCATACACAAATAAAATTTATCAGATAATCAAACAACTTCCACAAATTCAACATAATCCAATGGCAATAAACAACAAATTATGTCATATTCGAAGAAAATTACCCAAATGAATCAAAACTATAAAATTATCACAAAAAATTAAATTCACAATTCATCTGATTATTGCAAATTAATCAACAAAAATAAAATTAAAAAAAAGTACCTGAAAATTGAAGATGATAGCTGCTGGAAAACGACGATAAAGAGCAGAAATTAGGGTTTAAGATGGATCGTAGTGAGAAATGGAGAAGTTTGGGGTTTAAGGGGCCGTTTAGTTAGGGATATTCAACAAAGGGAATAGGAATCAACGGGAATCATTCCCTTTGTTGTTGTTTGTAAGGCCACTTTTCCAATCCCCTTTACCCCTTCATTCCCCACCCTCCTAGCCTTTTCCATTCCCTTTCCTTGCCAGCATTACACCACTGTGTCTACACCAGGCACCACCCTTCTACCTTACCCCCACAGCACAACCACCACCCAGCCACCTCACCGCTTTTCCCCCGGACATCGCCGTCCCTTCTCCGCCACTCGCCGACCTTCGGTTAGCTCGCACCTCACTCGAAAATCTTCCCCAACCCCTCGTCGGAACTCATTGCCCCTATTTGCACCTCCCTCACTCCTTGCCGGATCGGAGGTTGTCGCACCTCCCCCATCCCTCGAAAATCACCCAGCAACACCAGAATCGCCAACTCTTACCCAGAAACCCCACCCATGCCCCTCCTCCGATCACCCATCCGGCCACCTTCCTTGTTCTTGGAACCCCAATTTGAAACCCAAAGAAAGCCCTAACCCAGAAATGAGAGATGAAGATCCATGGAAACCAATTTGGGGCTAGACGATTTAGGGTTTGCGAAAACGAATCTCAGGGACTCACAAATCGATTTCGGGGAATTGAAAACGATTGAAGAACGAAATTTTCAGGGAGAACGAATTGAAGAACAATTTTCAGATGGTAAGAAAATCGATTGAAGAACGACATTCGTGTGTGGTGGTGTTGGTGGTGGTGCTGTGGTGGTGTTGGTGGTGGTGCTATGGTGGAGGTGATTCCCTTTATATTTTTAAAACAAACAACACACCACATGGAATGGTTTTTCATTCCATTCTCTTTTATTTTCTTTGTTCATTCCATTCCGATTTCCCTACGCGAACCAAACGGCTCCTAATTGTTTAACAACTGTTTTATTCAGAAAGGTTTCACAACTTTATTTGCCGATGAAAGTCGATACCCGAATCTATAATCAAGTGGCAAAATTGGGCTTTAGATTTTTATTTACATTGGACTTTTACTTTGTTTTGGCCCTAATGAAGCCCACTAATGCCCAACAATCAAGACATCCTCAAACTGTTCAGCAATCAAGGTATCAACTATTAAGCACATAGATAACATGGACTAAACTAACATGAAATTATCTAACAAATTTAAATAAGTAAAAATTAGGTAAATTGATTGTACAGTAATAAGGAATATCATTATGGCAACGTTTAATTTACCGTTAAAATAAGTGTTCAATAAGTTTATATAAAAATTAGATAAGTTCATGTTAGTTTAGCCTATTTCATGTTAATAATTCCACTTATTCAAAGAAAAAAAAATCACATAAATTTGGATATTGTAAGTTCATGAAAATAAACTCAAAAAATTTAGTTAGTGTTAATAAAAGTTATCCAATTTCATATTTACAACTAAAATCAGTTCACATAAATGAAATTCAGATGAAGAGTATGCATCCTAAGTTTTAATCATACTCGTATTTTAGTAAAGGATTGTTTTTATTTTTTAAGATCAACAATATTATAATCTTGTTCACTTTCTTTTCTTTTATCTATTTTTTCAACAAAAAGAGAAAGGCAAAGAAGAGGCTAGTATTTTGGGTACAGTTGGTAGTGATTCTTTGTGCCTCATGTTGATGTGAGGCTATTCATTGAAAAAAGCCTAACACAAGCCCATAATTTTTGATATAGTGACGTGTACCTACTCTGCTTTGTTGCAAAGTGGGGCGAGATGTCCGTGAAATTCTAATAACCACCACCTCACATCTAGGGGTGTACACCGGTCCAAAACCGGACCGGACCTGGACCGGATCTGTTTGGACCGGGGACCTGAATTGGGTAATTATGAGGACCGGGGACCGGACCTGAATTAACAGGTCCGGTTCCGGGCCAGACCTGAAAAATCAGGTCCGGTCCGGGTTTGGACCTGAATGGACCTGTTTTGTGTCTTTTTCGTTTTTTTTAATACAAAACCTGTTGGACCTGCATATGGACCTGCATATGGACCTGTTTTGTGATTTTTAGACCTGTTGCATAATTTAATAATTACATACAAACCAAAATTATCAATTACAAAACTACATAAAGTCTATAAAGTCCCGATTCTCAAACACCAAAAATACAAATGAGTCCACCGAAAATACAAATAAGTCCACGAAAACTCAGTTTCAATTTTTCAGAGTTTGGTTTTCTTCTTCTTTTTTTTTTTTTTTTTTTTTTTTTTTTTTTTTTTAATTACGATTTTCCCGGGTTTCAGGTCCGGACCTGAAAACCCCGGGTTTGGACCGGGTCCGGACCGGGACCGGGAACCTGGATTTTTAAGAACCGGGACCGGACTTGAATCAACAGGTCCGGGTTAGGTCCGGTCCGGTTCAGGTCGGTTCAGGTCCGGTTTCAGGTTCGGGCCAATTTTTGTACACCCCTACTCACATCATGTATCCTTATTATTCTTACTCACTATATTAATAGCTTAAATTATCTAGGATTAAACGATTGTGCCTGATGATTTAAGACATTGTCTACAAAGTCAAACCCAAATTTTTAATCTCATGGTCAAGATAACACAAGAATAATAAAACCCAACTTGCTTAAATTAGCAATTACTGCATTGATTGAACCAAGAAATTCCAAAAGATTGTTGGATCTAATTGAATAAACATTCTGACCCAGCTTAATCACCAGCTAGCCAGGGCAGCCAACCATTTCAAGGTATAACTATTTTTGTGGCTTTGCATTACCATAAATATACCAAAGCACATTCTACAGTTGTATTATAAAGCGACCTATACCAAACTAATAATACTATCACCGATATATTTGCTGCTATTAATTAAAATTATTTACTCTTTTGAATGAGATCGATGGTAGTAAAAGTTAATCAATCAAGACAATGGACTTAAACTAGTTTAACGTTTGTAAAATTATTCCCTCGGCTGGCTAGAAACCTAGAAATTTGAACTTTCAACCATTAAAATTGTTGATTGTACACGGTCATATTTACGGACTGTATATCTCCTAAATTGCTACTTCATCTATATTTCTCACTTATTACTTACGAGTATAAGTTAATACACATTAAGCTCCTAATCTATAAGATCTATGACACAATACTTCATCATAATGAATATTTATTTATCTTTTTTCCTTTTTGGAAACCTACTCTAATCGATAAGAGTTTGGAAGTGGACATTTATTGAGCTACAAGCATGCAAGCAAATAGTACAATATTTTGACTAGAGATGAGAAACTATAGCAATATATAGTTGCTTCTAGACTGTTCGAGGATAATAAAGATATAGCCATTTAATATGGATAGTAATTCAAACATGTTGAATTAGATTGAAACTTTTCCAATGAATTGTATTATCAAGTTTACTACTAACGTAATTCGTACATGGAGAAGTGATCGGCTTATTCAAAGGGCCGGGACATGTTACTGATGAAACTAACATATATAGGGTGACTTTAACAAGTACGAAGTAATTAATTACCTATGTACATAGTTATCATCATGTCAGTAATAGATATAGTCAAATTAAATTATAAAATTTACCAGGCCACCTAATTTGAACTCAATCAATCAATGCATATAGTAATTAATACTTTTGAATGGGTTCTACTAAATGATTTATTGTGAACTCATACAATATTATAATTAAATAATTTTTATATGATAACTACATTCTAGCCGTATGCGAATATACATGAGAAAAATTAAACTCGGTAGAAAATGAGATTAAAAGGCATAAACCTTTATAAAGTAATTGAGGCCGGAGTTGTCTCTTATTCTCTCTTTATTATCAATTGATTTTGAATGAAAAGTTGTTTGAGTTTGTAACTTGTGCATTTGATTGTAACATTTTAACATATGCTATATCCTACATGTGTATGTGTTATTTTATTTTATTTTTTTGGTGCAATGTGTGTGTTAATATATTGAGATAATTGTACGTGAAATTTTTCAACTTTTTGTGAAGATGACAATGGTGTACAGCCTGTTATGATTTAAACCACAGTAAATGATCCATTTCCATATAGCGTAGGACATTGTGTGCAGTACTTAAAGGTGTATACCTTTATTAAGCAACACAATTTATTGTATTGGCATTCAGTAATAAATAACTAATAATGTAATAATTATAAGTGCACAATGACAAAGTTTATAAAGTACCATATAATAAAAGAATTACGGAGTTCATTATGTTCCATTCATTCTCTAGCTAAAAAGTTATACATGAAAGATTATAAAAAAAAATTATAAAGGCTTCAGAATTTATGAAGCATTATTATATTAAATAAATACGAGAAAAATACATCAACTAACCAAAAAAAAATAACAATAATTTAACAACTATTACCTTTAATTTCAAAAAAGAAAAAAAGGGAAGTATTAAATTGCCGAATGAGTAGCTGAGTGCCCTTATATAATTAGTATCACCCCCAATTTTTTTTTGAAGTATATACCTTAATTAGGCAATAGTTTTTGATAGGTATTGAATAATGATGAAAAATGAAAAAATTACCAAAAAAATTAAGAATAAATAATAATTTCATTTCCTTGAACATAAAAAATATATATAGGGCCAAGGTGGTATAAATATATATATATATATATATATATATATATATATATATATATATATATATATATATATATATATATATATATATATATTGTTCAATTCATTTTTTCTTGGTAATAATTCATTTTTTCTTCATAATCCTCTGGAAAAGTACTAGTGTCTTCATTTTGGATCCAACCAAACATCTCCAAGTAAGGATTAGCCAAACTCTTAGGAGGATAGTCTTCAATAAAATCCTTCCAAACATTGTCACACCCATCTAAGTCTCTCACCACTTCCCACAGACAACTATTACACTTAAACCCTGCCCCAAAGCTAACCATCAACACCCTATCCCCCTTTTTGAGCCTCTTTTTGGACTCCATGTACCCTAAAACATACCATAAGCTACCCGCCGACGTGTTCCCAAACCGGTGGAGGGTCATCCTCGCTGGCTCGAGATCGTACTCACTTAACTTTAGATTCTCCCCTAAACCGTCTATAACGGCTTTACCACCCGTGTGAATACAAAAATGTTCTACTCCCGTCCTAAAATTAATACTTGGTTTATTATTTCGTTCCCCTGCACCTATACCTGCTTGCTTGTTAGGTCCAGAGAAAAATCTCCGGACCATAACAGCAACCACAAATCGAACCACTTCCTTAGTTGGCAAGATCTTCGGGGCCAACTCCTTAAGATTATCAACCAAACATCGAGCCGCGGATTTAGGAAGGTTTTTGCTAAGGTGAAACCCTAGCCTCCCTACGGAATCCTCCATTTGCATGCAACATCCGTACGAGTCATCTCTACCCCCATGATGTGTCCGTACAAGACATTTGAGCTTCAACATAGCCTTCTTCCTTAAACCCCATTTATTGGTCAAGAGAATCGCGCTACCACCCGACCTAAATAGACAATTTGACAATATCATGGATCGGTCATTACCCGTGTACCAATTCGAGCTTAATGATTCCGATGTGACAACCAAAGCGTAACGCTCTTTTTCGTGTTTAAACACACTTTGAACAATGCTTATTGAAATTAAGCTAGCACTACACCCCATCCCACTAAGGTTGTACACCTTAACATCATCCCTCATTTTGTAATGGTTCACTATTCTTGAGGCCAAGGATGGTACGGCCGCAAACATCGACACATTTACGACTAAAACGTCGATTTCTTGAGGAGAAATTTTGGATTTAGAGAGGAGTTTTTCGACACTATCTTGAAAAAACTCGTCCATTTCTTCTAGGCTATCTTTAATTGTTGGACATTCTTCTTTGCCCTTAAGGATGTTTCTTGGGGCATACGTTTGCTCCCCAATGCCGGAGCTAACGACCGCCTTTAGAAGAAACTTGTACTCATTAATGCCCAAGTTTTTGTTCCGGGCAAGGATTTCACCGGAGAATTGTGAACTTACTTTCCGATCATCTGTCGGTTTAAAGCATTCATAGCTTAAAATGTAACAATCTTGGTGTCTTTTAATAAGTGCCCATTTTAGAAAATGGATGAGGAAAAAAAGAGAAGGGAAAAGAAGTAGTAAGATGAAGAATCCCATATTTGAAAAAAAAAAAAAATTATTTTTGGTTTGAGAGGAAGCTAAAGAATAATTGTATTTTTTTGTGGGATGTAAAGCTAAGAAGAAATGATGGAGGCATTTAAATTAAAGATTTGTAAACTTAGAAATCTAATAAATATAATTGGCCAAACCAACTTTTACCAACTAATTATGTGCATGAATTAGGTCACAAAAGAAGGTTCAGACATGTGATTGAAGAAGAAGCTAGTTAATTATAACTTATACAAGTAAGACTCATCAAAAGGTAGGGACCTTCTTTATTTCTTCTTCTTCTTTATATATGGAGTAATTAATTTATTTATCTTTTATTTTTTTTATTGAGGTATCATACAGAAGGACCATCTTTAAACCCTCATTTCTTTTTGATGGCCATTGTCTTTGCCTCATTGCTTTTAAAGATATCCAAACTCGGATACGCTTTATAATAACCATAAATATTATTAATTAGGGGAATTATTTACTTTTTGAAATAGACAATTTATCTACTTGTATTGAAATTCATCATATCGATCTTTCAAAAAAAAAAAAAAAAAAATCTTCATATCGACATTTACAATTAATTTATTGTGTAAATTAATAAAATTGTCCTTTGGGTTAACTTCAACTATTAGTACATAGATCTTTTGTCCCATTTTTATATTATTATTTCATTCTATTCTTACAAGGGGGTATATCGTTATATTACAGTTATAAGATATATTGTATTTAAAATTTGGGACATCCTATGGAAGAGAAGGAGATGAAGTGACTTGTACTATGTTAACTCCTATTAGTGGATATGCTTTGTTATAGAAATTTGTTATCAATTGATTCAATTCTATCCGATAATTTGAAGTTTCTTGTAAATTAATGTTTTAAATATTTGTGACAGTTGGGAGTACATTCCATTCTTTTATTAGGGAAAGAATCAATTTAATGATCAACTATTTTTAAATTTTGGTCTACCGTCTATCTATAAAATTCCGAAAATGGGTTTTGCGTAAAGAAGTAATATAAAAAGGAAGAAAAAAAGGATACAAAAGTGACCAAGAGTTTTGGAGTATATTATAAGGAGTAATATTGAAGATAATGTAGTGCAAGTTAGAAAAAAAAAATATATATATATGAATTTGACTTTATTTGTATCCTCGGCAGAGAAATAATGTGACAAATGAACGAATATATCCAAGAATTTATTTTGAGCATTTTATATACAAGTATATAAAAATAGAATTTTTTGGAACAACTTGATCCATTTGGACAGTGATCGATAACCTCTTTTTAAATCAACAAAATTCATTATTGGTATAAATCAATATACTCCGTGTATTTTAAATTTAATAAATTAGATGAATATAACATGCTTCCTATATTATTCAATTCGAATATATAAGGGACATAACGAAATTAAATGGTAAATGATCGAGAAATATATGCTTTTGCTACAAAAGTTTGCCTACACATCCAACCCATAGTTAGACTTAGACGGAACTAAGCTAACAAGGTCCAAATCAATTACAAATCTAAAGTGGAATATTAATACTCCAATGGCTATTGATTCTTATGTTGTCAATAATAATGAAATTAATTGTAATGAATGTGAGAGTAAACTGATAGGCGTGATAGCAATTTTTAAAATTATTAATACTTTGTAGTGTATAATGTAGATACGGATACAATCTAAATAGAATATACCAAAAAAATAAGGCTGGGAACACGAGGAGCCGGAGGGAGTACCTTTTACACGTATATAAAAATAATGAAATCACAATAAAGTCATAGTTTGCCATAGTTGGTGATGAAACTAACATCATTTTCAATTATAATTTACTAAGTTAGTGATCGAGCTAGTGATAGGAAAGTTCTATTTGTAGAGTGTTACATAAAGTTTAACATACAGAAAAGTGGAAAATAATAAATTTAAAGAAAAGGCAACAACTATTAACAGAGCTCTTTCATTGGCATGGTAGGTTTTCCCTGATTCGTGTTTTACTAGTACACTAAAAATTGTTCATTTAATGTTATCTATGGTAGAAGGAGGTGTGCAATTAATGATTTAATTATTAGTACAGCAAAGTATTTATTATTTATATTTTTTTTTTTACCCTTTGACAGTCTTCAAATTTTGGTCAGGTGAATTTTAATTAGAACAATGAATTCTTGATTGCAAGAACTAGTATAAGGAAGTCTGAACACTTTATTTTGCAGGTGAACTTTAATGGAAGCTGGTTTCTAATTTGATACGGAATTGGAGTACTTACTCTATATCTTAATACAACATTTATATATTTTACTTTTATCATTAATACATAAATTTAACTACTTTGTCGTATTCTCAATAAGAGGATACTAATATAATAAAGAAGTTGACATTTTGAAATTTTAGTTTGAGGCAAATAACAAGATCTCACACAATTATGTTTTGCGTTAAATTTATTTTATATAATCAAAGTGAGGTATTTAAAGTTTGCAAAATATTGAGATAAGGAAGAACTGTGTTTTATATATACAGGTTATATACTCCATATTATCCATGATATGAGACATCATAATTAATGTTACCTCTGTCTCAAATTACAATCCTTAATAAAATATTTAGTCCTAAGAAACCTGTAACTAAAACTTAAGCCACAACATATTACAGCTAAGACAAATTCAAAGCTAATCGGTTGTACCTAAATGTTTACCCATCATCAAATATGTATGATATGCCATTAGATGCACAAAACATCATCCATGCACGAATTGCCAAGTGCCTACTTCAATTCAATTGATCATAAAAATGGTATGATTAATTACTAACAATATAATTACGTAGCATTCAATAATTTTGGTTAGAAAAAATGCTTGGCCTATTAGTTACTTGTACAAAACATGTGCAATTAACTTCAAATTCTGATTTCAATATATATATCACTAAAAAATCGTATTTTTAAATAATAATTATTACACTATAATTTAAAATGTCACCTAAACAAAGACCAGATAATCTCCATTAAGTGAATACTAATGATGATGCTGACGGACCAAAAGAAGAGGACGTCGACTACGTCGTTGAAGAACTGGATTTTCTTTTCTAGCATGTAACGTCATTTCAACTCTTTCAATAGAAGGTGAAACAACGTCGTCCTCTTCATAACCATCCAATAAATCTAATAAGTAATTTTCCAAATCTTCAGGGGTAAATTTGACTACAGAATCTATTTTTCCTTTCTCCCTACTCTTTGCTAAAACCACTTTATATTTATCATACATCTTTCGATATCTCGCGTCAACTTTCCTAATAATTGAATTTTTCATCTCATCTCTTAGTTTTGAATCCTGTACAACCCATTCCACCTGCTTACGATACTCCTCCTCAAAATCAACATTAAATCTCTTAAAACATTCTTTGACTTTATCAAGAGAAATCTCCACCGTTAGATCTTTTGGTAATGAAGATATCACTCTACCCCACCCCATCCTTTCATAGTTAGCAGCATATTGTACCACTTTAGAGGAATGTTTGTTTACCCATTTTTCCCCTAACACGTTATATAGTTTGGTAGACTTTACTTTTGTTACAACATATTGAAGATTATTTGCTAAGAAAAGGTATGAAAGAGATGCATCTTTGTAAAGCTCCGACTTACTATCTAGCTTACCAAGTAATATCAATATTAACCAAGCAAAATGTAATGCCACGGGAGACGACATTTTTTCACCTTCAAAATAACTTTCTGGTAACGGTGATTGCAGGCTTACTGGATAATCTGCGAGAACTTTATCCAATGCAGAGGCATGGTTAGAAAGATTGACCATGTAGTTCATTTCATATTTGGTCAGGGGGTGGATCCCACCTTCAGAGACTACGCCCTTTGAGGAGTCTTTATACACATGTGCCTCAAAATCTGCTTCCATTGATTTCACGGCTTCAGTTACTCGTCCTATAGAGGACCTCAGTTGTGATCGAACAACTGAGGTGAACTCTGACGAGAAAATCTTTTCGATTTCCGAGGTATTCTTGGACATCCCCTCGTAGAGGATTAGGAACTTGAAGATTTTATCAGGAGATTTCTTTGCGTGTTTTGCAAGTTTTCCAGGGATTCGAAGTAAAATTAGGACAGACTCTTTACAAACATCCGAAAAACATGATTCTGTAACGGATGGCAAGGTACACGCAGAAAAGAGATGTTCACAAAGATTCTTCTCATGGGAAAATATTTTCACACAAATTTTTATAGAATTCAACCATTTAGTCATTTTAGCATCAATAGTCTCCCAATCTAGTTTCTGAACTTGTGATTTCTTCAACTTACGTGCACCTAGCTTAAGTAGGGCATCCTCGACGAAAGACCGCCTCGTAAGCTTATATATCTTAAGGCATTTCTTCCCAAACCCGGCACTCATCATGCAATCCGCGATCAACTTAAGGTCGGCCATAGTTGACGCCTCCTCCGTGGTCGAGTCTTCATGATAATTATTTTTAGACACGGTGAAAACGGCTAAGTCATTGTTGTTGTTGTTATTGTTACACCCTGATGAGGGGTCACTCGACGAGAATATAGAGTGACCCCCCTCAACAACGGAATAATAAGCAATGTGATGCTTACTATTGGCCTTAAGGAGCGAAAAAAATTCGGTGCTCAAGCGTTTTTTAGCTATACGAAGCAAGTTTTGACACGAGACTATCTTCTTGTGCGAAGGATAATGGTAGGAGAAGTTTGAGGCGCCGGAGAAGTATTGGAGGGCTGCGTGAAGGTCTTTAACGGCTCGCATGAATTCGAGTACTTCTTCGCGGCTATGATGGTTAAAGAGTGATGTGTTGGGGCATATATCGGAGGTTTCGTAATCCCATGACATGATCACTCTCATTGATGCTTCCATGGTTTCCTCCATGATTGTATTGCATGTATTGTAAAGTTATTGTTAATGTATGGTTTGTTTGTGGGAGAAGTTCTTTTTTTAAGGTAATTAATTAATAAGTTTATGATATGAACGAACAACAATGATAAACTATGAGTATCATGAGGTTTGATGATCTAAAATGGATTTTGTTCTTTGGAAGATGGATTAAGGGACAAAGATAAGGCAGAGGAGCACGTAGAATTAGGAATAAATGATGGAGATGAGAATTTTAAGGATGAAAATGAAAAGTTTATATGAATTTGACTATTTTGTAATGAACCTTTATATTACGGAAAAAAAAGGCCAATAATAATATGTTTTTTTTTTTATTTTTTTACATCAACATATCAAGCCATTCCTATATTATTGCATTTATATAAAATAATAAATCATGTAAAAATCACAAAATATATCAAAGTTGAGATATAAGTGTAAGCCTGAGAGTTTCATAGTATGAGAAACACAACCCTCTCCCCAATATAATTATTTTTGAGCTATATTATTAACATATATATTGTATAAAAAAAACATATAAGTAAATAAGTTAAGAATATACTTTTAACTAGACTAGGGGTTAAAAGTTAACTTTTGGCTATCTCAGCTCTATCAAACGTAAGTATTTGTGAAATAGATACGATACCAGTATAAATTAGAGAGAATTTGTATAATTCATTCTATGTAGCCAACGTAGATGTAAAAAGGTTAAATATATTCCCTTTAAAAAAAAAGGATAAAATTATTATTATGTTTATTTTGGTTTAACAGAAATGTAATGAATAGTTAGGGGATGTAGCTCAGATGGTAGAGCGCTCGCTTAGCATGCGAGAGGTACGGGGATCGATACCCCGCATCTCCATTTTATTTTATAAAATGTTCCTAATTTACTTTTATTTTATTAAAGTTGTATGAAATAACTGAAATGACCGCATAGCGCAGTGGATTAGCGCGTTTGACTTCGGATCAAAAGGTCGTGGGTTCGACTCCCACTGTGGTCGTTATTTTTCATGCCTTTTTTTAAAAGCTATTTCGACTGATTTAATTATTCCATACATTTTTTTAAATTACATAACTTGTTTAAACAAGTTTTTCTGATAACTTTGTAATGTTAAATGATAGCTTAAGTATTCCTATGATATTAGTCACTTTAATAACTGAAATGACCGCATAGCGCAGTGGATTAGCGCGTTTGACTTCGGATCAAAAGGTCGTGGGTTCGACTCCCACTGTGGTCGTTATTTTTCATGCCTTTTTTTTAAAAGCTATTTCGACTGATTTAATTATTCCATACATTTTTTAAAATTACATAACTTATTTAAACAAGTTTTTCTGGTAACTTTGTAATGTTAAATGATAGCTTAAGTGTTCCTATGATATTAGTCACTTTAATACCCTTTTGTTGTAAATCTTATAGTCGGAGTATCGTGTATAAAGTATGAATAGCTCTACACTCTTAAATAGCCTTCTTCAAATCCATCGAAACTGAATTGTCATACCAAGTTTTTGATATTCAATCTCTTCTCTCTACCACTCTACTCGGGTTTAGCTAGAATTTTTGAAAGGAAAACATATCTCATCTCTTTAAAGTAAATTTAAGAGTTTATTCTCACGTTATCCAACTTACATTCATATGGAGTGAATACAATTCATTCTAACGAATACCTCTCGTCAAACAATAAAAACGAATATACCTAACAAACATGTAAACAACAATGTATAGGTTTTTGAAAGAAGCGAGCGAACCCTTAAATTACACGACTTAAGTAGGCCTCTAGTGATTGACTAATATGACTATCAAATTGCCATTCATTTTTTATAAGGAATAATATTAAAATGAATACCATTAGATCTTAATCACTAATGTAATTAGAATAGCGCATTAGGCTGAAGCACCAGATCCTTAAACTACAACTCATTATTGAAATAAAATGACATTCTTAAGAATATTGCTCCCAAGAGCTTCATCTCCTCTTTCAAACTCAGCTCTTAATCTCTCTCTTAAACTCCAATCTTACCTCGCTAATCACTCTCTCGGCGGGCCACTCCGAATCGTGGGGCCCACATCCACTTATCCACCACAGTCGAAAATGCCACGGCCACTAAAGTTGGAGGAGATATTGAGATCTCACCGGAAAAGTCGCCGGCGACGGAGCTCCCAGCGAGTCTCCGGCGAGAGTTGATGCCAGGACACGTGGCGCTGATATTGGATGGGAATAGAAGATGGGCTGAGGTAAGAGGACTTGGATCTGATGCAGGGCATGATGCTGGGCTTAAGACTTTGCTACAAGTAATGGGCCTCTGTGCTAAATGGGGTATCAAAGTTGCCACTTTTTTCTTGTTTTCGTCTGAAAATTGGCGTCGACCCAAAGTTAGTGCTTTTCTCTTTTTATTACCCTTTTTCTTTTCTCATTCATTTTGTTGATTATGTTAATCCAATATTTATTTTTATCATTAAAATGTTCATACAATATTTCAATGCTACATTATGATGATACAATTATAAAAAAGTGTGTCTTTGCGCGTATTTAATTTTGAACTTAATAAGAAGTATAAAGTACTCCATACCATATAATATTTAACATTAAGGTTAGTAAAGTGACTAATACCATAAGAATACTTAAACTATCATTCATCATTACAAAGTTACAAGAAAAACTTGTACAAGTATAAATGAGGTGTACAAAAGAACTAAATTGAATTCATATCTTGTTTTAGAAATCAGTGTTTCTAAAATTGTGAGTTTTTGACCTTTATTTTGGGCCTCAAAAGGGTACAAGGTTGAATTATTTAATAACAGGGATTTGAACTTGGATAGTTGCTTGTATCAATAGTGTATTTATGCTTCGAAATCATGGAAAGATTGAATTATTTCGTCATATTTTCATCTGAAAGGATTTGCTAATCTAATAAAGGTACTACTTTACTTTCTTTGTAGATTAGTGTTGAAAAGGTACCTAGTAACTCTTTCAACAATTTTCTAATAATGGACATATATTGTACATCTTTTAAGCTACTCCTGTCTAACTATTGTCCTAAAAACTTGATTAAGAGAAATCAAATGAATTTTTATGTTGGCTGACAAAATTCCTAGACATAATTAAAAAGAAACTCTGTTATGACTTTTAAAGATCTGATATGGTGCATAAAACATAATCTTGGACTTCCTTGCCAGATGTTTAAACAGTAAATTTCCTTCACTTGCAGTGATTAAAACTCCAAACACGAGCATTTTAAGGCTAATTGTGTACTGAGCATCAAAAAACATGTGTTGCAGGCAGAAATCGAGTTTGTGATGTGGCGGTTCCATAAGATGTTGGTGGATGAACTCGAGAATATCATTAGGTTAGTACCTTTTGTAATATGAATATACAACTCTATGATATAATATGTCTTTCAGTTGATTAATAAATCCAGACATTTAATTTCATGTATCAATTCATCATATTGCATTTTAGCTTATCACATAAGATTTTGATGTTTAAAGATCAACAGGCAAGGAATAAGAATCTCCACAATTGGAGACACGTCTTTGCTCCCTGTCTCCTTACAGGAGTGATAGAACACACAAAAGAAGCGACGAAAGACAACACCAAAACACATGTAATTTTTGCTGTTAGTTACAGTGGGAAGAACGACATCGTGCAAGCATGCCAAAACATCAGTAAAAAAGTTAGAGAAGGGCTGATCGAGCCCAATGATGTGTCTGAAACTCTTATCGAGCAGGAGCTAGAGACTAAGATAACGAGTACTCCTTGCCCTGATTTACTCATTCGAACAAGTGGTGAGCTTCGGGTCAGTAACTTCTTGCTCTGGCAACTTGCCTATTCTGAACTCTACTTTACTAAAACACTGTGGCCTGAATTCGGAGAATCAGAGTTTATAACAGCATTAGAGTCTTATCAGACAAGAGGGAGACGGTTTGGAGGGCGATTATGAAGCATTGATGTATGTTGTACCTTTAACCTTCAGTTTTTTTTTTTTTTTTTTTTTTTTTTTTTTTTTTTTTTTTTTTTTTTCCGGATAACTTTAACCTTCAGTTTAGTTAGCCAAAATGTTTGATGAGGATATGTTATTTTTATGTATTTGTTGAGTTTTGAACTTTTTGGCATTCAGAATGTAGTTTTTAGTGTGCATGAAAGTTTTGAACTGTTGTTTAATTAAGAGGAGAAACCATTTTACAGCAGGGAACCTGTGAGTTTATTGGATCTGGTGACATGCATTTTAGCTCATTGAATTCGAAGAATTTTTTATTTTTTTTCTCTTCTCTAAATCAAGCATCTAACGATTAACAAAAATAAAATGCTTTATGCAATCGAAGGGATGAATCAGAAGAAGTAGGAACAAAAGGGGAAAAAAACTCATCATAAGAAAAGAGTCACTTTTGCTACTTGGAAAATGAATCATCATACAAAGTGTACAACATTCAATCTCTTCTCTCTATTCGAGTTTGAAAAATATTTTTGAAAAGGAAATATACATCCATCTATTAGAGTGGATTCAAGAGTCTACTCTCACGTTTTCTCTTCAAAGTATCTTTATATTTCTCCAACTTTATATAAAATGTCTATAATAATTGATCTTACAGAGAATAAACTATGCATTCAATTCACACTTACTAGACAAATAAGACAATAATCAACACCACCTTTGTTACCTTTCCTAAATTTTACAACTTGGCTTACTAGAAGACCACTTAAAACTAGCTTCCTCCTCCCTTTTACAAAGATAATTCAACTTGTCAACTTCCTCATATTTAACATAGTAACAAATTAACAATAATCTAAGAAATTTCATGAGTCCTTATCCTAGATAATAATAAATAAGATGGAGGGTCAATTTATTCTGTTAAACAACTAACAAAGTAACAAGTAGCCCATGATATAAGTTACACCTTAACCTAAGGTTGAAAAAAAAAGGTTCAACTCTTGAGTCCCTTCAAAGAGCAAAAAAAAGTTAGAAATAAAAGCTTTTTATCCACCTTGCAATTTGGGTTCCACACCTTACTACCTTCCAAAGCAATACGTCCACTCTCCTAAATATACCAATACCATAATCTTAAAAAGCTCAAAAATGAAAAATGAAAAATAAAAATAAAGCAAAGTCACATTACATGTTTCATATAAATATTCATAACATATACATCCCATAACATAATTCCCCACCCCAGCAAGATCTATTGTATAGTGCTACTTTCCTATTATTCCTACCAAGAGAAGCAAATCAACTTATACACTATGTCCTCCTCGACCTGCATATCAAGCAATCCTATGTCCAAACCCAAAACCAATTCCCGGTTTTCGAAACCGATGGATTCTAATGGTGGTGTAACGGTGGTTGATAGCAAATCATGCAGGCAGTTGTACTTGAGAACCGCCTACACGTTTTCGAGGCCGGATGAGAAAAAAGAGAGTTATGGGAATATTGAGAAGGCTAAGAAGTGCTTAAGCAGGGTTAAAGACAGAGTTACTCTGGTTTATAAAAGAGATTATAATGACAAAAGTTACAAGGTTATGATTAGAAATAATAAGGGTAGTAGTATGGTGATATATAGAAAGGTAAAGGAATTTTCTTATGCTTCTTTCTTGCCTATGATCCGTAGGATGCTTTCTTGTACTGCAAAAGTTGATGTTTCTGAGCATTAATAGCTTTCTTTTCCTAATCATACATAGTTGTATACCTTAATAAAAATCATCTTTGATGAATACGAATATGATGATATATACATACTCTTGTTATATTTTTGTTTGTTATAATAGATGATATATACTTGTATATTTTTATCACACTTATTGTGATTTTATTTTTCATTCTCTCTTTTTCCTCGTTGTATGTACATACAATCTCCTAGTATAAATGAGAAGATTGTGTTTAATTAGCCAAAATTGATTATTAGTTCTGTAATATTCCAAATAAAGTCTTGTTATAGGGGATCTTTGGACGGTTGTACATATGTATGGCAAATAAATTGGAACGAAACAAGCATATGACACGTGAAACTCTTAGATTTCTCCTTGCTTTGGCCTCGTGAATTCAATCATACAAAATATGTATGTCGTTGCAAAACTCTGATGTTGAATGTTGATACAACATGCAAGGCATCTCAAGCTAAAATCTAAAAATGTTTGCATGGAAAGCTGGAAAAGTGGTGTTGGATATAAATTAAAGTAGGTCACTTTAATTTGTAATAAGGAATTACGGGTTGCTAACTTCATCCCTCATTTATACAGCTCATAGTAAAATTGTACTCTACTTTGTGACTCACTCAAAGTGATGAAATTACAAATACGAGTATGTAAAGAGTTTCTAACTGTTTTATTATTCAAAAATTACTCCAGATTTGAATATTACGTATCATGTGTATAGGATAATCGACTTAACGATAAGTAAAAATAATTATCTACTTTGTACATAAATTTAATAATAAACTCCATAAAAAAAAAATTAAAAAAAAAAGAATTATTTTAGCACGTACACAATCTAAAAGTGCTTTAGTTAGCATAATATGGCCATATGGGTTAATCCTTCAAATTTTTAATAGACTACTCGCCAAACATGAATTATTGATACAACAAAATAAAAAAAGGTTGAACTTAAGATTTCAAAAAAATAAATATATAACAAGTTAAATGGATCAACACCCCTAGTGATTAACAATTAAAAAGGATCAGATTAATGTCGACACATTAAATGAGTCAGGTTAGTGTTAAGAGATTGTTAATTAAGTGATACAAACACAATTTTGATACTTGATAGCTCTAGTTTAGATTATGATGTAGTTTAAAAATGACATTCTTAAATTCTTTTGTCCTATGTGCCCAATACATACATGTTAAAAAATAATAAATCAAAATTTCTGATTCCACAAAAAAGATGAAAAATTGGTGTTATATGGGAAACTAAAATGAACCATTGAATTAGAAAGGCTAAATCAAATGTATGGTTGTGACTTTGTGAGTGGGAATGAGTGTGCGTTTGTTTGCTGACTCATTCCACTACATACATAAGGGGAGTGAATGAATACGATTACTGTTGCTACGTTAGGCTTCCACTCGTTTTAAGCCCCACTCAAAATCTACGATGTACATTATAGGTTCCTTAAAAGTTTGGTCCTTTAAAAGTGCTGATTTCAAAGCGTTGATTACAAAAAAGATTAGCATGCGTTTCACAACTTATTCCTCATTTTCCATTCGATTTGGACTTGAAACATAGATTAAGGGTGACAATTTAGGTCAATAGGTCAAATTTGAGTTAGATTTTGGGTTATGCACTAATGCTTAATAACTATCAGAAACATGTAGAATTTAGAGGGCGTTTGGTTTGTGTATTTTTTTTGGTTTGAAAACGGATTCAATTAAATTGATATTGTTATTGTGTGTTTGGTTTGAAAGTATTGTAACTATTACCATTACCTAAGGGTATTGGTTACCCCTCATTTGTTATCTCTCAAAAATTTGGGGTAACAAATACCCTTTCCCTCCTCTTAACAAATACCCTTTCCATGGTTAAACCAAACAAATGAAAAAGCTAAATGATTCCTTTCCCCCTCTTATTTGTTTCCTTTCCACTCCGTTTCCATTTTCCGAACCAAATGTCCCCTTAATATTATTACAAAATAATGTGATATGTGGGTCCAATTGAGTTGACTTTAGGTTGTTCGAGTTCAAATTTCTCTCAATAACTACTTCAGATTTAAGTTAGATTATATGGTAGGATCAAAGATTATTAGATCAACACAAAAATAGATAATCGATTGATTGCGTGCTTGTACTCTCACAATTGGTGCATACCCTTAAGACCAAAAATCACGCAATTATGTATCATCATGTAGAGGCAATAGAGAAGCAATCATTGGTGTTCATTTGGTTATGTGAATTTGTGATGGCTTGTAGTTTATGATTTCTTGATTGAGACTATTTGAAGGCACTCGTACTACTCCTCAATCACCACAAATAATTCTAGCTAATAATGTGTGGAAACTAACGAATTTGGTGAATCTAAAGATGACATAAAGTTATTAGGCAAAAGTCTGAAAGAAGAGAGGACATAGACAAAAAATATAGCCACTTAAGTATTATTTCTCATTTCTATTTTACTCAATTGAGCCACCAGCGTTAATAGGAGGAAAACCCATTGCTGTAGATAAGGCTCTAAATTAAAAGTCATATTTGCCTTTCTCACACATTATTGGAAAGAATGTGAAAAGTACGATACGAAGTATGATTCTGTTGATAAAAGTATGAAAATGAAAATATGAGCTGAATATTGCTTGGTGAATAAAGAAATCTTCACTACCTATCTTCACTGCTTTGAGAACGTATAAAAATGAAAAAATGAGCTCGTCTTTGTAATAAAATGAATGGATGATTTATAAAGTTTAAGCAATATGTGAAATAGTAGAGCATAACACATCCTTAGTCTTTAGGAATAGTGACGAAACTTAATAAGGAGTATTGCGTATTATATCTAGCCAATTTTCCACATATACATTGGTCAATGCTATAGCAAAAGGTCAAATAACAGCTATCTTGTGTAATTGTTATAGACAACACCGGCTTATTATCATAGTATATTAATCTCCAGCCATGTCAAATTTCAATCTTGATGTCTTTCTTAATATTTATCCTAGCAGGCCTTAGTAGCCGGCTGCTGGCCTTGTTCCTGTCCTGCCAAGTTGAATTCTACAATATGCATATAAACGTAGATAAGCCAATAACCAATGAAGTTACATACTTACACGTACGGTAGGTGAGTCAATGTGTGCAACAAAAACAACGTGAGGCCTTCACCAGTTCACCAGAATTGCATACCTCCCAAACTAGCTGATCTCAATCAATGTTGAATGTCTCGCTTGTATATATATGCGTAAATGTTGTAACACTTGTTGGATAATAATTGTCATTTGTTTAGTTTGTACGTACATTCTTTTGCCTTGATCGATCTCCTTAGAAATATTTCCATCTACATTATATAGCCCAAATTGAAGACATACAGAAGATCTAAAAAGCAGCTAATAACAATCAAAACTTGATTCATTAGCCTCGACTAGCAGAATTTGCAGGTAAAAGTGCGCTTGCATGATCTGTAAACTATAGAATATTCGATTGCATTACATATTGATGTTCATTGTTTTGAAAAAAAAAATTGTTCATTGATCAAAAATATAAAAATGTCTTTCAATCTTCTGGATCAGATTTAACAATTTTCCGATGAGGAACAGCAGCAAGTTAGACGAAGCTAGCAAGTGTAAGGATGATCTTTAGGTTTCTTTAATAGCATCAGTAAAAGAGATTCGTCGTGTGGCTGACATCAACCAAATGAGGTTACAACAGTTAGAACTGGCAGTTGCAAATTTAACCACCATTTGCAGCGCAATTAGACATGATATTGACAAGCGCACATTAGGGCGCGCTTTAAGGCATATAAATGGGTGATTTTGGATGTATTTAGGCCCGTTTTGGTCGTTTATTGCCTTGTTACACTCGTTTCCTTCATATTACGTGCTTCACGGGTTTCGGTCTGTTTTTGGTGTGTTAACAGGTATAGTTGACCAAGTTATGTCGAGTCCCGAACCATTGGTGCGTAATCAGGCTATTATCGATCCTAGTCCACCAAGCTAAGGCTTTGCTGCGGTTCTCAAGGCCTTGAAAGGCAAGTTAAGTAGCAGGCAAGGCAGAACAGTTCACAAATATGACACCTGTTCACTATTTTGCTCACAACTTTCGGTATACAAATGATAATGGAGTGATTCCAATTTCATTGGAAAGTAGACTTGAAGAGCTTTCCAACGATATATTGCACGCCTCAAACGGAGCTCTGGATAAGAAGTTGGGACTGTTTTAAGAAGACCAAAGTGCCTGCAACCTTCCTGCCTATGCTGCACGGCCGTGCCAGATTCAGCACGGCCGTGCCAGATTCAGCACGGCCGTGCCATGCATTAGCACGGCCGTGCCAAGCCAATTTTCAGCACGACCGTGCCAGATTCAGCACGGCCGTGCCAGGCATTAGCACGACCGTGCCAAATTCAGCACGGTCGTGCCATAATTGAAGATATTGCGGATCAGCTACTGCCATGCTTGCACGGCCGTGCCACTTCCAGCACGGCCGTGCCGATTCACGAAGGGCAGCCTGCGATTTACTTTCCGATTTAAAACATATATATATAGCCCGATTGTAAGGGTTAAGGGACAGTTTTAGAGATAGTTTTGAGAGCCTTTGTAGAGAGTTATTGGAGAACGTTCTTAGTATTAGAGATTCATTAGTTTTCTTAAATATTTCTAGAGATTTTAGTTTTCTTGGATTGATTTGAAGCAAGATTTGCGAAGATTCTTTGTATTATTCATTGACGACGGATATCAAAGTTCTGAACTTTTCCATTGATTCGCATCAATACAATTGGTATTATTCATTCTTGTTTATTAATCAAGCTTTATTATTCCTTAATCAGAATTCATGTTTATATCTATTATGCTTTTGGAATTCATTATTGCTTTGATTATGAATATGTGTGAGTAGTCTCCTAGCTAGGGTTTCGGGATGAAACCCGGCCTAGGTAATCTATGTAATTGAGGATTGATTTTGATAAACGGATTGTGATTAAATTGATTATATGCGATTGCATGTTAATTCATTATAATAGGAGTAGCTAACCTAGAATCTTGAATTTGATTGCATGATATCCTTGATTTGAACAAGAGATTGTGAATTGAGTATTTCATTATTGAATGTGGTTTGATTATGTATCGAGTAATGTTAAGTGCATGAGAAATCTAAGCTTAGTATTGCCCGTTGTCTTCCTATCACATGATATTGATCAGACATATAGTCTTTGCATATCCCGTTTGTCTCTGTGATTCCTTGTTGCGTAGTTACCGATGGTTTGGTGAATTCCCGTTCTCCCTAGTGTCTTAGTTTATTGATTTATTCCATCTTATTAGTAGTATTTTAGAACACCATTTTCCATTGATTTCGAACTAGCTTAGGTTTAAGATTGATTTGCAATTACTCTCGTTCCTCGTGGACCGAACCTTTATTTGCCATTGTACTTGGTTATAGAGTGTTCGTATAAGTATTGTTTGATTGAGAGTTAGATTGTAGCGACCGATTTAACCCTCGTCAGATATGTACTCCTTGAATTCGTCATCAAATCATGGCTCGTTGAATAAGGTGCAAACAGAAGTTGTTGAGATGAAACGACCCTCCTATACGCGATCAAGCTCACCCAGTAAGGATGATGTACTGGGAGCTCAGATGCAGCAACTAGTTAAACAAGCTGCTGCCCTAGGAATTCTTAAGGACTCTAACACTAGTCCTATTCCAGGTAATAAACACCTCTATACGGGAATGATAGCTTATGCGCGACAATACAAAATCTGTTGCTGAAAAAGAAGGCAATTTGATTTCTTGACAAAGATGGTTCATTTGATCTGAATGATTATGCTCTTAGTCGTCTTTCACTAACTTTGCTAATTAACATATTTGAGGTCAAACTAATAAGTTTTAACAGGGATTGAGAAGGCAAATTCAAAGATACAAACAAGACTATCTCCAAAGAAAATGCAAGCAGCAACAAACAAGAAAAGTTCCACAAAACAACCAATTCGAAGGTTGGAATCAACAGCAGAGAGGAAAATGTCTATGAAACTCGCAACAGTCAATAAAAACATGGGAGCAACTCAATCAAGTAGTGCCAGCAGCAACAAGGCAATGGCAAGTGCAAAAGTTTCGCTGAAATCGACTGTCAAAAGGACTAAAACAACCATTTCCAAAGTCTATGTTGATCAACCAAGTCAGAAGCAAGGCAAGGATACTGTAGTCAAGACTGTGCAGCAAAAAGAAGACAAAGGTTCGATAAAACTAACAGTCAAGGCTCATCAAGGGTACAATAAGTCTCAGTTGTCTGCTTCAAAATCTCATTCTCCAATTAAGACAAATTCATCACCTGGTGCTGTTAAATCGGACATTAAACCTCGAAGGAAATGGAGCACTCCAGAAGACTTTGCCCTTAAGAGGTAAGATAGATTTTGACAAGATAGGCCAATTTTCTATCATATAGATTCATGTAAAAAAAAAAAGGGGGCTTTGAAGTTTGAAAATTTGTTTGAACCAAGTTTCGTTCATGTCAATATGATTCTTCTTGGTCCATCTTCCATCTTGTTGCCTCTTAGAACGAAACATTGTCATCATTTTAAGAGGAAATAAAAAATCAAAAAGTAAAAAAGGTCGGTTATTATAAGATCAGAAGTTGATAATTAGCTTACACTTTTAAGTAAAAGCTTACCAGAATTGATAAACAGTTGCCAATATCAAAATTGCATTGCATCAATGTTCAATGATCAGTTTAAAAGTCTTTGATTGCTATCCAAACAAAGGGGTTTGGCGGAAATTCCCATCTGACTGATACTTGGACAAAATATAATCCCCGGCCTTGCTCCTACAATTCAATGGTTCCAATTAGATTCTGCCTCACCACACAGATGCTCTTCCGGGAACTTGAACTCTTTCGTACCACTTGTTGCCTTCAAGTCTACTTCAATAATAGGGGATGAATATCTTGGTACATCAATCAATGATCTTCACACAATCACACCAATAACAATTACTCCATAAAATATAACAAGCCCCACAATACAATACTCCGTAACATCTAAACCTTCTTAGTTATTAGGCGCCCTCCCCACTTGACACAAATTTCAGTGACATACACTCCCCTTGCTCCTTCGATTTTATGAGATGTATGATCTCTACAGATGTTAGGTATTCATAGGCTCCATAACGAACAACAAATGATCCATGTACAAATGCGGCAACATCAGCATCAGTGCACCACCGTTAAAGTACATCTTAGCCTCCACGGTAGCTTGGACAGCATCATAAAAGATTGTATGATGCACCACAGCACAACCATCCATGCCCTTAATAACAGAACATAAACGTTTGTCATACCAAGAGAACCTGCTGTTGTTCCCTAGAGAATGGTAGTTCCATTGCATGCCCCCAATACTGATTTATGCCTCTCTCGCTCATAGAGAGTAAAGGTTGTCCCATCTCCAACCTCAATGACATTGATTCGACCATAAATGCAACAAGGTGTTTTATCTTTCAAGTACACTTGAACAAGAGGTGCAACAGGGCAATGAAGATTATACTGTTTTTCATCATCTTCAGAAACACAGCCTACATGAGATGGTATATAATAGAATCTCTTACAAGAAATATCTAGGAAAAATATCTGCTAACAAACTCATAACAGAAAATATCTAATAACAAACTCATAACAGAAAGTTGTTATGATTTGAGGAAGCTTCTAGAACAGTCTAGATGTTTACAGCTCAGCATAGTAGCAGCAATTCAGCTTCTGTCATGTGCAGACTTATAAGGGTAGGCTGTAGTATCATCTCGAGCTAGATCATATGCATCATGCTCTGTAGGAACAGAATCAGCAGCCTTGTCAGTATGATTATCAATATCATAAGAAGAAGTACTACGTCATTTTTAAATCAAAAACCATTCATTTTAATTTACTTGTTTTACTTAGTTTTATTACCCCCTAACTCTTCGTTTGTCATTATCTCATTTCTAGCTTACTTAACTTCGATCTTTTTGCACTATCTCATTTCTAGGGTTTTTTTTTTTTTTTTTTTTTTAATTTTTTTTAACATTAATTGAAGTACAATTAAGAAACAAAAAAATGGCAGAAGTTAATGAAAATGTAATGTTTGATTAGGTTGGGAGGATGAGGCTGCTTTAATTCAGAGATACGTAGATTGTATCATCCGAATAAGAGATTTGTGTGGTGATTTATACCCTGGGAAATTAAAGACGAGGAAAAACGACAACGACATTGAGCATATGTTCAACTTGATCCTAGTCTACTATGAAGACGCGGTGACACTCAAGTAGTGGTGTATCTAGCATCTTTATAAGTGGGTTCAAAATATTAAAATTAACTTTGAATCAAATAAAATAAATTTATTAATATAAATCAAACATTTAAATGTATTTTCTATTGACTTATAAAACAAATATAATTCAATGAAAAACAACAATACATTTTGCTATGAAAATAATTATGAATACAATTTTGTTTTGTAAATTATTACTTAACCTGTATTCCGTATGTATTTTTTTTATGTTCATATTATTAATACGGTAACTCTTATATCTTTATATCACGTTCTCCATGAGGGTAACAAAGTTGTTGATTGGCTTGCTAATCAAGGAGTGATTCATTTGACTAGTCTTCGTATTCTAAGTAGCGCTCCTTTGGAGCTTCGTAGGATTCTCAGTGAGGATGCTCAAGGTGTTGCTTTTCCACGCCTTGTTCCTCCTAGTCTAATTGTTTTTGTTTTTGTTTTTGTTTTTTTGTTGTTTTTTCTTTCTTTGGCTTCTAGCTTCATTTGCGAAAAAAAAACTCTAATATCTTTATGTAACATATATAATGAATTTAAACTTGTGTAATCCATCGGTATTATGGTTGAAATAAATTTAATTAAAACAAATAATATTTAAATTATATATGCATTAACAAATTGCGTTAAATTATTTATAAAATAATAAATTACGTGTAACAACGTAAATATTATATTACACCTAGTTATAATTATGTGTATTGATACATTCCTTAAACATCATCCAACTAAATAGTTCA
Organism: Chenopodium quinoa; assembly: GCF_001683475.1. Taxonomy (NCBI): domain Eukaryota; kingdom Viridiplantae; phylum Streptophyta; class Magnoliopsida; order Caryophyllales; family Amaranthaceae; genus Chenopodium; species Chenopodium quinoa. Next base: position 9,251,216 of record NW_018743920.1, on the reverse strand, counting down.
TTTACAAGCAATTCACGATACTTCATCCAGCTAAATAGTACATTTACAAGCAATTTGCAATACGATTTCATTCTACTGGTTCGATATATTAGTCCTTCCATGCTTAGTAACGCTATTATTAAGGTTAGGGTTGAAATATAGACTAACCGCAAAAAAACGTCAAAAGAATCTTCTACTGGAATTGCAATTCATAATCAAAAGCATAGATCAGATTATCTATCAACAACAATGAAATTACAATTCTCCATTAAAAGTCCAAAAATTTAACCTCATTTAAGCATCACAACGAAAAATATGTCATTAGGATAGGTAAGTAATGCTTATTACGACAATGAGTGGTTTTAACCCTATCACTCTTGCATTTCGTAAATTGTCAATGATCTATCCTATGTCCTAATCTTCTACCATAGTGCACAACATTCACAACTATAAATTTTCCTTAGGAAAAAATACAACAAGTATTTAAGTAATTTTCAAAAATATAAATTCTCTCAGGGTATATTGGTTTTAAATAATTTAGTCACTTTGTTATAAATTCCACCAATTTTAGAGCACTAAAGTATATTGGACGCCCGTTCTTGGGCTTAAGATTATGCGTGTCGCGTGCTCGATCTAGCAATCTTGGACTGCAATTCATTTTAGTAAACTTCATTTATCAAAAATAATCCTTGAAAGTGACATAATCACTTTAGTGAACAATCTCCATCATTTTAAACACTACATTTTCATTAATAGAAATTTGATTCACAAGAAATTCTCAATGCACGTTTAAAGAAAGCAACACGAATTACACAACATCTAGGCTCAACTGTCTAGCACTTCAAGCTACACAAAAAAATTAATAGCCGCACTCCATGTATACCAGTGGTATACATATTCTTTGTACTCTGTTCTACTATATTCAATATTTATACTCCGTCTTACACAAAAAAGAATATAATTTTTGTACGCTAATTATACGCTACTTATATACTGAAAACATCGCAACATCTAATTATCTTCAGGATAGAGTGGTACTCCGAGTACCATTTAAAATATCTGATGGGGTATGCCGCCCAATTCGAGAACAATCAAATTATGGTTGTTAATGGGGATTTCCCCATTAATGCAACAACTGCCACTCCTTATGTAATTATCACATAAACTACGTGCAAATCTGGTTGTTTCGACGTCATCGACCTCTAAGATCAGAGCAGTTACCAAATGGCACAAAAACAAGGACTCGATTCAACCCTTTAAACGCGGATTTTCATTCTCCAATTCAAAAATCCTATCACCGATTCTTAATAAATTTGTAGAGTAATTAGTTAGTACTTTATATACATATAGTGGTACTATACATGCATTTAATGGTATTTTTGTTGTTTTTTTTTTCTTTGACTTTTAGCTTCATTTGGAAAAGAAAAGAAAAAAAAAACATATCTTTATGTAATTAACATATATACTGAATTTAATAATCCATCGGTATTATGGTTGAAATAAATTTAATTAAAACAAATAATATTTAAATTATTTAAACATTAACAAATTGCGTTAAATTATTTATAAAATAACAAATTACGTGTAACTACGTAAATATTATATTAAACCTAGTTTTTTTTTTTTTTTTTGAAGGGATATTAAACCTAGTTAACTCATATAGTTATGTGTATTGATACATTCCTTAAACTTCATCCAACTAAATAGCTCATTTACAAGCAATTCGCGATACTTCACCCAGCTAAATAGTACATTTACAAGCAATTCGCAATACGATTTCATTCTACTGGTTCGATATATTACTCCTTCCATGCTTAGTAACGCTATTATTAAGGTTAGGGTTCAAATATAGACTAAACGCGAAAAAAACGTCAAAAGAATCTTCCACTAGAATTGCAATTCATAATCAAAAGCATAGATCAGATTATCTATCAGCAACAATGAAATTGCAATTCTCCAATAAATGACTGACCAATAGCAGAATTTATCATACATAAATAAAATTTATCAGATAATCAAACAACTTCCACAAATTCAGCATAATCCAACGACAATAAACAACAAATTATATCATATTTGAAGAAGATTACCCAAATGAACCAAAACTATAAAATTATCACAAAAAAATAAATTCACGATTCATCTGATTATTGCAAATAAATCAATAAAAATAAAATTAAAAAAAATACCTGAAAATTGAAGATGATAGCTGCTGAAAAATGACGATAAAGAGCATAAATTAGGGTTTAAGATGGATCGTAGTCAGAAATGGAGAAGTTTGGGGTTTAAGTGTTTAACAGCTGTTTTATTCAGAAAGGTTTCACAACTTTATTTGCTGATGAAAGTCGGTATCCGAATCTATAATCAAGTGGAAAAATTGGGTTTTAAATTTTTATTTACATTGGGCTTTTACTTTGTTTTGGCCCTAATGCAGCCCACTAATGCCCAACAATCAAGACATCCTCAAACTGTTCAGCAATCAAGGTATCAACTATTAAGCACATAAATAACATGGACTAAACTAACATGAAATTATCTAACAAATTTAAATAAGTAAAAATTAGGTAAATTGATGTGAATCGCTAAACATCGCCCGCAAATTACCATATAAAGCCCACAAATATGACTTGGTGTGACCATTATGCCCATTTTCTAAAATTGAACAAATCTCGATTTAAAAAATGTGGAGCCGTACTGGCTCGCCGGGGGAGACCGGAGGGCAGGCCGGAGATGCGGGGGACGCCGGAGGTACGTCGTCGTCGACGGAAAACGAGGTAAGTCACCGTTAAAATTCACGGTTTACCGTAGGAGTGGCTCCGGCGCCTAGGATGGACGCCCTAACCGTAGCATGGACGTCCAAGCCAGACGCCAGAACCACCACAGTGGCGTCCAGCCCAGACGCCCAGACCACCAGACTAGCGTCCAGCCCAGTCGCCCAGACCACCAGACTGGCGTCCTGGCCAGGCGTCACTCTACTGGCTGAGGCGGCCCTGCCAGGCGCCAGTCCAGTGGCTGTGGCGGCCCTGGCAGACGCCACCTTTATATATATATATATGTATTTTTCTTTTTTGATTTTGTTGTTGTTTTATATTTTTTTAATTTTTTTTTTTAAAATCGAAAATGATTTTTTTAAAAAATTCGAAATGGGTTTTTTTTAAATTAATTTTGAAAATTCGAAATAGGTTTTTTTTAAATTAAGTTTGAAAATTCGAAATGGTATTTTTTTAAATTTAGTTTGAAAATTCGAATTGGGTTTTTTTAAAAATTAAGTTTGATTGTTGAGAAAGGTTTTTTTTTAAATTAAGTTTGACAATTCGAAATTGTATTAAAAAAAATTGGAAATTGTTTATGTGACTTTTATAAATGATTGTGTTTAAAATTTGTATGTGTATGTGTATGTGTATGAATAATATTATACATAATTATGTTTTTTTTTTGTTAATTCTGTGTAAATATAGAAATTAAATGTATTATCCGTTAAATGTATTTATTATAATATATAATTGATGCAGGATTATGGTGGAGACGAAAATGATTACAGTGGGATATTTGGACATGATGGTCCATTCGAAGAAGCTCAACAAGCGATTGATTGGGCAAAACAGGTTGCAATTGCAGCTTGATTTTGCTTGGTAGTAGTAACTCATAAATCTCAACGGGATGGTAGAATGGATCGCATTTTGAGATGTGACCGTTATCGCAAAAGAGAAGAAAGAGATTTTCGTACAGCCACTCGGTTTGATAAAAAGCGGAAAGGTTGTGGGTGTGAGTTCAGAGTAAAGGTCCGACAACTACGGAGTCGTGACGGTTGGGAAGTGATTGGTTACTCTAAATGGGGGTATCACAACCATGAGATGATAGTATATGAAGAGGGTCATCGACAGCTGAGCGGCTTAAGTCCTGCTGCGAAACTAGTTGTGAAAGAAATGAGTGATGCTCAAGTCAAGCCTGCTAAAATATTAGCATCTGTGTTAGAGAAATTTCCAAAAGACCATCCAAACTGAAGACACATCTACAACGTCAGACAGCAACTCAGGTTTGAACGGTCAGAGGGAAGGAACCCTATACAGCAGTTGCTACACCAGGCACAATCACGTGATTACCTGTTCTGGTTTGATTCTGATGAAGATACAGCGGAGGTGACTCATCTTTTCCTTGTGCATCCTGATTGTGCTGATATGATCAAGTCTTGGCCATTTATGATTTTGATCGACTCAACGTACAAGACAAACAAGTACAAGTTCCCACTGGTTGAGATCATGGGGATGACTCCAACGAACCAGAACGTTCTGATTGGTCATGCAATCATCAAGAATGAGACGGCTCCAAGTTATTATTGGGTCTTGGAGAAGCTGAGAAACTACATTGGGCCTAATGTTCATCCAGCAGCCATCGTCAGCGACTGTGAGGGAGGTCTCTTTGCCCCCATAGCAGAGCTGTTTCCATAATCGAAGCACTTATTATGCACATGGCACATCAACAACTGCGTGAAAGTGAAAGCCTACAACCTTTTCAACAAGAATTTGGAAATGGCAGAGAGATTGGTGAATGGTAAGTGGCGGAAGATCCTACAGGCTACCACAGAGGAAGCGTACGAGCGAGAATTGGCTAACTTCAGGGATTCGTACCAGTGGTGTCCGGCACTGGTGGACTATGTGATGCAGCAATGGGTCCCTCACAGGGAAAAGTTTGTCAAATATTGGACAAACCAGATACTTCATTTCGGGAACACTACAACATGTAGAGTTGAGAGTGCTCATAGAGCTACCAAGGACTGGATTGATTCATCGACCGCTGCTTTGGATACACTGTTCGATAAACTTAATAAGTCAATTGAAACTCAGAAGAACGGCATCAAGAACTCTCTAGAGGACTCCAGACGACGACATGGTACGATGTATAGCCATTTCATATTTAAGATTCTCCATGGTCGTGTGTCGCACTACTGCTTGGGGTTGATTCTCACTGAGCTGAACAGGATTAGGGACTTGGCTGACGAAGTGTATGCTAGGTGCGGGTGTGCTATTTCAGTAACTCATGGATTACCTTGCGCATGCACCATTCACCGCGTTATTACAGAAGAAAGGGTGTCGTTACATGTTGATCAGGTTCATTCATTCTGGCGGACGCTCGTTATTGGTGAGCATGCAGATACTCAAACGGCCGACCGTGAACAGGAGGAGTTGGAGCAGTTTCGTTCGATGTACGACCGAGTGTCCTCCAGCCATCCTTCTATTATTCGTGACGCTAATCATGTACTTCATGACATGTTCCACACGTCTACCTTAGATTTTGAGGAACCCGAAGGAGTTGACCGTCCTCGAGGTCGGCAACGGCGGAATAGGAGTGCGTTTGAGTATATCCGTGGTCTTGGTCGTGGTCGTGCTCGTGGTCAGACATCGTCATCTAGTCATAGTCAATCTTCATCGTCTGTGAATATGCCCCTGAGAACTGGTACGTTTTGGTTTTTGACATTGCACATTGTTTATAAGGTTACTCCTGCCTTCTTAACTGTGATTAATTATATGGTGAATAGGAAGAAACGATGTTGATCAGTTTCCGTACAAGGACAGGATACCTGCGATCATCATGCCGTACTTGGAAGGGTGGAATGATGTAGTCGGAGATGGTAACTGCGGATTCCGGGTCGTGGCTGATGTTTTTCAAATGGGCGAAGACAACTACGGTTTAGTGCGTCAGTTGATGTACAGCGAAATTGCCTCTAACCGAAATGTTTATCGTCAGGTGTGCCAGGATGACTTGGATGGCGCTCTGCGGCGTATCCGGTGGGGAGGTGGACCTTGCGGTCAAAATCATTATTTTGACGCGCCCCTAGATCTGTTTGCCGTTGCAAACATTTACAAGTGCGCAGTCATGCATTTCGGGCTGGGATTGCATATCAAGCTTATTATCCTTGTACCACGGTTCTCCCTTGGCGTTCGCGTGAGACTGTCACCACACCGGTCAGAGAGGTAGCTATTGCGTTTTTTGGGTCGTCATACAGACATTTCATCCGACTTGACATGTCATCCGATTTTCCAGTGCCACCGATTATACCTCGGTGGTACACCATTCGCACAGCGAGCGTAGAGGGTTGGGATGCGCTATATCATGACCGGATCCACGAATGGAACACCCTAGCTGCATTTTAGTTTTTCATGTTTACATTCTTCCTATGTATCCTCACTCCTAACAACCCAAGAATCATTAACGGCCCTCGACCGTTTCCTGCTTGCCCCAGATACAGTAGACGCAGATGATGTGCCAGATCTACTAACAAACCTACCACCCCTACCCTTACGCACCTCCACCATATGTGTCTCGTACATGTCATCAACCCTCTGACTGAATGGACCGTAATCATCATACGGTCCACTCCCATCGTCCACATCCTCATTCTCATATGCGCCCTCCTCCTGCTCTTCCTCCTGGTCACCCTCCTCAGCATCATCATCGTCATCCTCATCCCGACGGTGGATCCGTTCTCTACGAGCCGAGGCCGAAATACCACGGGATCTAACATGTCTATGCCCCGACCTCTCCACTGAATAGCTTCTACTAAGAAGCTCTACATTCTTCCCCGCACCATGACGACCCAGTGAATTCTACAAAAAATTTAAAATTATATAAACATACAAAAGTTTTTTAGAAAAATAAATAACTACCTACAGATACAAAATACCAGCACTTCCAACATATCGTCATGTTTATAAACATAAAATTAATAAAGATTATAAAAAATCAAAGACATGATAACTAAATAGGACACAAAACAAAAATTTCAAATTATTTCAACTAATTAAACATAGAAAAATATTATACGGCATACACAAATACACACATAATACCCTAATATATTACAAAATTTATGATTTCCAAAAAAATTAAAAATTATTTCAAATAATTAAACATAAAAAATAAAAAACAAATATATTACACATACACAAATACACACATAATACCCTAATGTATTACACATTTTAAATAAAAAAACAATTACACATTAACACAAACAATTTCCACATACTACATCAATTAAGGCATAAAAAATGTTTAAACATCATACATAAAAAAAATAAAACATAAACACAAAAAAAAAATCTGATTTTATAAAAATAAAATATACACGATTTATAAAAAAAACACATAAAGTTGATAAATATTTAAAAAAAATAAAACACATTAACAAAAAAAAATTAGACATAAAACAAAATTATTTTAGGTAAAACTAAATTTCTGATTTTGCAAAATAAAAAAAAAAAACAAAACAAAAAAAAATCAGAAAAAACAAAAAAAAATCAGAAAAAAACAAAAAGAAAAAAACAAAACCAAAAAAAAAACAAAAACAAAAACAAAAAATACAAAAAAAGAAAAAAAAAAAAAGGGCAGGCGTCCTGGCCACTGGCGGTGGCGCCAGCTCCGGCAGCCGTAGCCAGTGGGCAGGCGCCTGAACTGGACGCCCACCCATTGGCACAGGCGCCAGATCTGGACGCCACAGCCAATGGGCTGGCTTCTGGTTTGGACGCCTGCTCCGGTGGCTGGGCTTCCAAGCCAGACGCCACCCCACCGGCTTTGACAGCCGGACCTGACGCCCACCACGCGCCACCGTCTTCTTTCTTTTTTAAAAAAAAATAATTAAATAATTACCTTGCCACCAGGTTGCCGCCTTTCCTCCGCCGTCGCCGCCGCCACCTCTTTCCCTTGCCTCGACATTGTCGTAATTAATTTTTTTAAGAGAGGTAGATTTTCTGATTTTTTTTAGAGAGAAGTAAAGAGTGTTTTTTTTTTAAAGGAAAAGGGCAATAAAGTCACACCAAGTCATATTTGTGGGCTTTATATGGTAATTTGCGGGCGATGTTTAACAAATCCCAAATTGATTGTACAGTAATAAGGAATATCATTATGGCAACGTTTAATTTACCGTTAAAATAAGTGTTTAATAAGTTTATATAAAAATTGGATAAGTTCATGTTAGTTTAGCCTATTTCATGTTAATAATTCCACTTATTCAAAGAAGAAAAAAAATTCACATAAGTTTGGATATTGTAAGTTCATGAAAATAAACTCAAAAATTTAGTTAGTGTTAATAAAAGTTATCCAAGTTCATATTTACAACTAAAATCAGTTCACATAAGTGAAATTCAGATGAATAGTATGCATCCTAAGTTTTAATCATACTCGTATTTTAGTAAAGGATTGTTTTTATTTTTTAAGATCAACAATATTATAATCTTGTTCACTTTCTTTTCTTTTATCTATTTTTTCAACAAAAAGAGAAAGGCAAAGAAGAGGCTAGTATTTTGGGTACAGTTGGTAGTGATTCTTTGTGCCTCATGTTGATGTGAGGCTATTCATTGAAAAAAGCCTAACACAAGCCCATAATTTTTGATATAGTGACGTGTACCTACTCTGCTTTGTTGCAAAGTGGGGCGAGATGTCCGTGAAATTCTAATAACCACCACCTCACATCTAGGGGTGTACACCGGTCCAAAACCGGACCGGACCTGAACCGGACCTGTTTGGACCCGGGACCTGAATTGGGTAATTATGAGGACCGGGGACCGGACCTGAATTAACAGGTCCGGTTCCGGGCCAGACCTGAAAAATCAGGTCCGGTCCGGGTTTGGACCTGAATGGACCTGTTTTGTGTCTTTTTCGTTTTTTTTTTTTTAATACAAAACCTGTTGGACCTGCATATGGACCTGCATATGGACCTGTTTTGTGATTTTTAGACCTGTTGCATAATTTAATAATTACATACAAACCAAAATTATCAATTACAAAACTACATAAAGTCTATAAAGTCCCGATTCTCAAACACCAAAAATACAAATGAGTCCACCGAAAATACAAATAAGTCCACGAAAACTCAGTTTCAATTTTTCAGAGTTTGGTTTTCTTTTTTTTTTTTTTTTTTTTTTTTTTAGTTACGATTTTCCCGGGTTTCAGGTCCGGACCTGAAAACCCCGGGTTTGGACCGGGTCCGGACCGGGACCGGGAACCTGGATTTTTAAGAACCGGGACCGGACTTGAATCAACAGGTCCGGGTTAGGTCCGGTCCGGTTCAGGTCCGGTTTCAGGTCCGGGCCAATTTTTGTACACCCCTACTCACATCATGTATCCTTATTATTCTTACTCACTATATTAATAGCTTAAATTATCTAGGATTAAACGATTGTGCCTGATGATTTAAGACATTGTCTACAAAGTCAAACCCAAATTTTTAATCTCATGGTCAAGATAACACAAGAATAATAAAACCCAACTTGCTTAAATTAGCAATTACTGCATTGATTGAACCAAGAAATTCCAAAAGATTGTTGGATCTAATTGAATAAACATTCTGACCCAGCTTAATCACCAGCTAGCCAGGGCAGCCAACCATTTCAAGGTATAACTATTTTTGTGGCTTTGCATTACATAAATATACCAAAGCACATTCTAACAGTTGTATTATAAAGCGACCTATACCAAACTAATAATACTATCACCGATATATTTGCTGCTATTAATTAAAATTATTTACTCTTTTGAATGAGATCGATGGTAGTAAAAGTTAATCAATCAAGACAATGGACTTAAACTAGTTTAACGTTTGTAAAATTATTCCCTCGGCTGGCTAGAAACCTAGAAATTTGAACTTTCAACCATTAAAATTGTTGATTGTACACGGTCATATTTACGGACTGTATATCTCCTAAATTGCTACTTCATCTATATTTCTCACTTATTACTTACGAGTATAAGTTAATACACATTAAGCTCCTAATCTATAAGATCTATGGCACAATGTAACTAATAATTACAAATATAAATTTAAACATAAGATTTTAAAAATTACCCGGACATTGATGACATAAAACTAACACAAAATTCGCTTGATGGGGTTTTGTATTGATACGAAATTTTATTTGTGTCGTATGATGTGTTAGATCTGCATGTAAAAAAACATTTAGTATAAAACATAAACATATAATAGTTGAGTATCCCAAATTAATACAATGTAAGTAATAATTAGAAATACTAATTTAAACATAGGATTTTAAAAATTAAGCTAAAAATTACCCGACCATTTATGACCAAAAATTAACACAAAATTCGCTTGATGGGGTTTTTTATTGATACGAAATTTTGTTTGTGTCGTATGATGTGTCAATTTATAATGGTAAGTATCACAAATTTTAATTTAATTATAATTAACGAACAGTTTGTATTTCCTAGCATAAATACTATCAAAAGTTATCTTATAATGATAGGTATCAAACTTTATTATAAGCGTTTATCATTTAAATATTTCTTAGTATATTTTTTTTGGATTTCTTATACTCGTAGTATTGAATTAATAAATTTATCTTTTCCTATATTTTTACTTTATTTTTTTCATCAAAATAATTTAATTTGTGGATTATAATCTACGTGGCATTAAAATTTTAGATATATCAAATCTAATTCGTTACTTTTATCTAGGTGGCGACATAATTTTTTAATTCAAAAATAAAATACAACTCTTTCTTCTTATTGGTCGAAATAACTATATTACTTACGTGGTGCTCCGAATGCTCTCCAAAAATGCCTACTTTATTTATATATATTAGATTTAGGAATTTTTTTTTTAAAAAAAAAAACCATCCCAAATTCACCACTTTTCTAAAAAACCACTGCTTTTTTACGGAATTTTAAAATACCACCTGCAAAGTAGGAATCACCACCCCATCCCTTTTTCCGACCTGTTTTTCAACTAAAGGATCCATGTGTCATCACCCTATTGGCCTAAATCAACAAAATTTTAAAAATAAAATAAAATCAATTTTTAAAAAAAATAAAAATAAAAGATCCCCCTTAACCTTAACAGTCATCCGGCCCATCCCGTCCCCCTTCTGCCACTCCGATCCACCCATAACAGCCACCTGCCGGACCACCCCACTCCCCAACCAGCCACTTCCAACCACTATGCCTTCCGGTGAACCCCACCAAGCCCCAACCCTTCTTGCCCGGCCACCAAGACCCCTCCAATTTCGTCCCAAATGTTTCCCCTTTCTCTCTCCTCAAAACCCTAGATTTTTGGGTGTCCAATAATCCGCAACACCAGCCGCAATTTACCACTGTCAACAACTCATCCTACCTCATAAAAATGGTTTCAATGAAGTGAGAGAAAAAGTAGGTGGTCGTGTTGGGGTGGGGGTTGTCCGGTAAGTGGTTGGTTGGGTGGGGTTGGCTATTCCGGTGCGGTGGCAGGAGAAAAAGGAGGCGGTGGCTGTCGTGGGATGGTTGGGATTATTCTTAATTATTTTATTTATTTTTTACTTTTGTTAATTTTGACAAATAGGGTGGTGACACGTGGACCTTTAATTGGAAAACAGACCGGATTAGATGGAAAACAAGTCGGAATAAAGGAGGGGTGGTAATTCCTACTGATATTGGGTCTTGCAAGTGGTATTTTTAAATTTCGTAAAAAAAAGGGGTGGTATTTTAGAAAAGTGGTGAATTTGGGGGTGGTTTTTTAAAAAAAATTCCTATTTTTTATTTTATGAAAAGTAATTCATTGTTAGGTTGGTTATTTATATAAATATTGGGTCAATATCTTGATAGTTTTATGAATTATGAATATTAAGTGTTTAAAACTATTGGTCATTTTATCATTGCACAATCAAGAAACTGCAATATATTGTTCTTCGTATAAAACAATAATGAAAGCAAGTGTGTCAGCCTAATCATCATACCATCTACCTAATATCTAATTGAGCAAGCAATGGTTGAACAAGTGAAACCCTAATTAAAATACAATTAAGGCTATTTAAGTCCATAGCATTATGCAATTTAGATACTACTTCGTATACACTAAGCACAACATCCATAATTTCTAACAAACCATCTTACCTAAGCTATTTTCATGGATAATTTCATGCATGTTCCTATTCAATTTAATCACGTACAACTATCCAAATCCAACACTTCCATTTAAAAATTATATAATTTATTATAATACTTCGTGTTTCGGTTAAAACAATGGGACCTTTGGCAGGTCCTTCGGATGAGTGGAGATAGCCCAATTCGAGTAATGACCGAATTAAGGATTTCCTGCACAGCTGAACAAACGTAAACTGGCCTCGGGGGTTGTGCCGAGGAAGGCCCCTCCGATGCCGAAGTCAGTACGAGTGTAAGAACAAGAGAGAATAGCTATGCAAGAGTATTTGTTGCTTGAGGCAATTTGTGTGAATGAATGTAATTATGCAAGAATGTGAGCTTTTATACCTTGTTCCAATTGAGTGGAATGGGCTTGAGGAGTCAAAAGGGCCGCCATTTGACTGGACCTTGTTTTACCTGACTTGGCTTTTAAAGTTTGGGGGTTGAACCTTGCCTATTGGGCTTTGTTTATTTTCATTTGTGGACTGGGCCCAAATATAAGTTATTTCGACCCCAAACAACTTGCCCCCCAGACCCGATTCGTGAGGATAACGGGTCGGGTTTTCAGCAGCCGAGAAATTTGGAGGGAAATAAATGAAAATAATTTGAATTTTGTTTGAGGAATTTGTACGGATTTTAACCGTTAATTTATAATTAACCAACCTTAATGAAAATTGATTAAGGATAATGGGGAAGTGGAGAGAATTTAATGGGAAGTTTAATTTTGGCGGTTGTAATTGAATGGGAAGAATTTGAGTAGCCACGAATTGAAATAGTGCTTAGTGGGTGATTAGTATCCCTTTAATTTCCGAAAACTGAATTCAAGAACATACATAAGAGCACTCCCACTTCTTTCAATCTTCACTTTCACAAAATCGAACCCAGAACTCTCCAGACACGCGCATTACCCCGATTTCTCTTTTCGCTGTTTTCTCGCAATCCGAAGCTTTAAACTCAAATCCGATTCTCCGAACAAGTCGGTCGGCGAATTCCGAGTCAGAATAAGGTAATTTTCTAGCAATTTGCTTCGGTTTTCTTTGCTTTTCGAGATATTTTTCCTTTTTCCCCTTTTTTTCGCACTTTTCGAACTTCCATCCAACTGAAAATGTCCGGCGACCGCGGAAAAGAGCCCATTAGGCCCGAGTCAAGTGCCTAGGAGGAAGAGGAGGAAGTGTCGCAGCTAATTCTGAGGCGGAATCGCCCTTTGTCGATGATGCCACCCCTTAGCACACAGAACCTTAATGCTGGGACCGCGCAGGCCACCACTTCAAGTGGCGCTGGCTTGAGGGTAGTGCCCTTGTCCAGCCGTCCACCTAGGCATTCAGCTGAGGCCAGTATCTTTGGCCGAAGCATGGCTTCGGCATCTAGGCCGCTGACTCCCAAAGAATGGGAGTGGACCGCGGTCCAGGATAACGAGGGCATTATGAGGGTTGCGCCCTATTCCTGGTGGATCGAGAACGACGCCCAGTACCATTATGCCGAACAACTCGAGATATATTACGGCATCATGGAAGAGGATGGGTACTGGTGCAGAATGCCTGTTGCCGATGACAGGATTCATCGGCCCCAACTTGGGTACATTGGGGTCTACACCCGACAACTGCAAAACGGGCTTCGATTTCCTGTCCACTCTTTCGTCATCAAATTGCTGAACGAATACAACATATCCTTGTCTCAGCTAACCCCTTTGAGTGTCAGAAGGATCATGACCTACATTTAGGTCTGTTTATTTTGTGGATTTGAACCGAGCGTTCACTGTTTTCGGAGCATTCGCAAACTTGCGCCGAACACCCAATCTAGCCGATTTCATGGCCTAGGGTGGTGGAAGATAGAAGATGAGAAGGGATTACTCACATCTTATCCGAACAACACATCGGATAAAAATTGGAGAGGGCAGTGGATCTGGATCCGTGTACCCTCTGATGAAGCTCATCCGAATTATTTCGGGGCTCCCCACTTCCTGAGAAAACCAGACCCCGAAATGTCAAGCATCGGCCCCGATGAGTTCAATGAACTTGATCATCGCCAAATGAAGTTATTTGGTCGAAATAAAATGAATGTTACTGGCCGAATGGCCAACGTGCCGAGCACTTGGCTGCCCTGTTTTCATTACATCTTCCAGGAGAAGATGCTCTCTATCGTCGGCCTCAGCCAAAGATACCAAGTCCGTAAGGGGAATTCGGCTGGGGCCGAAGTCTTTTAATGCTTTTATCCTTTTTGTTGTTTGCTGACTTGCGAACTTTACTTTTTTCAGCTAAACTTATCTTCGTTTTCTTTTAAATTTTCAGAGTTGTGCGAAGCGAACTCGGGCATCGATTACGAAGTGCTCGGAATCAGCGACGAGAGGGAACCACTCATTAATACGCCGAAGATAATAGAGGTTAAAGATCGGCCCCTTGCCCTCCAGCCGAGGAAGCTTGAAATTGTCAACGCCTTAGAGTATCAAAGTTAGAAGGCCTGGCATCAAAAGATTGACCCTTTCTTCCTTCACCTGGCTGAAGAAGTTGCTGGTGCTGAGGCTGCTTCTACTCCGCAAACCGAAGCAGGACCCTCTGCCTCAACTGCTGAGGCAGGAAGGAAGGAAGCAAATAAGAAAGAGGCCCACAACGACGAGTATCTGCTAGATACTACGGTGAGTTTCCTACTGCACTTTCAATTTGCGAGAGATTCTGCGATTTTTCTAAGTGCGTAGCTTCAGCTTAAATATGCATGCTATACCCAAATTTCTTAACTTGTAAGAATTTTTGCCGAGTATAAATCTTCGGGTGCGAGTCTCATTCTATTAGTTCAGCATGTTAGGACTTGAACGATTTGTAGAATCTCTATCAATCCTTTGCTGTGATTAGTCTGACTTGTGCAAATTTGCTAAGTACAAGGCTTCGGCTGTGAGACCTGTGCTTATACTCTATGTGTGTTCTCTTCTTTTTTTTTTTTTTTAACTCACACATGTATCTGCCCCCCTTCTATCTCTTCTGCTTTAGTCCGACGAAGAAAAAGTAGAGAGAGAGGATTTGGCCGAAGCCTTCCCTGTCCCCAAATCTACTCCTGAAGAACCGATGGCCGGTGGGAGAAGGAGACCCTTGGTTCATCCTGGCCAGTTCAGGGCGCCTGAGATACCGGCTTAGAGGCCTCGGCTTGAAGAGGTCCAGGAAGAGACAACCATAGAGGTCACTTCCCCCTCTCGGGAAGTTGTAGTTGAGGTGGTTGATTTGCAAACTCGCTCTTCACCTCCTCGCCACGTCGCCGAGCCGTTTTTGAGGAGGTTCGGCATGAGGCGGATTCTTTGGGTGTCCAGGATGATGACCCCGGGCTTGCTGTTAATGAGAATGAGCCTCAGCTAGCTGAAGCTGAAGTGCTCAAGCCTACGGATATCCCCTCCAGCTCAGTTGCGGACTCTTTCAGAACTTTTCAATCCGCTGAGATGGGTTTCGGCTTGGCGCCCATGGTTCCTGTTCGAGCACATGCCCGAGCAGTTTTTGAGGATAGACATGACTCAGCTCTCACTTTTTTCGGCAATCTGAGCAATCTCTCGGCTTTGGACAGGGCCAGGGCTTGGATGTTAGGTACTGCTACCGGAGCCGCTGAATCTTTAGAGAAGGTGTCGAACCCTCTTATGGAGAACCAGAGGGTGCTGATGCAGGTAACCTTCCAACACTTACTGCTCCGTTCATTCGTTTTTTTTTTTTTTTTTTTTTTGAAAATTCCTCTAAGTGTTGCACTTCGGCTAGCTACTAAGCTGCGATTGTTGTCTTTGCAGGCTGTGCATAACCATTTCCTTGCTGTGGAAATGTATGATGAGCTTGAGAGCAAAGCAGATAAGGCCGATGCGACTGAAGCCCAAGCTGAAGCAAGTTAGGGCCAAAGAGGAGGTGTCTGGGTTGAGATCGAACATGCAAGACATGAGCGCTAACTTCCTCTCAGTTACCAGAATCTAGAGAGGACCATTTTTCCTTGGCTGGAGGAAGGTCATGCCCTCATCCAGGAGTACGGGGCCGAAAGCATTACTGAATTCAAGGCCCGTATTGAGGCGAAGCTGAAAAAGGATGTTGAGTCTCGGCGGCTCCTGATGTCTGACCATGAGAGCAAGCTTGCTCAGGTTCGGGAAGAGGCCGAGAAGAAGCAGGGTGACTTGGTCGCTGCCAACCAAAAGCTGAAGGAAGCTCTGGAAGCTCAGAAGTCTAAGCTCGAGGATGCGAAGGAACTTCTCAAGACCCGCATTTACACAGAAGAAGAATTTGCTGAAGGGTTTGAGAATGGCTGGAAATAAGCTCGACGCCTGGCCCTGCATGCTGCTCCGGACCTCGACTGGGATCAGGTTGAAGCTTGGTCAATGGATCCTAACAACCCTCGCATCAACGAGGCTAGTCAGGCAGAGATTGACTTCCTAGTTCGTCAGGCCGAAGCTGAAGAAGCTGAGAAAGCTGCAAAGGAAATTGGAAAGCCTTCTGCTTCTTCAGCCGGGGCTGGCCCTTCAGGTGTTCAGTCTGATGCCAAGGCATAGGAATTCGGGCAGCTGTCCTCTAAGTCTTGCGGATCGACTTACGCTTAAATTGATGATCTCCGCTTCTGCTTTTGCCTGTCTTTTGCTTCAGTCTGCCATGTACAAACTTTATAATCTTGTTTTTGTGTACTTTCGGCAGCTGTGTTTTCCGCTTTGTGAGCGGCTGCCGACTTTGAAGTTTTTGTTAAACATTCTGAACTTTGGTGTTTGTAGTTCTAACTCAACATTTGTAGATCTAACTTTTCTGAATAGGTGAAGTACAATTTCAGCTCTTTCTTCTCAATTTTCCTGCTTGAATAGCCTTGAATTTAATTGCTTTTTTCCTGAATTTCTTCAACATTTGGCTAAGTACAGAGCTTTGGCTTGGAGCTCGGTATGTGAGTACCTCTTGCCCCCCTAGAACTTTGAAGATAAGGTCTTCGGAGTTCTGAGTTTATTGCTTTCTTTCTTTCGGCGTAGCCGAATGTTTATTGCCACATAACAGTTTGAACACTTATGTTTATTTCTTATATTCTGCCTGGTTTTAATTCATCTGAGGGAACGACTATCTTGGACACAGTGCCAGGGCAATGATCATCCTAAGTACAAGGCATCATTATGCAATACTTCGGAGGTGTAATCATCACCCGGAATTGATTTGCCGAAGCACAGGGCATCATTATGCAATGCTTCAGGCCTTTTATCAATTCCTATTTTTGGCTATGTCTTAGATAAGCCTATGACCTCTTTGCCGAGAGCAACAAATCCGCCCGAGGTACAGTGCATCATTATGCAATACCTCGAGGTTCCATTTGTTACCCCCATATCGGCAGGTTCTTCGGCTTACCGAAGTACAGTGCATCACTATGCAATACTTCGGACAGCACCGGGTGTAAACCTTGAATTTTTTCAAAAATGACGAAGACAAAAATAATGAAGACATAACGAAATTGTGACTAACTGCGGCTCAAAGGCCTTTTATTGATTGGAAGAGGACGTACTTACATACATTTTTCTCCCACATTGGGGTTTTACATATGAAATTTCCTAAGTACATCTGCATTCCAATGGTTTTTCAATTCGGTTCCATCTAACTACCGAAGCCGATAAGTTCCTGGCTGGAGCTCGTCGTATATTTCATAAGGCCCTTCCCAGTTAGCCGAGAGTTTTCCATGGATGCGACTTTTCTGAACAGCAGCAGCATTCCAAAGAACAAGGTCCCCAACTTTGAGGAGTCTTGCCTGGACTCTTTGGTTATAGAACTTGCTGATTCTTTGTTTGTATGCTGCCATTCTGTCTCTGGCCGAATCTCGGATTTCGTCTAGGAAATCCAAGGATTCTTTCATGAGATGCTCATTTTCTTCAGCTGAGAATTGGTTGACCCGAAGACTTTCTGAGCCAATTTCCACTGGTAAACTAGCTTCGGATCCATACACCAATTCAAAGGGTGAATGCCCCGTAGCCTCTTTTTCAGTTGTCCGAAGTGACCATAAAGTTCCTGGGAGCTCCTCTATCCACTTGGACTTCTGATCTTCGACCCTCTTCTTGAGAGCCTTGAGTATTTGTTTATTTGCGGCTTCGGCTTGGCCATTACTTTGAGGATGACAGACTGCCGAATATGCCAGTTTTATTCCGAACTTATCAGTGTATCGCTTCAGCGGAAGGTTGTCGAATTGTCTTCCATGATCGAAGACAAACAGCTTAGGATGCCGAAGCGAGTGATGATATTCTGCCAGATAAACTTCCTGACAGTTTACTCAGTTATGCTTGAAGCTGCTTCGGCCTCAATCCATTTGCTGAAATAGTCAATGCCGACTATTAGCCACTTTTTCTGGTAAGGAGCTTCGGGAAAAGCTCCCAAGATATCCAACCCCCATTAAGCAAAGGGAAGAGGAGCTAGAATTGGCTGAAGGTCTCGCGACGGCCGATGGATGACTGGTGCGAATTTTTGGCATTTTTCACATTTTCTCACCAGCTCCTTGGCGTCCAAAATCATGGTTGGCCAATAGTATCCTGCCCTTAAAGCTTTGTGGGCCAGGGTCCTTCCCCCAATGTGGTTTCCGCAGATGCCGAAGTGAATCTCTCGAAGGATATAGTCTGCATCTGTTAGACCCACACACTTCAATAGTGAGGCTGAGAAGGATTTTTTTAGGAGTTCCCCATTATAGACGATGAACCTTGAGCTGATTCTTTTCAGTTTCGCGGCCAAGACTCTGTCTTCGGGAAGTTCTCCCTAAAGCTTATAAGCGAGGATGGTATCAATCCAGCTCAGTTCGGCCCCGACACATTGGACCTCAGCTTCTTGGTCAATGCTTCTGTTTCGGCGCACTTCCACATATACAGATCGGTTCAGCTCGGTGAGAGTCGAACTTGCAAGTTTGGAAAGCGCGTCGACTTGAGCATTCTGGCCCCTTGGGTACAGCTCAATTTCAAAAGTTCTCAGCTTCGCTATGACTGACTTGATCTTGGCGAGATAAGAGATCATGGAGGGCTCTTTTGCCTCATATTCGCCCCAAATCTGATTAGCGACCAGTTGAGAGTCTGTTTTTAAACAGACATGCTCGGCTTCGAGAGCTATGCACAGTTCTAAGCCAGCAATTGCTACTTCATATTCTACTTTGTTATTAGAATCCTTGAACGAAAATTTGAATCCATACTCGCAGTTTTTGCCTTCGGGAAAGGTAATCACTAACCCTGCCCCCGAACCATTTACGGTGGCTGAGCCATCCGTGAATACATTCCAGATCTTCTTTCCTTCGTCGAGTGTTTCCTGATAGGAACACTCGGCCAGGAAATCTGCTAAGGCTTGGGCCTTAATGGCTGCCCTTGGCTGACAGCTTATGCTGAACTCAGTGAGCTCGAAGGCCCACTTTGTTAGTCTACCTGACTTTTCAACCTTGCCGGGGACTTTTTCCAGCGGTTGATCTGTCAAGACCACTATCTGATGATAGTCAAAATAGGCCTTAACTTCCGAGCCGCTACTACCACAGCATATGCAACTTTTTCGAGCAAGGGGTAGCGCGTTTCGGCGTCGGTCAACGTGTGACTGAAGAAGTAGATCGGTTGCTGGACCCTTTCTTCTTCTTTCAGCAGCACCGCACTCACTGTGGCAGGGCTAACTGCCACGTATAAGTACAAGATTTCTCCTTCGGCTGGTCTTGCCAGCATTGGGAGATTGGCCAGGTGCTCTCGGAGCTGTTGGAAGGCTAACTTTTGTTCTTCTTCCCATATGAGCTCTTTAGATTTTGGGAGTTTGAGCGCTTTGAAGAAGGGCAACCCTTTGTCCGAGGCTTTTGAGATAAACCTGGACAGGACGACCATCCTTCCAGTGAGACGTTGAACGTCCCTCTTTGTTTTCGGCTCGGGAAGGTCAAGGGCTGCTTGAACTTTGGCGGGATTGGCATCAATCCTCCCTTTGCTGACCATGAAGCCAAGGAATTTCCCTGACTTCACGCCAAAGAGACATTTCTTCGGATTCAGCTTCATTTGATGTTTTCTCAGAGTGGCGAACGTTTCGGCTAGGTCCGCAACATGGTCCTTTTCATCTTTGCTTTTGACGATGGAATCGTCAACATAAACTTCCATATTGCGGCCTTTTTGTTCGGCGAACACTTGGTCCACCAACCTCTGATATGTCGCTCCGGCATTTTTCAAGCCGAAGGGCATAATCTTGTAGTTATACACCCCGACACTTGTAACGAATGTCGTTTTTGCTCTGTCATCGGGGTGCATGAAGATCTGATGGTACCCAGAAAATGCGTCCATGAAACTAAGCAGAGCATGGCCACTTGTCGAGTCGATTAACTGATCGATTCTCAACAAGGGATAGAAGTCCTTCGGACAGGCCCTATTTAGGTCCGTGAAGTCAACGCACATTCTCTAGGTGCCATTATCCTTCTGAACCATCACCACATTCGCCAGTCATTCTGGATATTGGCAAGGCTCGATGAACCCTGTGTCCAGAAGTTTTTTTACTTCGGCTGCGATGTCTTGGTTCTTTTGAGCGGAATAATTCCGCTTCTTTTGCTTAACTGGGCGACATGTGGGGTCAACATTAAGCTTGTGAGAGATAAGGTTCGGATCCATTCCCGGCATGTCAGCTGCTGTGAATGCGAACACATCTCGGTTGTCCCGAAGAATTTGGATTAATTCAACCCGGACGTTCGGATCGAGCCCTTGTCCGATGTTGACACATTTTTCGGTATCTCCTTCGGTCAACGGTATGCACTCAGTTTGTTCACCTGACTCCATTGCTTTGGAGCCAGGCTCTTCTGGTTCGGGCCTACTGTCAATATCAGCAGACCTCCCTTTCTTCGGTTGATCCCCGTCTGAATCTTTCGGCCAAGCCGCGGAACTAGCCTTTCCAATCCCCAAAGATGATCTTTTTCTTAAGGACCCCTGAGCCAAAGCACTTAATCCCTTTGGCCTTTTGGTACCACGCTGCTGAAGCGAGTCAAGTAATCTCGGAGACTTTCGTCTTTCGCTTGCTGCAGACTCATCAGTTATGTAGTAGTTTTCTCTCGGCGATTGGCCGTAGAAAACTTACTTTTGAATTTGTTGGAGAGGTCATTCCAACCTGTTATCGAGCCTTTTTTCAGCCCTTTGGTGATCCATGACTGGGCGACACCTTTAAGGGTGGTGGGAAAGTATTTGCACCAGGTAGCTTCGGACCTGGGGTTAAGGTACATATGCCCCTCGTAGGAGACTATGTGGTCCTTCGGATCCGAAGTACCATCATAAGTGATGTGTGCCGGAATTTTGACCGTCGGCACGTGTTCCTCCAATATCCACCTCTGGAAAGGCGAACTGGTAGGAACCATCACAGCTTTTCCCTTCTGCCTTTCCGAAGGAACTTCACTTCTCCCTCTTAGAGAGGTGGAAGTGAGGAGTGTCCCTCCACGTGACAACTCCAGGATAGGTGAGACGACTGTGAATGTCCTTCTCCCTTTCCCCTAAGCATTCGTAAACGCTTCGGCGAGAAGCGTTTTGGCTGCTTGGGGCGTCCTTTGAGTTTCGGATTTGGGAATTTTCGAAGTGACTTGAGTCCCCTCGCCGTTCCCGTCTTGTCTTGCCCAGGCTTTCGGCTCTTCCGCTCCCCTCTCCCTTGGAAAGTGGAATCCGCCCTTCCCCTCCCGAAGTCAGTTTCCTCTTTCGGCTTTCTGGCTTCGGCGGGGGTGAAGGAGGAGTGGTATGCACGGATGGGAGGCGTCCACCTAGGGCTTTCATGAACTCCATGCAGACAGCCACTGCCCTTGTCACCTCTTCAGTCGAAGGAACGGTGGGAGGAGTTGAATGCATGCTTTGCGAGGGACTATCCTTATGAGCATCGCTCTCTCTCTCGGCGAGTTCCCAACTTGGTGATCCCGTCGGGAGGGATATCCCTCGCGCAGATTTTCTCTTCTCGGAGAGTTAGAGGCCGATGGCTCAGGCGACGGTGAGGGTGTTCCGTCGGTTCTCACCGTGATTAAGCCCATTTTTTTGCTTTTTTGGAGTTTTTGTCATTCTTAGTCATTTTCTGCGTTGGCTAAGATTGGTATGAGATTTTTAGCTGAATTTTTGTAAGAATCCCCACAGACGGCGCCAAATTGTTTCGGTTAAAACAATGGGACTTTCGGCAGGTCCTTCGGATGAGTGGAGATAAAGCCCAATTCGAGTAATGGCCGAATTGAGGATTTCCTGCACGGCTGAACAAACGTAAACTGGCCTCGGGGGTTGTGCCGAGGAAGGCCCCTCCGATGCCGAAGTCAGTACGAGTGTAAGAACAAGAGAGAATAGCTATGCAAAAGTATTTGTTGCTTGAGGCAATTTGTGTGAATGAATGTAATTATGCAAGAATGTGAGCTTTTATACCTTGTTCCAATTGAGTGGAATGGGCTTGAGGAGTCAAATGGGCCGCCATTTGACTGGACCTTGTTTTACCTGACTTTGCTTTTAAAGTTTGAGGGTTGAACCTTGCCTATTAGGCTTTGTTTATTTTTATTTGTGGATTGGGCCCAAATATAAGTTATTTGGACCCCAAACACTTCATATCATCTCCCCCCTCCTATGGTTCTCATTGTATTACAAACAACTTTTATTTTTTATCATAAATGCTAAAAGTCGCAACATATGACCAAAAAAAAAAGTGACAATTGATAATGTGTTGTCTAAAAATAATGAAGTGGCGAGTATAAGGAACGAGTGGGAAAAAATAAAACGATAATATTAGACTCCCTCTATTTTTTTTTAATAAGAGTTGCGAAACATTTCTCTTGGGCTCAAATTAGCGATTTCTAACCTTGAAGCTAGAAAGATTATTAGAATTTAATATTTGTAAGAATATATTAAATCCTAATTTGGTGTGTGGCAAGCTGACATACATCAAACACTGACTGAGTAACCTCTGACTAATTGAGTAATTTCAGACCAACCGAGTAATCCTGATCGACCAAGTGTAATCACTAACCGACTGAGAGTAGTCGTATCCCTAACTATGCACCTACTAGACCTGACAATTTTGACCCTGACCCGATGATTCGACCCGAATGACCCGAATTGACCCAAAACATTGACCCGAAATTGACCTGACCCAACCCATACCCGACACGAAAATAGAGTTGACCCGATCCTAACCCGACACCCATACTAACCCGACCCGAATTGACCCGAAGTGTTTGACCCGAACAGACCTGATACCCGAAATTGACCCAAACAGACCCGATAACCGAAATGCCCCGAACTAAAATTACCTTATAATTGAACTTAAAATGTCTTGTACCAAAAATAACTCAAATTGTTCATTTTCAACCGTAACTAAGCTCATAAACTGAATTGATAGTTTTTATTATAACAATAACAAAATATATACTCCATATAAAATTATTGATTTGAGATTGATTCACAAATGAAACAACCCGAACATGACCCGACCAGATTTTAACCTGACTCGAATGTGACCCGAACATACTTGACTCGAAATTGACCCGACCCGAACATATCCGACCCGAAATTGACCCGACCCGAACTCGACCCGAAACCCAAATCAACCCGACCCAAATGTTAACTGACTCGAAATGATCCGACCCGAAAGTGACCCGACCCAAATGACCCATTTGCCAGATCTAGCACCTACTGCTATTTGTAAGTTTTATTTTTTTAAAAAATCTATTATTAGCCACCATATACACCTATTGACCGGAGTATATATTATATATTGAAGAAATCTTGAATAATGTTCAGGACTTCAGGTGCTTTGTTTTTCGATTATATAGTGTTTTAGCATATCTTGTTATTTGTAAATCTTATTTTATTAAATTTTACATCTTTATCTTGGGTTCCATGTATTATTACTTAAATGGGATGTGAGTAGCCTAAAGAATAGTTCTAGGAATGACTTTTGCTATTTGCCGTATTTGGCTAGATTTGCCACATTTAGATAAGTAAATGTTTTGCCTTGATAATACGAAATAAAATTAAAAGAAGAAACTTTTGACTTTTGGTACACCAATGACCAGAAGACCCTACTTGTTTGTTAGCACCTATTTAAACTTTATTTTTATTTTACTACCTATCACATTCTAAAATTATAGCTTTTGGTATCACTTAATGGTTTCCGTTAGGATTTCGTTAGTGGTCAGCTAATTAATTTTTTTTCTCGTTATCCATGCCGAAAAATATTTCGTTAAAGTTTTTGAGGTCATTTTGTTCCTTAAGACTCCAAATTAAGCTCAGAATTGGCAAACAAATAACGTAAACGTCTCGTTTTGTGTGTCACAAAATGTATCAATTTGCGTTAAATTAAATTTTTTTGTTGTGAAAATTGTTCGGGTAAGGTTTTTTTTGCCAATTTCGAGCTCGGTTTGATCCCTTAAGAACTAAACCGACCTCCAAAACCTTACTTGAACAATTTTCGAGGTAAAAAAATTAATGAAAAGTAAAACGAGACACTTATATTATTTGCCAATGCCAGGCATAATTTGAATTCTTAAGGACTAAAATGACCCCAAAATCTTAACGAAATATTTTTCGGTACGCAAAACAATAAAAAAAATTAATTAGCTGACCACTAACGAAATCCATTAAGTGGTACCAAGAGTTATACTTATAGAATTTGATAAGTAGTAAAATAAAATGAAAAAATTAAATAGGTATTAAAAATCAAAGTATTCTTTTGGTGGTACCAAAAGTCAAATTATCCTTGAAATAAATTAATTGTTTGAATTTGTACACAGTGTTTAAAAGGATTTGGAATTGTTGAATAGAACGAAGGTATTAATTTGTATAGTAATGACATGGTTACCTCAATAGAGTAGGCTTATGGATGTATTAAGGTTTCTTAGGGGACATAAATTAATGTGGGTTAAATTAATCACACCAGTCAATGTGGCCTACTTGTTTTGTGCTGCCGAGTACTTGGAAATGACGGAAGTCTATCAGCAAGAAGATCCCATTCTAAGAACAGAAGCTTATTTATCTTACTTTCTGTTTGTGAGTCCCCCTGCCTTTTCCATGATTGTGACCCAGAGGAGGTGGTGTGATGGGTGAAATGAGGAGATAAAAAACATGTGATGGTGGATGGATGGGGTGGCTGCCTGCCTGGTCGTGGGTAGCGACGAAAGGGTCATTGCATATAGGCAGTTTCAGTAATTTTAACAACCTGAAGGAAAAAAGAAATACTTCCTATATCATATCTAATAATTAGTAAAAGGCACGGTTTCGTGGAGGCTAACAAAGCCAAAGTCTGAAACACAACTGAACAAATGTTGCTGAAGATATATTAATTCCATTACTTGTTTGACGCAATACAGCTTACATTGTGATGGTCAAACAAAAAAAATCAATCAGCCATGATCCCATATTGTTAAAATGAGCATAGATGAAACACAACTGTTTTCTCCCTCTGCAAAATCTCCTATAAATAGTTTTACATACTGTTGTTCTAGTTCATCTACTAAAAGT
The DNA here is from genome assembly GCF_001683475.1 of Chenopodium quinoa. Taxonomy (NCBI): domain Eukaryota; kingdom Viridiplantae; phylum Streptophyta; class Magnoliopsida; order Caryophyllales; family Amaranthaceae; genus Chenopodium; species Chenopodium quinoa. Next base: position 9,225,916 of record NW_018743920.1, on the reverse strand, counting down.
TCAGAGTTGTAAGTAAACTGAAGTGCCAAAGCAGCAATAGCTCAAGGGAACTGGAGTTCGAAAATTATCCAAATCTTGAAGCCTGGAGTGGGCAGAATCTCGCCAAATCCTGCTGATAGCAAAATCAACTTTCTCACTCTGCCTTGGTTTTTGGTGTATGTCTGGACTTTGTCCGGATCCCAGAAGTACACCGCCCAATGAACTTAAGGACTTCATCAATTAATATGACTGGAAGAGCGACTAGCAAAACAAGCATCCATTCATTGAAACTAAGAGGGACTATGCCAAACACTTGGGCAAGGAAGGGCACATAAAGAATCAGGAAGTGCAAGCCAAAAGAGACAGACATGGCTAGAAGCAACCAAGGGTTTACCCATGGTGGCATAGATAAAAGACTACCATCTTCGGAAAGTGCATTGAGGGAGTTGAACATCTCAATGGCAACCAACACAGAGAGAGAAAGGGTCATTCCTTTGATTTTTCCAGTTTTGAAGTAATCACAGGGATCATCATCAAACTTAAATGTTTGGGCTCCAGCAGTGAACGGAGTGACACTAAAATTCCCCCAAGATTGGCACTGACCCCAATTTGCAAGCTGGGAATAGCTTACAAGAGTATGCCCGTCTTGGCTTAGGTCAATACCAAAAAATGAGCCATGTGTATACCAAATAATAAATACTCCAACAGTTGCGACCCCCACATAAAGCCCGATCACCTGCATTCAGTTAAGAAAAATAGTTTAACATACAGCTTAAAAGAGCTAAACTCACATTAGACCCAACTCATCAAGGCAGAGAACTTACCATATACCGGAATAAAGTCCAAGCATCGATCAAAGAATCATCACTCCTTCTGGGAGGTTTCTTCATTATATCCTTGTCAGGTGGATTGAATCCCAAAGCTGTTGCTGGGGGACCGTCAGTAACAAGATTGACCCACAGAAGCTGAACAGGAATAAGACCTTCTGGAATACCCAAAGCAGCAGTGAGAAAAATGGACGCGACCTCACCAATATTTGAAGAGATCATATACCTGTATTTCAACAAATAGTGTTAGTTTCTGACAAGATTAAAAACATCTGCAAAGAATGCATTACCGGGGACAACCCCTCTGACCAAAGCAACAGGCACGTAAGCATGTGATACCCGCCCGTTTTCTCCCCATCTTTTCTATCCCCAAGTCCCTTGTGCATGCTAACCAACCTTAAGGTGTAACAGGCTAACAGCAGTTGTTAGTCTTAATTGCTCCCCCCCCCCCCCAGGCCCCCACACTTTCCCTTTTTTTTATACTTTCAGTAATATAATGTATACATATACTTGGTGTTATTATCATCATAATAACTATCCAGTTAAATCTAGTCATTGTATCATTACAAGGACACTCGAAAATAAAATAATTAATTCATTACTCCATTTGGATATCAATGTTGTCCCGACTCCTAGCAATTAGAAAATATGACAATGTTACTAAATGATTCACTATACTAATTTGGGCCATGCTGAGAATATCCCAATTACTCTATAGAAATAGGGACATTTTGAAGGAAATGATCAACTATTACAGAGTACAACTTTGGAAAGGGGATACCTTATTCTTGAACACCAGAATAGGATAATGTGACTTGCTTCTAGACGACTAGACGGAGAGTTTTCTACGGAGGCACAACTTTCACCATCCATTGTATCCTCCAGAGGTTTTTAACTCCATAAAAATATTTATTTCTAACTTCAACCATGTTATTTTGTTTAAAACTGATTTGTTACTATTATTAATACAATAATTACCTAATTCATTCAGTAACAGCTCTCCCCCTAGTCCCTCAAGCTGGTTACAGGTAAGCTTGCATACACAAGGTCACCATCCTGTACCCCACCATCGAAGGGATTCACATCATTGTGGTAAATAGTAAAATTTGTAATGTTAAAGTGCTTATAGCTTTGACAAGTACCAACAACCACTGTTGAATGTAGTTTTAGAAGTTTTTAACTTTGATTTCCAAGAAAAATATAAAGAGAACAACAACAATAATTTGGCAATTCAAAGGGCAAAGCATGAAAGGGAGAGAAAATCAGTTCAACACTAAACTTTACATGGGACTTCAAGGGTTCACAGAGCTTAGTTAGCCAGACATCATGAAATCTGAATTGTAACTATATCATCTATGTAAAATAGCTTGCAGAAATCTACCGATATTAGGTAACATCTTTTCACCAACTTCCTCACTCTAAACCAATTGCATGTGATTTTATGCCCCAAACATATGGAATTTACAACAAAGCTACACGTCTACTTAGGGACTTTCAAAAAGAAGGAAAGGGCAAATTAATTTCTGATTGCATATAATTGAAATTAGACAGAGGAGAAATGAGGGGGCAAACCTAATGAAGGCTTTCATGTTGTCGTAGATTGATCGACCTTCAGAGACAGCAGAAACTATTGTGCTGAAATTATCATCTGCTAGCACCATATCAGAGGCCTCTTTTGCAACCTGATCCAGTAAAAATAAGAGACTGATGATTATACATAGTATAATGAAAAATATGGAAAAAAGTTTGATAATAGATGATGGTGGATTTTTGGCCCAAGATCCATAGATATAAGATGTATTAACATACTACTTCCTCCGTTTGTTTTTAGTTGACATGTTTTCACTTTGACACCATTCACACACTATCCTTTGACCGTGTTTTGTGAATTACACATGATAAGAGATATAGTCATGTGAAATCTTTCACATGTTAGATTTGTCTTCTCTGTATATCAACTTTTTATAATTTTGCTTAACGACCACTAAAATTACCGACGGTTGGATTTGTGCATTAGCAAGCGTGAATAAAGACACGTGTCAACTAAAAACATACGGGAGAAATATATGTCTATATGAGTCCAAAACAAGAGACATACTACAGATCACATAACAAAAATTTAGAGATTTATCCTCTTCTCACAGGACTTTTTATCATTAAATGTGATTGCAAGTGTAAAATGCATGAAGCCCATAGGGCAAAGCTACCAACTCACAGAATGAGGCACATTAACAGTGTTAGTATTATTAAGTACTTGTCAGCCTATGATGTTGTCAATATCTATCAGATGATATTGGATATTGCAAAGAAAAATATATAGTGAACTCCAAAGTGTCATATCATGAATATGCAAACCCACATCCTGGTACCATGTCCAGGACTGATGAACAAAAGTAAAGTTTTTATACCTCAAATAACAAAAACATTCTCAATCACTGAAAAATCAAAAGGGCATACCTCAGTCCCTGCAATGCCCATGGCTATGCCAATATCAGCCAACTTCAAGGCTGGTGCATCATTAACTCCATCACCAGTCATGGCAACCACTTCACCATCCTCTTTAAGCAACCTCACTATTTCTTGCTTATGCCTAGGTTCAGCCCTGGAGAAAAGAAGGCCTCCAGCCTTTCTCAAATGACTCTTCTTATCACTGAGCTCCATGAATTCTTTTCCTGTTAAGCTTGTTGATTTAATGTCTTGATGTGACCCAAAAACTCCTATTTCACGACAGATTGCTTCTGCTGTATTCTTGTTATCTCCTGTTATTACCATGACTCTAATGCCTGCAGCTCTGCAATCCTCAATTGCTTGTGGCACCTCTTTACGAGGAGGATCCTTTAGTCACAAAAAGAAAATAGGTCTTCAATATTAGCTTTGAAAAAGAATATATGTATAAGGTATTGCAAGATTTGCTACTTGAAAACATAATAAAAAGTCATCACGTACTCTTAAGCCAGCAAAGCCAACAAAGATGAGATTACTCTCAATGTTAGAGTAGTTAGATGGATTAAGTAGGAGCTCATGAGCTGGGTGCTCTTCACCATTGTAATCTGCAAAATCTTCAAGGTGCTCCTTGTATGCAAATCCTAGACAACGCAAAGCACTGGCAGACATTTCATGAAGACTGTCCAGTATAGCGCCCTTCATAACCTGATCCAATTCTACGATAGAACCATCAAGCAACTGTACATAGGAGCTTCTTTCTAGCAAGTTCTCCACAGCACCCTGCAGCAGCATTCACAATAAGGCATAGTTGTTCCATGTGTACACATGAGCAAGAAAACAATTACCATAAAAACTCAAGACAATATTTTTATTTCTAACAAAGAGAGTAAACCAAAGGAAAAATATTTGGGCAAAGGCATCTATTATAAAGAGTGTTAATTTTACAAAAAAAAAATTTAAAATTTCAGTAAATTATCTAATGATGTTAAATGTTAATGAATACATCAAACTTCTACATCACATCCAGATTATCCACCTTTAATGCTGGACAAAATGGATCCTAACACCAATCAAACACAGGATAATGTGAATATTATGGTTTAACATATGTCAACAGCAATGATAGGTGGTTACTCTGGAGAAAGATAGAAATAGAACTCTTTCAAAGGCAAAAGGATAATAACAACTTAGCAAACGTCCATGAACCTACATGTTTCTTAATTCTACATAACAATAAAGTCTTCAGGAAATATATATCAATCACATATTGGTCGATAGTGAACATAGGAAGTATTTTAAAGTAGAGAATGTTAATTGGCTGAACATGAAAATTTTTGCTTCCCATAGGAAGTTCCACTTATTTAGAGCAACCTTCTAAGAAATTCAGAAGTGAAATTTCCCATATTTCACCAACCAAACACTCTACCTTCAACTTACCATAAAGTATTTGCTAACTCAACAAGCATATAGCATTCAGATGCATCATGCATGCTAGAGAGCCATGCATACAATAATAAAAAAAAAATTAAAAGGACGCTAATTTTTTAATTTAATTCCTACATTGCCTTCGAGTAACCCATCCAAGCCCAATGTATAAGACTGAAATTTCTTAGTATACTTCCCCTCTCGTATTCAATGTATACTTCCTTCTAGTTCTTCTTTTAAAAGGAAGGGGGAGGGGGCTTTAGATCCAAACAAAAGAAGGAAGTTTAGAAGAAGTTTGCAAAGATATACTTATACAAGTACCTTCACAAGCAATGAGTTCTTCACAGATCCTTCAACAATGACGCCCATAGATTTTCGATCACGATCAAACTCAAGAGTGGCAATACGACGTTCCGAAGTTGCCCATGTCTGGCAGCAACCTTAAGTAGCCCAAAACAAACAACAATAAAACTAGTCAACAATCAAATAAAATGGAAGATAGACAATTACAACTAACACAGACAACGGTTAGCCCAACATACATAGCAAATCATCAGAGCTTGATGAAACATGGTGTAATCCATTGGGCAGCCCCATTTTCTCAACCATAACCTGAAAAGTAAGAGAAACAGAGTTGCATTGATTATTGTAATGTTTTAGCCTGGGAAGCAATACAAGAGAACTTCTTCAACTTGAATATGCAACAAGTCTACAATCATGGAAATGCACGCAAAGAATCAACATGTGCAACAAAAAAACACTTCCCAGAGTACTACAACAGTCTCAATTTCCAAACTAGAAGAAAAGATGGCAAACTTAAATACTTATGAACAAGTTGAATTTTCATTTTTGTAAGTTACAAGTCTTGAATGACATCAATTCAAAATTTCAGATGTTACACATGAAAGAAATATCTTTTCAGCATAATAAAAGAACAAAAGAGACATAAAAGTTTGAAGAAGCTTGGTTTCTTACCTTTAACGCAGCCTCAGTAGGCATACCACTCGCAACAAATTGATGGCCAGTTTGTTCAACCCCAGCATCATTGCAAATAGCTGCCACTTTAGCTATCATTTGAAGATTTTGATCCATGTTATTGGCAGGCCAGTCTTGTATCCCACCATCAGCAGGATTATAGGTAGTTCCATCCACATTGAAGGATCGGACAATTTGTGTCCTGGTTCCCATGGCTACAAGCTTTGCCACAGCCATCTGATTGGTAGTCAAGGTACCCGTTTTGTCAGAACAAATGACAGTAGTGCATCCTAGAGTCTCCACACTGGGCAGCTTTCTGACCAGAGCATTCTTCTGAGCCATCTTTCGTGTACCAAGAGCTAGGCATGTTGTGATAACTGCTGGTAACCCTTCTGGAATAGCAGCAACTGCCAATGCCACAGCAATCTCAAAGTAGTAGGTACACTTCTCAAATGAGAATTTGAAATTTCTGGGCCATCCATCCACAAATTCCCAGGAAAGGAAATACTTCACATTAATCAGCCAAACCACAGCACAGATTACACCAATTATAGCAGTCAAAACTTCACCAAATTCATTCAACTTCTTCTTCAGTGGAGTATCCTCCTCATTATCAGAAGCCTCTTGTATCTGCGAGTGCACCTTTCCAATCTCGGTTCTCATCCCAGTATGCGTAACCAAGCAAATACAGTTCCCATTGACGACAGTAGTCCCAGCGAAAACCATGCATTTCTTCCCCTGAATATCTGAATCTTCAGCGATAGGCTTCACAGTCTTGCTAACCGCTTCACTCTCCCCAGTTAATGACCCTTGCTCTACCCTCAAAGTCGAGCTTATCAAAGTCAAAACCCGCATATCAGCCGGCACCTTATCACCAACCCTAAGCTCAACTATATCACCCGGCACCAGTTCCTTAGCAGGCAAACTAGGCACTTTCTTCCCATTCCTGATCACCGAGGCATGTTCAGATTGAATATCCTTCAAAGCCTCCAACGCTTTCTCCGCATTACTCTCTTGCCAAACCCCAACAATGGCATTCACAATCAATATCAAAAAGATAACCAAGGGCTCAACAAAAGCCGTAATCCCCATCTCACCACCTTCATCCCCATCATACCACGCTAGCACAAACGAAACCACGGCCGCACAAAGCAAGATCCTAACTAATGTATCGTTAAACTGGTCCAAAATCAATCTCCAAACCGACGGCCCATCATGTTTCTCCAATTCATTCAAACCATATTTCTGCAACCTTTTCTCATACTCCTCACTCGATAATCCAAAATCACGACTCACACCATACTTCTCCTCACAGTCCTTAACACTCATCGCCCATGGCTTAATCGAATCATCATTCTTATCCGATTTACCAAAATAATCCTCTCTCTTCCCATAATCCTCCCCTCCTTTCCCCATTGAATCCGACTCAATTACTATGAAAAATCAAACACTTTTACACATAAATCGAATTCAAAATCCTCAATTTTAAATCTCCTGAAAATCAATCAAAATTCTATCCAATTAATCAATTAATCAAAATCACAAGATCTAACCTCCAAATCAACGAATCAAATAATTCATAAACCCTAACCAATTCCACACCATATTCAACGATCAATCAATCAAAAAAACAAACAATTACTGAACCAAATCAACCAAACGTAAAATCAATAACAAGAAAAGAATCAAAATTATACAAAATGCAGAAGAAAGAGATTACTCCGTACCAGATTCCTGGAGAAATTCAGGGTTTTATTAAAAGCAAGAAGCTGCTACTATACTATATTCTGACTATTCACTCTCCTCAAATAGGAAAAATTAAAATTGAGATTTCGTTTTTAATTTTTAATTATTAATTTTACTTTTACCCTCCACCCTTTATTTATTCTCTCTCTTCTTCTTCCGCTTTTATCATCGTTCAAGAATGAAATGACTATTTTGCCCTTGTAACTGAATTCGCGCGAATAGTGTACCACCTAAGGACAGCCAATGAATGTGGTCCACGTCATGATTGTGACAGGTAAATAATGGAGAGGTAAGGTTCAGAGGAAGGTTTGATATCATATCAGACCTTAATATATTAAAAAGTATTGTAAGTACATGGGGGTGAGAGAAAGGAGGAGAGAGATTAACAAGTGAGACCAATTTTTAAATGTACCACTAAAAACTTATATAATATTATTGAATATGTAGTTATATTATTTCTATGCGTAGTTGGTACTACTAAATGAATATATAGTACCATTGAATGAATATATAGTACCACTGAATGTTCAATGATATTATTTGATCATTTAGTGATACTATTAATCACCCAGTGGTACACTTAAATCCAGCACGTGGGGGTAAGAGAAAAGGAGGAGAAAGATGGGTAAATTTCATGCGAAATGTCTCAAATGCCCCTTGATATGTATATACAAGTACCTATCAAACCTCTCTTTGAAAGGCCTCGTAAGGTTCATGCTTTCTTGTGGGGTCTAGTTGCTGACGTGGAATTTTTTAATTGGTTGAGTATTGTTAAGTAATAGAGGAGGATGAAATATTCAGAGTATTTTTTTTAATGGAATTTTTTTTTTTTTTTTATTTAGGAATTAATGGAAAATTTCATTAATTATTAAACAAAGAGTTATTAAATTTTTTAACTGATTTTTTTTTTTTTTTGACGATTTTTTAACTGATTTTTCTACTTAAAAAGTGCGGTGAATTTTCTAGGTTGTTTCCTTGGACTTAGAAATTTGTTAACATACAATATTATAAGGTGGATCTTTGATTAGTACAAGTATTAGACTTTTTTTGGTTGGTTAGTTGTATTTAAGTTTCAAAGTAAAAGTTGGAATTTTCTTGATGAAAGAATAAGTTTATGCATTGGTTATTATAATGGTTTGGGCACTTTTAAGTAAAGCTAAGTGTTAGGAAGTTCATTTTGGTATGTTTTGTGAGTATAAATACAACATATGAAACTCTATGCAATTAGAATACATACTTTGTATCGTGTTTCATTTTATTTGTCCTCTTCTATTTTACTTAACATGTTTGACAAAATTTTGATTGGAGATATATAGAAAAAACACAATTAAAATCAAAACAAAACAAAAATTTAGGTTGAATTTGTGCATGATAAAGCAAATCGTAAAGCATATCTCAAGAAAATGGTAGAGATCAAATGGCAAACAAAAAGAAAACTACAAGATTGGAAATGATTTATTGGTTAGCCATCTTAAGGTTTTGTTATTTTCACCTAAAATAAAAGTGTTATGAATATTGTGATTTAAATTTAGACAAAATATTTAGAATTTGTAGGAGCAATTATACTAAAGAGATTTTATTAAATTAATATCCTTGCTTAAACTTATACATCATCAAACCACCACTTCACTTTTTTATTGATCAAAATATTAATTATCACGATGCATTTTGATATCAAATACTACCTTCGTTTTTTTAGTTGACATGTTTTGACTTTAGCACTATTCACTCACTCCCCTTTTATCGTGTTTTGTATTTTATACGTAATGAAAAATATAGTCATGTGGGATCTTATTAGATTCATCACGATATATTTTTTCAAAATATCAACTTTATATAGCTTTTATTTATCGATAATTAAAGATATTAATGGTTGAAATTGTGCATTGACAAATGTAACTAAAGAAACATGTCAACTAAAAATAAACGGAGGAAGTATTAGTTATCTCTAAATGATAATTATAAAACACTGTCGAAAATCTATACTATATATTAAAAGGTATTACTTTTAAAGGAACGATGCCACGTGGCACTCTTCAACGTATATGCACGATGCACCATGTCACAATGCCACGTTACTATCCAAAGTACATGCATACACCACGTAAGCTTGGAACTTCATTTAACAAAATAAATAAATTATGGTTTGAGCTAGGTCATACACTTACTATCTCAACCAAATTTTATTAGTGTTTTAAATTTCACATAATTAATATTATATATTTCTTTCATTTATTAAGTAAATTAGAGGTTATTTAATTTATTTATTCTTCACAAAATTAGAAAATAAATACATATGAGGTTAAAAAAATAAAAATAAAAATGTAACATCCGAGGCAACGATCGGATTACATACTAGCTATACAAACAGACAAACATAATTATCAAATTAAAGAAGTACAAACTAGCAATTCGAGGCATCGCCGAATCACACACTAGTTATGAATGAAAACAAGATTTGAGAATAGTTAACATGGACTGCTAACTTAGTCCGAATTTATCCTTGAAAAAAATAGATCAAGGTTAAGGATTTCAACCATTTAAACAATGGGTTGACATGACTAGTAATTTAACTAGCATGCATGGTCAAATTAATATTGACATTCTTAACTTGAAAGTAACATATATTGACTAGCTTAGATCATACTTAATAATGACAGTGTAGAACCTATAATAGTGCTTAGGCTCATAATTTTCCAACATGAAAGCAAATTGAACCGACCCAATTTGTTTTTTAAAAAAAAATTACACGGTAAGATAGGGGGGTGTCCCTTCTATTATAGGAGAGATGGGGTGAGGATCGAACCCAGATCACTCCTGAGGGTGATGGAGGGATGATCCTCACCCAAGTTTACTTTGTTAGTGTGGTAACTCTAACAAAAAAATTATTGTACGTAAGATATGAATATCATATTTAGCGATTTTATTAAAAGGGCAAAAATTTAAAAAGAAAGAAAGAAATACTCGTACTCCGCAATATCACACGGATATGTACTTAAATTGATGCACACGTATGTAAGTAAGCTAGGTATGTTGTGTGTGAAGATGGGAATTGATAATTTCTGGCGACCACAATGAATCTTTACATAGAATATCCGCCAAAAGGTCTCCTTATTAAGATACAAAGCTTAATCACAATTTATCTAATTAAATTAATAAATCTAGAAATTTCCACCCTCTTTCTCCGAACACCTATCTTTTGCATAGTGTAATGTGCAACCTTCCATATTAATTAGATCTAAACTAATTTTATATCATTTGATTAGCATAATTATGGATCTAGTACCACATGTTTACATACAATATAATCCACTCTACTAGTAATATTATATTTTTATATACTGACAATTATATTGCTACTCCATACATATACAGCTGTTCCTAATTTCAAACAAAAACTTTTTGTTACATTTCTATAATAATATTATTATAATTAGAAATTATTGGCTTTTTAACTTTGAATATTTTCCTTGGTCCTTCCATGTGTACGGATCTTGTAATTTCAATTCATACAGAGTACCCTCGAGCATTGACATATCCCGTTTGCTGCGCCTGTGTTTCATAGCACGAGTTTATGTGCATTGACGCATTTGTGTGAACAAGCACACAAGTTTAATTAAATCAACTTTAAAGAGTTAATACTTCGGATGTGTTGCAATACGTGCACCTATTTGACTTTTTACACCGCTAGTATACTAACCTTAACCGCATATGTTTGTTATAATTCCGAAATTTGCAGAATAAATGTCATTAATTAACCGTTGTTGGGTAATTTCAATATATGTTTGTTTTATAAATAATAATTTTATCTAGCATATTGTTATTATAGTTAAATAGTTTCATTTGTGATAAAAAAAGTCCGCATGATAAGTGTATTGTGAAACGAATGAAGTATAGTTTAAAAAATTTCTTAAAAAGTACTACTTTGATGTACAACATTTTGCAATCATTGTGATTTTTAATAAACTTTGAAGACGGTTTAGTCTAGGTAAATTCAACGTTATATCATACAGTTGCATAATTCTTCTTCTTTCATAAATGGTAACTTTGTAAAACTCTTTATAATATAATACTAATATATTAAACCTGGCGTTTTTATTATTATATTGAGTCAAATTAACAATTTTAACGTTGGTTTCTATCATCTATTAGACTCATAAATTCAATGGCAATGAGTTCAATTATTTGTTGGGTTTAGTGGGCAAATGCATGTATACATATTTATAATTTATATGTAATTCTAGTTTTGTTTTGTGGTCTTTTCTAGGTAAAGTTATGTATTCCTCGATTAGCATCTTTTATGGAAAGGTCAATTACTTAACCAACTAGATTCCAAATGTAGGTCATATATTGAATCATGTATGGAAATCCAACTTTGTCTTGGCTCAAGTTTGAATTCATACGGTTAACATTCTTCATCAATAAGAAATACACCGTCTATTCAACTTAGAAGTAATTAGTTTTTATTTTACTTTTTAAAAATGACATCGCTTATTTTTAAATGCCATATTTATAGTCTACGGAAGGCGAAAAGAAAATATTCTCGTATTATATGTTAAATTGTGACTCAAAATCTAGTAGGGCTGACTTTGAATGCAGATATCAAACTATAAGTGATTTTGAGGTGATTCAAGTTGGAGGTGATAGCTTGGTTCAAGAGCTTTCCAATGATAAGTCATATGCCCAATTTCGATAAGAAAAGAGAGTCCGTGCCTAAAAGAGGCACGCCCATGCCTAGTCGAAATTTCAGTTTTTTGGGTCTGGTTTTAGCTTAATTATTTTAGGGATAATTTCCTAAAATTATATCTTATTTATGACGGCTATTTGAGTGCACTTTGGGGAACAATTTTAGGGTTTAATTAGGGTTTCCTTATGTTAAAAAAGGAACTTTTAGTTGATCAATAAGATCATACCTGTTGAGTCATTAGATTTAGGACTCCTTGTATTATTCTCTTGTTCTTTCTTCATTATAGTGAAGAAGCTCTCGAATCCCCCACCCATGGATGTAGGTCTAATTTGAGTGGATGTATGTATAATTTGACCGAATCACATAAATCCTTGTGCTATTTGTTAATCTTCTTTATTGCTTTTCTCGTTCTTATTTTCATTGACTTGTTTCGCACTAATCAAACATAATTACACCCTTATTTCCTAACATTATATTTATAGATAATAACTACAGTTTTAATATCATGTTAGGCAGTTAGGGTATAAGATCACCTCCTGTCCACCTTAAGTAACTTGTAATTAGAAGAATTCGATCTCATAATTTCAAAGTTATAAGGCAAATCTTCTAATCCTCTGATCTACCAATTACACCAAATATTATACTCGATGTAGAGTTCAAGAGTGTACTCATATAGTCCATGTAGCACTCGTATTGCTCAACAACAAGAGAAAAAAGGCAAAAGAGAGAAAAAAAGGAGTTCCTATATTAAGTAGGGGTTCCCATATCAATACAAATCGTGATTCGCGAGGCATACAACAAAAGTAGATCTCTAGTCGGACTTTTCTTTTTTTTGTGTTTCTTTTGGACTTCCCCAAATCACTACATCCGTACATCACATACTAATGTATGTACTATCACTAGCTAGTTGACTACTTGAGTAGGTGTTTATAAATTATAATACTACTAAGGTCCTGTTTAGTTTACCTTAATATTGTTTATCTGATTTTATCTGGTTTGGTTTGACGTGATCTGATTTTATTATATGATTTGACCAAATTTTAACCTTAAGTGTATGGTAATTTGTAAGGAAAAAATATATCAAGTGAGATCTTGTTAGATTATTATAATGTGTATTTTATTAATATGTAATTTTCATAATTTTTTTAATTATGAAATTAAAGATATTTAGCGATAAAATTTTGTACATAAGACGATGATCTGATCTGATATGATATCATCAAACTTATTATTTATGATCTGATCTGATCTTATTTTTTCTGAAATAAGTAAAAATAAGTTGAATTAAACAAGGCCTAAATATCTGTTTAAACCTTGTTGGACTTTTATTGGGCCCACAAGTCCGCAATTTAGAAACAAATTCTCGAACTAACTTGCTTGGCAGGAATTAATAGATGGTCCAAAAATTTTGGTCACCTAAGACCTAACCATAAACATTACTCCTTAGAATTTTCTAGAGCATGATCATAGAGCAATATGTTTTTAATGATGTACGAGTATTTCCCTGTTTCTTTTTATCCGTACCATTCTAACATATAATATTCCCATACTCTATTTTGGCTAGTTTTGTACATTTATACTTTAAGAAAATCATAGTTATATATGGGATGTTAGATTCGCCTCAATTTATATTTGATAATACCAATTTTTATAATGACTTATTGATATTTAAAGATATTAGTGATTAAAGTAATATATTAATAAGCGTGAAATGAGTAGTTTTACAGGTAAAAAGAAACAAAAACGGTATTTATTATTGCATTAAATAATCTAAAACAATCTACATAGAGATCTAATAAATGTTGATTGTGTTTATTTTGTGCAAAAAGTCTGATTCAATGTGACCAAACAAATTTAAATGCGTTAAGATTTATTTATTGTTGATTAGTACTCCGTACTAGAATTCCTAGGGTGCATCCAAATGTATCACACTATTTGACCGGTGGATAATATTTGTCGCAGAGGTAGGATATATTTTGTGTACATTTTGTATCCTTATCGTACTAGGTTTATATTGATCAGGATATATAAGTTCAAATAAAATGAATTTTAAATTAAAAATAAGAGACGTTCAATTAAATTTACAACTAAAAGATAGGTTTAATTATGAAATCAGGTGAAGCAAATGCACCATAACTATATTTTTGGATGGCGAGAGTTATAATTATAATCAATGTAAACAAGAGGTCGAGCTAACTTTTCTAAAAAAAAAAAAAAGAGGTCGAGCTTAACCTTGGTATTGTATTTTTGTATATTGCTTCATTTAGCCCCTAACCAGCTAACCTTTAAGATGAGGTAACATTGTGGAGATTGTTTTCGAGATGATTAATCATTTACTAGAAGTATAACTAGCTGGAGATTATCATGCACGACATTTTGCATGGATTCGGTGACATCGGTCCATGGTAGAAAATACAATTAATAAAATTTATGGACTTGTTCTTATGGGCCTTTTATTTATTCCGGGCCTTATACAAATGTGAGACCATCGATTGGACCTTAAAAGCTACTCGATTATTACACTGGACCATGTAAATTGGATCAAAGCCCAAGTAAGTTGGTGCTCTTCATGTACCCCAAATGCACATGTTACAAGTTTACAACTTACAGCTCGTACAAATTTAGAAGGTGCACCCTTGTAAAGAGCTCATTGGCGGTTTCTTTTCTTTTCTTTTTTTTTTTTTTTTTGGGGGGGGGGGGGGGGGCAAAGGAAAAATTATACTTTGTAATTAACAAGAAATTTCATGTTACACATTTATTAGTTAGTTTTCATGAGCAACTTTATTCCCATCACGCTTAACAAAAAATCAAATTATTTCAATTAGAATTCTAAACATGTCATAGTAGCACAAATATTCAGGCGATTAGTCGATTAGATACTTAGTTATCTGAATCAGAATTCTAAACATGCCATGTTAGCAATGGCTGCTACACGAAAAATTGAGCCAATGTTAATGATCTGTTAATGGTCATTGATTGTCTTTTATAGCTCTAGAGCCTAATAATAAAGCTTAAAAGTACAGATAGTGCTTTTAAAGTGGGGTAATTTAGGGCATTTGATAAACTGATTAAACTAAACTTGCTGATGGAAGTCATCATTAGTTCTACAATTAGTGAAGATAAAAGCGTTAGATAACTTTTTATCATGATCTTAATCTACGAAAGCCGAATCTCATGGCTTTTATATACTTCAATTTATAGATTATTATATTTTGTCATTTTTAAATTAGTAAAGTTTGTCAATTTTCATGAATTATTAGTCAAAATTGTAAGAAAAAAAAAATATTGAATTAATTTATAAATTTCAATAATGATGAATATTGGCATATTGTAACAAAAATAATTGTAAGGCATACATATATAGCACTTAACTATATAAGTCAAATATTTTCTAAAACTTTGATTTAAAGGAGTAACTCCTATAATAGTAGCATCATTACCAACCTTTTAGGGGCACTTGAAGGATCGAGTATATGACTTCCAAAAAAACTAATGAAATTCTACTTTTAGTAGAGTGGATTCTATAGTATAGAGATGGGATTCAGATTATACTCTAGTAAATTAATACCCAATCAGTTGTACTTATCTGGTTCAAAGCCTTCATTGCTTCATAATCCATATTTCATATCATATGGTGCATGCACGTTGGTTGTTTATTTTTCTCTTATATGAATTTTCAATTCGATATAGACCTAAACTGAATCATTTTAAACAAATTAAGTTAGAACGTATGTCACGGAGTTCCTTAATTCCATTCTTCTCTTATATGAATTTTCAATTCAATATAGACCTAATTGAATCATTTTAAACAAATTAAGTTAGAACGTATGTCACGGACTTCCTCAATTCCATTCTTCTCTTATATGAATTCTCAACCCGAAATAGACCTGAATCGAATTAATCTAAACAAATCGAGTTCAAACGTTTGTCACCTATAATTAATGTTTGTCACCTATAATTAATGTTTGAAACATACTAGTAATAAATATTGTGAGAGTAACGGATCTCAACATTATTAATGAAGAATAGTGATGCACCACAAAATTTTCCAAGTGTCTAGAATAGTACGAGTAATCGAATTAAGAAATAGAAGTGGGCCTTGCTTAGATTGGTAAGATGGGCCCGATTCAAAAATTCCAAAACTGTCGTTCAGTTCTTGATAAATGGGCCAAGTCTTTTTCCCTTATGTAGTTGCCAGCACGGGGGTCGGGGATGATTAGGTACAAAAGGACACTCACTTCACTTTACCACAACAATATTATATAAAAAGAAATGATCAAATATAAAATCATCAATTAAACATCAATTCTTTTATTTTAATTTGTAAAACACATACACTACTTTGTATTACGTTGAAATTATACAAAGTAGGTAAGAAAAACTTTATTTCCTTTATTTTTATTTTTTTGTGAGCTATATATTAACTATTTACCCCCCTATTTATTTATTGGTACGGTCTTGACTTGAATTTAATGTATAAAATAAACATCATTAATCAATGAATTGAAAAAAAATAAAATTCTTGTAATATTTCTGTATTTATTTTTTAATAAGGTAAGAAAAATAATCATAAACAAGCCCTCTTCATGAGGGAAATTCTTTATGCATCAGAAGTGGAGTACTAGCTTCATATATTTTTTTAGTATTAATATTTCCTTATTCAGTAGCGATTAAATACCAAGTTTAGAAGAGATCCACAACCCGAATAACGAAGAGGAGAGTTTTGGTCCACAAACAAAGCTAAGGAGATTCCATACTAAAATCAATTGGCAATATTAGGAGTAAGTTCTTTACTTTATAAAGTGAAACCATCTTTTCTCTTTCTCCAATATGGGAACACTCACAAGTAGGTTACAATAGGTTT
The DNA here is from genome assembly GCF_001683475.1 of Chenopodium quinoa. Classification (NCBI taxonomy): domain Eukaryota; kingdom Viridiplantae; phylum Streptophyta; class Magnoliopsida; order Caryophyllales; family Amaranthaceae; genus Chenopodium; species Chenopodium quinoa. The sequence goes on along the minus strand of NW_018743920.1, from coordinate 9,208,968 downwards.
CAACATAAAATATCCATTTTTTCTTAATTGCTCAAAGTCTTTCATTTACAAGAGTAAAAAAAAGTAAAGAGCTAATAATTATTTAAAATGGAACCACTTACGAAGGTAGTAATATAAACTTTAAAATGAAGAAACATAATTAACTGAATAACTTATATTTATAAAAGATAGAAAGAAAAGAAAAGGATATTTGAGGATCATAATAACATGGCCCCTCTTACAATTAGCAAGGAAGAATTCTTGTCTTTAAACGCGTGACTGAAAAACAAATAATATTGTAGAGACCCACACATAATTCTTGGAAATTATTGCAAACATATTGGATTACACTTATGTTTTTGGTTTATAAGATAATAGGTCGGTCGACATAAGAAAGACCCACAGATTTGGTGTTTCTAAATGAATGAAGAGGCATAATCGTATGACACTTGAGAAAGGGATGTATCTTGATTCTGAGGCTGTATCCATTAATATCCTATATTAACATTGTTTGTTAATATAGTGGCATTCTCGTAAATAATAGTACTTTTCTCTCCCTCACTCCCATGGCTTCCCCTCTCATGGCCAATCAATTTTGTCTCTCCTCCCCTCCCATGGCCTTGTCGATCATTCGATCCATCGCGAGTTTCATCTGGCCGGCCGGCCAACCGGCCAAATAAAAAAACCCTAGCAGATATGTAAAGTGGGCCCATACTAACCCCTTAGGGAAAGGGTGGTGCTCACGGAGGTGTGATAGTCGTCTAGTGGTACTAATGGTGGTGGTAGTGGTCATTGGCGGACTTGGCCTTATGCCTGGTGGGTCAAATGACTCACCAGGGCCCAAAATATTTTTTAAGTTTTTTTTAAAAAAAAAAAATAAATTATTTTCTAAGTTTTTTTAAAAAAAAAAAAAATACTAACTTTGAACCTTTTGTTAATGTTGTTGGGTTTTTGATGAAATGTGAACCTAATGCTTGTACAAATTTTAATCTTGTCAATTATTAGTTTGTTAATTATTAGAGAGCTAAGCTTGTCATGTTGTCAATTATTAGCTTGTTAATTATTAGTTTGTTAATTTTAGTCTTGTCAATTTTAAGCTTGTTAATTATTAGTTAGTACTGTAATCTTGTCAATTTTCTATTTGGATGATCTTTGTAAATAATTTTTCTTGGGAATTTTGGTAAATTTTTTCTTTTTACATATTTGGTTATCAATTGTGACTCACCAGTCGGAAATTCCTGGGTCCGCCACTGGTAGTGGTCGATTGGTGGTGGTAGTGGACGATTAAAGGTCGTAGGGTGGTCGAATGGTCGTGCTAGTGGCTGTGCGATGGTCGATCGGATGATGGTGTTAGTGGTGGTGTATGCGGCAATAGAAGGTGGTGCCAGTGGGTGGTTCAGTGGTGATAGAAGAGAGAGAAAGGGTATTTGCTTAGGAATTTACCAAAAAACCCTTGATATTAACAAGTTATGTTAATATAGGATATTAACTTGTATTTTCTCCTTGATTCTTGGCTGCTAATTCTCATACTTACCACTATACAAGTGTGTGCAACAATTAGGAAAACATGCAAGTGGTACATAACAAATGCATTGGATTCCATTACTGGATTTTGCATTTCATGATCCGTAGGTTGAGGCTATTATGTATTGTTGTTTTAATACAAACTATGTAGTAATATTTTGCGCATGAAATAATACCGAGTATATTGAGATGTCGATCAAAAGAATGAGACAAAAAAAATAAAAATAAAAAAAAGTGTTAGGGGAAGATTTGAACTTGAGACCTAAAGAATTCAATTTTCACTCAAAACCAACTCATATAATACAATTAATATAATCTTATCCCAACATTTAATAGATAACCAAAACCAAGGGGGAGGCCAAGGCCCACCCCAGCCCCCCTTAGTTCCGCCCTGACCATCCGTCGCTTAAATTGATTATATATATATATATATATATATATATATAAATAAAGTTAATTATGTTACAATGTGATCTTATATATATAAATAGTTTGCCATCTTGAGAAAGGGATATATCGTTGTTTTATTTCATGTATTTCTATCCGTTGCTTAGTTTTACATTGTTATACCAGCCACTACGGAGTTGAAAATGGGCATGAATAAAACATTAGTATATAGCTCTAGAAACTTATGATTTTTTTTAGTAGCATCTAACATATTTACATCAAGTATATCTAGTAGCTAATCAAATTTTGAAATTCTCAACTGAATAATAGTATAAGACCGATGTCTTTTCATCATAATAATTCATTTGACAATAATTGGAAACAATAAATCTTGTTGGTACTACGTAGTTGTTTTGTGTGATGTATAATAATCTTATTTATTGTACAAGAAAGCACTTGTTCCATATAAATAGTGGAGCAAACTTATTTGGTTCATATAATGTTATATATAAAAACAAAAGATCAATTCAATGATATCTTGTATATAGTATAATAATTGATTTTAGATATATATATATGCCAGTTAAAAGTCTATTTTATGTACATGCACAATATCTCAAAAATCAACAAATTGTAAGTGGATCTATGTTATTTACTAATTATGTTAGTTGATTAAACTCATGAGTTATGATAATATATAAAAATTAAGGTTGAACCTCATTCACTTTTTTAAACAAGGACCAACACCACAAGCACACAATCTGGTGCCACCCTATTATATTAATCCTTATCATAACTTAATTTTTTATGTGAATATATTAAATTTTGAATTTATCTTAGCTTATAAGTGAAAATAAGGTGAACCTAAAAACTCATATAACCTAGTCGATTTTCTCCGGCAACCAAAAGTTTTACATCCCGACACATAAATAATAAGTTAAATAATTTAGATATTTTTCTCTTCGATAACAAAGTTAAATAATTAAATTAATCACTGCATAAAGATTCAATACTTTAATTTTTTCCACAAAAATGCAAAGAACATCTCGAACTTTGACACCAAGAATTTAATTAGCTGAATCATTTTGGACTTTGTAATAAAAAATTAATGTTAGTGATTAATTAAGTTAATTAATAGATATGTAAAGATTCACAACCTTAGTAACCAAGCAAAGGCTGGCAACGTCAGTCACGAGTGATGTTATGAAAACACACATCTTAAACTTTGCCTTAAATTAACATACTGCAACATATGATCCTCTAAAGTTACAGTTATACAATTAAAATGAAGCATAGAATTTAATGATGTAATCAGTAAGAATTTACTCCTTCTGATGCATTAATTAATTGTCAGTTAAATTGTATTTAAAGCTTGTCCTTGTACAAATATAATTAACTGGAGATTCCAGTTGATACTCCACTTCTTAACACTCTTTTTAAGTACACTTATCATCTAATTTCCCTGGACATTACCGTTTATGTTCACGTGCCGCAGACGCTGATTCCATTTGCCTCTTGTTCCTTTCTTTATATTTTAATTACATCATTCGTTAGGGTTTAATTGTCACAATACTCGTTCAAATAATTAAATTACATATAGTATCATATCAATTATAATTTTGGACGGTAGGAGTAATGTATCGTAGGTTCTCTTATTTTATATGATGATCATATCTTTGAAAGTTGGCTCTAAGTAAAATTTGAGCTAGCTTTTCATCAGCATTATGTTGATCATGTGACAAACATTAGTAAAAAGAAATTTCTTGCTAATTCAATATCTTTTACCATAACAACTGTGCTCAAACTATTGTATAAGACGGTTTTACAATACTTTATATCAATGTCTAACAATATACATTGCGATATCATCCAAAAATTACCCGATATGATCATTTGTTGTCTGTAAGAAAGAGTGCAAATTTTATTTATTTTTTATGCAGCATCCAAGCAAACAGTGGTTATGTATATTTATTATACAATAGGGAGAGATGACTGACCATTTGACCGTCGCTTTGAGTAGGCCAATAATATTTACTGAAGAAAAGGGTTTTAATTACAACTTTCAGTTGCATGTGTGTATTTATAAATTCATGACAATAACAATTGGAATAATGAAAAACAGAGAAAGGTACTACTGTAGTAATTAATATATATTCCGTCAATGTTGTCATTGTACATTGTGGATGTGGATTCATTTATTGGTAGTCTAGTCCCCCATAAAAATTGTTGCTTCAAAAACAAATTAAAGGATAAAATTTGGTAAACATACCAAGGAAGATCCAAAGCAATTCTTTGGACCCTTTCAAACTAATATTTTATACTAAGATTTATTACTAGTTGCTTTAGATTACTTATGCTAGCTTAGATGCTACTCTGTCAATTACCATTAAAAATTAAAGTTAAAATTCAAATTATTTAATTAGTGAGCTTAAGTAGGGGAAGATTCTTTGTAATCCGAGATTAATGCAAAAGCTAGCCGTGCCACCGTACCGGTAAATTCATGCAATATATTAACCGCATTCTTTTACAAGTGTACTTTAACAAAATTAAAATCTTTACAAGTGTAGGAGAATTATAGCTTGCTTTTACATGTACACCTAATTAGGTTATAATTTTACTTTATTTTTGTTGTTTAGTGAGTGTGTAATCATCCATGCAAAAGAGCTAGAATGGAAACAACACCAAATTTTTTGGCTATGTATGTATACAAGAAGATATTCTTGCAACAAATGATGTTGCAACTTTGCGTCATTTTATGCAGATACATCAAGAGTGCTTTAACTCTTTATTTTTCTACGTACAATAAAAGGTAATTATACATTTATGTATTGCTAATTTGTAAAGTAATTATCACATCGTCTCAACTTCTTAATTTATGTCCAGGTAATCAATAGCAATTACACCATTCATCCATTAAAGTGAGATTCTAAATAAACCAAGTAAAACAGTTAATTAGGAAGGGAAAGGGAGCATAGGAAGAAGAAAAAGTCGAATGTAAATTCATTCTTACCTAGCTCAGTAAACTTTTGTGAACAATGATTTGTTAATGATCATATAAATCCTAACATATATAGCTAGTACTATAGTGGTTAAAATGTGTAATAATGATGTTGCTACCAAAAATTTAATTTCCAAGTGACAACTTTGTTGTCCCCCATGAGAAAAAGACTATGCTACAACATTGAAGGTCGAGATAAAACCCATGTGCATCTTTTGAGGGTAAAAGCATGAAATTATTAAACTTTTGGTAGGGCCTTGAATTAACAGGTGATTAATGTATATTATATGTTAATTAAGATGATTATGATAAGATTAGTTAGGGTTGAAAATTACCTCTATCTTGTATAGTAGTGGTAGTAATGATGATGTTTTGCACCCAATATATCACCCAAAATTAGTTTAATTAATTTTAATATATATATTAGTTGATTTAATTAATTTTAAATTAGAAAGAGCTCCTTATTGAAAGAAAATTAGAGAAAGTTTGGCACAAGTTGCTAATATGAAACCATTCGTTGAAAGAAAAACTTTTAGCAACTAGCAAGACTATCGATCATATAAGTGGAATGTTTGAGAAATTATTTCTTCTCGAAAGGTCGTTGTTTAATCAAAAAATGTTGTGGTGGTTCAATTCTTTGTATAATTCATGAGGTTGTTAGATATTTTCATGGCAATACACTAAATAAGGCTCTATTCACTGCATCTTATAAAAATAATATAAGTAAAAATAATTTCAGTTCAGTATAAATATGTTCAGTTCAGTAAAATTCATTAACTTTAAAAAAGAGATGTAATATCAAATCATTACAAATAATTTCAGTTCGGCAAAAATAATTTCAATTCAATAAAAATAATTTCAATTCAGCAAAAATAATTTTAGTTCAGTAAAAAATAATTTCAATTTAGCAAAAATAAGGTAAAGTGAACGGGGCCTAACTCTTCATTACAAGTTACATTGTTTCAATTACTGTACATATTACTGTCAATTAGCTCCAAGTCATATTTCTAGTTACACCTAACAGAGCTAAAAATACAATATTTTTATAATACATCTGAATGTACTTATTATAAAAGGTTGCTTTGTTAAATTAAGAATAAGTCTGAAAATATCACTATACTTTTCTAACGCACGTCTTTCAAATTAACCTTGTTCACTCTAACTATTTTCTTATTATGTGTTATAGTTTGACTTAACACGCACATTTGTCAAGATATGATTTTGATTAATATTATTTTTAATTGATGTTTTAACAAAAACATACAAAAGAGAATATATTATAAATGTATACATATTAGGACTAATCAACAAAACTAAAAATTTATGTTAAATTTATAGGTATATATATAAGTAGTTTAAATAATCAAACTGCAACACTAAAAAAAAACAGAAAGAGTAACATAAGTTTTATCATATTTGCATATTTTCTAATATAAATAATCAAATAATTATAAGAATTAGCAACCTAATCCAAACAGGAGAGTATGCTTTTGAGACATTTAATTCCCTTTTTTTTTAATTTTTTTTTCCAAGATCAAATCATATGAATATGATTATGAATTATCCTAGGTAAAATCCCCTAGAAGTATGTAGCTCCTATTCCTACACAAAACATTCACACAAATTCTTTAGTCAACATTTCAATTGTTAACCAACAATAATGGACCCCACATAAACCCCCCTAAAAAATCTCTCCTAACCCTATCCCCTTCAATTCCTCTGTTTTCAGCCTTTAAAAGCAGAACCAACACCTCCCCTCAACCCTTCCCTTACAAAATCAAAACAAATTCTTCCTTCCTTCAATTTATATTCCTCCAAACAAAAAAAAAAAAAAAATCATACCCTAAATTAATTAACCTACATTTATATCATTTTTTTTTTTTTTTTTTTTTTGTATTTTCTCTCAAAAATAATGCCAATTAATATCAAAAATATGAAAGGCTTAGATTTTTCATGTACTTCACCAGCTTCAACAGCCATTTGTTCTAGTACTGACCAACGTTACATGGTCAAAAACACTACCAAATCTCTTACTCGTTTAAATTCATATATAAACGACCATTACAAAAATTTCACTAATAATAACATCATTAACACTAACAATCATTCCTTTTCTCCTAGAGCACCTTGCATTTCTGAGCTCCCTTTCACTCCTAGGCTTTCGTCGTCCTACCGCGAAAAAACCCGAAAAAAACCTCCCTCGAGCTCTATTGTGAAGCATAGTGATCTCACGACTCCTAGAAGGAATAGCTCGGCCGATATAGCCGAGGTTCGACGACGGTACTACGATAAATGCACCTACAAGGGTAGTTGTAGTCCACCTCATAGTCATTCCTCTAGGTACCTTTTAGGTGAGTCTAAATTCTTGGATTCACTTCATGAGTCGTCTCATCAAAGTAATAATGTTACTAAAAATAGAAAGTATTGTGATAGTAGTAACAATGATGATGATGCTTTAGCGTTGATTCCTAGTACTCCTATATTGAGTAAGGAAGCTCATGAAACGAAGAGTTTTGGGTCGTTCTTGGATGCTGAAAAAGATAATAAGAAGATTAGCAAGTCATTAGTGCTTGTTAATAATAATTCGAGTGATCGAAATGTTATTAAGTCGAGTAAACTTGATTATGATGGCAATAATCAGAGACAAAAGAGTATGGGATATAGCAGGAATGATTCTCTCGTTGTAAAGAAATCGTCTTCTTCTGGTGTTCGATCTCGTGACCAGGTTTTTATCTTTATCGATTGTTTCTTAATAATTAATTTGTTGGTTAATAATAATAATAATAATACTATGCAATAAGTTTTTAAAAATTGATGCTTTTGATAATAATGGGTATCTTTATGCTCAGAAGTTTGATTGGATTTTATTGGTTTTATAAATGAATATGGTTAGTATTTCGAGTTTATGAATATGTTAAAAGATTATTATAAAATTTTATTTACATGAAATTTGATGAATTTGTTGTCTGTTGCTGTCCTTTTTGGAGTAATTTTGACTGATTGGGAATATGCAGATTGTGGTACTGAGGGTATCATTGCACTGCAAAGGTTGTGAAGGCAAGCTTAGGAAACATCTCTCCAAAATGGAAGGTCAGTCCATTCATTTTTTGTTAATTACAAAGTTTAGTGTAAAGTATATACCTTAATTATTGACATGTTATAGTACATTATTATAAAAAAATACATTATACACTAAGATATCACACGGAATATATGTTATGTTGGTTCCTACTTCCTAGCTATATTATTTTATCTATTTAAATCATAACATAATTGGAAATTTGGTGACTCATTAATTTGTGCTAGCGAGTTAGGAGAATGGATTAATTACGAAGAATTTCTTAGGTGGAGTTTGACATTTTGTAGTTAATGTTATGGAAGTAGTTCCTCGATTTAGGCTATAGAGTCGAAAAATTAAAGACGATGATACTAAGATATTTTTATGATTTATGCAGGGGTGACATCATTTAGCATAGATTTGGAAACAAAAAAAGTGACGGTCATAGGAAATGTGACACCATTAAGTGTATTAACAAGTATATCAAAGGTAAAGAACGCGCAATTCTGGCCATCACAAGCATCAGCTTCGCCATCATCTTGCTCTTCTTCGTCAACTTCATCTTCGACGGTCGATTTCAACTAATTACAAGGAAATTATGCTTTCGGAATCATTGAGTTAATGTGAATTTAAACTACTAGTTTGAACTTTGAAGCAGTTTCCAAGTAAATGATGAACGAAGTTTGTGAAGTTACTAGCATATCCTAGCTTTTTTATGATCAAACTTTTGCCTTATTTTCTATTGTTGTGGTATAGTACTATGTACTGTAAATTCCAATCAAGGACCTTCGACAGTGTGTAAACTATATCATTTCTAAAATATATGTTACGAGAGTTTACAAATTTGATGGTGCTTAGAATGACTCAAAATGAATCACGTCATAAGACAACTTTTCCACTATTATTCAACTTAGGGTATGTTCGGCAAAATCATCTATACTACTCCGAAACAGATAGTATGACATATACTCTGTATGGTATTTCATACTATGTAACACTCAAATGTTGATAAAAGACGGATATCAAAGTAGTTATTTGATGTACTATAGGTGTTTGAACTTTGAACACAACCAATACTTACATTGTATATGTCGCACACCAGTATATACTCATATGGAACACGAACTTTGACTAATTGAAAGATGAACTATCCTTATTTGTAAGGATCCAAGTGTTGCTATATATATAATTAAAGTGGGAATACTTGTTAGCAACAACTTTAAGACTTAATAATAATGGTGATGTACATACTCATATGATAATTATAGTAGAAATAATAATAATAAGTGTGAAAGCACGAGGAGCTAAGCATGGCCATGATCCAATATGAATGTGGCATGAATATAAGAGCATGCGTTGTATAGTTTTTACTCATTGAAAGTAACAATTGAGTAGTGAGCACCCAAACATATTTATGTTGGGTCAAATTACAGACATGGTTCAATTTTTCCTATGCATCTATCATTCACTTTATCTTTCATTGGGAGCAGGTTTTTATTTGAATATACTTTTGCCTTTTTATTCTTCTTCTTTTTTTCATTTGGAATATCTCAGCTACTTTGGATTTTCATTTTGTTTGAATTTGAATTGCTTATTGCTCCTTTATTTGTCTTGTATGTATCTGTAATTGGATAGAAATTGAATTCTTGTCTAGTGAAATGAAAATCAATAAGTTGGACTCCATTATAGGTAAGAGTCAAAATAAGTACCTAAAAGTATGTGGTTATTTCATAGATATTACATAGTACCAACCAAACTAAAGGTCTTTTATGAAAATCATCTAATTTTGCCAATAATTCCCAAGTTTAACGCAATGTACATTTGATGTCTTATTATGAATGTTGAGATAAAATACCTACTAGTACTTTTTCTTATGTAACAAGAGAATAGTACTCTTTTATAGGAAAGAACTGATATATGTATTGCCAATCTATAAATAAGAAAAGTCAACACTCATCATTGTCTTTATTTTAAGCATTATGAGATTTCTAATGTAAATATTGGACTTGTTTTGAATATCCATAGTCAATATGTGATTACATACTTGTACTAACACACAAACAAAAGGTAAGAAATAGAGTGATTTAATCCAGATTTAACTTAATTTAGCAGGTAGAGAGAGCTAATATCATTCTATAAAAATTACAAATCATAAACCCAAGATTTAAAATCATCCATTTCTTTTAGAAATAGTCTAGATTGCATTTATTTATTTTTTCAAGAAAAGTCTACAATTACCCTCCAAATATTTCCAAAAGCAATTTCTAACTACTATATGTACATGAGAACCACTATGTTGACAAAGTGGGGTCGACATTTTATCCTATAAACTTGCCATCTTTGTTATTGCTTTAGGGGACGATCATCTTCCTTAAAGATCCTTCAAAGGTAGAAAAAGAAATAATATGTCATCACTATTATAACTACCAATTTTTGGAATCTGGCTCAAATTTAACATTTCTCTATCCATTTTTTTTTGGTCATTTTTATTCAATATGATATCTTGCATTCTTGCTTAGCTCCCCTCTTTAATTACCTCACTTTACTTTTTCTTTCTTCTTTATATTTTTGTGATTGTTTGTTAATTAATTTTGCGTGGCTTTATTTAAATTAATTGTATATTCTTGACTACAACACTATTTGGACGGCTGAAAAGGAAAATTCTGGAAGAAAGTAGGAAAAAGACTAAAAGCATACATCCATGGTAATCCACCTATTAAGGATCTTGGAGTATATAATTAGTGACATTAATATTATTATTAGAAATTAATTAGTTAACGAGAGCTAACTTTTATGTATAGGACCGGCGCACCATGGATGGTTAATTGTTATGTGGCAACCAAGCAACATTATTGTTCTTTTTCTAAAATTTTCAGGTAGTATGTACATTGTTGGGTTTGAGAAGTGTGGAGAACGGTTCAAGAAGGCTAAGGGGGTGCATAGCTTAGGATTTTAAGCTATGGGCTATTGCTTGGTGTTAAGCAATGGTGAATGGCAAAGGGCTGACTTCAAATGGGCATATCTCAAGATCTAGAAGTGGTATTGAGATGATTCAAGTTGGAGGTGATAGCTCTTCTCACGAGCTTTCCAACGACAGGTCATAAGCTCGATTTGGTCAAGAATCGAGGGAGTTATGGCCGGTTTACGAAGAGCTGTCTGCACAGTGCAGAAGTTCGACCGAACTTTTGAACAGTTTGGTCGAACCATTTGAAGAAATTGAGCTGTTGCTACTGACTGCCTTGTTCGACCGAACCTTTGGCAAGTTTGACCGAACCACCCTTAGTTCGGTCGAACAGGGGGTAGGTTCGGTCGAACCTCGTGCGTGCCCCTGTTTTCTACGGTTTTGCAACTTAATCGATGTGGCTAATTTAAGACAGTAGGATTGTTTTATTTTGCCTAGCACTATATATACTTTTGTTTTGTCATTGTAGAGGAAAAAGGGGATGAAGGGAAAGATGTAGAGAGAGGGAGCCTCAATGTAAACCCAAACACTTAGGGTTTGAGTGTTTGAGAGGGTGAGTTTGGGTGGAGCTTTCATGGTGATTGAAAGCTTGTAAACTACATTAATCTTCATCAAATTGTTACTCCATAGTGGATTGGTGGGTTTTTCTCCCGGTTCTCGGGTTTCCCACGGTAAATTCTCCTTGTCTCGTTTATTACTTGTTTTTCCATCTTCATTGTTGTTAATTGTCGTTAATCGCAAACTAGCTAGCACATTCATTTAATCCTTTCATACATAAATGCATGTGAGTAGTATTTAATTTAATTCTTCTTTGTACATATATAATATAATAAGAAGGTATTAAAGCTTTATGGATTTAACATATAATATGGATGATTTCACACACCTATCTAAACTACTTTTACTAATGAAACAACTGCGTACCAATAATAAACGCATAAGTACATATGCATGTAAATAAATGAAAAGGCAGTCAATTTAATGCATTATTATAGCAAAATACTTATATCTGAATTACGTAATACTACGAATTCTAGTTACGCTATTTGCATTATGAGTAAATGTGACGACCAATAAATAATAGATGGAGTATATCATACATAAATTTATTATCCAAATTATACAGCAATATTCTTTCAAAAAAAAAAAAAAAAAAAAAATTATACAGCAATATGAATCAGAAATACCAATTAAACATGAAGTATGTTGTTTTTCTAAATACAAAGTATAGGATAATAAAGCTAGATTAATATAAGAGAGTTTAAGTTACTCACCTAATATTGGCACTGCCTTTAATCGTACATTATCAGTACATACCTAACAATCTAACATACGTATGATCTTAGATTAAAGTAGTTTTTTTTTTTTTAATAAAGAAATACCCTTTCTTAATTAAAAAAAAAAAAAAAAAAAAAGGAGGAAATATAAAAGGGGATGACTTTCACTAGGTCATCAGCAATAATTACAATGGTAGAAAAATATGAATGCCTGATACTTTAATCGTTATTCTGCATTGAAATATCCCTATCTCCTCTATTACGTGTATCTAATTATGCATGATAACATCCCATTTTTTTATATTTTTATAAAGAGTATATACAAATAATGTTCATGATATGCTTTATACATTAATGGTCCATAAAATAAAAATTACCAAATGATTACTGAAATATATTTAGTACACCTGTAGGTTAAAATAAAGGCCGAAAGTGATACATGAAAGAGTGAAAAAGAAAAGTTTAATTTTACCGCCGGTAAAGAAATAAGCTGAAAATGAAAGTTGTTATTTGTGTTGGAAATTTTAGGATCATTGGCCGAATAAAGTTGACTCACATGGTACTTTTTGGGTGATAAAAAGATTTCTTTGTTTTGTTGCTTTGTTCAATGTTCACCCCACTTTAATCACTTTAATTTCAGTGTTTTGTAGTATTAGAACTTGATTTACGTATATGGGGCTTAATTGTTTTAGAGACCAAGCTATGATTGGTCTATTGATAAGGTTTGCATCTCACAACCATGAGGACATGAGGTTGTGGGATCAAACCCCACTCGAGGCACTAGGGTGGGGATTCCTTTATTCTTCCCCCCACTTTCAAAGTGTCTAGCCCGTTAACCTGGGCTGGGAGGACCTGTGAGAGGTTTCGGTCTAGTAGGGACCTTCTCCTTACAAAAAAAAAACATTATATGAGAGAAAGGTAGAGTTTATATGCTAACTCGTAGTACAAATTACGGAGATGTATCACAAATTCACAGTCGTAGATAAGATTAGAGTAATTTGCATTGAGCTATAAATAATGGTAACTATAAAAAAAAAAATATAGAGGAAGTATCATTATTATGTACTTTTAGTGGAAATTTAGATTTCCTTCTATCAATTAATCAGGTTCATTTGAGATCACTAAGGATATGAAGGATTATTATTTGTGGGTGATAAAAATAGTTTATACTTGTAAAGTTATAATGGACTTGATACAATATCTTTCAAAAAAAAAAAAAAGGACTTGATACAATAAAAATTTTACAACAGTCAAGAATTGGGTGTTGGGAAAAAAGTTTCACAATAGGCCAGAGCTCATTCACCAACAATTCTGATAATGGCCAATGGGTCAAGTACTCAAGCCCAGGCCCCATTTACTTGGATCCACCTGTTATGGGCCGGACTATGGGTTCGTTGCCAAAGCCCATAGGTAGTTTTCAGGTCAAATGATAAAGTGGTAGTTTTATTATTCATTCTGAATTCTGATTACATAGTAGTATTTAAATGGATATCAAGAAAATGCTATTTGGCCTCATTAGAATTTGTATGGAAGACAGTTGTGTGCAAATTAAAGGTAATTAAAAATAACCAAATTTTTCATAGCACTCAAATTGTTTTACACATATTCAGATTACACTAAAAATCAGAAATCACAATAATTACATATGAACGCACACTAGTATGTAAGGAAAACAGAGAATTCGAGCACAGTCTGAAGGCCGTCGGTCTCGTGCTGATCAACAGGTGGCAGTGTTTTGACAACGGCAAATCCCTTGGCATTGACGTACTTACCAGTACCACCCATTATGGAAACAATAGATTCAGAGACAGTAGTCTGATGAACCCCAAAGAAGTTGATACTGTTATGATAACCACCTTCTTGGAACATAGCAGTAAAGGCCATGGTTTGGGTCTTACCGTCTACTGAGCTGTAGACATAAAACCCTTGAGCGCGGCCTACCATACCTGAGTTGAGTGCATGACCTTCAGTGAGTTCATCGTCAATTGCAATCATAGTTCCGAACATAAGCTGCTGCAGGGATGTCCCTGAAGTGAGCTGGGCTCCGTTCACAACAGGGAAACCATTCCCTCCAACGTAGTTGTTACCACTGTTCTGCATCACATTAGAATTAATGCCACCAAGACCAGTGAGGAAGGGGACATTGTTGTTGTTCATAGTACCAGAGTTGCCATTGCTCTGACGGCCACCGTTCTGGTTAGCGAGGATTGCACCATTGGGCTTAGCAAAGGGGACTTGCCCACTAACAGCAGGGTTGGTTACAACACCAGTGATTGCTTTGGCTGTAGGGTTAGATCCTCCTAGAATGTCATGCATGAAAAAGATCAATTCAGGGTGTTCCCCATGCGCCACATCTCCAGCATCGGCTCCTGTGGCTGCACCAGCAGCCGCACCTCCACCAGCAGCCCCACCTCCCGTAGCAGTGACTCCACCAGTAGCCCCATCTCCTGTGGCAGAGCCTCCACTGGAAGCCCCTCCTACAGAGGAAGCTGCTCCACCAGCAGCCCCAATTCCAGAGCCAACTCCTGAAGCTTCATCAGCAACTGGGGCATCTGCCTCAGGGACGGGTGCAGTTACTTCATCAAGGATTCGAGCTGAGGTGGCAAATGTGATGAGAAAGAGTAGTGTAAGTGGGAAAAGTTGGTTCTTGAATGACAAGGCCATTGTTGATTTTTTAACGCGGTGTGGTTTTGTAGGAGCTAGTTGGTTGGATTTGTATTGATTGATTGATGAAATTGAAATCTACCGTTGGAGTTTATATATGCAAGCAAAAGTGAGTTGAAGAAGAATAACAAGATGGAGTTGATGGGATGGAGCAGTTGTTGGGCCATTTAATCATATTGTGGTGTGTTGGTTAGAACATGGAAACCTAAACCTCAATATCTCCACTGGGAAAATAATTAGATAGGATAATTCAGGTGTTAACTGCTACTGGAACAGCTCACTATAATACTAAAATATTGCATCTGGACCTCAGCCTCAATTGCATCTGGTAACCACTACATTATTTTTCAATTAGGATGTGTGGCAAAGCCCACAAAACATATTTTCACAAGCAAGGCCCATATCTATTAGACTTGTATATCGACCTCGAACATAATAGTATGGTTCTCAATGGATCAACAACACAATCCAGACACCTCTTTTCTCTTTCCTGTAAATTTCTCTGAACCAGAAACTCTAAAAACCATAATCAGTTTAATGGGCGCAAAACAAAACAACACAGTCCATCTTCAGACTTCTAATATTTTATCCTTCACTTCTCCACCATCCTTCTAAACAACATACACTCTTTCTATATATATTACTTCCACACTACGGAATTAGTTGTCACATCATCCAATCTTTCATAAAAGATATGAAATACAAGTTTTAGATAATAATAATGTTATTCTTATAAACTCCTAGCTAACAAGGGTGTGTTAGAAGATCCAAACATAAACCAGTATAATGATACATGTAAGGAAAAATAAAATATTCAGACATCCTATGGCATCACTGAGTATTAATTCCAGATAGTGGAAGTATACCATATGTTTCTCAAAAAGGCTTTAGCATGTAGCCATTAACTAGCTTAGTTATCCCACTTGGGGCTGTTGGGAGTCTTGGGACAGTAGTCATGTTGGCATATGATATGCCCAGCAGGAACTTAGGTAATTAAAAAGAGTAGGACAGCATATGTTTAGGATACAAGCACCCAAAAAATGTCACAGCTTAGAAATAATTTAACTTGTATTTTAAGTTTATGAATTCAAGGAGCTTAGTTCACTCACAAGTTTAACAGTAGTGTCATGATCATCACCACAGAGCTCCACAACAAGAGACTCCCATCTTGCAGTTTGAAATCTTATATTCTTCTTCCCCATCACTTCCAAGACAAACCAAGCATCATCCATCTTCCCGCCCTTGAGCAAGCCCGTAACTAAACAATAAAAACTTTCCAAGCGCGGATAGTGGTGGCTCATCATCATAACATTTAGGATACTCAAACCCCTCTCATACTCACTAACTCGACAAAACCCATCGAACAACATTCTATAAGTAGCTGCATTAGGCTCACATCCTTTAATTTGCATATCAACAAGCACCTTATAAGCCTCCTCAGCTCTCCCTTCTTTACACAAAAAGTTCACCAATATGTTATAAATTACAACATCTGGCTTTAGCCTCTTCTTCCTCATGTCATTAATCAATGATTTTGCTTCATCAAACTTCCCTCTCTGAGTAAGATCGGTCATCAAAACCCCGAAATTAGCAAGCCGAGGTTTGCACCCTCGGTACTCCATATCAAACATCATCTTCTTAGCCTCATTATACTTCCCTAAGGAACACAATCCTTCCATCAATAGAACAAAAGTAACCACATTCGGGTGCGTTCCTTTGCAAATCATTTCATCAAGCAACTTCAAGCCCTTACTCACCTCACCCTTCTTACACAAAAATCCAATCAAACTATTATAAGTCACAACAGTAGGCTGAACCTCTCTCTCAAGCATTTCATCAAATACCTTACACGCATTCTCCAACTCACCCTTCACCAACCAACCCTTCATCATTATATTAAACGAAACCGAATTCGGCTTAAAACCCAGTTCTTTACACCTCAAAAACAAATCATTTGCATCAGAAAATCGATCATTATCAATAAGAACATTAAGCAAAATATTGAAAGACTGCAAATTTCTTTCACAATTGAAATTGGGCATTTGATTAAACAATTCAATTGCTTTCTCAACCAATTGACATTTCCCATAATGCTGCATCAAAGCTATAAACAACCCTTCCCGGCAACGAATACCGCGATTTTTGATGAAATCAAGAAGTGGGTCGATTTGATCAAACTTACGAGAGCGAGCAAGCTTGTAGAGGAGAGAAGCGTAAGAAGGGTAGTCATGTTTGACGCCTTTTTGAGTATAATCTTCGAAGAGAGAGAGCGCTTCATCTGGGTTATGGAGTTGCTTGAGATCAGCAAGAAATGGAATTGGTTTGGGTTTTCGACGCTTTGAAGATGGTTTGTGTGTTCGATTTTGAGGTCTTGAAATGGATGTTATGGTTTGAAATTGTAATTTGGTGATAATTTTTGGGATTTTTGAGTGATGAATCTTTAACATCACT
Organism: Chenopodium quinoa; assembly: GCF_001683475.1. NCBI lineage: Eukaryota > Viridiplantae > Streptophyta > Magnoliopsida > Caryophyllales > Amaranthaceae > Chenopodium > Chenopodium quinoa. Next base: position 9,191,668 of record NW_018743920.1, on the reverse strand, counting down.
TCGTTTTGGTTTTTTGAATGATTTCGGGGTAAAACAGAGCAATTCGAATAAACTTCTATTTTCTCAAAAACAGATGTTTTAGTAACAACTAACAAGTTCATACTTCATACTCCGTTATAATTCGTACTGTAATTTTCTCGATAATAATGACTTGTAAATTTGTAATTGGAAATAATGATATCAGCTGGGTGGGGAGGGGATAACCGGATAAGTTGAACAATGGAACTTTTGGGCTGGGTCTAATTTGTTCAAGTCATGTTCGGGTTAATTCTTGGGTTTTAGTCATGTTGTCGTGTTAGATCATTGTCAATAATTATTTTCAGTGTGCTTATTTTGATAAAATAATAATAAATAATTTACAGACATATTAATTATTAGATTAGTTCAAGTCAGAACTAGGTCTAGTATATCATAAGTAAATTTAAGTGATGATGAATTTTTTATTGTCACATACTTACAGCCATACTGATAATTGGCCTCGAAAAGATCCACCCATAATGGTAGGTTGACCCTAATGATATCTTGAGCCAACTTATACTAGTATATATTTCGAAATACGACTTAGATGTGGCCAGATATCCCTACAAAACTTGACCCAAACAATAGATTTCAAATGAATTGTATTGAATTCAAATTAATAATGTATTCCTCATGTTCCATAAATCCATAATAACTTTGAGATTTTTCTATTTTTCAACCTTTTGAAAACCTCAAATGATGTTTCACCACCAAGGTTTATTTTATTTTTATATTATTTTATTTATTTATTTTAAAGCACCATACCACCAATTAAAAAAAAATGAAATTTGGAAATTTTCACTTTCTATCATACTCCTCCTAAACTTCACCTTCACCTATTCAATTCCTTTTAAAATTATTTGTTAAATCAATCTGATTTGTGTGCGGCTTACCACATCATGTGACCACTTAGAAAACTACAAAGTAACTCCTATAACAATGATCGAGTAACCTTTTTACACTGCGGAAGTAACCCCTTTAGCACAGAGGAAGTAACCCTTGTAACAATGGGCGAGTACCCCCTACAAAACTAACAAAGTAACCACTATAATTAGACCTGTTAATTCGAGTCAATGGATCGGGTTTGGGTAGATTTTTGGGCCATTTTGGTCGTTTGGATTATTAGAAAATATAATAAGTAGGTCAAATCGGGTCAATTTCAGGTTAGGTCGGGTCGGGTTTGGGTTTTCTCCTAATAACTCGAGTTTGGAATCGAGTCGGGTTAGGTCAGATTACCATGTCGGGTCAAAAATCGACAAGTCTACCTATAATGGCTAGCCACACCGTGTGCCAGCCACATTATAAGAATTTGTGTTGTTAAAAAATACAAAGATTCAAATTTACTTTTTTTTTTTTTTTTTTTTGAGGAAATCAAATTTACTTTTTTAGTTCCTAGTAAAATATTCTTAATGACAAATAAAAATTACCTCCAAAATTCATTTTAAAAACAAATTATTAAAATACCTTTTACTGAATATTTATTTAGTAAAATAATTACTACGGAATAAAATATCAAAAATATGAAATATAATACTCCATAACACCTGACCCAAACATAAAATTACAAGTGAGTAGTGAACTACTGAACTGAACCGAGCTCATGAATAAAATTGTACTCCGTAATGATTAATATACAAGTAATACTTTATGAATAAAAAAATTGTGTCAATAAATAATAATAATAATAATAGTGTTAACTTTAATAAAATTATATATTTTTATTTAATTGTAATCCGTATACTTAAATTAGGCCCCATTGGCGGACCATCATGGGGGCCATTAAGGGCCTTGCCCCTGCCGGCTCAAAAAAAAATTAGTGTAATAGGATGATTTATTAGAGATAGCCTAGTACAAGAAATACATTTAGGCCCAAATTTGCTTTAACATGTAATCGCTTTAATCGTGTTAACTGTAAATGTAACTGCTACTCCCCATTATTGACTTTCTACCTACTTTATCTCCTAAATTTCCTATTAGCCTATTTTTTTTTTCCTAATATTTTTTATTTTAATAAACCTAGGTACTAGGAAGTACTGTAATAAAATTTGCAAATTACGGAGTATAATTATCATCAATTGGCTAGTGGGATTTGGGAAGACAAGCAATAGTACTTTCGCACTGTATCAAGTATTAACTATCAAGACTCCATAGGTAAATTTTAATGTTTTATGTTGTGCATATTGTGCTTCTTCTATGAATTTCTAATTGATGTTTGTAATTTCTAATTTTATAATTTTTTATATGAAACATGTAGTGTTGTTTGTGTAATTTTAATGAAATATTAACTTGGATATTCATATTTGTTTATGAGTTTATATGATTTGTGAGTTATGACGACGAATAAATTTAATAAAAATAATAAATAAATTTATTTTATATAGAGAGGAAAATAGTAAAGACCTTTAGTATAAAGTCTATTATTATTGATGATTTTAGATTGTTAAAAGAGCGACGTACGTTACTTTAGTTGTTGGTTTTAGAATGGGATAGTGACACTTTTTAATTTAATAATTATAGTGATTTTTTAATAAATTTGATGATATTAATATCATTTGTTTAAATCACCCAAGTTTATAAATTATAGTAAAAAAAAATATTAAACTTTTGTAATTTTGTCTAAAATTATTAAATACAATAAATCAAATAATTAAAAATCTTAGATGAAAAAACCCTGCATTGTACGGGCTTCCATCTAGTTTGCAAGTAAAGGGGACAAATCAAAGATTGTAGAATCACTTATAAGATAAATTTATATTTCAATACTATAAAAGTTAGGGCCTATTATTCGAGTATTACTTTTCCTTGTTTCTATGGATTCTTTTCTTAAGGGTAATTACATAATTTCAATTAATTAATAATTTATCTTTTTGTTTATAAATCTAAATTTGTAACAGCTTATTAATACAAGTATAAACCGAAAAAGCAAATATTAACTCATAATAGAGGCATGATAAAAATCAAATTACTCCAATTTGATTTTATCTAAAAGTGTTAATCCTAAACATAATCCATTATTCTGTTTTTATCAAAATCTCTTATTCCCTTATTTATCTCTCCTAATCACCCTATAATTAATATCACCATTTTTTGCTATAAATACCCTTTAAAACCCACCTATTCTCTCACTCAATTCTCAAATAAAAACGTTCGTCAAAAAAAGAAAAACCCTCAAAAAAAAGTTTTGATTTTTCGATCAAAAAAACAGAGAAAAAATGGAGCTTGATTTGTCCCCAAAATTGTCAAAGAAGATCTATGGAGGTGAAGGAGGGTCCTACCATTCATGGAATCCTTCTGAACTTCCCATGCTTAAAGAAGGCAACATTGGAGCAGCTAAGCTTTCCCTTGAAAAATACGGATTTTCCCTTCCTCGTTATTCTGATTCATCTAAAGTTGCTTATGTTCTTCAAGGTATAATCTTTTCAATCTTTATTAATTTTCTTCAAAATTTGATTTTTGATTCCCCTTTTTTAAAAATTTGATTTTGATGATTTATTATGATGTAATTTGGATTTGGGTTAGTGGGTGTCATGTATGTTGATTAATTTAAGTTGGAAATTCGATTTTGTGCATTATTTTATTATAGCCATTGTTAGAGTTAATTTTTGTCGAAAGTCAATGCATGTTCTGTTTCTTGTTTAATTTTTGTGATCAATTTAGTAAAAAATAATTTTTTTAATGATAATTATGTTAATGTTATTTGAAGTTGATAGCTTTGTGGATTCCAATAATCCGTAAATTGTTTAGGGTTTTGTCGGGGTAGAATCATGATTATTCTTGAATCTTGATTGATTTCAATTAAAATAATGATTTTGGTTGATCGATCATTCAATCTTTGAATAATAATGTTAAGAGACCCTTGAAAATGATTTTTCTAAAGAAATATTGTGTGATCTCAGTCTTTAAAATTGTTCGATGTCCATTGATCGTGATTTTGATTGATTGGTTTCAATTAAAATAATGATTTTGGTTGATCGATCATTCAATCTTTGGATAATTAATGTTAAGAGACCCTTGAAAAGGATTTTTCCTAATCTCAATCTTTAAAATTGTTCGATGTCCATTGATCGTGATTTTGATTGATTGGTACTTTATATTTTCTTGAATTATATAAAACATCATATAGTATAATTTACGAATAATTTTATGTAATTGTATTACTCTCTATTTATATTAGATGTATGAATATTGATTAAAATTATAATATTAGCACGTTAAAATAAACAACTTAAAAAATTGGAGGGATACTACATAGTATTGTGGCCTATTATTAAGGGAAGATGTAATAAAAATAATTGTTTAATCAACGTAAACACAGATTTATGCTCCCTCACTTAGTCGATAGACAAGGTTGACTTTAAGGATTAACTATCAGATTCAAGAGGCTGTTAAATTTCTTTTGATTAATGTATTTGTCTTGTGAATGGCCTGAACATGTTTACAAATAATTGTGGTTGTTTAATGTATGTTGTGTTGTGATTGTGTTTTAGGTGAAGGAGTAGCTGGAATTGTCCTCCCTGAGCAGGAGGAGAAGGTGATTGCAATCAAGAAGGGAGATGCAATCGCGCTTCCTTTTGGTGTGGTCACCTGGTGGTACAACAAAGAGGACACCGAACTAAGTGTCCTCTTCTTGGGTGAAACCTCTAAGGCCCACAAACGCGGTGAATTCACTGATTTCTTCCTCACCGGTACTAATGGAATCTTTACCGGATTCACACCCGAATTTGTTGGCAGGGCATGGGACTTGCCTGAAGATGTTGTCAAGACCCTTGTCAGTAACCAATCCTCTAACGGCATTGTCAAGCTTAGCGAGTCCCACAAAATGCCTGAACCCAAGAAGGAACACCGTGATGGAATGGCATTGAATTGTGAAGAAGCTCCATTGGATGTTGACATCAAGGGTGGTGGAAAGGTGGTCGTCTTGAACACCAAGAACTTGCCCTTGGTGGGCGAGGTAGGCCTTGGGGCTGACCTTGTTAGGCTCAATGGAAAAGCTATGTGCTCTCCAGGATTCTCTTGTGACTCTGCCTACCAGGTGACTTACATCGTCAGAGGTAGTGGTCGAGTTCAAGTAGTCGGGGTTGATGGTAAGAGGGTGTTGGAGACCAGGATCACAGCAGGCAATCTGTTCATTGTGCCCCGGTTCTTTGTTGTTTCAAAGATTGCGGATGATGATGGCTTGGAGTGGTTTTCTATCATCTCTACTCCAAAGTAAGAAACAGACTCCTTTGTTTAGTATTGGGTGCATTTGGTTTTTGTTATTTAGACTAAGGATTGATTTTCTAACATAACTTTTTCGCGGTGTTTGCAGTCCTGTTTTTACACACTTAGCAGGGAAGACTTCAGTCTGGAAGGCATTATCGCCACAAGTGCTGGAAGCCGCCTTCAAGGTGCCTGCTGAGATCGAGCAGCAATTCCGCTCAACAAGGACTTCAGATGAAATTTTCTTCCCCCCTCCAAATTAAGAAAATGAATGCCGAGTACTTCTTACCAGAAATTGATACTTGGTTGGACTGTTTGATAAGTGATTTTTGCATATAGGATGCTTGAGATTTTATTTAATTATGGATTCTGTTTTGAATGTTCAATAAGAATTTATAGACGGTTTTTTCGTGAAATTTTGTGTGGTTTCGTGATTATAATTGATTTCATGAAGGACAGAAGAAGGAAAGGGGAGTAGGTTAAGTTATACTTCGTATTCCATATTAGCTTATTGAACCGTAAAGTACAATACCATCTTTCCCATGAAAATTTAAGGAAGAATAAGTTCAAATAGAATTACCTTAGTTTAAATCGTAACTAGAGCAAGAACTAATTTTGGGTAGTTGGGTGCACGGTTCAACCAGGTGTGTATAAACTATAAAGTATTTCATATGATAGCTATTGACTATATCGTCCACTCCCAAACACACAAGACGCAATCCAAAACTAGAGGTGAGACTTCTCTTATCAAAACATTTATAATTGAAAATTGAAAACCAAAATATGGAAATCCATGAACTTGCCAAAGCTCTAGTTTAGCAACACATTCTTATTATTGGCTCTCAAGTCTTTAACTCATTCAACTCAATTAAATGGGCTCCATCCCCTGTACTCATCCTATATTTCCTCATATTTCCACTCGATCAAGGTATTATCATAGATTAATCTAAATTCAAGCTTTTTAATTTTTAGACCCTTATTATTTATTTTAAGGCTAATAATTTTTCACACTTTTTTGTTGGCTGAATTTCAGCATACCCAAATCTTTGTTCTTTAAACACAATAAAAGATAGTGGAATTTGAGTTGTTGGGCTTCTAGCTTTGATGATCAGAGTTCATATAATTTTGATAATCAAAATGGGTCTCTGAATAATTCAGCTTCTTTTAGCGCATCAGATGCTAAAATTAGCTCAGAATCCATTGATTTTTTTGTTAGTGATGCTGAAGGTGATCCTGATTGCCCCACCAAAGGTTATTCTTCTATTGATCAGGCTCTCATCACTCTTAAACAGGGAAAGGTTAAAACTTTTTACCCCACTAAATCATCATTCTGTTTTAATTCTTTAGTTTTACCATCTCATATGTTTGTCGTAATAGCAAAATCTTGTATAAGACGGTCTCAATCTAACCATTCTAGGGGTACGGTGGCTTATGGGTTGCTTTGAATATTCACGATCAATTAATTCATATTTGAACCATTAGGAGTAATATATGAATTGTCCAAGTATTATATCCTAGATGGCTAAATATATGAAGACTTAGGATTTATGTAATAGTACTTGTATAAATATTCTTTATTGGTAACTTCTAGTGTAACATTGTCAATTTGTGTTACATTTTGTTTATTCCATTGCCAAGTGAACTTTTAAGGATAATTTTGTGCATTTTCTAATATCCGTAATGGTACCTGTCAAACTACCAGTCTGTGATTGTTGTAGATGATGAAAATGAAGACGAAGGAAATCTAGTAATGGCAGCATCATTAGTCAGTCCCCAAGCCATGGCCTTCTTGGTCAAACATGGAACAGGAATCGTATCGGTGGGAATGAAGGGGGATGATCTTGTAAGACTAAAGCTTCCCCTTATGTCACCAGATAGCGAAAATGCAGACTCTGCTGCTCCTTCTTTCACTGTCACTGTGGTATGTGTCTCAGATGGGCAGTTCTGTTTTTGCTTTAACATTGAATCACAAGACAAATAGGACCAAATATTTAGGTGCATTCTATTAGATTGTATGAGTACATAATTTGATTTGTTGTGGACTTTAAGGATGCTAAACTGGGCACAACAACTGGTGTATCAGCTTCAGATAGGGCTAAAACAGTAGCTGCTCTTGCGTCTCCGGACTCTAAACCCGGAGATTTCAGGAGGCCTGGTCATGTTTTCCCCCTCAAGTATAGAAATGGTGGGGTTCTGAGGAGAGCAGGACATACCGAAGCTTCTGTTGATTTGGTTATGTTGGCTGAATTAAGACCAGTTTCAGTTCTTTCGGCCATAATTGATCAAGATGATGGTTCAGTGGCCTCTTTAACCACTTTAAGAAAACTATCTTTGGAGCACAACATTCCTATAGTCTCCATCACTGATTTGATTAGGTAAAATCTACAAAATCGTATATATATTAATAGCTGATCAAGGTTGACATGACCTGAAATGTCAAAGAGTCAGGCTATAAAAGCCGCCAATATTGGGGTGTGGCCTAGCCCATGAGGCCATGATCAGCTCTTGTTACGGCTAATTCTTATTTATTATTGAGGATTTTATTCTGTAGGTGAGTACATTCTAGCTTCATGTGTTTGTGATTGATACCAGATATAGAAGAAAAAGGGAAAGATTAGTAGAAAGAACTGTGGTTTCAAGGGTTCCGACAGATTGGGGACAATTTGATGCTTACTGCTATCACTCCAAGTTAGATGGAATTGAGCATGTAGCTCTTGTAAAGGTGTTAATTCGATGCTTATTGTTCTTCAAAAACCTCAGTTTATTTCTATATCCTACTTTAAGGCACTAAAATCTAATCTTCAACCTATGTATAGGGAGACATAGGAAATGGTCAAGATATCCTAGTAAGAGTTCATTCCGAGTGCTTAACAGGTGATGTATTTGGTTCTGCTCGATGTGATTGTGGAAACCAATTAGCTCTAGCAATGGAACTGATTGAGATTGCGGGAAGAGGGGTTTTTCTTTATCTACGAGGCCATGAAGGGCGAGGAATTGGCTTAGGACATAAACTCCAAGCTTATAACTTGCAAGACCAAGGCCATGACACCGTTGAAGCCAACCTTGAACTTGGATGGCTGCTGATGCGCGTGAATATGGTATTGGTGCACAGGTAGTTTTCCATTCTGATTGCAATTTTTTCTGTATCAATTAACAAATGTGTATAATTCAATTTCAAATCTTATACAGAGTACTCAAAATGTTTGCAAATTTCACTGTCAGATTCTGAGGGATATTGGGGTTCGAACCATGAGGCTGATGACCAACAATCCGGCAAAATTCACTGGCTTAAAGGGTTATGGTTTGGCTGTGGTAGGAAGGGTTCCTGTCTTAACAACTATAACTAACGAAAACAGGAGGTACTTGGAAACCAAGCGTGTTAAGATGGGGCATATGTATGGATCTAATGTACAAGAATCATCGGCGGGTCTCATTGATCCATCGGATACACAAGAGAGTGAAGAAGAAACAAGTTGAATTTTTTTTTAGTACATAAATGCCTCTTAAACATACCATTTTTTGTCAAAGCAGTTTAATCTATTTATTATAGGAGATAAGGCTTACTTGCACTATTCTTTTAATTTGCAAATACAACTAAAATTACACAAGCAAGTACAGTATATAAAAATAGCTTGTACAAGATCATAATTCCGGATTCTGTGATAATTTTGTCATTTTCGATTTCATTGTTTTATGGGCCCATTTTCGATTTCAGCCCATAAATACAACAGAGGCCCATTTACCAAGTATATCATTGGCCATAGTAAAATATTAGAGGGCTTGCAAACTGCATGAGTACATACACATTACACGGACCTAAAACTCTAAAAGGTTACAGAGTTTATCACAATCTATGCTTTAACGATTGAGTTTATTGTATGTTGGTAACAACATAGATGTGTTACGAAAGAAGGAAGTAAAGAGGCAATTTTGCTCTCAATTTGTAGTGTATCAAATACATAAACATAACTTCTAATCATAAGATGGGTTAAATTGTAGTGAGCAATAATCCTACTAACTTTAAGAGCAAAAGCACCGCGATTCCTAAATTAATCGAAATAATTTTCTTCTACTCTGATCTAGAACTCGGTAATTATTATACGAGCCGGGATGCAAATATAAGAGTAGAAAAACTAATGCTAAATAACATTTATATCAATTAATCGAAAAATAGAGATTGTGAATAAATAACAATAACATTTATATCAATTAATATAGTAATTCTAAATCAAATAGGATGTTCATTAACTACGACGAATTATTCTACGAAAATTAAATAAACAATTAAATTAAAAGCAAAAGAAAAAAAAAATCAAGTTATTATTAGTACTCTAAAGTCTCATTGTGTCGTGGTCGCTTGCTCATTGAAACAGGCACAGGAGGAAGTTGTGGATCATACGCTAGTTGCGGTGGATTCGACCACTCAGGCAGTGGTCCGACCACCAAGAGAGAGTCAAGACTAGGACCTGCCTCAATCACAGACTGTAGAAGCTTCCCTTTCTCAGGCTTAGTCTTCCCTTGCACTAAATTGTCCAACACACTTGGATCATAACTTGAGTTAGTACAATTCATTAGGTTATCAGAATTACCCAAGTAGCTTACGTCGGAAAAAGAACCAACGTCGAAGAATGAATCCATGGACGATGATGAATTAGCCATGCTCGAGTCGTTGAACTTACTTTTTGAGAGGTTGGCATTGTTATTAACCATCATCAAGGGACTTTGAGAAGACATGGTAGGAAAAATTGCTGTGTGGTTCGGGCTAAGGTGATTTGTACCAAAATGTTGTTGATTTGTTGGTACAGTAATTGACGGGTTAGAGGTAAGGTTGCATGCATTCGAATTAGTTTGGATTTGGCTAATAACGGAACCTTGATTTGTTGGTAGGGTGATTGACGGGTTAGAGGTAAGGTTGCATATATTTGAACCAGTCTGAACTCGGCCAACAACGGAACCTATATTAGTTTGTTCTAGTCTATTTGGTAGACTTGTGAACGTGTTAGTTGCTGTTGTTGTCATCGTTGTCGTTGGTAATGAACAAGCACAGGGTTTATTATAACCCTTGACCATCGAAAGTGTGCGCAATTGGTGTTTTAGCTCATCTCTTTCCTTGTTGGCAAATTCGAAAAGATAAATCAGTTTCTTGACATTCTCCATGTTAAGTTTTTCCTTTTCAATTTTTTCTTTTCTTGCCTGTTCTAGTTCATTCGTCACGCGTAGTAGCTGCACCCTTAGATCGTCCTCGGTCTGCAAATCAATCGTACATAATAAAATTCAGTACATAAATTAAACATCATAGGTTATAACATTGACTACATTATTGTAACATTAATCCTCTGTTTCCTCTGTTTCTCAGCGAGGAAAATAAAAGTACATCCGAACATGCATGCATGTATAGTTATTCAAAAGTTAGGAGAAAGATTAAATCAACAACATGATAAACATATCAAATTACAAATCCATTCAAGTAAAAAAAAAACAAAAGAATTGGTTATTTTTTGAATGATGGTATAAAGTTTGGAAAATAGTCAGCCGGGCGCCATACATGATATACTGTATCATTGTAATAACAGTAGATAATTACAACTAACTAGAACATTCTCTGCATCAAGTACGAGTACTCATAAACGAAAGCGAATCAAGTGAAATTTTAATGTTAGAACATCCTACCATTCTAGATTTCTAGGTTCAATGTCCTTGGGTTGGGATCTCCACGGAAAACTAACTACTAATAACTAACTGGCTAAAGAAACAAGCTATTGAATCATTAAAAATGAAAAGGAATGTAATGTAAGATAAGAATAGTGTTCGAGAAACAGACCTCATCAAAATTCCACTTCAACATTTTCCAAGTTATCCATGATCTTTTTCTAAGCTATATTATGAATGTAGTGGTAGGGAGTTTAGAGAAATAAAAGGGAGAGAAATTATAGTGTAAGATAATTAGATATTGGTGAACTGTAAGAAATTTATATGACTTATATAGTTGAAGACTTTATAATATAAAGACAATAAAAGGGCGGTGAGTTTAAGAATTTGATGATCGTATCCATTAATTAAGAGGATAGAACAAAAATAAAATAAAATTTGGGTACATAATTTTATCAATGGAAACTAGCTTTTAAAATTTCCAAGAAATTAAGATTTTCTTTGGTAGAATCCTGTTAATTTACCATAAACAGTTCCTTGCTATTACTTAAATATTTGACTAATTTTCCTTGTTTTGATGTGATCTACGTAGTACTTTTTATTTTCACTTTCTTTCTAAAAAGGTTTTTTTTTTTTTTTTTTTTTTTAATTCCAGCTAATTATTTCTGTCACGCGGTTTTTAAAAAATTTCTTAATAGTTTGAAATTTGCATGTAAGTGTTCTTTACTTGCATGATCTTTGAGAATTTTGAGTACTACGTATTAAAGAAAGTGAGAGATTTGCTGCCATTTTGAGGGTTTTCTTTTTTGTAATATTTTCTTAAAAAATTTGAGAGGACTTTCCTAAAAATTGTTCAATGGGCTTTTTTTTTATTTTTATTTTTTTTGAAAGAATACAATGGGCTATTTAGTATATCCTTTTTTAATTTTTTTTCTTTTTACTTATATCCAAAAAAAAATAGGTACCGACTACCGAGTATATCCTTCTAACCTTTATTTAGCAAATATGATTATATGAAGTACTTTTTTTTTTTTTTTTTGAGCAAAGTAGTACAGCTTTGTGCAAGTAAATTAAAATTGTAAAAATTTTGGCACGGCCTCACCATCTCAATATCATGTGTTGTAAATTAAATAAAATAATCCTATTCATTAATCCAGAAGTACGTACAAAGTAGTTTTTAGTTTCAATTTATTTTTGGATGTGGCCAAGGTTTAATCCTCTAATTAAATATTAATCGTATAAAGATACATAAATTACAGATGTAATACGTACTACATAGAATATTAACCTTATTAAATTGCTCTAAATTTTTATGGGAATATAGGTGATGTTAATTATGATCCTATCCATCAAAGTGATGGTGAGAAGAAAGGAAAAAAAAAAAAAAGGGCATGTAATAATTATATACGAGTTACAGAATCCAGTTAGATTGCCTTAATTATTCCAAACTCTCACTTAACAAGTTTACATTACTAATTTTCCTTCGTTGATGTGATCCACCTTTTTCTTCTAAAACGTTTTCCATCCTAGCTTAACTTGGCATCATTATCTTTACTATTACGCGTTTTCTCCCCTATACTTTCTATAAAGTTCAAATTTGCATGTAATTAGCCATCATCATTAATATATAGGAACAAGCATATATGGAGTAATTTTCTTTTAAAAAAGATTACGGATCGGAGTATATACCTTTATAACTTATTTTTAGGAAAGCTGAATTATTTGCATAATACGGAGTAAGGCCCTGTTTAGTTCACCTTATTTTTGCTTATCTGAACTGGTCTGATCTGATCTTATTGTCTAATTTGACCAAACTTTGACCTTGAGTGTACGACAATCTGTAAGGAAAAATTATATATAAAGTGGGATCTTGTTAGATTCGTAATAATGTGTATTTTATTAATATGTAATTTTCATAATTTTTTTATTACGAAATTAAAGATATATAGCGATAAAAAATTGCACATAAAACGATGATCTGACCTGAACTTATTTTTTCTGATCTAATCTGATCTGAACTTATTTTTTCTGAAATAAGTAAAAATAAGTTGAACTAAACAAAGCCTAAGGATGACATCTTATGTAGGCCCCGTTCAATTTACCTTATTTTTGCCGAACTGAAATTAATTTTACTGAACTAAAATTATTTTTGCTTTTACTGATTTTCTATTATATTTCTTCTTTAAAATTACTGATTTTTATTGAACTGAAATTATTTTTACTAAATATTATTATTTTAAGATGAAGTGAACAAGGCCTAATAACATAAACTCAAAACAATTAATGGAGTATGTATTTGTTTTTCTAAGTAAGAGAGTGTGTCACTTGAAATTTATTGTTTTCTCGGTTCAATACTTCTTGTTACAGAGTAATGAGACATGGGATGCAAGTTAATGGCACATTGTGGATATTATTCTCCTATCATAAGGATGTATAGGCGTATAGCCATATCTCTCTTCATTATCGTTGAACAAGTGAACAACAATACGCACTAAAGTATAAAAGAATGCTCTCTCAGTCTCAAAATAACTAACACAGTCAAATTTTAATTTACACACATGTTAATGCAATAATTTAACCTTATTTTTACATAAGTAAATAGTAACAAAAATAGTAAAAACATTATATTTTGAAACTTTGTAGTAATACCTATCTAATAATATATTTATGATATTATATACTTTTATTATGTTAGAATAAAGCTAAAGTCAAAGTTAATACTTGTATATGAATGGTGAAAAAAAGTCCAACATCTCAGTTATTCTGAGACGGTGAGAATAGGTTTTTTTTTTTTTTTTTTTGTGTGAAAATTGACTTTTTAATAATAAGATAAATGTCAATAAGTTTTTGTCACTCAACCATTTTTCTTGTATAAGGTATAGCATGCTACTGTATATACTTGTATTAAAAATAAATGTCAAAATTAATATTTATACCAGAATATAGTATATATATTGCTATTGTCTACTATGATTGATTATTTGATTCTTTATAAATTGTTAGAAAAAATTGGTGATTAATAATTAATTAAAAAATAAAATAATGTGTTTAGTGTAAAACAAAAAACCAATCCCATAAAACTATATTGTGACAAAGACAATGAACGTGGACTGGGGAGAATTCCGTCGCAAAAAAAGACTATTTTCTTTCTTAATACCCCACAAGCGCCTTACTTAACTTATTTTATACAAAGTATATTTTTTTAGTTAGCACCTTACTAATAAATTACTTGCTTCAAACAATTATCATAAAACTCAATCTCATCCGTTAGATTGATTATAACTTCACCAGCATATTGACTTATTGCGTCACCACCCAGGGCTTAAGAAATAAATTGTTCCTTTTCCTTAGAAAATGTTTGTCGGTTTTTTCTATCGCTTAAGAAACTTATACACTGTAATTTAAGAAATAATGTTTATCTTTTGAAGTAATTCTAAAGTGGTTGGCTTATGTTACAAAGCAATAATACAAATAAATCATTAATAATATAATTTTATAAAAATGATTGTAAATAAAATTTTATTAGTGCTTATTATACTAAATTACTAGTAATGGAATAATAATTTATAATTTGTAAGTGGTAATAATACAACATACTCTTTGTTGTTGACCTTGTTATATAACTACGTACATGGAGTAAGGAGTGTTATATACTCATACGTAGTATTCTTTTTTCCCTAAACTAAGGGTGTACTGTCCATACATCTTACATCATATCCATTACTTCCTTGTTCTTTGTTTATAAAATTATAATGCAAGTAAGTGCTTAATCCCCTACTAAAGAAAGTGCTTAAATGACCACTAATCATTATATTAATAAGCTCCAAAAAAATTTCTATATTATCTATCAAATATGTGATGTGATACATTTGTCCCACATCGATCATCAAATGGAAATTTTTTTGTGTTGTTTGATTTTCCACCTATCTCATTGACAATACAACTCTAGTTATTACTTGCCCAAATTATTAGTGTCTCTCAAAAGATCATGAGTAATATGTGATGATTATTGATAAAGAGTGCATGTTAATTAGAGTCAATAGAGAGATATGAAATTAAGTCATACAAACTTTTACTTTTCCTTTGTCAAAAAAAAAAAAAAAAAACTTTTAATTTTAAAATTTTTATCCCGCATATAATCAGAAAACGGTATCTAAAATTATAGGGTTCGTTCACTATCGTTTAACTCTTAAAAATATTTTGGAATTCTCTACATATCATTGTTTAAGTTGTACTTCCATTTAAAAAAAAACACTTGCATTGTATGCTATTATACATAATATACTTGCATGTATTTTAACTTAATTCACAAATAAAGATATACTAGTAAATAAATACTTCAACGTGAGAAAGGATATTTTTTAAAAAAAAAAAAATTACATATACCATCTTCTGATCTCCTACTTTTAAGTGTATTATAATATAACAAGAATTCGTAAAGGACGATATTAGGATTAGTTTCCTTTGGGAAAAATTAAAATGCCTAGGTAGAGTTTGCAATAAGTTGTTTGTATAATTTTTTCACTTTGAAGTGGCTTATTAGTTCAATAAATCCCTCACAAATTACTCCGTACAAGAATAAGTAAAATTAAACATTTAACCAGTAACCATACTTACCATATTAGACGTTAGCGGTTGGTCTTCAACTGTTTAGTAAGGGCCCTAGCTAGCTAGGCATACAAATATGGGCAACATAGGTGCAACTTTTTCAACTTGAAGTAAAATCTTTATTAGATTAATTCATTATTAATAATAATTAAAGCACCAAAAATGGTCCAAAAAAGTAAAGACAAGCTCCACTTTCGTCCCCTTGGATCCCTTAAACGGGTAACGACTTTACCTGTCGGTTCAATCATAATATTTGATCAATTATAAATACTAATACAAGTACTTTGGGGTAAAATAATCACTTAATTAATTTGCAATGACCATTTTAACTTTGGGGTAAAATTATAACCGATAAAGTTTAAGAGATTAGAACGACCAACCTTTGTTTTTTACCTTTTGATTTTATGCTTAAAGCCGTACCAAAAACTTTTATGAGTTGATCCAATAATGCCTTCATGTTGTTAGCTTTTAATGCTATAATAATAAGATATGATTACTTTCTTGTTACAACCACAAGTATAATCTTGTTCATGGAGTTTTCTTTTTGTAATAACTTTTAGCTTTTACTGTAATTATTTATCAAGAAAATAATTACGGAATAAAAGTTAAAACTAGAAGATAATATGATAAGAGAATATTACTTGAGATTGGCGAAAGAAAATCAATCATATTCAAATGCTACGATTAGTAATAAGCTTAACCCCCCCCCCCCCCAAAAAAAAAAAAAAAAAAAGTTTGACTTGTCATCTTCATTCACTTGAAATATGTGTTGGTCATAACATTTGTTATGAACTTTTCTGGATTGATCTAATTTAAAATGATAAGCTAGCTAATATCATTGAAATTCAATCACATTTTTACACTTAATTGCGAGAAATAAACAAACACTATCAAATAAAATATACTTATGTTAGATTCATCTAACTAGAGATTGCAATATTTATCGATATTACATGTAGAAAATATTTTAAATTAGAATCAATTCTAATCCAATCTGATTTGATATGTTTACTAGACTAATTTATTCAAATTTGATTCTAATAGTTATTTCATTTCATATGGTTCTTTCCTCTTTAACCAATTTTGCTTTACAAATATTCTAATTAAGTGAGAAGAACAATATGAAATTGAGCGAATAATAATCGTGCCATAGATAATAATTTGACTTAAAACAAGTGCGTAATACTCCTTTTTTTTTCAGACACATCAATGTGAAAACATAATATTCTTACTCATTTAATTTAAAAATCAAGTAAATTTTACTTATGGGTAACATTTACTCCCTCTGTCCCCCCCCCCTTTTTTTTGTCTCATTTGACTTTTCACGGTGTTCAAAACACATCTTAAAACATATATAACTCCATTATCATGAGCGTAAAAATTATAAAAACTTGATATTGATAAAATATACAATGAAACAAATCTAAAAAGATTTCACATGACTATATTATTTCATATTATTTGCATTGGGACAAAAAACTAGGAATGAAGGGAGTAATTATTGTTTAAATTTTGTGATAATATGAAATGGACCTAGACAACCCTAACGAGGTCAATGAGTAGTATGAGTAACTCCTCTATCTTATAAATGTGGTCAGGGCAATCCAAACTAGGTGGAATAGAGTTTGACCCACAAACAAAGCTAAGGAGGTTTCATGCTAAAACCAATTGGTGATATTAGGAGTAATTTCTCTACTTTAAAAAGTGAAACTATTTATCTTCTTTCTCCAATGTAGGACACTCAAAAATGGGTTTACAATGAATTTTAATATTATTTTAAAGGGAGTATATCTTTACCATGCACTCGTTTTAACAATTTTTATTGCACACTCATCTTAAAAAAAACAAAATTAAATAACCTAATTCTAAATTTCTATTGGAGAAAATATTGAGGGGAAAAAAAATAAAATAAAAACATGTGACAATGTGAGTAGGGCTGGCAAATGGATCAGGTCGGGTCGGGTTCGTGTTCGGGTCAACTAATTTTCGGGTCAGCTACCCCCAACCCGAACCTGATCCATTTAACTTTTCGGGTTGAAAACCCCAACCTGAACCTGATATTTTCGGGTTCAGGTCAACCCGATATTGACCTTATTTGACCTGATTTTTTTTTTTTGGAATCAATTTGCTTTAACTTGAAACTGACTTGATTTTTTTTTTCTTCAAATATTAATCTGATATGGGTTAAGTGATTCATATAATAATCTGATATTAGGTAAATCATATAAATTATATGAACAACACAGTATAAATTTGGTAAATTGTAAAAATTTAATCAAAAAAATAACAACAATAGAAATTAATAACAGAAATTTTAAGTGTATTTTCTTGCAATTTAACATGAACAACAACAAAAATCTCAAAGCAAAACAATACAATAACGTTAAAAAAAATCGAAATCGGCAAACTACAATAAAAATTGATGAAAGTTCTTGAAAACTAGCAACTTGAAGCTTGATGTCCGTGAAGGTGAAGAAGACATGAAGGAGGAACACTTGCAAAGGATTTTAGGAATTGATATCTTGAGAGTTGAAGAGAGAGAAATAATGAAAAATGGGAGAGAATGTGAATTCCAACGGCTGATGAGTGATGAGAGGAGTGAGAATTGGATAGAATTTAGGGTTTTAGTTTTTATATGGACATATATGGCTATGTATGGGCTTTGGGCTTATTTTATTAGCTTTCTTTCAGTTTTTTTTTTAAAGAATTTACTGATCAAGGTTAGATTATCATGACCCAAAAATATTTTCGGGTTAAGTGGGTTATATTCGGGTTGAAATTTTCAACTTTAACCTAACCCATTTATTTATCAGGTCGGGTTTGTGTCAATCCATTTAACTTTTCGGGTCGAAAATCTCAACCCTAACCCACTATTTTCAAGTCGGGTTTGTGTCGGGTTTTCAGGTCGGGTCAGCTTTTGCCAGCCCTAGATGTGAGTAATCGAATTTGACCAAGAATAAAGCCTAATCCAAGACTATAAGGTACCGTCTCATGTTGTGCGGCTGCACATGGTGGTATAGCCGTGTAGCCATCCCAACTCCAAGTCTTGCAACCTGCCTGTAGCCTGTAGGGCCCCACTTTCTTGCACTTTTCTAATAGGGCCCACATTTTTATGTA
Source organism: Chenopodium quinoa (assembly GCF_001683475.1). Lineage (NCBI taxonomy): Eukaryota > Viridiplantae > Streptophyta > Magnoliopsida > Caryophyllales > Amaranthaceae > Chenopodium > Chenopodium quinoa. The sequence continues at coordinate 9,173,077 of NW_018743920.1, read as the reverse complement.
GGGACCCTTCACGTTTTGTCCAACAATAAGGGTCAGCCACGTGTTCTATAATTTTCTCATTTTCTTGTACATGACACGTGGCATAAGGACCGTAGATTATGGCACATGCTAAGAATTTGGTAGACGTAGACTATTAACATTGGTAGATGGCACGTGCTTCTGCCTGATAGTAGCATTCTACCTGTACTAGAATTTTGAGTTGTATACTTGTATTCCTAAGACTACAAGAGTTGTACAAGTATTAAATCACAGTATCACACTATAATTAGATCGATCATTATCTTTATGATTTTTTTTTTTTTTAAAGAAACTTACTTTAAAATAGAGGTATTATTATTCTTGACCTTGGAATTGATTTATGCACCCTAGATACTTTTTCTCCTAAATGTTATGAGCGTCAAAAAAAAAATACTTATGAGAAAATTATTTTTTGGTGAAGGATGATAGAATGTAGGTAAGATAAACTGTCATATCGGATCGAAATCTCTTATAAATCAACTCAGTCGAATATTTGGACTAAATACTATATAAATAGGGGAGAAAGATAAGGAAAATCTCTATCCTTAAAGTGTCCCGGTTGGGGATAGAGAGTGAGTATGTAAAGACCTTTCTATAATACTCCATTCTATCGTCCATAATAGGTATAACGGTTAAACAACTAGTGTAATTCAAGCATAAAACGAAGGATAAACAATTCAGTGTTCTACAAAAAAAAATTAATTACCACATGCATGAGCAAAATCGAGACGAAAAAGAAGTAGTAAAAGCACAGTATAACAAAAAAAATTCTAAACCCAAAAGAGGGTGAAAAAAAAAATCAGAGAGACAAAGGGAAGGAGCTCTAATCTTGTAAATGAGCCTTATGTAATGGTAAAGTTAAAAGGGGTTAAACAAAAACGGTAAATAAAGCCTATAAAACTGTTTACTGTGATTATTTTAGACACAAGAAATAGTAGCCAAAGATGGAACTCGGAGAAGAAGTAGCACATTTGTTCCCACATCGATCAAGTCAGACCAAACTCCAACTATCATCCTGACCAGTCAAACAGCTTTGAAACTACTAAATAGTACGGAGTAAAATATATGGGTCTTTTTCCGCTTTTATGACAAAAACTGATCAAACTGATTGACCTAACTAAGGTTAACATATCATATTCTGACCATCGTAATTTTTGCCATTACTACATGTAACAATGTACTTTGTATATAATACTCACTTCGTCTCATAATATAGTTTTTGTTTGTATTTTTTCACGGTATTTAAGAAATAGGAAGAAAAAGTGGATGAAATACATTAATAAAAGTGAAAAGTACAATTATAGACAAAAGTTAGAGAGAGAAAGTGGGAAAAAGTACAAGACATGTGCAAAATTCAAGGGTAATTTAGAAAGTACAATGAATAAAATTAAAAAAGTGAGAGTATAATAGTCTTTACATACTATCCAAATATATAAACAGGAACAACATTTTGAATCTCCAAAATAGGAAAACATGAACTATATTATGGGACGGAGGGAGTACTACATTACTGTAAATGCTTCTCCTGTTTTGTACTCCGTAAAGAAGAAGATAGAAATAACTCATATAGAGGTTGTTTGGCAATCGACGGTTGGCGGTTGGCTTATTTGACTAGCTGAAAGTATTAGCTCTATGGATTAACTTTTTAAGTTAGTTCGTTGTTTAAGCCAGCTGTTTACATAAGTGTTTAGTAAAATTATTTATGGTTGTTAGCTGTTTGTTAGTGATAAAGTGGCCTAACAAGCCAAAAACCTATAGAAAAAGTTACTTCTATTAGCTTTTGGCTTTTGGCGAAAAAGTCAGCTTAAAAGCCAACAAAGAAGTCAACTACCAAACATATTTTTTGGCTGTTTGGTCAAACTAAAAAGCCAAAAGGTAGGCAAAAAGCCAATTGTCAAACACCCCTATAAATAAAAATAACAACTGATAAAGTAAAATAATGTTACAATTATATTGCAACCCAATATTTAAAACAACATCTAGTGAAATTATTGTAAGAAGATTCTTATTATCCTAATAAAAATACAGCACAATTGTAGAAGACTACGAGCAGGAGTATAAAATTGTCAATGAAGTTGGGTGTGTAAGTAGGTCTACGACGGCAAGGAGAAAATGGAGCAAATAAACATTGTCGTTATATCTCCTTTTCTGTCTTCGCTCATAATATGCCACTAAAAGCCGGCCCTTTCAATTGGTCATGCAATATTGTGGGGGTTTTTTCTTATGTCTATATAAAGATATTTTTCTATTATATATGACCCCACCTATAGTTCCAAACTAGCAAAATTAGTAGAAAAAAAATATATAGATTCGAACGGTCGAACCTACTATATTGAAACATGAATGAATGCATGATTCATGAGTTCAAATTTTTGTTAGTAAGGTCGATCCATGCACAACTTCTAGCTTAATGAGTTTGATCTCATGGGCAGTGGCGGACCCAGGATTTTCCGACTGGTGAGTCACAATCGATAATCAAATATGTAAAAATTTTTTTTTACCAAACAACCAAATAATAGTACTAAAAAATACATCCAAATATTCAAACAGTACAAAATACAACCACCCCACTTCTCCTCCATTGTACTCTACAGTAGAGCTACATGTAGTGAATCCATCCAACGCAACTGCAACACCCAATTCAGAAAAATTCACCTTTAGGGCAAAACATAAACACAAACACAAGTTATCCAACACTACAAAACACAAGAAACCCACCAAAATTCAGCCACCATTTTAACAAATTCAACAAACCCATCACTCAAAACACAGAATTTCAACAAACCCACAAAAATTCACCACTAAAAAAGCAAGAAATTGAAGAAAATTAGTGATTATACACAACAAACCTGGAGATGAATTCTGGGTATTTTGAAGATGAGGGTTATGATCTTGGGGTTGATACTCGTGAATTCTGAACTCGTTGAAAAGAACAGTAACAATAATTAAAAGCATAAAGATAAGAGAAATAAGAGGTAAGTGAGACCTTCTCCTGCTCCATTTCCAGCCTTGCACTGAAGCAGGCAAGCAGCAGAGGCGGAGCAGGCGACTGGAGGGTGGCTGACTGGCTGGGTGGAGGCAGTCTGGTGAAGATGAAGCGAAGAGGAAGTCAAGAGGCGAAGAGGGAAGAGCAGCTGAGGAGGCAGTGGGCTAGGGCTTGAGGAAGTGTCGGTTTTATTTTTTTTTTTAAAAAAAAAATTAAAATTTTTTTTGGGCCCTGGTGAGTCATTTGACCCACCAGGCACAAGGCCCAGTCCGCCACTGCTCATGGGGTTTGATCGGAATATGACCGGAGTGATTTGCGTGCACATAAAATTTGGATTTTTTTTATTTTTTTTTTATATTCTGATTACTCTATTCAAATTGATAAAAAATGTAAAGTTCGGTTTGGATTTGATTTATCGTCGGTTTATAAAGATATTAGCAAATGAATTGGTAGATTGTGTTCATTTAATATATAATTTGTTGATGTGATGCTACAATGGATTTAATGGTCAAATATTGACAAAAAAAAAAAAAAAGGTGAGTTAGTTCTCTCTTGATTACGAAGGAGACTCATCATGAAGACAAATTTTGCTAGTGTCAAAACACTAAATGGTTATATCTCAAAAGTGATGGATGTGTGAGTTTTAGACATGTTACAGATATTGGTGAGGCGTTTGTCGACACCATCAAATGTAATTGCTTTCATCATCAAATCGAATTAGCTTTAGAGTCGTGGTATTAACATAACCTAAATAAACAAGATATCGCCTCATGGATTAAACTTGAATGTAAGTTCAGTTTACTACTTTGAAACAGAGGATATAATTAATCAATTCATTATAAATAGAGGGTTCAAGAGACCACAATGACATACTATCAATGTTTTTATACAAAAACTTAATTAGCAATTTTTTAATGGTAACCAAGCCATTTGCTTGTTTACAAGTATGAATTGAAATTTTGCTGGTTTATATGAAATTATGCGTACCACTCGATCAATTTCCTTATAATATGTAATGCATGAATTAAATGGATAAATATCATTAGGGATGCTGATGAGCTTGCAATATGAATTAAAATATGGTCAAAGTTCACTAAAAAATGGTTACTCCATAGATTCAAAAGTTAACTTAAGGCATAATATAAGCCAATGCCAATTATACAGAAGAACCTATATTGTTTGCAAAATAATCAGGATGATCTTTCACTAAATACATATAATTAAACAAGATTTCTATAGACCAAAATCACTAATAATTAAGCCATTAAGCAATAATTCATCATTTATTTACAAAAAAGCAGTTCAGCCAAAATATACATAATAATTATAATAATATAATAAATATTGGGAAAAAGAAAAAAGAGTCAAAAATTATTTTCAAATTATTCTCTGCCTCTTAGGAATCTGACAATTAAATCCAACATTTGGATTAATCATCATTCTACCACCCATCAAACAAGACCCAGATGATCCACTCCCAAAATCCAACATTGGACTTGTACATACACCAGATGACCCACTAGAATTATTGTACAACTCTGAATTACCCATCCCTTTAACGACATAACTATTTGTAACATTATTAGGCATTATAATTTGCGGCGATACATTAGATGGTTGTGGTGGTTGAGACGAACAAAATTTGGAACTTCCCGGGAATTGATTTATCACTACCCCGCACCCTTTAAGGTTTACGGGAGGTATCTGATGAGTCAGTACACCTGGGGGGTTCCGCCATTGGGGAAGTGAACCGGCCACCATCAATGTCGAAAGAAGTGGTCCTGCCTCGAGCACGGCTTGTAAGAGCTTCCCCTTTGGTGGGAGTGCTTTCCCCTTGGCTAAATTTGCAATGATCAATGATTCTTGGTCAATTTTTTTGGGTGTAGCTTTAGGAGAAAGAGTAGTAGGAGTACTAAAAACATTGTTACTTGAGTGAGGAGAAGAAGCAGCCGGAGACGAAACATGAGAGTGAGGATGGCTAAAATTGTTGTGATTGTTGGTGGTATGAGTTTCTAAGGAAAAACTGCTTGAATCAGTGATGGTTGAGTTTGCTTTCGTCGCCACCAAATTGGCTGACAATAGAGGGCTATCAGGGGAGAAAGGAGGAGCCAAAAAAGCAGAGGAATTTCTAGTTGGAATCAAATGATCAATAGCATTGTTGTTGTTGTTTGGTTTGTTAAATGCCATAATTTGTTCGACTTTTTGTAATTGAAATTTGGCTTCATCTCTTTCTTTGTAAGCTGTTTGTAAAAGCTGAAGCAACTTCTTGATTTGCTCATTGCTCTTCCTTATCTCTTCATTTGTCTCATTTTTTGTCAATTCTAACTCATATGTCTTGTATTCAAGCTTCTGTTTTAACTCAACAACACTCTGTAAAATCAAAGGAAAAAAAAGGGTAAATTTATAAAAATAATAATAATAAATTACATGAACAAATTATAAGATTAATTTTTTTTTTTGAAAAAAAGGAATTTTATGAAAAAACTAAAAATTAGACCTTCTGTAAAGTTAGGGACATGGGTAAATCAAGAAATAGGGACCCCCATGAAAAAAGATTTTAAAGTTTATTTTAGTCAAAAACTCAATTTTTTTCCGTTATGAATAGACATACAAAATTACAAAGTACATATAAAAAACAATGAGAAAAAGAAATTTTTTTTTTTACTGTTGATCAGAATCCAAAGAACATGGACACATTTATTTATATTTTTTCTTCATTTCTCAGTAAAATGCCAATGTTTCACTATCACTAACCATCATCAATAGTACCTAGAGAAAACCCTTTTAATTTAATTCATTTTATATTTAAGCTAACCACTGAAAATAATAATTGTTAACCTATAATAAATTTGAATTGATTTAAATTAGTGTTATTAATGCTTAATATTTCCAAATTTTATACAATGTCATGACAACACAAATCAATCAGCATGAGAAATCGAATCTATTCATTGAAATTTCAGAATATTAGACAAAGATTGAGGCAATAATGAAAATAAAAAAAAAGGTAAAGAATTTCAGCAAAAATGCCAAATTGAGTAAAAAAAAAAAAAAAAAAAAAAACAGGGGAAGTTTAAAATGGGAAATTGAAGAAAAACCCACCTCAGGAAAAGTCCAGAAAGAATCAATGTCCTCCATTGTTGTATAGTTGATGATCTCTGCTAATATGAGTTTAATTGTAATTAAGAGAGAGTTAATTAGTGAGAGAAAGTTGAAGAGAGAGAGAGAAAGTAGGGGATGGAGAATGGAGAAGATGATGAGTAATTTATAGAGCTGTGAAGTGTGAAAAGGGAAGGTGCAAATAAGGACAAAAAAGAGGGGGCGGATTTTATTTTAATTTATTAATTATTGAATTAAAAAAGGTGAGGAATAAATATTTTTAGATAGAGTAATAATTTAAGGCGGGTTGGTCATGATTTTAAATAATTTCTAAATTTAACTTGGTAAAACAGGGTAATTTTATATGGTAATTAATGGTTTATGGTAAATAATGTTTAAGAGTATGGTAAGCTGGACTAAGGTCAACCCATTTTACTCAAATTTGTCGAATTGTTAAATTTAATCACAAGCTAAGTCAGCACTTTTAAAAGATTGGTTCATTAATCCATTTAATTAAGTTTGGACGTGAAATTTTGAAAATTTATTCTTTTTGGACATGAAATTTTGTACATTTGTAGTTTTGTACTCCCTCCGTCCCTAAAAGAACGACTCTTTTAGACATTTTTCACGGGTATTAAAAAATTTAAGTGGGAAGTACAAGTGTATGGGGAAGCTAATAAAAGTATTTTGAAAAGGTAAATTTACATGAGATCTGTAAAAATGTAGAGAGTGTAATAAAACTACATGGAAAAAACAAAATTTACATGGAAAAACTAATTTGCACATGAAATTTTGTACATTTGTAGTTTTGTACTCCCTCCGTCCCTAAAAGAACGATTCTTTTGGCTAAATTGTACTCCTATAGTCTATGTACTCCGTAGTATTTATTGTTGCAAATAAAAGGCAACCAAAGTTTTAGTATGGAGTATCTTCTATTCTTCATTCTATCTTATTTATCTTACTCTATATCCGAATTTTAAGTAAATTTTCAGGAATCGTCGTTTGCTTGGACATTTTGGAATGAGTTTAAATCCAATCCTTCCATTTTATTTATTTATTTTTATTTTATTTTTTATTTTTTTTGAAGAAAAGCTAGGAATTATCATCCATTTTATTGTTTGGTTAGGCTATATTAGGTATGGAATTGAACTTCATACCAAGAGAGCTTTAATTATTCTACCCCATAACCCTAGAATCTCATACCCACATATCCCCCTAAAATTCACATTCTACTCCATTAATGAAATGTAAAAATCATTCCAACTTACTGTGTAAAACCAAAAAAACTTCAAACTAACATGAGATTTAGAATACATACCACAATAAAAAAAATCACTAGAGTAATATAGTATATAATTATGGCAATATACTTCGTTCTCCGTAGTAGAAATCAAGTTAAATTAAATGAGCAAGGTCAATAAAATTATATTCAATTAAATTTGCATGGATCTACCTAAGCTAAACTTGTATATATGTAAATTTATTTTGTCTTGATGAATATAATTTGTCTTAATAAAACTTATTTGTGTATGAAATCGGAAATCATTTGTCTTCAACTTATTTTGATTAAATTTATTTCGTTTAAATAATAAGTCAAAAATAAATTGAACAAAACATGAACATAAGATCTTGATTTTTCTTTCTAAAAAAAAAAGATTTTGATTTTTGCTTATCTAAAAATTGTATTAAAGCTTTATTGGTGTACTAGTTTTGTGCCCGTGCAATGCCCGTGTTGTTTATTGAATTTTAAAATAATTTTTTTTTTATCTAAAATATATATGTTGTTTGAATTTACTACTCATGGATTAATAATCACTTGACAATCATACTCCGTTTATTGGTATTTTATGGATTAATAATCACTTAACAATCTAAAAAAATTAGAAGCAATAACGTACAACTAAAAAGAACGGTTGTCTAAAGCTGTGATCTTTTTTCATTTTCTCTGAACATCCAGGGAAAGTCTTGTTGCATGCTAGAACGATTATATATAATAACATGTTTCTTTGATTTTTTATTTTTTTTCCTTTTGTACCTCTTGAATTCGCCATTTTGTATAAAAATATTGGTATTCTATTGAAAATAAAATTTTAAATCAAAGTTTTATTGAAAATAAAACTCTAAATAACTTTTTTATCGTACTAAATATATTCAAATTTTATTGAGAATAAAACTCAAAAATAACTTTTTTATCCTATTATACAAAAAAATATATTCAAATAAATCTTACGTGTCATATTAATAATTAATTGTTGTCTACGTGGCGCGACACTTGACGAAATGTTGAAACGCCAAGTGTCGCTATTTTGGATCTGGTTAAAAGTTTAACTTTATATATTAGTTATATAATATGATATGATGTAAAATCATGAAAAGAAATGTTGCTGATATTCGTATAATTAATCATCAAAACATCGTTACTCGCGAAGTCCACAAATTCGGACTTAATATATAAAAGTAAACGGCTAACCATCTGAATGTATTTTATAGTACTTGTAAAACTATCGAGCATTTATACTCGTATCAATATAAAAATTTGAGCTTTTTTGGATAATTTTTTTTTTCTTAGTTTATAAAATGGATTGAAAAGAACATATATAAATGCAACAGTGGGAAATACATACCGTAGGTGGGAGGCGCAAATGGCAAAGTTAACTGCCCAAGAAAAGTAGGACGAGGCACTACATATTTGGCTGACTAATATGCGCACATATTCTTTAGTTTTTGCTATGTGACAAACCAAAGCTAAACCCACATTGTTTGTTGACTTGTACGTTCTTATTATTTACTTGTATTCTTTTTCTGTCTTGTTACTTGCATGGACTCTTATGCTTTTGCATGTGTTTTATTATACGTTTGTTTGCTACTAATAACAAAACCTAGACCATTCAAATCTATATATGTAAATTATTCAATGCTACCATTAATTTTTTGATGTTAAATAATGTATGTTCACTACTACAAAAAAGCCCAAAGAAACCTATAATAAAAGACCTGTTGGTTACTAGAACAGGTCTCTTTGATATAAGAAACCTAATAATAGTGATAACAGGTCTCTAAAATGCTAGAGGGCCCACCACTTTTTTACTTGAGATAGAGTAAGAGAATTAAGAGACCTGTTGTATATTTCAACAGGTCTCTTATGTGTGTAAAGGCCCACAACCCACTACGACCCTTTCTTGTTTTTCTTTAATCAAAATTTTCCTTCTCATTATCATTCATACGCCCCATCTCTTTCTCAATCCCCCTTTTATGCGCCTCTCTCCTTCACCCTCATCACTTCTCCTTTCATCTCCATTTTCTTTTTTTTAATCCTTGAGCAATTGATTGCGCCATTAAATCCTCCGAGCCTCATCTACTACGTTATTGCATCCTCGTCCTACATCGGCGTTAGGTTGTCTCCTTTTAACTCGAGTTAGAGGATTTAAATGTCAATTTTGATCAAGAAAACTCTAGATCTAGAGTCTTATGGTCAAATTCGCCCAAAAAAATGCCACAATTTGCAAAGGTATGTTTCCATATTAGTTTTAATTTGAATATTTTGAAATGTTTTTGAGTTAGTGACAAGGTGTTTTAGTGGAGGTGGTTTTTGGTTAGATTGGGTACGTGGCCGGTTTTTTCGTGGGTTGATAGGTTTTACCTGGGTAGGGGTAGTTTTTGTTTTAATACAAGGGTTGTTGCGGGTTGGGGTTGTTAGGGTTTTACCTGGGTAAGGGTAGTTTATACGGGATCGAGATGGTTTTCATGGGGTGGGGGTGGGGGTGGTTTAGCACGGGGTTGGTGGTGGTTTCTACGAGGTTGGGATGGTATTGGGTTTTTGTACAGGGGTTAGGAGATTTTTACGGTGGTGTTAAGTGAGGTTTAGGCTTAATGTTGGTGTTGATGGGTCAATTGATTGCTTGAAAGTTGTCTATAGATGCTTGAAAATTGATGATTTTTCTGGGTTATTTTGGATACTATGATTGATTTATGCCTAAGAGTTGATTTTTGTGAAGATATAATATTGTTTAAAGTGATTTATCCCCTTGATTTGTTATTGATGATGAGACTTCCATAATGAAAAAAATTTGATGTTGTTAGATTGTATGACAAAATTAATTAATCTAAATTCATTAAGCTATACAGGAAGAGGATGATTTGTTGCTAATACAGTTGTTAAAATTGTGTTTATGTTGTTAAAATCTAGTTTTTAATTTGAATTATAAGCTTTGGTGCATTTTTTTTAATTGATTCCCTTAGTGGTTTACAGGAGGATGAGCAATTCGAGAAACTCACTAATCTGATAATGGAGGGCTAAAGAAATTACCAAGGATGGGAATGTTGTTAGTTTTGGTAACTTAGAAGTATTTCCATAAGTTCTTATATACTTGTAAATTATTCATAATGTCTTATATCTTGTAAAGTATTGTTCTTATATACCTGTAGATCTTACTCATTGTAATTAAGTTACTATATATTAGTACATTCAATAATAATATAAGTTTATGTAAATTTATCAAATTAATTGTTTCTTTTTGTAATTTACAATTTCTTTCTAATTTTAGAAGAGTAATTACAAAATAATAAATATATATCAGCGATTTTTTTTTTAAAAAATAAATATATTTAAGAGACCTGCTATCTTAGATAACAGGTCTCTTTATTGATATCAAAGAGCTTGATGTCTTAAATAACAGGTCTCTTCCCCTTCTTAAATATATGGTGTAATTACATGCAAAGAGACATGTTACCTTAGTTAACAGGTCTCTTATTTATTTCAAAGAGACCTGTTCAATAGAACAGGTCTCTTTATCAAAGAGACCTCCTCTAAAGAGGTCTCTTATGCCATTTACAACGGGTCTCTTTTGCCTTTTTTGTAGTAGTGGTTGTTGTACTATAGTCTAGCTAGCTAGCCCCGCCGGCTCCTTATCCCCCTTGGAAAAAATGTTTAACTTGTTCTTCGTCTTCGGCGCAGCTAGAATAACTTGAATCTTTTAGTCTGTGTATTGTATGTATTTGCATGATATGATAAATAGGACCAAGTTGTTTTTTCTGATGATAATGATGATAGTACCCTAATTAGGATTATTAGCTATTGTCAAAAAAAGAAAAATAATAAAAAAAAAAATAATAAAAAAAAATAGGATTATTAAGTAATAAATGAGCTTATCTAGATCTCATAGATAGGTTGTTTATAAAAAAGTTATCTCAAGATGATTCATGAACGAGCTAGGTGAAAATATAATAATGTCCTCTATGTCATTATTTTTGTGGCATATACATTGCTGTAATCTAAAATAGGGTAGCATAAATTGAAGCCTACTCCTATTTTGTACATACAAAGGGTAGATGGTGTAATTAAGTTTTAGTCTAAAACCCCTTTTTTAATTAGTGTTCACGGTCACTTGTTAGGCTGCATCATATTCCACTTTTAAGAAATCAAAATAATAAGTAGAGAAAGAACATTTTTATACTTTGTTTTGAGGTGTGTAAAAATTTTTAAAGTTAAAAAATTAAATAATTTTTACGTTGTTGTAGTTGTCTTTATTTAATTAAATAACACAAGTAATAGCTTTTCGATCATTTATTTGCATTAACCTTCTTAATTATAATTTTTTTGTAATTACAGAATTGATTAGTAAAAAGATATGAAACCCATACTACATAAGTAGTTAAGCACAGTTTACTACCAGTATGCTCATCAAGAAGCTAATTAAAGAAGAAATCACAATGTCTTTTTGTCTTTAGTTATGCAAGAAACTTAAGGTTATATCGTAATTGAGATATAAATTAGCTAATACAGACGATAGATCATATCATTAATCATTGCATCATAAACACCACAATAGGATTCCTTTTTTTGGATGTTAATGTATTACTTGGTTCCCTCACTTATAGAAAACAGACAAAAAACAAATTAAGAAAATATTATAAAATTGCTTTAAAAAGGTTAATACTTAAAGACAAAACGGCTGATCTCAATAATTAAATCCGTGTAATAAACTAACTCGAAGTACAATGTATCTAGCAACTCAATTTATACATTCTTGTAATAGTTTATGCAATATATACTTTGTATTGATCTACTACATGAACTCTAAACTCATGATCATGTTCTTGTATATGAATAAATATTATTGTTTCGATGTGCCTAGATTGAGTTGACCTGACCCCTTTGCCTCTTGATTCTTCTTTATCAACAACTAATCATTGATCCAAAAGTTTCTACATAGCTTATTACTCCGTACTGGATAAATATCAACTCTTTATTGTTTTTTTACTAGTTGTATTGCTTTATAATTATTCGCGATAAATATCATTTTTAATTGTAAAATACAATCATACATATGAAATTAACCACTTTATATTATTATTATTAAGACTGACATATGTGTTTATTTGGATAGTCTAATAGAGAGATAGTTGATGTGTATTCTAACCGCAAAGGTGGCATGGTCATTCCCATACATGGCATGGCAATACTATATGGAGTTGGCACAATCAATATCGTTGGTTGTTAAACCCTAGTCCGAACACATTTATATAAATTTTACTTCATAAAACTAAACTCATACATTGCGTCATCCTTTTGATTTTATCCTTAATTAAGTGTCCAATCATTTTTCACGATATATATTATCAATATTTTCTATAAACTCTACAGTGATCAGACTATTGTTGTAAGTTTTAACTCGTATTTACTAGAATAAATTGCATTAAGATGAATGAAAAAAATGAAACCTTATGTATGTGTATGATAATTTGATAAACCTTAATGAAAAGTATAAGGCCCAAATTACGTGCATCCAATAATCTTTCACAAAGTAATATGTCTATAATTCTACAAATATTCCTGAATCATAAGTTCATAACTAGCTAGTAATAGTATTAATAATTCATAATCCAAAGTCTAAACTATATAAAATAATTATGGCACTAAACTAGCTAGCTAATAGGTTAAGATTATATATTTATATTAGCTAACTAATTAAAAAGCTTGGAGTAGGATATATAGGTCAGGCTACTAATTAAGGTAATGCGTAGGGGCATTATATGAGTGTAATAGTTTAGTGATTCACGAGTTATTTGTTCCGGGGTCGCCGAGGAGTGGTCCATTAAAGTGAAGACCCAACTCCTTAATTAGATTCTTAACGGACATTAACGATTTTACCCGCCGACCATTATCATTTGCGAACTTTGTTTTTCGTGACATTTTTTTTTTAATTCTTTCGTGCAATTATTATCACACTATTTATTACTCTAATATGGAGTTAGCTTTATTTAAAAAAAAAAATAAATGAGTTAGCTTAGCTACAAGTCTATATTTTAGTTTTGACTTTTTTTTTTTTTAACAAGTTAAAGTACTAGAGAATGGTAAAGTTAAAAAAAATTGGCCCTTTAACATGCCATTAAGAGTTAATTTGATAAAGAAGTCACGAGCTTAAATTTTATTCACTTCCCCTTTTCAAATTAAAGTGAAATATTTAATTAGTGTTGGGTATATATGAGAAAATACACGCTATATATAGCTTAACTTTTTAGTTTAGTTGATCATTTTGACAAATAAAAGGCATACTCCATATGAAGATGAGAGCGAGAAATATATATTTTTAGTATGATCATCATTAACGGGAAATCAACAAATAAGGTTATTTGATGTAATAAAACTTATATTAACCCATTACCCAACTATTGAAATTGAATTTTATGGTACGATTCTCCAATTCAAATGCAACAAAACTACTTTTGCCACCTACTGTAAGTTACTAAGTTACAACATTAATTAAATTGTTTTTTGTAGTATTGAAAGTCGTAAGCAAGGCAGTAAAATAAAGCATAAGCAGTTGAAAAGGACTGTAATTTTAATTATTACGAGAATTGTACATACAGTAGACAAGAAAACATATCTTCTGTTGCAAGAAACGTTGACATACTTAAAAGTCTTGTATTTTTATATTAGATGCATCATAATATGAATATATGATGATAATTACAGTATAAATCAATCAAATTATACATGAAGGTATGCATTTACTAAGCTCCTGAAAATATAAATATATATATATATATATATATTTGAAAAAATAACCTTCTATATGCATTTGTTCATTCATCACATAAAATTTGACATACATACCCCTTGTCATGATAGCTTAGATATTAGGCTACTAGCTTTGAATCTAACTCCTCTAAGTTATAAGATGATTATTTTTATCGTTTTTCTTCAACGTGAGACAATTTATATATAAATAACAAAGAGGTTTCAACCATATTACTCCGTAATACTATAATTGTATTTCCTAAGTGTGAATTAAGAAGTATGAACAATAAAATTGTTTGTTGTGAATGTGCACATGGAGATTAGGTGACAAGTGAAGTGGGGTCCAGAGGCAACGAAAGCCACGAACATGAAATCTAAGGCACAAAAAAGTCTACTCACACACACATCTCTTGCGTGTCCGCCGCTACACGATTCTCCGACGGTGCTTAACATTAACATTTTTCGCCTTCCACCCAATGCCATTTCTAGATCACACGAATTCTACTAATTAATTAAGAGTTTAAAACTTTATAACATGGATAAAGCATTTTGAGATTGAAAAAGTAAAATACACATCATATCAAGATCAGATAAAAGAAACAAAGAAAAAAAATGTTTAAGTGTTCAACCTTATGCATGTTATTGAGATTAAGAAGTTCGTATATAATGTAGACACATTAAGTTTCACTGACAACAAGCTTACATAGTAATTGAATGGGTTGAGACCAAAAACTGAGTTATTTGTGTGTTGTATTTGACCGTGTTTAGTAAATTATACATGCATGAAGAACATAATCATTTGTGATCTCGAAAATTTATTTCAGTGTGTACATCATCTAAAATATCAAAAATTATCAATATGCATTTAGTAATAAGCACTAATTATCAAAGTTATGCAGTGAGTGATTTTAAACAACTGTAACTTTTGTATACTCTGTATTGGCTTAGCTTGGAACAGAATGAGTAAAACTACCTTAATTGACTTGTACGAACTAAGTATAACCTTATGGAACAAAGCGTGCGAGAAAAACCACCCTTGTACAATTAATTGTACACTTGTACCTGTACAAATAGTTAGTTAGTGTTCTTAGAGTACAAATCGTGTCATAATGGGGTATAGTTTGGAGAATGATAAGAAGTTATATGATACATTCATAAATACGGTCAAATGTTGAAATGTACACCAAATAAATGGATAAGAATCGGACTACCCATCACTCTTTTATGTCTACTCCATTAAATGCAAAATAAAGGTAAAGCAAGGTTCTCGTACATTATACTCCGTAGCTCCTAGTCTCGCCGGCACTTCGATGTCACTTGTACTGCCATAACTAGCTTGACTAGTTGAGTTGGAAGAAAAGGCTACTTATATGATGAAAAGGATGGCATATAATCATGATTTTTTGCTATTTTCACTCATGTCAAGACATAGAAGAAGAATTGTTATATGTTTTGTGACCCTACATTATCTCCAAAAATATTTTGCTATCGTTTCAAAAGATATACTCCTTATCAAGAGGATTTAGGATACTTGACAGCCTTCCTAACTTGTCTCTTTGATGATCGAGTATGTAATGGGGCGGTCATATATACTTTACTAGCTTGCCTGGTATTGTATAGCTTTTCATCCCTGATAGTGGTACTTAAGATTAGAGATCACATCATATGTACATCATTATCTTTTGTGATTCTGTATACAATTAAAATTATTATTCATAGTTAACAAGATGTACTTTATATATTTTATGCACATTCCTCCTCAACAAATTTAAGAACCTAGGTCTAGTAGTGACCTAGAGGTGTTTATATAAAGGTTAAAATTGCCTTATTGCGTTACCGCCAAGCAAATGTTTAACAAACATTAATAAAGTTTTAAAATTTTGTATACCGTACCTCTTATACTCATACAAATTTGTACTATGACTTTAACAGTTTAATCCTTTCTAAATGCATGCTCTGTATGTGGCAAAAGTGTGTTACGTTCTTTCTAAAAGATCGGTCCAATGTACGTCATAGCTTTAGTGATTCTTACGGGCAACAAGGTGCATGACAAGGCTAAAAATTCATTCACGTACGTCTTAATAATCTATGTTGTTAGTGGACCATCTCACCAAAAAGCTTAAACTTATGGTTGAAGTCCATAATCGGTTAATATAGTCTATTATGCGCCCTCACATGAGAGCCCATTGGCCTTGAAGTGTGGATGTAGCATGGGGCCCCACCATACCCAGCGTTTAATATTCCATTTTAAAAGGAGGGGTGGATGAGATTCGAACTAGTGACTTTTGTGTCACGCTGGCTCTTAATACCAGGTTAGATTTCGAGAAAACTCCTCAATCTGGAGTGTGTACCATTAATCAATATATATAGAGTTTTATACAAAATATATACAAATATTATCCTAATGTACGACAAATATTATCATAACTATAAGATCTATCAGATGTCTTAATCCATTGAAATTGATAATTGCACTTCCTGTAGATTCAAACAGTACAACATTGCTGAAATGGTTGAAGATTCTACTGATCACTGGAAGCTAATTAAGTGTCTATTCCTTCATTCTTCATTCTGCACTTGACCATCACCTAAAACCATAAATGAAGTTATATGCATGGAAGAATATTATAAGAATTCCAGTCAAAAGGACCAAAACTTGTACAATTCAACACTAAAATAAAATAATTAATATAGCTAGGTCATGCAATCATATTTATTCATGCTGCTTCTTAACTAACTGCTATCATTAAAAGAGAAAGCTACACACCAAACCTTTTTTTTTTCATTATTATTAATTATTATATAAAGTGCAAAAGGTATACCCTGCAACCTACTTCTTTTTATCATCATTGAAGAATATGACTTTCAGAACTTGTTATACCTTACTATAATTATTAACATAATATCATTTCCATGATTTATTTCTGTATTTTTGCGGTTGTTGTTCTTGTTCTAGTAATTGGTAAATTGTTCCTTTTTATTACTCATGTCATCATTTTTATTTACTTCTTTGTCTTCATCTTTCCCACGTTTTTGGAATTCTTTTCTCCGCTGTTATTATGTTCTTCAGCCTACCAACTTAGCTTAGGTAAATATTCTATATTAGTGTTTATTCACGTGATGTGTACTTGAAATTTCTTATGTATAATTCGTATGAAAATTTTATGCAAGTCGTAAAAAATATTCTATATATACTACTATAGTTTAATTTTAATGGTCTTGAACTAAATATACAGAGTATTTTTGTTGTGAGGAAAATTGAACATTGACCAATAATTAACCATCTTACAATATTAAGTAGTAATAACTAAATAAATAATTTTTTAAAAATAATTTATACACTTAAAAATTTCACTAGAATATGTTGGGGTTAAAAAAAAAAAAAAAAAAAAAAAAAAAAAAAAAAAAAAAAAGGGACCTTTTGTCAAAGGCTCAAAGATGGTACAAAAAGATGTCCCATGTGAGTATTACTATTGGATAAGGTATGTGTATATATTTAATCTAATCCAACTAAGTTTGGGTCATTATTGATCGACTTATACTTTGTAAATTTTGGACAAGAAGCTCCATTAAATTTTAATTTGCAATTTTGCATACATTCCTCACCACTTTAGAATTAAAAAATTGGATGGTAACAATGAAAGTTAATAAAGAAAAATACACATTTGATTATGAAGTTTAATTTACAAGATTACCTATAAATCTTTATCTGTTATTGTCATCTAATAACCCCCTAAGCTAACAACCTAGTAATCGCCAATGCATCTTATGTACTATCAGTGTTTGCAATAGAGGGGGAGGTGAATTGTCACAAAAATTGCAAGTGTGACATTTTTATTTGGTTGACATTAAAAAGATAAAATGGAGGAAATGAGACTTGAAAAGTTGAAATTCCCATATAACGACATACGCGCCCTCCTTCGATAAAGTCACAATTTCAATCTTCGGATCCTTCATAAGACATGTACAAAAGTAACTCCATTAAAATCTAAATCGTATGTAAACCAAACGAGCACTCAGACTATCATCGAGGCCTCGTGGAGGACCTAAGGGTGAGGGGGTTCAATTTTTCGTTTCATCAGATTGTTTACAATTTTAATGGATTGTGCATTTGTGCCATAGTGGTTCAAAATGCAGAGGATTCAAAAAGTTAAAAGTCAAATTAAAGCCTAGAGCATCTGCCAACAATAAGGCCCATATTAGAGAAATATTTATGTGGACCTTTTTATACTTGGTCCAGATGGTCTAAGTATTCAGCCTTCGAATTTAAGCCTTTATTTTAAATTTTTCTTAATCTTAGCCTTTGACTAGATATTTGGGCTTATAGATATATCTGGGCTATAGCTCCTTTCTTTTTGGGCTTACACTCGTAGTTCCTTAAAGTCACTTAGGTGTATTCAAGGTGTTTTCAATAGTGATTTCTGAGCTTACAACTTCATATAAAAGGTTATTTTAAATTCAAAAGAAAAAAAAAAAAAATCATTTTAGAACTAAGAAATTTTTCCGGAAAGGATTCAAATTCAAAACGTTAACCTTTGTAATCACACATGCTCAAGTTACCTCATATTGAAAAATTAACAAACCCACATGTTCCATAAGAGTTATGTCACCATGACATACAAATTTTGATCTTCTTTTTTTTTTTTTTTTTAAGATTCTAAAGTTGAAATAGAATAATTACATGTCTAAGAAGCTTAAACTTTACTTGTTTGACATAGATGTTGATCAAATTATTTAGAGATAAGAACAAAACATTAAACTAAACAAAAATTTCTACAAAGGGAGCAATAATATTCTATAGCAAGATAAATACTAATGGCATAATAGTGTATTAAATTCATGAAGTCATATTATATTCTCTATGATCAAATCACTAAATATAAGAATAATTGAAGCTGAAAATGACAAATGGTAGGTTCCATTTCCACAAACAAAGCATATGCCATAAGCTTATACATTTATCTTAATTGTCGCGTACAAGTCCTTGTAATTCTCTTCTGGCAAAAGTTTACTTATCAATTTTTTTATTAAGTTACAACTCACTGAGTCTTTGTTCATCCAAAACTATGGCTAAGACTAACATTTTTGGAGGATAATATATTTTGCAAAATTGTAGGATACACATGGGTATGACTTCTAATTGCAGCCTTCCTTAGTAGAGAATTATGAATGCCTTGGAGTATATTTTTGGATAAGAAGATATGAATTCGGCTTATCGATAAGTCCCTTTTTGTTTAAACTCGGAGATATGCATCTAATTATGTGATGTAATATTGAATTGCACTTCGAGTTGAATTATTTGTTTCGCATTAGATCATCAATTAATATGACTAATTAAATTAATATTGGATAGTTTATCGAACTATGATTTTTGATGGTTAAGTGATAACAAACTTGAATATAACCTGACTCAATTTTAAGAATAACTTCATCCGAACAACACATTTGATACCTTTGATTTATCTTGCTACTCGCTTGATATTGAAAGTTCTACACAAATGTACACTATAGCACAAGATTAGGATCAAAGGAGCAAGAACATGAAATCGTTGAATATATTCACAGTAATCAGCATATGACGTTTTCACCAACCAAATACCAATTAACTAAGTACTTAAAGTCCCTTTCAATTGTAAGATGTTACTTATGTCCAATAAATAAGAACCCACTTCTACTCTGTATATAAAAATACGAGAGCTCCCCGAAGACTGGAGATGTAAAGTAGAGACAGAAATTTGGGAAGCCTACAGTGCTTGTTTTTGATAGGATCATTGTAAAGAGCAGGGAGAGATGACAAGGCAAAATACTGACAATACGGATAGATATTCAAAAATGTTGACATAACGATAACGATAACAATAATAATCACCTATAAGAAAAGAAAAAGGTTAAGAGTACCACAGATAGACAACTCCACGTCTTAAATCTCAAAAAACGCTCTTAAACTCTTGACTCGTAAATAGAAAATCACATGTTTATAAATTGTCCATCATTGAAGATCATGTTTTTATTTAAAACTGTTCTATACTAATATGAAATAAAGGGAAGTACATATGATAATTTACTAATCTCTTCCGCGCATATAAGAGCCGCGAACTAATTTGGTTGGAGGATAGATGATTTAAACATGAGGAGTTTTCTCCATTATTAACTTCAATTTAATTAAGCACTTTAATAATCTACAATTCTCCACTAAACAAGAAATTAATATACTCTATTACACAAAAAAACAAGCACTTAATTATTATCACTAATCAAAATAATCAGAATGACATAAGAATATAAGATTAAAAACAACGAAGTGGAGGCAAGCCAACTCACCTAACCACTCCTCTAATCACACATTAAACTGTTAAGTTTATAAACTAATCTTAATTGGCCTGTACATGTAAAGACTTGATCAATCATTGATGGACCCATCACCACTACTTTTGGCCGGTGATCAACAGTGACATCCACCGTTTGATCATATCTATATGCCACGTGGCGAAACGGGAGCAATCCGGAGGCTCCGACTATTTTCCCTGCCCAAAGGGGCAAAAACATCAAGCCACCCCCTCCCTCCATCCATTGACTTCAAACCCACATTTCTTTTTTTAATTTTTATATTACAAAAAATTAGAATTTTAAAATTTTTATAAAAAAAAATAAAAATTATAAAGAGGGAGAGCCTAGTTTTCTCTTCAAAACCTTTATATGACAGCTATATAAATACAGTCCTAAAGCAGTCTAATGCACCACAGAGCTAAGAAGAACTTAATAGCAAGTAAAAGCTGTTAAAGAGTTTAACTAGCATTTCAAGAATGGCAATCCCTAGAATCGATTTCGGATCACCGGCCGAGGCCACAAAGCCTGCTGCCCTCAAGGCTGCATTGGCTGAGTTTATCTCCATGCTTATTTTTGTTTTTGCTGGAGAAGGCTCTGGCATGGCATTTGGTAAGTTTCACTAATCCATGATCTTTAACTTACTTTATGCGAATTATATAACGTCAACTACTTTAGCTGGTAAAAGAACTAATTGATTATGTTTTGGGACACAGGCAAGCTTACAGGTGATGGTCCTGCATCCCCCGCTGGGCTGGTAGCTGCTGCATTGTCTCATGGTTTCGCACTATTTGTGGCCGTATCAGTGGGTGCTAACATCTCTGGTGGTCACGTCAACCCTGCTGTCACCCTTGGTGCTTTCCTTGGTGGTAGAATTTCCTTCTTTTGCACTATCCTATACTGGATCGCTCAGTGCCTTGGTGCCGTGGTTGCTTGCCTCCTCCTCAACTTCTCCACTGGTGGACTGGTAATTAAACATGAATCCCTAGTATTCCTTTCATGTAGTTCTACTTCAAGTATTCCTCACTACAACTCCCTACGCCCCTCCCCTGCCCCTGCCCCATCCCGAGGGTGTTCTGAAAAAAGTCTTTTTTACCAGATAGGTAGTCTAGAGTCTCTAGATTGGTTCAGTCATCGTAATCTTTCATTTTGTTGATCAACTCATATAATGTTTATAGGTCTAATGCTTAACAACTAACCTGAACTGATCGTTTCCTGTTATCAGCCAACCTCTGCATTTGCTCTATCTTCCGGAGTGACTGTCTGGAATGCCCTTGTCTTTGAGATCGTGATGACCTTCGGACTTGTCTACACAGTCTATGCCACTGCTATTGACCCCAAGAAGGGTGACATTGGCATCATTGCCCCCTTGGCCATTGGTCTCATTGTTGGAGCCAACATCTTGGCTGGTGGTGCCTTTGACGGTGCATCCATGAACCCTGCAGTGTCCTTTGGCCCTGCTGTTGTCAGCTGGTCATGGAACAACCACTGGGTCTACTGGCTCGGCCCATTCATCGGTTCCTCAATCGCAGCTCTTGTCTACCACTGCATCTTCATCCAGCCAGACAACTACGAGGAACTTCCCTAATTTCTCAGCAGATAATTAAAAGAAAAATCTCCCCCCTTTCATCTGCCAATATGTTTGAAAGGCAGTTGATGGGTTGTATATGTTTTTTTTATCCCAAATTTGACAGTGTTCAATTGTGAATCATGGTGAATAGTAAATTATTTGCTTCAATGAATCATATTAGTTTTACTTGTTGCATTTATCGTTTATCTGGAATAATTTCTCAAAACCAGATTTAACTATCACTATTAACCAGATTACCCAGGAAAAAAAAAAAAAAAAGGATTACTAGTCAACAGTCATAAAGCAAGTTACGAACAAATTTTAAGATAAACACAATTTATTTCATCCATAATTAATGTTTCTGGTTCATCTGGGTTTTGAGAAAACATCAAAATCTCACAGTTACATCAGACCTTAGGGAAGAGAAGCTAGATAATGTTATATATTCAACTAAAGGGTATTATAAAGTGGAATTGGTATCAAATACAGAATATTCAAGAAGAACCAACACAAAAACTGACAATTATGAAGGTAGGCATGAGCATCACTATTTTTAACTTTTTGTCAAAAAATATTGCAATGTACATCAGCACCTAAGGACCTAAGGTACTAATTCTTAACTGAAGGCTGACAATGACAGAAAGTTTAACTAGAAACATATATTCAGACTTATTGCATAGAACAGAATATATGAAACAGCTGAGAGAAAGAGAGCTATTGGTTTAAACTCAATAAATCAAGCATCGATAATACTGGAGATACATACAGAATATAAATTCTACCCATTAATCCATTGCGAGATTGCAGAGACTGCATTAAGATGCTCACTCTCTTTTTTTCTCATGATGTTTGCGCAACTTAGATCGTCTTTGTTTCAGTAAATGCAGGTAAAGTTTCATCCAAAGAAGAGGGTAGCAAAGAAGAACAACCTAACAAACAAAAGGATCATCTTAGTGTTAGACATAAACAAATGGCCTTTCGTATGATATTGTTACATACTTCATATTAAAGAAATAATGTGCAAAAGTGCACTGAACAAGTAAAGTAATTCAACATTTAGTCTGGTAATTTGCTTGCTAGGAAACCAA
Source organism: Chenopodium quinoa (assembly GCF_001683475.1). Taxonomy (NCBI): domain Eukaryota; kingdom Viridiplantae; phylum Streptophyta; class Magnoliopsida; order Caryophyllales; family Amaranthaceae; genus Chenopodium; species Chenopodium quinoa. The sequence continues at coordinate 9,149,972 of NW_018743920.1, read as the reverse complement.
AACAAGGTATAAAACAATTAGATTGTAACCAAGTAAAACATTCGTATTTTAAATGCCAAGTGTTTGGACACTACAAATTTTATGCCCTGAGGCTATAACCAAAACTAGAGCATGAGAAGATGGTTAAAACATGTCAGGCCCACAGTAGAGTAGGAATGCCTCAACCTGGTATTAAAGAAGAGCATCATAGCATATTGAAAAGCAAGTTATGAATTACCTGAACAAAAGTGTGATAGCTGAAAGGGAGGACACTGAAAAAATCTCTGTAAAGGTCTTTCTCCTTTATGTAAGTAAGTGCTTGGTACATGAGCCACACTGAAATATGAAAATCAACACTATTAACAACTACTTTACGCACACTTAAGGAATGAGCTGAGCAGCAACAATACAAAAGAAGCTAAACAATTCTATATCATGTTACAAACTAAACATACAAGGAAAAGAAAGCCAAATAGCCAATACAGTGATATGAAAGGCGGACTTACTTTCACCAGCAACTCCCACTGGATACAGAGGGATGAAAACAGTGTACCTGACATAGGCAATTGTTCAAATGAACAAGGATAGTTAGATACTTGGCAATAGAATTGCAAGTGATTACACATTTATCTACAGAAAGCAAGAGCTTTATATAAGGAATTGAGCAAACCTGACATAAGTTGACCAATATGGACAATCTCCTATACAACTCAATGCATAGTTCGAGTACCTAATTATCTGTATAAATTATGAGCATTAGATTATTCCCAAATGAAATAACCAAAGAAAAATTAGAACAGGTGATGAATGGATGTGTAATGGCAGCAACAGTTGCAAAACCAAAAATATTAGATCATCAAAGGAACTCAAATAAAGCTGAGCCAAAGCCTCTGAATGAGCATTTGAATGCTCACTGAATCTAACCTTTATGCCCTTATCAAGTAAAAAGTGCATGATAACAAGGCAAAACTGTACGTTTAAGGTCCTATAGGATGATTTAACAGTGACGCCTAGCATAATCCATCCCAGTGTAAATGTTTCACATGCAAACTTTGGTCTATGCTACAAGATTTTTCATCATCCTACTTTGATTACATTAAATATTATTCTATGATTGTCTTACAATTACACTCTATCAATCAGTAAAGGTCTCAAACTATAGCACAGGATATAATGAACTGCGAATTGAGATACTAATTTAGGGCAAACACATCAAGAGTTTGTGAAAAACAACTACAGAGTCACAAGTCCCTTCAAGTTAGTCAAGAAGCTTCATCCATGAATGATTTTCTGATCTCTTCTTATATTCACAAGTGTCAAATTCTATCTTACCGGCCTTCTCTTTTTTAATCTATGGGGCTTTTGTTTAAGGCAATTATAGGAATGCATCAGAAAATAGCATGTACCACTTTACAAGAATCTGATTCTGCATCTTTCTGAGGAATCTCAAAAGTCTAAAAAATGCTAATGCTCCTCCAGCATTGATGCTGAGGTGATACTGCTAATCTATTCTGATAGTGGTTGTGACTGCCATATACAGTTGAATATTGATAATAACTTAACTATCCCTAAAACAACTGAGTGCATCTCCTGTCAGTTCCTTTTTACATCACAAAACTCCTCCCAATTCAAAACAGCATCACCAACATTGTCAAAGACTTAATCTATGATCTACACGTCAAGGATTCTTGAACTGGTGTGATCCCAAAGATTCAGAATTAGACAAAACATTTATTTGTCAAGTTCCTTGAACATGATCCCCCTTTGGAAAGAATCAAGAACCTGTTGGTCCTATACCTCCTATTCTATTAGTAAAGTAGTAAGCATAATTTAAGACACACAAAGTAGCCAGCTACATTATCCCTAGTACTCCTATTTAAAGACAGATTGGCCAACATTTGTACATTGATGTCTATTCGTAGATATTATGGATTTGGACAGATAAAAGAATGCTATGAGCATGTAGCTAATAAAAATGTCCTAAGAAAATCAGTTTCAAGCATAATTAAAGATACACCAATCTAAGGCTTGTTCTTTTACCTGAAAACTGCTAGAGTCTCTGAATTGAACTTATCTAAATTCAGCTAACTCATCAACCAAAACTGTACTTAACAGCCCAAAAAACTTATTGGGCATAAAATGGACCTGTAGCACCTTATTTTTTGGGAGATGAATTATAAGCTCTGAACTAAACTACCTAAGCTTATTAGTCAAGAACTTATTAGCTCAATCTTTAGCTAAACTCATTGAACTTATTAGAAAACTTTGATCCCCCCACCCTCCACCCCCCCCCCCCTCTCTTCTCTTAGACTCTGGTGAAATGAACAATACTTTAAAGTGGTCTTCTCAAGCCAATGGAGTAAACTAAAAAGTGTTAAGGTTGATTCAACTGTGTCTAGTCTAGCAATGCAGATTCGTAACAAAAGTGAAGAGTTCCACTCCATATATAATGACAAGTTGTGTAGGAGGAGTATATGGCTTGGAACACAGTTTACAACAATAACAACAAAGCCTTAGTCCAAAAATGATTTGGGGGCTTGGAACACAGGTTCAAGCAGAAAATTTAGATGGATGAGATAAGTTGAAGTAACTCACTTCACTGATGCTCCAGGCAACAAACGTTATGAAAATGGAGGGAGACGTTTGTAACTGCAAAGATTTTCAAAAAGTAGTAACTCACAATTAGAACCTCCCTCATAAAACATTGAATAAAAGGCATGTAAACACATACTACCTCCGTTGGTAGTAAGTAATTAAATGAAGCTCAAAAGATGTATACAAGGGGGTCAAGCTAAAACCTCAACAATTTTCCCAGCAATTGCCAGAAGATAATGGCTTCTTCCTCCCCACTGCATTAGAGGCAACAACACTCCACTTGGCACAATACCTGTCATTACCACAGAAATGAAACGTGCAACTACCATGAGACACAACTACATACTCCTATAATATTCGCTCCATTTAAACACAATTGTCACGTCAATGGTACGATTCAAATCAGCACTATGACAACTAAATCCGACCAAAGTAGTACTCCCTCTATTTCATGAAGATGGTTACACTTTACATTTTCAAATTTGCCCATGTAAATCTTTTAGCATTAATATCTCTAAAACATAATAAAAAGTTCATATGTCGAAAATACATGTTGAGACAAATCTAACAAAATCAAGAACAAACAAATCATAACGATAATCAAATAATTCAAAGTGCAGCCATCTTTGTGAAACTGAGATATTACTAAACAATGAGTAAAAACTACAGCCATAATAACAACATATTAGCTTAGTAAGAAAATGATAGAAGAACAATACCCAAAGCTCCATGTATAACTTCCAAGAATGCAGCTTTTTGCAATAAACCTGGCACCCACAAAAATCAAATTAATTTAATGTAATTAACTCAGAAAAAATGCATTTAGAAAAAAAAAAAAAAAAAGTACTTACAAATTATTTGCCCAGAAGAAGCAAAGGCCCCATTGAAAGATTTAGTGGAAGTAAACCCTATTAAAATTTGTATCAATGCAACTGCCCTGCAATAATAGAAGACGATTAATTATAATATGCAGTGCTAGGAAAAATGAAAATATTTCATGCATTACAATATATAATCATAACAAACTTTGATGATTGCTGTAGAGTAAAATGAAGGGTTTTGTAGAGGAATTACCAACCAATAGTTTGAGCAAAATTGTAAGTGAAGAGGTATAAATTGGACAAACGAGGCATTGTTGCTAAAAAAAATTGCGAAATTCAGAGCTGGGGATTTTTCTGGTAAATACTGCAATTTTTTTGGTGAGAAAGCTTTTTTTTTTTTTTTTTTTTTTTTTTTTGTGTTTTTGGGAGGTAAGCTTTAAAATTTATGAGTAACAAATGGATAATACCAACCATATCTCCCATCAAAAATAAATAAATATCAACATTTTGGGCATCAGTTATTGTGAAACAAAGTACGGACTACATTTACTTTCATTTAAATTTTTATGCTATTTAAAAACTACGAATATATAATTTTACTCCGTATCATATTTTGTGAATGTTCTGAAGTATGAAGGAAGAAGAATTTGGGTCGTGTATATACTTTCAAACTACTATTTTTTTATGTATAGTTTTGAAAGACAATTAAAGTGTTATTTGATTAAAATTATGCATCGATTGATAAGTTTGTATTATACCAGTTGTCTTTATAACAAGTGCACCTAATTTTATCATAACTTAAACGATATTATTAAAAGAAAACAAATTTCTTTGTTTTTTAAAAAAAAAAAAAAAACATGTGTACTTATCATTGAATTAGATTACACTTAGCTTATAAACCTTTGTTTTAATGATATTATCAACTACTCTATATATTTTTATGTAAGATGCATAATCTACCCTTCACAATTCTAAGTGGATTAAGATTTTTCCCAGCAAATTAGTTTCCTATCGCTTTCCTTGTTGCTATAGATGTTCAAATTTTCAGGTACAACATTTAATATATGAAGTTAATGACAAGCAAGTACAACAACAACAGGTTAACTAAAAATTATTCTCTCTCATCCCCCAAACTCTCTGTTCTCTCTCCTCCTCCAAAGAACTTTCTGCCGGAAACCTAGGCTCGCCGGAGATCCGGCGCCGCAGCCGTTTCTCCGGCGAGGTCTCCTCTCTTCTCTCTTCTTGTATTGGGCGTGCGAGGGTCGTCGTGAGAGCCTTTTCTAAGTTTCGAAGGTTCTCAGGGAGTGGTTAGATCGTCCCCCTCCGTCGTCGTTGCCCACCTTCATGTGGAAGGTTTGTGTTTGTTCAAAGGGTCTCTCCGCCGGTGAAACAAGGCCTAAGGACTAGGCCTAACGCCGCCGTCATAAAGGTCATCGGTAGTTTTGACCGTGACGGAAACGGTAAAGTTAGGTTTAGGGTTTCGTGGGTCCTTGCACTGGAGGGCTAGGTCTAACGCCGCCGTCAAGAGTAGTTAGTGACGGAAACGGTGAAGTTAGGGCTAGGGTTTCGAGGTTCCTAGTGTAAGTGGTTTTGGGTTGTCGGGTTGGACGGTGCTCTCCTCTAGTTTGTTCCATTTCTTAAGTATGTTTGTTCTTAGTATTTATCAGAGTTTACTTGCTTTAGTTTTTGTGATGGTATGTTTTATCCCCCGTTGGTTGTTTTCCGGGCTATTTAGTTGTTTTGGCTATAGTATTTTGGATGGTTGTGTGCAGTGGGAGTTAAGCCCCTTTGTTACGGACAGTGGGGTGTTTACTGTGGTAAGAGAAGTTACAGGTGCGGTTGTTGGGGGTTTGAACAAGAAGTTGGCCTTGGCTAAGGTGAAGTGTGTATGTTGTTGGAGTGGTATGGGTTTGGTTTCTCTTTCCTCGGATGTAATGAATTTTTTGGTCATTACTCCTGATTCTTATTATCTGAAGCAGACGCCCAAACTTTGTTTTGGGGTTTCTCGAGCCTCAACGTTGTCAAAGCTTTCTTGCCAACAAGGAAAGCTATTGATTGGAAGGTCACTAGTTCAAGTGACTCGTTTGATGACCTTACTTGGTGATGAGTTGATCTCGCCAGGTGAGGAAGTGCTAGCCATGGTCAAACAGTTTCGATCCCCTCTGTTGCTCTCTTCATGGAATGTAGTATGTTTTTGCTCCTTGGTTTATAAGGAGTCCCTTATCTGCGACTTATCCGGCCAATTCAAGTTTATTTTTGTCTTTAATTTCAAAAGTTGTTGTAACGACTTTAGTGTTAAAAGCCATAGTTTAAGTTTAAGTTCTTGTTCTACAGGTTGTAAACTCTGATTTAATGAATACATTTGCTCTTGTCAAAAATAAAAATAAAAATTCAACAACAACAAAAATCATTTTATCTAAGTTAACTTCTTTAATTCCTCTCTAGCTAGTTGCCTCATTTTCTCTTCTTTTTCAAGTCATCCCTAAGTTAACTTTATTTATTTATTTTATGGTAAGGAGAAGGGCCCTACCGGGTTGGAACCTTTCATGGGTTAACCCGACTCGGGTTAGCGAGTTAGACTCTTTGTGAGTGGGGGAAAATGGTAAGGGAATTCCCACTCTAAATTGACTCTAGTAGAATTTGATCCCATCGTAACCTTTTGGTTGTGAGGTGACAAACCTTACGACTAGACCAAACTTTAATTGGTAAGTAAAATTTGAACATAGGGCAAAAAATTATAAACATAGGAATTATGAATAATTGAATACTCATGATAAGACTTTACTAGACTTATTCTTTTTGTTTGTCTCACTTGATGTCTTTCTATGCAGTTACCGATACATGTATTTAAAATTTAAACATTATTATTTTCACATACACACTATAAAAAAAATATATGAAGAAATAATGTTTTGAAATTACTCATCGAATCAAATCTAACAATTTATTACATGGGTGTGTTTTTTCTCATATCCAACAAAAGTTTTTCAAGAGAGTATTTAAAGTTCCTTTTTCTCACTACGAAAATCCGAAAGTAACAATCAAAAAATTAATGGAAGGGGTATAATAATCATAATAATTCAAATACACGTTTATCCAGTCAAAATACAACAAAACCCTTATTATTAATGTTATTTTAATTTTAGTGTCTAAATTTTGATATGATTCGACTTTTATGCATTTGGACGTTACATATATAACGTATTAAGTATTAACGTCACATGTATGAAGTACTAGAACCAAGCAAAAAAAAGTTTGCATTTTATAATTATGAGGTTGTGGAATCAAAGTCTACTAGTGACACTTTAAAAGTGAAAAAACGTGCCTAACTCGTTAATTCGAGTCGATAGCCTAAGAGGACATGTGAGATGTTCCGGCCCTAACCTAGAAAAAACTAGGACGAGTATTTATGTGGAGTGCTCGTACAATTTACGAGGTAAACTATTTCTAGTTTTCTACAATTTTCTATTTGCAGTAAAACAAAAAACAAGACCCACCCAAATTTCAACCGAAAAACCTTTACGCGGGAGCTTCTGTAATGTCAATATGTCATCGAGTCGATCAAGCCCTAAAATATTCGCGCCATTGGTACCTTCACGTTCTCTCTCTCTCTCTCTCCTCCTTTAATCTTCCTCCAATCTTCAATTAATTGTTCAAATTTTTTTGTTGATTATCAGATTTTAATTAGTGGCGACTTCTACAATGGCGTCCTAAATCGGTGAATTATGCTCATTTGATGAAGGTAGTTTCAAATTTATGACGATTACTTTACAATTTTCTGTAAATCTGCAATCCGTTGTTTTTTTAGGTATTTATAATTGTGTTTACTACAATTGTTGTTAAAACTTCGATTTTAATTAAAATTATGTGAATTTATTGGGATTTACATGAAAATTTGGAGTTTTCTAGGTTGAAATTCCCGAATTAGTTGACGAAGGAAGTGGGGTAGCTACTAGCCTACTAAATAATACGGAGTAAGAGATAGTATTGCATTAGGAAAGTCCAATGTTTCTGTGATTGTAGAATGCAGAACATAATCTCGGAATCATGATTAGAAACCACTAGTTAAAATTGATAGGGATCTATGAAGAACAAATGATTTGTAGTTGGAATATAATTCAGCCGAAACACGTAAAACCACAAATTTCGCCATCATTTGTCGTCATTAAGTGTATTTATGCGCCATTGCGGTCCCGAGTTATCAACATTGTTATCTTTTCTTATCAGACGTGACTTAAGTCGTTTCAGTTTGCTAAGTTGATGCTTGATGGGAATAGTATGTAAAGAATAGAGTATACTATTTTTTTTTATGTAGAGAAGATAAGTTTTGCTTCTTTAAAGGGAAAAATGGCTTTTTTGCTTACTTTTCCAGCTCAAAGGAGGAATTGAAGCTTTATGTGTGCTATTTCTATTCAGATTCCTGTGTTAATATTCTCACTACAGTTGACTAATCAAAGTGGAATTGTTTTTTTTAATTGCGTGTGTGCGTGTGTTCTTGGGGCATTCTTTGATAAGTTTTTTATTTTGGCTCAAATTTCACTATTTTTTTTTTTGCTTGACTACCGGAACCACTACGAAGATATCATGTTGAGACACTACGTTGGTTTAGAATTAATATATTCTTATGTGAAAAGAAGATCACTCCAATTTTAATTGTTTACTCCAAATTTCGTTTTAGTTGGTACTTAATATAATAGTATTAGGTGGACAAAGAATAAAGTGATTGTCATAGATTACACAAAAGGCTATTTGCTATGCTACGATAATATGCTAAATTTATGTATGAGTAAGGAGGAAGTATCGTGTTTTTAACACATTTTTACTATAAGACATAAGGAACTTTGAATGGAGTACCCAGCCAGAAATTCTTTACTGCAGCTGTGGAACATAGGATGCTTCTTTTTTAAACCACTTTGTGCTGTTATATCATCTTCAACAGCCTTAGTAATGAAGTTGGTAGAAACAAGAGCGTAGTGGTTTTGTCTTAACCATTATCAAAGAGTTTAATTTTTTTATTTATTTTAATTTTTTTTTTTAACATTTGTCATGGATTTTGCGTCTCCTGCCTAGGCATTATAAATGACTTGGCATTACTCATTCTAAACACCATCACATAATCAATCAATCAAAGCCTTAATTCCATACGTGGGGAAACACCATCACATAATATTGAAGCTTAAGGAAATCCGATCTAATAACCTTTACAACGTGTTTGGCAGGTGAAAACATGAATAAATTGACGTATAAGTTCGATTAGAAAGTATCTTCCTAATGTCCATAGTATTAGGGGTGAGCATGGGATGGGTATCCGTACCGTTAATACTAATGGTTTGGATAACTGATAACCAATATCATTGAAAGTGATATCCATAAGCCGAACCGATAAATCCGGGTACCTGAATTTTCGGATTGGTTATCGGGTACCCAATAAAATATCCAATAATGATAACTAAACTTAATAATGTAGTTATTATAATATCATTTAACACTAATTAACAACAATACTACATGATCTTAGACCAAAGTATTAATAATATTACTAATCATTGATATTATAAAGTGATTATGAAGTAAAGTAAGAGTTTAGATTTTGGAAAAATAGATTTAAGCAGGAAAAAAAAACAAATAATTGCTTATCGGATCAAATCGGGTAACCGTTAATTTTAAAATAATATCCAATAACCATACCCGATAACAAATTATCGGAACGGGTATCTGAACCGTTATGGTTATCTGATCTTCGGAACGGTTACGGATCGAATTTTTGGGTTTTCGGTTTTTTGGGTAGTTTTGCTTAGCCCTACATAGTATTGCTATCACGTCTCTAAATTTGTAATTTTTCACCAATCATGGCTATTACCCCTTGAGTGATAATATATGGTATTTAAAATTTATGAAGAATAAGAGGGGGTGAAACTGGCATTGACATAGGGCTTTTCTTAAAAATTTATTAATTTATATACAAACTCATTCCCATTAACACTTGTCAGGTTTTTCCATTTGATGAAACACTTATTTTTTTAGACTATGATGATTTGCATGTATGAAGAATTAAATTGGACTTGGGTGTAATTTAAAATAAGGCTCCAATCTCTGCTATTCACAATTTTAATTATTTAATTAATTAATTAATTAATTTTTAATGTTTACCTCTCCTTTACTAATTTTTGAAAGGTTTGATTTTTTTTTTTTTATTTTTTTTTTAACATGAAAAAAATTGTATCAGATTCAGCCAGTATATGAAAATATATTCATTTACTCATCTTTCTATTCTGAATCTTTTGTTTCCTTTTTCCAAATTTGTATCTCTTGACAGTGATCGTATTAAATCATCTTGTTGAAAATCATTGTTAACACTGTCACATTGCTCAATGAAAGTATGAAACTACTAGTATGAAGCCTGAATTAGAATTTAGAACTAAGATAACCAACCCTAAAGAAGAGCAGGGGTAGGAAACTAAGTGAATCAGATGTTTTGTACATCCTTTTAATGAAATTCCGTTAAAAGATCACACAATCACTTCATAATAAACATAATGCTTACCAACTGGTTGATTGTTTCTCAATTTGTAGGAACTCTGGCTGCCACTTTCAAACCATGCATCCATGTATGATTATTGTTTATAGAGTGAAAAAATGAGTCAATTTGAACAAAGAATAAGGGAAATAAGGGGATGGAAAGAGAGGGTCAAGTTGAAGGCAGGTTAAGTACTAACTTCATGGCTTTATATGCTCTAAGAGGATGTATTTGAAGGACATGTCATCTCTGTTTCTTCCATAACTATTATTCAAACAAAGAATATGATCCATCTCTTCTTTTATTTCCACTTCTCTTATGCCCAAGCATAAAGAACTGTTATTGTGGCATTGTTATTTTTGTCATTTGTGACATATTGAAGTAATTGGACACGCACATATCATACACAAACAAGGGGAAAGAAGATACAATTTTGGAGGGTGATAGTGGAATACATGAATATACTTTCTCTTTCAACTTCAACATAAGTGATATGCTTATGATACATTGTTTTCAAGGCACATACAACTTATTGGAACTCATACAAAAACCAGGAACTAGAAAGTGAAAATAGGCACTACCTAAGGGCTAGATGTATATTGTTACAATGCTCATTGGACTATGGGTGGTGAAAGAGAGCTAAGTTTTCTATTATGGGCCCTTACTATACAGGTCAAAGTTTCATTGACATGATATTACCTATTTTGACATAGATAATATAATTACGCTAAATTAACCAGTTAATGACATGTTCTTTTGTTGGCAACTGGGAACAAACTGATCAGGGGGGGAAAACATCTTACATTCATCTACATCCATTCTCCATAGTGTGTCTGGACAATATTCCCATAAAGGAGAAACCATTGGTGAGCAAGAAAAATTGCTTCCTTCACGGTAGCCATCAAGAACTGGTTTTATTGGTTCTTCTGAAGTGATGTCTTTCCATATATCATCCATGGAATAAATTTCTTCCTCCCCGCTCTCATCTTTCTGATATTTCTTTCCTTGCAGAGCTGATGTATCAGGAACTACTGTGCTGTCAAAGCTTTCTGTTGTCTCAGTAGCAGTTTTTGAATTCACTGCTTGATTGTTTGATGAAGTGGAGAAATTTGATGTAGTTGTAGTTGTAGTTGTTGATGATGATGTTGATGGAGATGTTTCTCGCTTCTTCTCTTGTGCTTTCTTCCTCATATGTGTCCTCCAATAGTTCTTTATCTCATTATCAGTTCTCCCCGGTAATCTCCGGGCAATCCGTGACCATCTGCATGGAATCAGAAGGTAAACTTAACAATTGTTGAGCTAATGCTTGATTGTGAACTTTTATGTATATATAATTTTGTTGATATTAGATATTGAATTATTAAATTTTACTGTTGGATACTGAAATACATACCTATTTCCCCACTGAGAATGAAGTTCAAGGACAAGTTTTTCTTCATGAGGAGTCATCTTTCCTCTTTTGAGCCCTGGATGCAGGTAATTTACCCATCGTAAGCGGCAGCTCTTACCTGTTCTTTTCAAACCTACAAGAAAACTGTGGTTAAAATGGATGCTCCTTGTAAAAGGTCCCCATTCTTCAAACAAGCATACCTATCATTTTTCTCCCGCCACCTTCAAACCTGAAACTTTAGCTATGAAATCCCATCGCCGGTCCCCAAATAATCCCACAAAGCAGACCAGTTGAAGGTCTTCTTGTTCTGTCCATGGACCTTTCCGGATTTCTTCTTGAACCATTCTGACGTTTTAGTTTCTTTTGCTCCAACTTCTTCTAAGATTGGTTTTACCTAGTAATGGTCTTATGGATACATGGGGAGCCTGCTACATACTACTAATATTTATATTAAACGATTTACAATATTTAAAACTTATAAGATAATCTTGATATTATAAGAAAATGCTGAATTTTATCATCACCTTACATGTGTTCCCCACACTTTTGTCTTTTGATAGGCAACTTATGCATGTGATGTAAGCCACTAAAAATTAATTTATCTTTAGAAGAATTGATATATTGCTATTAATGTGATTGGCTTTTGTTCTCATCATATTAAGTCATAGTGCTATTACTTGTTTTTATGCCGGTTAGGAAGTCAGATACAACAGTTTTAAGTGTTGCCTCTGTAAGTCTGTAGTTTGTATAACCTCAAATTAAGTCACAGTGTTATTATTTGTTTTAGAACCGGTTTGATTGTCACGCTTATGCATAAGTACAGCAATTTTAAGTGTCGCCTCTGTAGTTTGTACAACCTTTTTTTTTTTTTTTTTAGTTCCTTGTTTCATGTTGCTAGCTTTTCAGTTTTTCTTTTACCTTTTCTTTAAAAAAAAAAAAATTGGGGGGGGGGGGGGGAGGGTTGGGGGTGATTTTGTGCACACCAGTCCTGTGCTCTAGATGAGACATTGAAAGAATCAAGTTGACAATTATTCTCTGACTTATCTGAGCAAAAGCATTGTCAATTTTGTCACTCTAATCATATAAAATAGATAGTTAAATTTGAAGGAATAACTAAAACTGGAAATCTATTTTGGTGTCCGTCATTTTTTTTAAGGTATTTACTTTTTTTTATGAAGTTGGTAGATCAGCGCCCTACCCATCCAAATTGTGATGTGCTGTTGGCATGCCTTGACTTTGGTGGAGGCCACCCATATGAAGCTGGGGATAAAGGAAAAGTAGATAAAGACAAAAGCTTAAAAGTAGTATTTACTCTATTAATCTCTGATAGTTTGTTTTTTCAGTAGACTTTTCTCTGCTTAAAAGAGAAAATAGTATTCCTTTTTAATTTGATAAATCTTTTAAATGATTGCAATTATGGAAATGACAAGCTATGGAAGCTTATAATTCAATGATGTTCTTAAGTTTTAGTTTCTTAAGTATATTGATAGATTATCTGAATTTGTAGTGAAGAAAGTTGTTTTGAAGTTTCCAGATATTTATGTGATTATCGATATACCATGCTTAATCCTAATGGAGCTGGTATATATTGATAACTACATTTTACTATGTGAAGGATGCTATGATCTTAAACATCTAATAAAGCAATAAGAAAGGAATTAGAATTAGATTTACATTCATTAATATACTATCATAAAGGAATTGATGATTTGACGAAGAGTATTGCCTATATATTATTTATTTTCTTTCTTTCCTTTTTTTCCTTCGAGAATCTAGTGCTTGGATTGATTAAGAAATGTAAACAATTAATGATTGGGAAGTAGAAGTACTTGGTTCATGCAGTGTGGAATGAGCATGAGATAATATTTCTCCATATTTCAGCCTCTTAGTCTCTCTATCATTTTTTGTTTACTTTTAATTTGGTTAAAGATTGTTTAGGAAGACAATTAGACAAATATTGTATACCAATGATAAAGTTCCCTGATATCCAACCTCTTGGTTTTATTTTGAGTTGTATATGCGTAGGCTTGTAGAGGCCTTGTACAAAGAGATTGGTCAGCTTTATTTAATTCCTTCCTTTTTAATTTTTGTTTCTCATCTCTTCTCCACCAGAAAGTAGTCATTCTTCCTCCATTACATCTAATTATTTTGTTTATAATTATATGCTCCCTCTGTTTCACTATGATTGTCGTATTTTTCTATTTGAGATGTTTAATGTTGCTACCATAGTTACAATCTTTCTCTTTATGTGTTGAAGCATTATTCCTTACAACATCACTTCGTACTTTATAGTTTTATTGGTCTTTTGACTTTCTCAATGTTTATGCATTTATGGTCAATTATGACAACTAGTAAAACAGAGGTATTAATGTACTTAATAACTTTTATTCTGATTTTTTCTGCATTTTTTTTCTTGTTCTGCACCAGTAATATTTGCTATAAATTCACATCTAATAGCTCTCCATGCAAAGAGGAAAAAAAAAACACACACACACACACATAGCTCTGAACATTTAAGATGAAATGCTTTTTCAAGCACTGCAATTTCTATGAGTAGATGTGATGCCGTCCTCTTTTATGACAAAGATACTACTACTCTGATTACTTATGTCCTTGGTTAAGTATATTGATGATTGGGGTTGTAGCAGTTTCATCTAGAAACTGAGATAATATTTAAAATTCCAGGAAAAGATAGACAATTAATTTCTTTGCTTTCGATAATCTTATTTGACGGCTGATGTGTGGTTTTAAAAGTTTCTAGTGAGATAATATTAACTAAGTGGATTCATAAAATGTTTCTTTATGTTAAGGCTCCCAATTTGGATGATTTTGCGTTGAGCTAGGTGCCTAGGTGTACTCTTATGGAATAGCAAATTTTCATTTTTTTTTTTAGTTATTCAAAAAAAAAAAAAAAGATTGATATTGTTTTTGGTGCTTGTGAATGTTTGTGATAACTAGTAATTGAAGAGCTCTAAATTGACTTGCTTATTGTCTACAATGTATTTATCATTGCTTTCCAATTTAAATGCTTTTCTCCCTTTTTAGATTACTTGCTAACCCCTGTGCTTTAGTTTCTTCGAATGTGCCTTAACTTTCAATTATTGTTAGAGATCTGGAATTGAGATACTTGGTTGAAAACAGAGAAAAGCTGTGGATCTCCATGGCTTACAAAGTTACAATTACTTTCGTAGGAGCTTACAATATTCTTTTCTCTTCTAGAAATTATTTACTTAGGCAACTATAAGGAAGCACTGTGAAATTGTAAGATGGGAAGATGTCACTATATGGGATATGGTATTTTTATAAGCCATTGGCATAATTTCCAATACCTTGTTTGTGGTAGGGATGCTAGCACTGTATTTGTCATAGTGTTGAAAGAATGATCCATTAATCAATTAGATACAATTGACAAACATGTCGTATCGGGTTGCTTTTGTGTTCGTGTCAAAGATAAACGAGTTGAAATACTTCAACACTAACCCATGACCTGTTTAATTAAACGTGTCATATCATGTTCATCTGCTTAGTTATACAAGTTGGAAACCTTTGACACTTACTTGCTTTTTCTTTGTGTCCGATTTGTGTCGAATAAAATAAAGTTGGCTCGTACTAAAGATTTTGTATGGATTTTGAAATTATGTTAAATTATTTGTTATTCGTCTTAGGTGGGATAAGTCGTGTCAATTTCGTGTTGGAAATCTCAACACTAATTCGACCTATTTAATTAAACGTGTCATGTCGTGTTGACCAGTTTAATTAAACGACTCGGAAACCCATAACACTAACTTGCTTTTTTTTTTTTTGTGTGTGTCTTGTTCATGTCAGCTTTTGCCAGCTCTAAAATTAGATGCTCTATCATATCTTTAGGGATCAATATAGTGGAATGAGAGTGAAATTGATTTCAAGAAGATGAACCAGCATGATGTATTAATCACACATGGAGTGTGAATGTGTGACTCATAACTTAACCTTGAATTTTAACGCATCTGGTATGAGGAGGCAGCCAAAAGAGACTCTTTTGACTACAAACCACAAAAGATAAGATAAACTCGTCTGCATTATTATTTATTGATCTCTCCCAGCCTCTTGAACCCTCCTCACAAAAATACTTCAGAAAGATACGAAGTAGTAATAACTGATATGACAAAATAATAATATAATGCTGATGCCACTTCTTGTTTTTTGCCTGTTTATCAGTTTGTTTAGCTGGTTTGCTTTATCTCTGGCCTTGTTCGTGATCAGATGTGGAATATCATGTAATTCTTCAACTTAATTATTGTTTATCTTGAATAATTTATGCCACTCCTTATCTTGTGCAGCTAGTGTTGTAACCACCACAAAGGAAAAATCCAGATAAAAATAGTAATCCTTTATAAGCTGATATCAAGCTCTCAAAATACTAGGACTGGACCACTTGCTTTATTCAAAAGGTATGCTAAGCATTCATATTATATAAAGATTAGATCTAGCATGATATGGCTTTTAATGATGCCTAATATATTGTTTTATCATACTCTGCCTCTTTGGTTTTTTGTGCTCATATTTGAGGGTGAAGGATGTGATTAATTCTATTGTTTCTGATGTTATTTTGGAATATTGTGTAATTGTCTGTTTGAGGAACACAAGTGTCTGAACACTACTGATTGATGCCATGGCTCCTGGAATCTAGGACTTTGTCGCATAATAGGATCTATTTTTATCACTGTTATTCCTGTTTTTGGGTTTAATATATGTTACTTGTTGTTTTTAAGGAGCCTCTGATAGTGACATTCGTGATATGTACCTGTATGCAACCTTAGTGTTTGGCCTTTCCTTCCTGAAGAATCGATATTTGAGGGTCATGATTATCATGATTAATGAGTAGATAATAGATGAAATAACCTTTGTGTTTACAAGGGTTGAAAAGCTTAGGTAGTTATCAAGGAGCCATTGTTAGGATTAGTTTTTGATGACTCCTTGTGTCCACTGTCTGATTGTCACTGGAGAGAATGGTACTTAGATTGCCGTCCTCTTCTAGCAAGAATTCATGCCCTTCCTAATTTGTGTATTATGAGTATTAATTATTCGTTATGTCCTAAAAGAAAGTTCCTATTATTATTTTGGAATGTCCTAAAATGAAGTTATTCTTTCCTTTTCGAGGTATTACTGTTAAATATATCCCCTTAATGATTGGCTGTTTGGAATTATTGATATTTATAATATAGGCTGATCTATAGAGTACTAAAAAGCGTATTAGTTACAATGTTACATGACAAGCCTTAATATGTCTGTCAAAAATAAAGATAATCTTTATTTTGGGACAAAAGGAAGTAGTATATTGAAAAAGAAATTGAGAAATCAAATCTCAGTAGAAAAGCTCTACAAATTCTATATTGAGAAAAATTGTTAAAAACTTGAATTTCAGCATGGAATTATATGTTAATATGTTGAGTTGGATAGTAGATTTTTACAATTTCTAAGGAATTCTTAGCTCTTCATAGTTGGTTTTTGTTTCTGCGTATTATATTGGGTGCCAACATATTTATTATTGATTTTTAAAGTAGAGGAGAATTTTATTGCCATTTTATATGTCAAGCTAGTAGATTATACATTGGACTGGCCTTACTTTCTGAAGCTGTAGAGCAAGTACCATGCCTTTCTTCTGTTATTCCTTTTTTTTTTTTTTCATTGAACTGCTCTTTATAATTAAACTTTTGAAAAAAGGGGCGGGGTGAGGGTGGGGGTGGTTAAGTCTTGGGCTGTAGATCGACTCTTCTGCTGAACTATAAATTGACTCTTCTGCAACAGTAGAGCCAATGCTGAAAGGCTTGTTCAATAACTGATGAACGCGATTATGTAATAGATTTTGCTATAGAATTTGTGAAAAATGATATCCTAGTGTTGCTTTGAACATTTACTCCCTCCAAAACTTTTGCTTTATTACACAAGCTGATTAGTGCTATATGATGTTGTGCACGTTTATCTGCATTAAAATTTTCTGCACTAGTGTGAGGGAGAGTGCGATATTGTGACAATTCCATTCAGCAGGTATAACGTAAGCATTTATTTTCTCCATCAAAGTTTATTAGTAGGTGGGGTGTGGGTCCAATTGCGTTTTGTGCTGTTGGACGTGGATGGGGTCGGTAATCTCTAAATACTATCATATTTTGTGGTGGGAATCTTAAATGAAATTCTTTACTTGTAATTTATAGTGATTACCCAAAATTGTGATGGGACTCATGGGAGAATGACAAAATTGATTTTTTAAATATGTGCTCTTAGTAGTATTATAATGTGGAACTTGAAAAAATACGTTTCTTCTTAAGCCAAACATGATACTTGAAAAGATGTAGCTATTAGATCTATTTGTGGATTAAAATGCTAAGGAAATTTTTTTATTGCTTATCTTTTTGAGATATGAACTACTACGTATTGAATGTGTCTTTTAATGTTATGAGTATTATATTTGTCTATTTGGTGAAGCATTATTATATGCATTCTGAATTCTATTATGTGTCTGATTAACTTGAAAAAATACGTTTTTTCTAAGGCCAAACATGATACTCGAAAAGATATGAAGTGGAATTAAAATACTAAGGGATTTTTTTTTAATGCTAATCCTTTTGAGATATGAACTACTCCGTATTGAACGTGTGCCTTTTAATGGCGAGTATTATATGTGATGAAACATTATTATATGCATTCTGCATTCTATTATTTGGCTGATTATGCAATGCATGTACAATGTTGTATGCGGGCAAAAAGGAGGTTATGAGAAGTCTTTTATTTTGGTCTATGATCCATACCCTAGTGTGGAATAGATTTGATCTCAACTCATTACCAACTAATCTAATTAGCATCCTCATAATCTCATTTGTGGAAGTAGTAATATGTCTAAGTATGAGAAAGCAAGATTAATTTGCATGCACTTGGAATGACCAAAAAAAATTTAGCTACTTTTTTTTAGACTAATTAAAAAGGAGGGGAGCTTTTCTTTTGATGAGGCTATTCTAGTTTTTGGTTTATTCTCTTGGGCCTATTAGCCAAAAAATGCCAAATTATTTGAGTTTTTTTTTTTATTGAGTATTTATATGATTGAGGAGGGCACTTTTATCTTATGAATTTTTTCTCCCTGAATCCTTCATTGTTCTTTTTGGTGGTATAAGTATCTCTTGCCATAGCATTACATGGACACCTTGAACCAACTTGTGGATAAATGTAAATTTGATTTGATTTGATCTGATCTGAAGCAAGGGTCCCGTATTTTAGTTATCCTTGAGGTTCAACTTAGCTACCTTCGAACTTTTTATTTATCTAGATCTATGTAATCTGAATCACTTTCACTTCCTCCTTCCCTCAATCAACTTTTTATATTATCTCTAATTAATTGCTAACCAATTTGGTCTTTCCTAGTTTCTAACTGTTGGACTGGACCCTTTAATGTGGATTTGTTTGTACTCCTGAAATGAGTGAAGTTTGCTGTATTGAATGTCTTATAGAGTTATAGTATAACGTGAAACATTCTTTTGCTATAGATACTCTATGCAATATGAAGGCTGCTGTATCAACGGTCTTATGATAACGAGGAACTAGATTAATTACCATATGATTATCATGTGTGATTCCTAAGATTCAAGTTGTGAGATTGCTAAATTATGTATGATTTACATTCTGAAAATTTATGATATGAAAGTGATGAAAATTTATGAATAGATGGACAAGTTTGGGGATGGAGTTGCATTACGACAATACCTTCAACTAGCCTGAAAACTCAATACCATCCGTTTCCAGGCTTAAAAAACGGATGGTATAGTTTCATCAGTTTGGTCATCGATATTTTTAGCTTAGAATTTTTTTTGATGTTTTTCCTGGTGTAATCTAAACTGATGAAACTATAGTTGGTAAATCTGAGATCAACCAGCCACCGCCCACTGGTACAGTGGTACCCTTTCTACTCCCTATAGTTCTATTACCTTAAAAAGTAGCAAAAGTCCTAAGATTTCTACGTAGTATTAGTCATCATCAAACTGAGGTTTTTTCTTAATTACTTGTGTTGGGCTGCTTAATGTGTTTATCATTATGCAACTAGACCGAGCAAGAAATAATGAAATACTGTCGGTTGGTGCCAGACTGCCTTTCTTCTTCCCACTTTTCCACTTTCGTTTTTTGTTTATTTTAATTTTATTTTCTGGATGATTTAACGGATATAGCCCGGTTTCTCTAGTCTTTTTGAAAACCTTTTTCTCTCACGACCTATTTGGTAAGTAGTACTCTGTATTAAATGATGGTATTGAGAATAAATTTGTATATAAATTTGTATGAGAGACTTAATATCCATTCTCATGGGCCATGGTAATACTTCGTAATTAACCTCAAATTGTCTCTTTTTCTTCACAAATTTACATTATTATACATACCATATATATGGAAGTGATATCGGGTGGTAATGGACATATATGAAGGAAAACAAAAGTTTGAGGATGAGCTTATATATATTTCTGATATATGGATGTTATTTCACTTGTTAAATTACAATTAACTTCATTCTCATTATTACTATTTATAATTGGTTGCCAAATAGGTTGTTAGAGTATGTTCTTTTAATTTGAAAAACTTCTTTTGGCATTGAACCTAATATCCCTGTTTTGAACCTATTTATAGTCACGAGTTGAACTTTTTAGCTCCTATCAGATCTATTAAGATTTAAGACTATTTATAGTGATATTGTGATATGTTTTTTTTTTCCTCCACTAACATTTATTTTGAAAGGTTTACTATTTAAGGCCTTATATTTTTTATTTTTTTATAATTTAACCTCTAGCTTAAGGCCTTAGCCATTATTTTCCTTGGCTGATTGAAATAAGTTATGAGTAAGAATAATTCCAGTTAAGCAAAAAAAAGCTATATGAAAAAATATTTCTTTCTATGACCCTTTGTTGAGCAATTAGTTAAGCGTATTGCTCCGGCCTTTAGTAGACCTCAAAATGGTCCTAAAATTAAACCTTGTGGACCATTTGAACTTCATTTCAGATGTCCTTTGAACTATATTCACATCCTGCTTCAAATCCTTGACCAATGACCATCCTGCAGCATAATTTTCTTTTATCTAGGCCTTAGAGAAATTGACTGGATCATGGTCGTTGGAAACTTTACATTTTGGATGTTTGCCCGTCAATCGACTATTCAACTAAGCATAGCTCTAGTGGAATAACTTGTGCTTTTTTTTTTTTTTTTTTTTTTTTTTTAATCTTTTTGGTACCTTTTGTAAGAGGAAAGCCTATTGAAATGTAAATTTACAAATTTGTGGAAATCTTTTTGTTATATTTTAGTTATATTTGGGTGCTATCCATTATTCATTTGCACATTTGTTTTACGCACCAATAGAGGCCAGGCAACCACCAAAAAAATCTTGTCCGCAAAACCTTGATGAACTTTGCAAAAATCAGTACCCATTAAGGATTTGGAAAGCCTTCCTCGGTCTTGATCCTGATATGGCAACAATCCACTAAACTCACCTTTTCTGCTTTTCGGCACAATTCCTTTCCACCACATATCCATGTAGAACCAAAATCATATACGTAAATCACCTGAATTTTCCATTATTGAAGATTCTAATTTGAATTAATTTTAGGCAATTGTGATTAATGATTGATTGCCTGTGTGGTTAGTGAAAGATCATTGCTTGTTATGGTTTATTGCTAACCTGTAAGTATGCTCGATTTCGTGTAACTTCTGACTTTCTAAGAAGCCGATCGTTTGGTTAGACAAAGGAAGTATCACATTCCATTCCATGATGTAAAACTCCCCACTTTCTAATCAAATTGTTGCATAGTTATCCTGTAGTAATGAAGTATCCCATATAGGTTCCATGAATGAAAACTAATTGAGGTCCAACTTATTTTGCTGTCAAGCAATTATTACTAGTACCGAAAGTGTCGTAAATAATTGAGTAATTGTGTTAATTGAGAAAACAATACTTGATTGTAATTTTGTCTAATTTAGAATATCACTACAGTCCTTGTCTTTCCTAAATTTGTAAAAGTGATGCATGCTACTGGCCACTGAGCCATCGGAATATAATTATGTGACATTTAAGTGATCTGTTTTTTTAGTTTGCTAAGGACCGATATCATTATATGGAGTAATAGTCGATGAGATTTTAGTCTTAAACGTTAAAGTATTGTTGAAGGATGACTTTTAGACAGTAGAGCCAATATGACTTTGTTGTATAAGTAGGACTTGAGAGTTAGTGTTTGACGACTAGATTATGAATTTAACATAATAAAATCGACTCAAACAAGTTTGAATCTAGTCCCTCTATTTATATGTTGTGGACAATTCAGATAATTGGATTAAATCAACCAAGGTTCTAGCTTCTGTCATGGAATTGAAGTATTGAAGTATATTGTATATAATCACGTGAAATTTATCTTTGATAACATGCATATACGACGCCTCTTAACTAAGGTCGATTATTTAAAATTCCGCCGATAAATTGGACTACCCACCATATGAATGATCTGCACGAATGAATTAAATCCCATGCTAGTGATGCTACACATATTGCCAAACACTCCCAAATCTTTGACAACTTTGGATTATTTGTACAAATAATAATATGGACCCTGTAAATATTATATTGGTCCCATTTATTAACCCTTGATTATTACTATACGAAGAGGATGTCTATGCATGATACGATCAAGAGTCAATCCATTGATTTGATCACATCATAACAACTTATTACTAGAAAATAACCGGTTATAATATTCTGGATTTTCACTATCTTTATTTATCTAGTATATTTAAGAAGTACTTCGTATGTATGTGTGTTTTGGTGGCTATGTGAAACATATATTAATATACTAGGTTAGAACCCGTGCGATGCATGGTTTATATAAAATCATCGCCTAATACATATTTCAATGTATGAGTCCATTTATTAGTGTGTTATTTACAATTGTTTTATTTTTTAAGGATAAATTGATAGGTTGTAGTTGCAATGTAGAACCTTCTAATATTTAATTCAAAATTTCTAAATATGGTAGCTAAAAAAAGTAAAAAATAAAAAAAGAAGATGACATCATCCTTACATTTTGGCGGGAAAATTTTTATTATGACAGTGACATGTAGACAGTGATGACGTCAGCAACATTTTGTTTTAGTAATAGTTAATAGATTATATTGTTCTTAAAAAGTATTGTCATTTTCTTGTTATGTAATTGGAATTAACACATTAAAATCTAAACTTCAAAACCCTCTAAACTCATGTGTCTCATACTCAACTTGTTTGACTCATTAGAATTAGTTTTACTTTTTAGCAAATAAGTTTTACACTAGATTGCATTTGTAGTAATGCATAAGAAATTGAGAATACGAGGTATTTCTAAAATTGCTTCATATAGAAGATAATCTTGAATAAAGATACATTACAAAGTATTTCCTCCGTCCACAATTATGTGCAATAAAAGAATATCCCTTTTTTGTGGGCGGAGGAATAATACCCCTTTGTTGCACATAATTGTGGGCGGAGGAAGTAATACACTTTTTAACAATACATGAATGAGATTAACTGATTTGAGTGCAAAAATAATTAATAACACTTTCCTTATGAAGGTTCACATATAATTAGGTGCTTCTTAGTTCGTACAATGTCTCCCTCACATGAATTATAAGAAAGAGGCAAAGAAGAGGTCGGAGATAACACAATGGTCGAAGCTCGTGAAGGAGGAGAAAGAACTAGGGTTTGTATAGCAAGTATTATGAGAAATGTATTTTTAAACAATAGTTCAAAATATTTGACACGAGATTGTGTTTTTAAAAAAGTATAACTCAACGCATAATAGAGTGAAACGGACACGTAATTAAGAGATAGGGGAGTATAATAATTTTACCCGTAAGGTCAAAAAAACAAACATGCATATGCATGTATGCTCTATGCACAAAAACAATCGAGTAATCATTTTCTAGTTTGAAAATTTTGTTATATCTCCATTTATGTCTCAATTTATTTCAAGAAAAACTTGCATTGAGCAATGAAAGTGAAGAGAGGGATGAGTATGGAAATCTAAACCTTTCAAACTCTCAAAGATAGATTCTTACGCCTAAGATATGATATGATTTGGTGCAGTTGATTATCAGAATCCTGATTATATCAAGGCCGTATGATGACGGTGTCTCATCAATCAACAATCATTCATTTTAAATCTTTTTGCATAGAAATGTTGAATTTCATGGACGGTAGTCAACGCAACCTCTAACACGTGTCTTTGTGGGCCTGGGCCTTATATTAGCTGGACTGATGACATGTCAAGTCCATTTTATATTTATTTATTTTTGTTGGGGTTTGGTGAGACGTTGAGCAGCGCATTCATCGCAAGTAGCGACTTGAGTCAATGGTTAGGTGGCAGTCAAGTTTAAACCAAATGCTACTGTGCTATACACACCACTACTAGTCCTAGTACTATATTTAGTCAACGCTTTTTTCTATTTTTATTTATTTTTAGTAAACTTTGTTTGAATTCTTAATGTGAAATCAAACTCTTTGCTGTAGATTCTCGCTTTCTTTCTCTATCTCTTAAGACAAATTTAATCAACTTTATTAGTAGGGTTTAGTGTTTTTTTTTTTCAGCTTATTATGGGAAGATTTTAGCATTTCGAGGTACTATGTGGTTTGTTTGTTTTTTTGAGAAACTATGTGGTATATTGTTCTTCTATGTTGCACATGAACAAAATTAGGAAAAGAGGCTTTCTAGTGAAATGATTGGTCAAAACTCAAAAGAAGTGATTAATGGATTGATAGTGAGCAGCTCTATTACTATAATTTTAGAGACCTTGGGAGTATATAGTACAACTGTACAAGTGGTCTATACACACGCCGTTGTTCATACAATATTGGTTATATAATTACTTCTGATTATGAGTATAAGGCCCCAATCTTAAAGGGTTATCTTTAATTCAGTTCATTTCATCTCAATTCAGTTTAATTCAATTTAATTCAAAAGATTATGGCCTAAGAAGGGAAGTGTTGTAGTGTTGCATGGAGTATGTAAGATTCTTGAAAATTTCTTCTCCAAAAACTTTACTCCATCCATATTTTAAACCATGTACGAGTATTAATGAAAACAGAAATTTTGACTTTCAATTTACTTTTTTTTTTTTTGCAGCACAGTCTTCTTTGATGTTAATTGGGAGAAAGAAGAATCAATCCATTATTTTCAAAATTGCTGGGTATTGATTAGAAGTTGCAAAACTAAGATTTGTGTCGAGAGACCTAATAAATATAACTTGTACTCTAATTCAAAATTCTTTTCAAAATAAAGTACTCCCAAACAAGATGAGTTGGCCTATTCATTTGGAAATCTTAAGTCTTGGTCTATTTTCAGTAGGCAATTTTGAAATTTTGGTCTATTAACTGTTTGAAAGTGGGAAGAGGAGGTCCTCGATCAAGATTTTCTTCATTGATTGATGAAAAGTACAGTCAACGTATTACAATTGTTGTAGTTTATTAGTTATACATTTATGATGATACAAAGTAATTGCAATTGATCTTTGAGATTAAACGTCATTGGATTTGACCGATTGTTGTTTTTGTAGTTAAAATTATAAATGCCGCATAATTATTAATTTACGGAGTAATAAACTCCTACGAAGTATAATATTGCGAGTAATATTTTCAAAGTATTGTGTCAATACTCAATACTTTAAAAGTGAGAAGTGATATGATAACAAAAGATCGTATAATTAATAAATTAATCCATAAAGTATAGAATAACTTGATTTACAACATTATGAAGTGGTATAAAGTCATGTTATGGCTAGTAAAATTATTATCATATCTATCATGAAGGTTAATCAATTGATTGTAAACACTTTTACAACGGCGTATTAGCTATCAATGAAGAGACCTATAAAATCAACCCACACTAGTAAACTAACATTCTGTAAGGATCATGATCGTACTATTTATTACCCTTATGCTTGCATGATCTAATGTAAAATGTACAAAATAACACTTGTATAGTCAAATGAGAGGCATTTTTGCTTATTAAATTGCGGTCAACTACCCAAAAAAATCACTCCCATGTTACTTACTACAATACAATCCTTTGAAATACATTTTATTAATTAATCCATCATTGTCAATTGACTAATTACATCTTAACTTTCTTAAACATACAAAGTCGCTTCTTGTACCTTAGCATTCACATGCAAAGTCATGCACTAAACACCATTTAAATAAATTTAAAGAAGATATTTTGAGATTAACCAATATCATTTAAATCAATCCCTTTCATAAACCATGATCCATAAAAATGAGACCACCAAATTACCCTTATTTTATTTAAAAATCTCATCTTTTTTACAGTAGTACGTATTGAATTCAATTCAACCATAAGCTGAAAAAAATGAATAAATACAAAACAAGAATTACTTGTATAAGAGCAAAAACCTCTGACCATAAACTCTGCCTTATTAGTACTGAATTTTAAACAAATTCCACCTTTGTTTTCTTCCTCTTGTCCCATTATATTCCTCCTTTCTCTCTCCTCATTTCTCCCCCTTCTTATTTTGAATCCCCTCTTCACTCCCCCAAACCCAAACCCAAACCTCCCTTCATTTTCTTCCCAAAAAAAAAAAAAAGAAGAAGAAAAGCCATAATATTTTTTTTCAAAGCTTCTGTAATTCCTCATCAATGGCGGTAACATTGAGCAGCAGAAGAAGCGAGCAACTTCATCTCCAGAAATTCAAAGAAAAACAAGAAGATTACAACAATATGAATTTAAATGATCTACAAAATCAGCTGAAAAAGCCAAGTGTAGTTCCAGTAGTTTATTATCTTTCCAGAAATGGTCAGCTTGAACATCCTCATTTCATGGAGGTTCCTCTCTCTTCTTCTCATGGTCTTTATCTTAGTGACGTCATCCATCGCCTGTATCTTCTTCGTGGTAAATCCATGCCTTCGCGCTACTCCTGGTCTTCCAAACGGTAATTAATCGCAATTAAATTAATAATAATTAATTTGTTGATTAATTAAATTTAATGTTAATAATTTGATTAATTTTGTAGGAGCTACAAAAGTGGATATGTATGGCATGATTTGGCGGAGAATGATTTCATTCATCCAGTTCATGAAGGAGAGTATGTTCTCAAAGGTTCCGAGATTGTGGTCGAAAATATAATTTCTTCGCCAACTGCATCCAAATCATCTGAAACGACGTCGTCATCTTCAAGTGCGAAGAATACTCCGGCGGCCGGAGATTCTGATTTTCCGGCGGTGAGGAATCGCCGCCGGAATCAGTCTTGGGGTGCGATTGACTTGCACGAGTATAAAGTGTATAAGACTGAGTCAACTCACGAGTTCGCCGGAAAAGCGGCGGCGGACGCGTCAACTCAGACGGATGAGAAACGACGTCGTCGGAAGGCGGTCGTTATAAAGGAAGAACCCGAGGATGAAAAGGCCGAGGAAATGCAACAACAAGATGAACAACAACAGAGTACGGAGTTGAGTAGGGATGAGATTTCACCACCACCGTCGGATTCAAGTCCGGAGACATTAGAGTCGTTGATGAAAGCTGACGGGAGATTATTACTTGGTTCGTCGTCGTCATCATCAACTTCAATGCAAGCTGCCAATCAGGGTGATCATAATAATAATCAGACGATTGGGAGTTGTCCAAGTGGCAGAATGAAAGCATCTACCGTGTTAATGAGCTTGATTTCTTGTGGATCGATATCGTTCAAAGACTGTGGGGCGGTCGCGGTGAAAGACAATGGGTTTTCGTTGGTGTCTCATTATAAGACGAGGGTACCACGTGGCACACATCAGGGGCTAGTCGAGGACGGGGGTAATGAGATGATGATGGTGGAGATTGAGAATAATGTGAGTAGTAAGTTTGCGAAGATGGCGTTGGAAGATAAAGAGTATTTTAGCGGGAGTTTAATAGAGACTAAGAAACAAGAACTTCCTACTATGCTTAAACGATCTTCTTCTTACAATGCTGATAGGTAAACACTCCTAATTTCCTTTTGTTTATTTGATCAGTATCTTTAATTTTACAGTAACAAATTTGGGTATCAAGTGTACGTTTGGTTTAACTATTGTGTGAATAGTGGTCTAATTTAGAGTAAGTTTATATGACGTTTGAATTTTACTTGTTATGATAGTTTTGAAGGTACGATTCTCTTTCTGCAGAGAATAAGCCATACGTACATTTTTTAATTATTGTGCAGATTTCTGTGTTCTGATCTTGTTGCACCATTCTCTCTTTTTATGCAATGTAGATTTGTACTCCAGTATAATGAGAGTATTTTTGAGCAAATCTTGTTGCTTATTAGGTGCTTATAACTTGTAAAGTTCGAATGAGTTTTAGACTGTTTAGTTGAATGACAATTACGTACAGTATGATACTCCGAGTTAATAGTTTTACCCTTGATAATGATCACTTTAACTATATTACTGTATGAATACTCATAATAATTTTGTATTAGATAGTAAGTTAGTAACAAGTCTTGATTAACTGGTAGTAGTTAGATGAAGGCAAGCTAGTGGAGATTACACAAGATGATAAGCATATACAAGTAATAAAATTTTAAAAATGTGATGGTGAAGACAAATATTTTTGAGTTGTAACTTGTAAGTAAAGGCCCCTACCCCTGCTACTTCATAGGCTATCATGTAGCGTTAACCTGAGGCCAGTAATTAGGTACCCGTACTATCTTTTTTGCAAGATTCCTGCTCATCTAGATCAAACTGTAGTATTTACTCCAAATTTTTTATGATATCATCTTTCTGAGTTCTGATCCCTGCTTTTATTTTACTCGTATCATGTTTTTTCAGACATACGGAGTATCATTGATTTCTTTACTACCAGTTTCTTTTCTTCATTCAATTTTGCATTATCTTATGTATGTTTCCATTTTATTAGCCTCTTTTTGCTCCTTCCTAAATGATTGTTTAGGATAGCAGAGTTAATAAAACTCTTGCTATTTTCCTAGTGGCCGAGGTTCGAACCCGGAACCTCACCATGGGCTAGACATGTTACACACTTTAGCTTGCATCTATTTAACAGAAAATTGCTGACATCATCCTCTTCCCAAATTATATATGTGTTGCTCTCTTATAAAAAATTTTCCCGCCAAATGCACTTATAATAGGTCATATACTTTTTGGTTTTATTTTTAGAAATTGGTTAATTTTTTTTATTTTTTTTCATTTCAATCTTTTGACTGTATCAATAAATAAATAAATAAATATTTTTTTTGGTTGATAAAAAATTGATATTGAACTTAAACTTTTTAGGTAACTACGAAGTTTTTTTTAAAAAATTGGTCTTAATTTTTTTTTTTTATTTTGTCATTTTTTTTAGGGATTGTGCAAGCAACCTAGCTATGAAGTCATGTACTAACAATATGGATGTTTGTTATACAAAAATGAATTAATGTTGTCATAAGTGTTATCATTGTTTTGTATTTCCAAGGTGCTTCTATTTATTTAAATTAAGATTGATAGAGTATAAAAACATAATCTTAGGTCTCAACCATTAGCTTAAGATTTTGGTTGAGTTGGTCCTTCATTAAGGATCTTTAAATTACAAGTATTTTTATTTTATTCCGAACTCTTAGATGCGTATGCATTTGGTTTGATTAGATCAAATTGACATTCATTTTTATATTTTGTTAGAGCTCGTGTAATTTATGATGATAGGTATGTTTTTTTGATCTAATTTACAAGTATATACAGGAAAATAATAATAGAAATAAGCTATTTTATTTCAATAATTTTTACAATCTGTGCACCGCACATGTCTAATCTAGTTGACTACTAAAAAAACAAAGATTTTTGTGGATCTTTCTTTTGCAATGGGAACTACAGCAGCATGTGCCAGCATTGGAGCATATGCATGCGTTCTCCGACGGAAAAAAAAAATGTTACATTGCAGTTATATAATTATATTGGACCACAACAATATTCAATACTATGAATTATGAAAGTACCAGTGTTGGAAAATGAGGTTTGTAATTGACTGATCGACTGATTGTCAAAGGTGGTAAAATTGTGAAAGCGAAGGTGAAGATTAGTTCAGAAATCCAGAAAGAATGCATTAGCATTTAGGATAGAGTAGAGTAACTAGGAACAAATCAAGGGGTCATGTTGGCCGTTTGTCACATGCTATGTTAGCCGACATCTCTTTCGAGTGAATTTTTATACGTCCTGTTTCTTTCGCCTTTGTGCATTCACATGGAAAATAGGTGTGTTGATCTTTCTATATCTTTCACTATGATATGTGTGATTAAAACCGTGCTTGTGCGATTATAATTTATATAATAACTCGTAATGAATGACAAAAATGCTACTTGTGTTGAGGTTTTTGATTGTTTTCTTGACACGGTATAATTAGCTTTCTTTTGGTATGATCAAAACACTATAATTGGTTTTAACAATTGGATTTGTTTTATATAGGAGTGTGCATATGAAGTTGGAGGAAAAAGAAGTGGAAGGAGTGAGAGCAAAATGCTTACCGAGGAAGCCAAAGACTCAAACAAGTACTAGTAAGAAAAAATGTCACACGGATTCTACTCGTGCTACCATCAACAATACTTGTCAAGAACGAAATCAAAATTAAGTGTCTTTGTCACTACTGATTCCACAGAATTAGTTACTTGGACTTCGAATATGTATTGTGAGTTCCTCTTGTCTAACCTACAAGAATATTATATTATTAGGAAGGATGATCGAATTAACGAATTAGAAGGTTGAAAAATCAAGGGGACAAATGTTTATATGCCGTGACTAGTAGTGGGTAACGTACATTAAAATTGTAGGAATTTCTGTAGTAGACTAGTAGTAGCAGTTGTAGTGGTAATTTTGGGAATTCGGGGAAGCTTTTGCATTTTAGAGATGTGCATGAAAAAAAAAAGAAAAAGAAAAAAGAAGAAGAATATAAAAGCTCCATTTTCATGTGAATTGACTTTTATCTATTGATTTTGGAGCTCTAAATTAAAAAAATGAACATAATAGTAGTATAAAAAGCTTGTCTTTTTAGACTTTGAGTTTTGGGCCTTTTATTCTTAAATTTCCCTCTTTTGGGCTGTTGGTTATGGGTAGTGGAGAATCTTAAGCAAAATTATGCATTGAGTTTAGTGTTTATAGTACAATTATGACTTAAATATAACAATTTAGCTGTAATATTAGATTGATTAGAAGAAAGTTGTTTTTATAAACTTCCGAGATTGGAGAAAATTGATGTGCCTGAGGAACCGGAGAGAAACAAGGAAAAGCAGGAACACTACTAAGATTAATGTACTTCAATGTGTTATTAGTTTATTAGAGCTTTTTTAAGCTACAATATAAAACTAGTCATAGATAGACGGATAGAAGTACATGCAATGCATTAACACAAGTTATATGTTCTCCTCGTCTTATTTAAATAAGCTTTGACAAAAGTCTTGAGGTAGCTAATGTAGCTATTGCTGCTTTTCGTTCGTATCATTTTCTCAGTTGATGGTTGCTGTGATTAATCAACTTTAAACATAAAAAGTCAAATGAAATATCGAGGTTTAATGTACCTCTAATTTTATCACAAAATAAGAGAACGCATAACTAATGAAAAATCACAATATTGTTGATTTGCCTGCACGACATGTAATAACAACGTAATAAATAGATTTTGAAACTAATTGACATAGTTCATAGATACAAAGTAGGATTATGTATTGAATTTTCTAAAAAAAGGTACTCGGTAGAATATTAATTAAGAAATATTGGTTTAAATTTTCAGAGGTTTATTCCTTAACACAATAGCCCTAGGCATCGTATGGGTAATCCTAGGTTGGTGTTGGGGAAAATCTTTTCTAGCCTTCACTAGTATGCACTTGTGCAAACAATGTTCATTGTTGAAGAGTTGGAAGTCATGGAAGATTATGTGAAATTAGCAATGTTATGCAAAATTATTATTATTATTATTATTATTTAAGGAAAAAGTGGAGTGCACAAAAATTGTGTTTTAAAGACTTGGAGGTTCATGTCATGGTAGAAAGTTAGCAAAACAACAATTTTATTCATCCAGAAAGTTTGGGCCAACAGTTTAGGCCCATAATGGGCTGATGCTAAATTTGTTTACACTAGGTTGAGTCTTAATAGGCTTCCTGCCGACATGTTTACAAAGTACTTGTTTTATTTAAATTTTTCATACTATTTATTTGATCTATTTTAACTAATGTTTACGATTTATATATAAAAAATAGGAAAAATTGCCTAAAATAATCCAACATTTTGCTAGTTAACCGAGAATAATCCAATCCTTTACCTCAAAAGTTATTTTTACGGGAGAAAGAAATCTCACAAGAAGCTTCTGGTGGCTATGGTGGTTGCGGCGGTGGTTTTAATATTGCGAAGAGGTGTTGGGTGGTGAGGGTGGTGGTTTTGGTGATGACGATATGGTGGTAGTCATGGTGGTGGTGAAGATATAGTATTTCATTTTTTAAAATTAATTAATTAATTAATTTTATTTTAAATTAAAAAGGAAAAAATTTATATAAAAAATGACTTGTTGTTAAGGTAACCGGTCAATTAGGTTCTTTAGAAGACAATACCCCCAAGGCCCCAAAGGTTGGATAATTCTAAATAATTGAAAGTTTGGATTATTCCCAAATAATCAGCAAAAGGTTGGATTATTCTAGTCAATTTTTCCTGAAAAATACTATAGTTTTGTAGGTAGTTGTTGAAATTGTCTCAATGAATAGATTATTAATTTTCAATTGTTATAATTTATACTTATTGATAATTTAAAATATTATTGATCAAAAATTTTTATCGGCGTACTTACCCAGGAAAAATAGAGCAAGTAATAAAATACGGATAGAGTACTCTTTAAATCCAAACTCTTGAATGTATAAAGTACTATTTATTGCTGGCATAATATGGTACAAGCTTTACAAGCCCAACTTAGTTTATGACATTATGTCTATAACTCTATACTGGTGTCCTTA
This sequence comes from Chenopodium quinoa, assembly GCF_001683475.1. Classification (NCBI taxonomy): domain Eukaryota; kingdom Viridiplantae; phylum Streptophyta; class Magnoliopsida; order Caryophyllales; family Amaranthaceae; genus Chenopodium; species Chenopodium quinoa. The sequence continues at coordinate 9,117,700 of NW_018743920.1, read as the reverse complement.
AAAATAAACATCCAACTTTACTTTTTTAGGTGGCTAGTTAGCAAAGAAGAGTCAACTTAAAACAAAGGCTCACATAATGAATGAGATTTGAACCCGTAACCTTTATATCACATTGGCTCTGATATCATGTTAATGGACGCTTAAGCTAATGGTTGAGGTTCACGAATATGTTTTATACTCTATTAGTGAACACCCAACAATACATATTTAGGTGGCTAGTTAGCAAAGGAAGAAAATATTAAACAAAAGGCTAACATAGTCACTAAAGGGTAAAATTAACTTGGTAGAATAGGCTATATTAAAATTACATTCTACTTAGACACATTTTTCCCACTTAGGCTATGAATCAGAGGAATAAAAGGAATCAACCTAGGCAAACCTCCCTTGAATTGAGGAAGTGTATTTTTCATTCATTTGATCATCATCCAGGAACTTTTCCTTTCCTTCGTACCACCTCCTCCTCCTCTTTCGAGTATTATGCTAAGCGTTGTAGGAAGAAAGGTTACAAAGAGTTGATGACCATAACAAATGATATAGCCTTAGCCCTCAATTCAAATCTCATAGCCATGAGATTATAATATCTGTAAGACAAGAAACTCTAGTCAGTCTTTTTTAATGATATGATATGTATTTGTTTGCATGTTGATTTATAGTTAACATATGATAATTATAGGAAATGTCTGATCGGGATGACATGAATTTGTATATTAAAAAAGGAACAGATCATTGTTTAGCATATTGATTTAATTTCTTTTTCAAATAAAATTATACAAGATGAATCAATTTTCCTTATAACATAATGCAAATGAGTTTTTGAAAGTATTTATGTTTAAATTTTTAATAAGATGTGTAATTACACGGATACTATACTAGTTATATTGTTCTAATTGAAATATTTAAGAAATGAGGAAAACAAACTTGGTGAATTGTTGACGCAATGTTGGTGAAGATGAATGTCAATCTCTATGAAATTGGTTTCTCCTTTTTATCTTTCCTTCCAACCAATACTTTTCGGCCAAAGTGACCATTGAAACTGGAAATTTGACTGAATTTGAACTTTTGAGGAAACCTGTGGTTTCAAGAATTGGTTTGTGTTTTGGTTATTGGTATAAACACTAATGAGAATGGTTGTGTTGGATTTATAGGATTTTGAGATTACACATTAAGAAAAAATAATTATTGAGGTTTGTTGGATGAATCACGAGAGATATGATATGTTTCCATGTATAAGTTAACCTATGATGTTAAGGAAATTAAGATAGGCTTGACAGGAAGGTGTGACATTGTTAATTGTATATGCCACGCATGCAAGAAATATTATTGGTTCACTAAGATAAGATTTACAGGTAAGGACTGACAATGTTGGATGTACATGCAAGGTCTGTTTGATGAATCACGAGAGATATGATATGTTTCCATGTATAAGTTAACCTATGATGTTAAGGAAATTAAGATAGGATTGACATGAAGGTCTGACACTGTTAATTGTATATGCTACGCACGCAAGAAATATCATTGGTTCACTAAGATAGGATTTACAGGTAAGGCCTGACAATGTTGGATGTATATACCATGCATGCATGAAATATCATTAGTTCATTAAGATAGGATTTACAGATAAGCTGAAAATTTCATTGGTTTATTAAGAAATAAGATATGATTTACAGGTAAGGGTTGACACTATTAATTGACAAACTTGAAGTTGTTAGTAATTTTGAGTGTATAAATGGGGAGAGCCCTCTCCCAGTTGGGGAGAGGCCGCGGCTGGGAAACAGGGGAAACAAAGCCACGAAAAGAAGCGCCCGCGGCCTTATGTGTCGCTCTCGCGGGTTTCTGGGGAGAGCCCTCTCCAAGGGCGTAGCCAGCATTCTACAAGTTTCAAAGGATGAGCTCCAAATCATCCTATCCGCGCCCGCGGCCTGGACACCCACGCCCGCGTCGGTTCAGTTTTGCGGTTTTTCGTTCTTTTTATTCAAAAGGTGGATTGTGAAATTGGAGAATGAGGATTCATTTTCAGTTTTCTCTCCTCTCCAAGTTATTCTCTCCACATTTTCATTGAAGAATCTTGCAAACTCATCATTGAAAACTCTATTAATCTAGCCAAATATTTGAGAATTTATCATCTAATTTCGTCTCTAAGTGCTAAGAACGATTCGTTATCTTTTGTATCTCAAAGAGAATTTCCGGTAAAAACCCAAGCATCGTTGTGGGAGAAATTAATCTCTTTTAGGAAAGTGTTTCACACGCCTAAGACAAAGTATCAAGGTTTGAGACTCACGTGGTCATTGAAATTCTCATGTTCATATTTGTTTGAAAGGCTTGGAAGTGAGGCAAGTTTGTAATCTTTCATGTTAGTTAATTTCATTGTAATTTCTGTAATTCATTGAATTAGTAGTGCTTGGTTTGAATACACTTGGTTGTATTGATTTGGTTGTATAATTTTATTGTAATTATACACTGTTATAGGTTTTGTTCCCACATAAGTTTGTATTTGAATTATACTAGAAAACCTAGAAGTAGCATAAAATCTTAGGACAATTTAATTGAATACTTGTTATATTGTATAATAGTTTTTTTTTTTTGAGACATATTGTATAATAGTTGGTAGTGGGAAGATTAATATTTTTTCTATTTTTGTTACCGTGTAGTAAGGTATAGTTAGTAACTTAGTATGCTGTGGATATTATTTGTTTATAATTAATGGATGAATAGTGGGTAAAAGATGAGGTAAAAAATACAATAATTTAAAATGACTGGGTCTGCGCTATTTAGAAAAAGAAAGAGAATTGTTCGTAATTAAATATAAGCGATTTTATAAGAAAAGTATGTCAACTAAATAAAAATGCAGAAATTATAATTGCCACTTTTCTCGTGTCGTTGGTAAGTTTCACGATAGTAAATTTCTACATAAAGCGTTAAACCAATAAACCTACTTGAGGGGGTTTATTAAGTTCTTCCATCACATTTATTACTTCACTCATACTACATACAAGAGTACAAGATCACACTACCAAAAATTCATATGGTGTATCGTGTATGCTAAGTACAAGTGTACAACGCGTTCTACTTTCAATGGAAAAACTTCTATAACCCATGAGCCCAACATCAACTGATTGGGCCAAATTACTTCAATTTTGTACTTAATATAGTATATAGAAACTATGGGCTCGGGATTACCCATATTAGGCCCACAATCTGATCATGGACCATATCCACAGGAGAAACCTTGCACTTAAAGCTTAATCACGATATTTTCACATCAATGTATTTGTTGTGGGACAAATGTTTAGGTCCTATTTTAGGATTGGGTTGGGCTCACCCTAGGTTGAAAATTGGAGAATATTTCAACCAAAAAATTATTACAAGGACTATAACTTTGATTACATTAACGAGAAAGCATCTACTATAAACTCTCTCCGCTCTCTTAATATTGCAATGTCTGCACTTTTAACACTAATTTCATGTTCGTCTTTAACCATACGTTGTAAGTTAGGAAAAAACATTCATAAGTTTTATAGGATTCATCTTGATGTATATATTTTTACAATATCAATAATATTAGCAATTGTATAATTTAAGACGTTTTCTGTCTAATATGTACTTTGACAAGTGTTTTATCCATGTCACAATATTAAAAGAACGAAGGAAGTATCAGGGAGAAACATGATTTACAAACTTTATTAAATGCATGTAATCCTGGTGAAATTAATGTTCAATATCAAATTTACCTTCTTATGTGCCAGTAACAACTAAAAACTCCATGTTTTAAGAATTAAAAGGTACTTTAATAGTTAGATACTTAGATGTATCACCATCACCTCCCAAATAAAGATTAAATGGTTCATCTTCCATCTGGCATGCATTATGAATCTAATGTAATGCACACTGTCTTTAAAGTAATCTTAAATACAGAATCACATATGATCCTTTTTCCACGATTTGATTTAAACATGTCATTATTGGAGAGTTTTGTGATGATTTTGTGCTGCAAAAAAAAAAAAAAAAATCATACTATTTAGTGTTTCTTTAGATTATTTTTAGTTGTTTCTTAAAAAATAAAAAATAAAAAGATTATTTTTAGTTGTAATGAGCATTTCAACTTTCATACAATCATACTATTCACACACCTTACTTTGATTTTTTTTTTTTTAATGTTTTCACTTACTAAAATATAGTCATATGAGATTTGGCTAGGTTTGTAAAAAGTTACCCGCATTTAAAATTATGCATTAGCTAGTATTACCATGGAAACGTGGTAACTAACAACATAATACAAAGGAGTGAAGGACAATAACTTAGTATGGGGTATTAGAAGTTCTTGAATGAGGATTGAGTCTCATCATAATCTGCCCCCAATAAAATAAGCCCAAGTACACCCTTAAACTTTAACCTTTTAAAATAATTCACATCTACTTACAAAATACTCGTATTACTCCATATCTATTTACGGAGGTGGTCGTATAAGTTCCAAACCCTTATAATCCTCAAGCACCACAATAGGGACTCATCCTTGAAACGTATGTTACTATCTCTAAAAAGTCAGCATTACAGATACATCTTACGAACATTCAAATCGATCTAAACCAACATCATAATCATCATCCTTCTATCATAAAAAGGTACAACCTAGTAATTTACTTCGTATATGTTAGTCAAAATTGGTCCAAGTATTATGTTAATGGCGTGACCATCAATTTTTTTTTAAACCAATCTATTTATTACTGCAAAAAGCTACAATTTCATGTGCAAATCAAGCAAACAAGCAAGAAATATAATTTAATTTTCTTTCAATTTTTGCCATTTTTTTTTCCTTTTTGTTCATAATATAAAATCTCAAAAAACATGCGCTACTACAAATAAAAACCATAAATAGCTAGGAAAATAATACGAGTACTACTATCTCTTCCAACTTCCCCCTCTTCTCTCTCTAAAAATCCATAAACTTGTAGAGAGAGAAACTCACTGTATGTTCTTCTCTTGCTACATTGTCCTAAGAAAAACCCATTGTTTTTGTTTTAAGTTATTCCTTTTTTTTTGACTAATTTTGCATCAAGAAAATACACCATTTATTTTGCATTCTATAAAATTTACTTCTTCTTATGGTTTTGTGCATGGTTTATGTTACAAAACCCACCATTTTATACAAATTCTTTGCCTATGATCTTGTTTTAGTTACCCTTTATTTTATTATATGCTTTTGCATATTTTATATCTTATATAAACAAATGGTTGGTTTTTTTAATTGTTTTGTTTAATGGTTTTTTGGTTGATTTCAGAGTTTGGGTTTCAATTGACTCGATGGGGCCAGTAAGAGGGTCAAAGAAGAAAAGAAAGATAGATGTTTCAGAAAATGAAGAGTCTGGAGATTGGTGGGTCGAGTTCTCTAAGGGTATTAATGGTATACTTTTACTCTTCAAATTTTGTTTATTGTCCCGTATTTCTATTTGTTCATAGCATGTTTTTGCAACTGGGTATATGATTTTTGTGTGAATTACTGTATTTGATCATATTTTGGAATGATTGGCATTTGGGTTTTTGTTATTACATAGTAAAATTCATGTTCATGGGTTGAATTTAATGTTAAATGTTGTAGATTCACCATTATTTTGCTCTGCTTGGTAATGAGTGGTGCTTGTAGCTTTGGATTGTAAATGTATTTGGACATTTCTTAAGAGGGGTTCCTAGCATTATCATCTTCCATATAGCTGTAGAAATTTGTTATCCTTATCTCCTAGTGTTCGCGAGTTTAATGATAAGTTCGAGTTTGAGGATGATAAGATGTTGTAAAACTACTGAACATGTAGGGAGGTAGGGTTTTTTTTGGTTTATAGAAAGAGTTGTAAAGGGTTGTGATGTAAACAAGATTCAATCTGAGGTCTTTATGCTAGCTGACATACACTGGGGAGGAGGTGTCCTTTCAGTAATCTTTGTAGATAACTGAGATCCAAGTTATGCCCGCTTTCCGCTTATCCAAGGGAGTTTCTGTTGATGTGTGGTAATACTATCCTTGGCGTTTGGGTTATAATGACTTGAAATTGAAAGGACTCATTAGACCGCCCTCATTTTTCTTATTTTGTTATATGTTTGAGGAATTGAGATAGTATATGGTTGTTGCATATGAAGTATATGATTGAGAGTTTTTGTGGAAATAGCCTTTATGTTGTCCCAAGGGTATGAATGTTTATATCCATCCCCCTTTATCCACCTAGAACTTTATAAAGTGTGTGGTAATGTTGAAGCAGTAGATATATGTTCTGGAAAATGTAAGGGTATGAGAAAATATTAAGCTGTGCGTACAAGTTTGGCCACAGTCATTCAGATCTGCAGGGGATTATGCTTCCAAACTTTTAGTGGGTCACTGCTTATTGGTGCAAGTTGGATGGTGTTAATAGCTCAAGATCTGCTGATTGGACCTTGCCAGTTTTCCACTATAAATGAGAAGAGATGAGCTTATGACTTTGTTCTCTTGACTGTGATTGTTCAGCTATTAGTTAAGCAGGCTCTAAGACAGAAAACTTTCCTGTAATCGATATCCCAATCTGTTTTTGTAGATTATATTAGGCCGTCCCTAAAGTATCCCATCATTTCATGAGGGTTACATCAGGGCATCAGGCATCTGAAATCTAATGTAAAACTTGGTTGGGGCATTCTTAATAGATTTGAGATATCAAATTGAAGATTTTATACAGCTGATGTGCCAAGTGGGGGATTATGGCTTTTCGGTTGGTTTGAGATCTTAAGACAGTAAGCAACAGCATTCTATGTGAATTATGGATTTTCTTTAGCATGCTTACTTTTCAAGCTACAAATGTTCCTTTGTCACTGGTTCCACAATTTTCACTCAAAAGAATAGAAACTAGATTATCTTAATTAGGACTTTGCTTATAGTTGACATTTTGGTTGTCTGGCCCATGTGACTTAGTGTTGATTTTCTGCTGTATGAAAGGAGGTAATAGGAATAATTAGACAAAAACCGATTTAGTGAATGTAATTTGGGGCAGTTATACAATCTGATCTACCAGTAACTTATTTCTATGGGAAGATGTCAGCTGATTGCAGAGTCTTGTAATGTGTAATGAACAATAAAGCTGAAATGAGAAATTTTGTTGTAAGCTAGGTGAAGCTGTGGATCCAATTTTGTTTGGATACCATATTCTTATTGGTTTAAGAACAATTTGATTTTTCACTACCTCTGTAAATTTGTTTTGTTCTGAATTGGTGTTGCTAAATGCCTAAATCATGAAAAGAATTCTGCTGGATTGTTCCTATTTTCCCTGGAGTATGTTAAAAGTCTTCTAACTGTTGAGCATAAGTTGTGGTGTGGCCTACTGACTCTTGGTGAAATGTGGCAGGAGCTGAAGTTTTTTTTGATGAATTTTCACTCTGTTAGGATTTAATAAAAGAATGATTGCAGTGAATGCCAGAGTGTGGAATTTGCTGAAAATGTATAGCATTATGTGCAAATTTACTGATGACGGAAATATGAACTGATCGTTCAGACTTCAGAAAAATGAATTACAAGAAAATTTTCCGTCAGAAAAATAGAAAAAAATCTTCTTTCATGAAAAATGACACCACAAATTTGATAGCAATTAAGAAAATGTAACTATTGACTATTCATAGGTGTGAAGACTTTTAGGTTTCTGGTATTGAATGGTTGCATTGAGCTGTCTGGAATATGTCATGATTGTTCTTGTGCAGATGCAAGATGACACTTGAGTCCTTAGTTAAGGTATTAACAAAGTTATGCAGCATAATAATATTTTCATATCAATAACCTCTGTCTTCTTCTGTTTAGTATAGCTGACTGTTTTAATCGTTTGCCATGCACAACTGACTGTTAGGATCCTATTATTACTTATTATATATGGTCTGAGTATGATCTGCACTCATCCACAGGTCTTCTTCCTCCATCACAAGGATTGGATAAGTTCGAGTTAGTTTTCAAGATTTCAAGGAAGACATTCAACTATATATGCTCTCTTGTAAAAGAAGATATGTCTGCTAAACCAGGCCACTTTTCCTTCTCAAATGGCAAGCCTTTATCTCTAAATGACCAAGTAGCAGTTGCTCTCAGAAGACTTAGCTCAGGAGAATCCCTAATATCAGTTGGAGATTTGTTTGGCTTGCACCACTCAACAGTCTCCCAAGTTACCTGGCGTTTTGTGGAGTCTATGGAGAAGAGAGGACTTCACCACCTTCAGTGGCCTGCCTCTGATGAAGAAATGACAAATATAAAGGCGAAGTTTGAGAAAATCCGAGGATTCCCAAACTGTTGCGGGGCGATTGATACTACCCATATCACAATGTGTTTGCCTTTGGCAGACCCTGCTAATAAAGTATGGTTTGATCGCGAGAAAAACCATAGCATGCTGTTGCAGGCAATCGTGGATCCTGATATGAGGCTGCGAGACATAGTCACTGGATGGCCTGGAAAACTAAGTGATTCTGTAGTGCTTAAAAGCTCAAATTTCTTCAAACTATGTGAGCAGGGAAAACGGTTAAATGGAAAATCAGTACTTCTTTCTGAAGAATCAGAAATAAGAGAATACATAATAGGAGACTCGGGATTTCCCTTGTTACCATGGCTAGTCACACCTTACAAAGGCAAAGGTCTTTCAGAGACTCAGACAGACTTTAATAAGCGGCATTTCGCAACAAGAATGGTGGCAAGGAGAGCATTGGCTAGATTGAAGGAGATGTGGAAGATAATACATGGAGCTATGTGGAGACCTGATAAGCATAGGTTACCAAGGATCATACTTGTTTGCTGCCTCCTTCACAACATCGTAATTGACTTAGAAGATGAAGTACAGGACGAGATCTCATTGTCACATTGCCATGATGAGAGTTATCGACAACAAACATGTGAATCTGCCGACTTGACTGCTTCCAACATGAGAGAGAAACTCTCCCTCTACTTGTCTGGAAGCTTGCCGTAGTAACAAAATTTCACCGGAGTTCAATGCTTTGCTCAACAGTACATTGCAATTTAGTTACTCAGGGATCATTTAATACCTTTTCTTTCTTCTAACATTCGATTTGAGCTTGTAAATACAAGTAAGATTTTTGGATACTATATTGTTGTACACTGGCAACTGGACCATTGTACGCCATAACAGGAATTAATTTTGGCCTTTTCAGACATTTTTAATGCTCAATATGATAGGTTTGCCTGGTTCATGTAGTTTTTGCTTCAAATGTCACTTGATTAGCTCGCCCAAAAGAGCAATATGTTCATGCTTCTAAATCCTGCACGGCTGCTTACACATTTCAGCGTTCCTTTGCGTTTTTAGAACACTATTCGCAATAAGCTGGCCCTTGTTAATCTAGATGAATATCAGCAATACTGTAATTTTATCACTTGTTTTCTTTTTTTTGGCCTGTTAATTTCTTAAAACACAATTAAATCTTTCATGTTTACAAGTAAAATCACTATTAATCTATATTCTTCGTTCAACATCAGTATCACATATAAAAAACAGAGGAAATGTTTTTGGCACCATTGAATAAACAAGGCTTCATAAATAGTTCCACAAATCCATAATGCAACAGAAACACTAACACCCTTATTTCTGGTACCTATTGGGTAGGGGAAGCTTCCTTGGACATAATCATGAAGCCGCAGTATAGGCAACTACGTGAAAGGGAGGTAAACCCAATATTTGTTCAACATCGGCAACTAAGCCGCTAAGGGAAAACATTTTAACAGAGATTCAAATCCTCAACATTTTTAATACTGTACACATCAGTTCAGTTCAAGATAGATCAACGACGGGATAAAATTTACAGCAGGAGAATGGATCTCCACTTTATGCATTTGTTGCCTGAAGGCTCTCACCCATCGTCAGCTGCATAATTCAGAAATTTGCCCAGCAATTAATAAATGATACTATACATATTTTTGGAAATGGTAATATGAGAAGGACTATTAATAAATTAAAGTCAATAACTAATGACAGGGAATAAAAATACCTGTGGGACTCGATGCTTCCATCCATTCATACCAAGCAAGAAAGTTTCTTCCCATTGTTCTTTTATATAATCTGGAAGCATGCATTCTTCTACAAGTGGGCTCCAGTTATCTCTCCCATCACCGCTATATACCCAATTAATCTTTTCTGGGGGATTTGTAAGATCAATAATTGACGTCCTGAATGTCCTGAACATTGACGTCTTGAACGTCTTAAGTGAAGTGTTCTTCTTCCTTGGAGCTGGACTTCGTGGAGCCTGTAAAGATGGTATTGTATCAATAATCAAAATACTGGTAGACACAACAGCAAATACATAGAGTCAATTGTACTACTTACAGTTGAATGATTTTTCAAAGTTAATGCCTTGCTTTTAGAGCTATGTTTATGTGATGCCAGATATTTCTGAACTTCTGGTACTGATCGAAATTTCTGACCATTTCTTGGCTCAATATAATACTGCAAATAAAGATGTCAAATCTCCGGTTCACAATTAAAGCTATCATTTCTAATCATCCAAATAAACCAGAATCACAAAATACAGCAGGGAAAGACACTACATGGGAAGATTTTTACAAGAAACTAGAATGCAAGTATAAAGGTCAGGCAAGACTCATCAGAAATGAACAGTGCCCCACAATTTCAACAAATAAAAAGCAATACCAATCAAAATCATGTTTAATTCCCACCAAAACCCTTGAACTGAAAAAATATTTACTATTCTTCAGTCATTCCAATTGTCACCGTGAAAGGAATTGTGGTCTACATTCCCTCTCCCCAATTAAAATAAGCCTTACCTTCTGCTTCCATATTAACACTGCAGAGATAAATTTTGCGTTGCAATCAGCTGTAAATGTTGCAACTTGTCTCTTATCTATCCCTAACTCCCCAATAAAAGTAAGTGTTGCCTTCTGCTACCATATTAATGCTGCAGAAAATAAGATTTATAGATACAAAAGTATACAAACTCAAGTGGCCATGAGGGCCCATGACAAAATGTATGACCTCTAAATGTTGTACGGTTGTACCTCAATTTTTAATATTCAAGCATGAAGACAATGCACATAGAAAGAAAGAAATTATGATTGTTTTTCAGTATAAAGACAGGTCTTTACAAGAAAGACTACTGATAGCAAAAAATGAACAAAAGCAGAGCCATGTAAGAAAATGGCAAAATAACCATAATTAAATCACTCAAAAAAAGGATCTTGATTTTCTTAAGCAATGCACACAAACTTCTACACGTTTTCTGCAGCATCAAGGTTTTGTGAATGTAAGCAAGACAAAAACAATTATCTGAAACCAAACACTGGAATACTCAATCAAAACTTCACTTATAGACGATATACAAGCTTGAATGCATATAACTAATAAGCATGAGTTTTGGAGGATAATAGCATTTTTACAACATCGAGGCAAAGATGGATAAAGAAAGTACCCTGTCGCATCTAGTACCACATTTTCGTGGAATTTCCTCCACTATCCAGCCATCAGGAAGAATGGAAGATGATTTAGGCTGAAAAGTTTCAGGAACAATGTCATCCAATTTTGCCCGGCGTGCCTCCTCTAATTCATCTGGCCTCAAGACCTGGAGCCATTTGCAACGGTAATTGAGAATGATAAGACAGCTTTGTTCTGGAAATCGAGAATTATCCTTCTGACTACTATTGACCAGGGATGCAAATTCATAAATTCATCATTTACCTTCCCGCCATAGACGATTCTCCTAACGGTACCAGAATGTTGATAAGGCTGAAAAAATATATACAACAGCAACCATAGTTAGCAAGATAAGAAGTGAAGTACAAATAGACCAATTAATATTTCTCTAGACTAACTCACCACCAGACTATTGGATGGCTGCTTATTGGATGGCTTACTCCTGGGCACAACAACATCTTCCTCTCCAGATAAGTACCGCTGAACAGATATCAGAGAACGGAACTTACGTCCAGTTCCAGGCTCATAATAATACTGAAAAAAGGTAATCATAAATATCCCATTTTGATAAATACAAGAACAGGAACAATAGATAGAATAGCTAGTAACAAGCTGAAGTGGAAATAGAATATACTTATGAAGATTAGCATAGCAAGAAAGAAAACTTTGTATTAATAAAAATAATGCAGTAGACTAGTGAAGAAATCATACGCAGACAACGCAGTATACTTTGCCAGCATCTCCAAATGTTCTTTCAATTCACCAAGTTTTGAGATACAATTAAATAACAATTTTATCACTCAGTTTGTTCATATCTTCCATATAGAAAATTATTAAAGTAGCATTATTTAAGAACCATACAGCTCCTTGTCGATGCTGGTGACTGGTGAGTGATCCTGGAATTTGTAGACAAGTTTGTCTCCAGAGAGATGGAATGATTAATTTGGCAGAAATCAGAAACTGCTCAGAGGCCCCAAGGAATAGATACAGGCTTGGTTAAGCAAGGAAAGAAAGTACTATGTAGTTAAAGTCAATTATCAAATAATCAGATCCTGGGAATAGATATTTGCTACCATGTTCTATGTAAAGATACAAGGAGAATACTTGTTTCAAGAATGAAAGAGCCAAAAGTTTCTCTTAGGAAATAGTATTATAGTAGAAAAAATCTCAAGTTGTTTGCAATAGGGACTATAGGGCAAAATGTCTGGTGTAAGAGTACACTATACTGAATGACCATAGAGACTAATACAATGGATACGCAAAATATTGGTATGCACAAGTGTAAAACTTATATATTCGTCAGAACATCAAACTGAATCACATAGGTAATGCACAAAAGCCTGAACCACCTTTAGCTTAAACACCTCTTGTATCAAATGGTAGCTAGTGAGTCCATGTTTTCATATTCATTCCATAGCATGTTAAGAAATATGTAAAGCAAGGTAAAATGTATAATACAAAGTATGTGTTTAACAATCAACATTTGCTTTACAATAATCAATTAATAATTTCCATGTCATTTCGCAGAACTGTGATTGAATGGTACTTTGTATAGAGTAACAAGTCGGTCGGAACAATGTAGAGATGTAACGTGATTATAACGTGATTGGACCATGTATCAAATGTACTTAACACAATTAATAATACTAATATATCGACTGCGTGTGATACATGGTCCAATCCGTTGTAATCACGTCTCTACATTGCTTCGACTGACTTGTTACTAAGTGATTGGAACGTGCTATCCACGCAGTCGTATCAATAAAAACGCATACTGGCCTCGCGAGTGGGGTATGGCCCGTGGGGCGCGTAAATAATACGCGCCCGTGTTACACGTGCCGCAAAACATCTAAATTGGGTCCAAACCAACAGCAAGTCAGCAACAAATCCTTTAAAAACAGAGGAAATTCTCATGAATCTCTAGAAAGCATTAATTCAACACCCTCTATACCTAAACAATATCATTCCCCTAAACGTCAATCAAATTAAAAAAATCAACTTAAAAACAATCATTTACTGCACTTTAATTCTAACAATTAAACAGTAGAAAAACACTAAAACACTACAAAACACTACAATTAACCACAAAACACAATAAAAAAATCAATCATCACTTCCAGAACACAATATCAACAAACCAATAACAACAAATTATATAAATAATGAATAAAATTGAGCAAAAATAGTAAAGATTAGGAAGAAAATAGACCTTGTCAGACATCTTAATAGAGGAAGTAGGACCACGAGGGCGGACTTCAACAATCCAGCCATCAGGAAGCTCAAATTCTGGAATGTTCGGAAGAATTGGAACCAATCGCATTTCCGGCCGCTTTCCGGCATGAACCACCTCGATCGGCTCCGGTTGCGCCGACATGGTCGCCGGAGATTTGGGGGGTGACCTCATATCTTCGATCGGCGGCCGTTTGAACTCGGAACTCAGTGAAGTATAGAGAGAAGGGGGAGGAAAGAGGAGAGAGAAAGAGGGTTTTAGTTTAGTTGTACACTGACTCCATGAGAGTAACCATAGTTAATTGGTTTGACCTCAGAGTGAGAAAAGGCATTTTACTCGATTTAGTTAGCATACAATAATGTAGTCATCGTAATTATCTCATTCTCAACCCACACTAAAGTCTGAAGTTCTGAACTATATAAATCTATTTCATTTTTGGGCTTTTTGATTATTTTAATTTCAGAATTTGATCTATTCTGAACTTATGATGATAAATAATCATACTAGTTCGTACGGTGTACTTGTTTGGAGTCCAGCTCTTTTTTCAACCCGTGAGGCGGTGAGGCCGTGTTGGTGACTTGGAGCCATGGTACGATCGATGTTGAGAACCGAGGTCGTTGATAATTGGAATTGTATGGAGTAATGTAAAACGGAGAATGTTATCCTCGCGCTTGATCAAGTACGACCTATAGCTTGCTCCTACGTATAACTCAAGGTCGTCCTGCGCGTAAGATCGTGCGGAACTTTGAAGTCTGCGAACGACTTTAGGTGTTGCATGCTAAACGACAAATCGGCTGAGCTTTATTTATTTTCTTGTTTCCTCTCTTCTATAAATACGACTTTTTTTTCAATTTCACTTATTGGAGCTATATATTGAGTAATATCACGGAGAAACACAAAAGGCAAGGTGAAAGCCCTAAATGTATGTGTTCTCCCAAATCGATCTTAAAGATCTATGTAGGTACGTAGTTGAAAGGTAGTTGTGTTACCGTGTTGGGCAACAATTGTCACTGAGAATTGAACCTCATACCAATTGGTGGCAAATTAAGCTTCTAGGTCAAAACCGTTAATGCATCTTTACCAATTATGAGATCTACAATTGAGAATCGTTTTTCATGGTTACAACTATTATTTTCTCAACAAAGATGACGGGTTGGTTTTAACTCTAGTGACTTAGAAATTAAAATTCCATTAAGGTTAGTCTAGATTTTAGCATGTCACAAAAGTTTCAAGAAATATTGAACCCTTTCTCATATGAAATAATAAAAGATGTAATTATTTAAATGGCTTCAATATTAAATCATTTAAATTTCATGGATTAACTGTTTTACTTTATCTTTTTAAATTTCTTATTTGTTTTCTTGTCTCATGTCCTCAATATGTAAGAATAGTGCCTTGAATCGAGAACTAGGAAGTTTGGAAGTTATGAAGCTTGCGTCGCAAAGCTGGGAAGATGCATGGCAGTTTGACTCATATATGGTTCTATGACTTTCTTTAGTGGAGTCGTAAACCTTTTATAGGGGCGAATCAAGGAATTGAAAGCTCAATGGCCTGGTGGCTAGTAGATATGGAAATGGAAATATCGATAGATATTGCTATAGAATTTGTGTTTTTAAACTTATTTGTTTGGCAAATTTAAAGTTTTAGCATGCACCTTTCATCTTGCTCATCATTGACAATAAGGTTTTTTTTGTTGTTTTTTTTTTTGAAATAAATTGACAATTAGCTTTTATTTCAACTAATTAAGGGGTCGTTTGGTTCGCACGAGGTAAATGGAATGGAATGAACAAAGGGAATGGAAAAGAATGGAATTGAAAAACCTTACATTCTTTATGTTGTTTGCTTTAAAAACAAAGGGAAATAATCCCACCACCACATAACCACCAATTAATTCACTTTCCACCTTTTCCAGCCACCATCCAGCCACTATCCATCCACCAAACCACTCGCCACACCTCCCTAACCATTCGCCGCCCTTCGCCGGCCCTCCCCTGCCCCTCGCCGGCAGCCGCACAGCTCTCCCCTCCCCCAAAAACATCCCTCAGCCCCGAAAAACCCTAGAAACATCCCTCCCCCGAAAAGCATCCCTCACTCCCCGTAAAACCCGTCGTCCGACCCTCCCCCACCCTCGAAACCCTAGCACCTAGGGTTTCGAGGGTGAAGGAGGCACTACAAGAAAACAACTTGATTCTGACGGAAAAAATCAGTCGGAAACATCAGAAATTCCGTCGGAAAATGGTCTTCCGACGGAATTTCGTCGGAATCAGTCTATCGTAAAACCTTTTGTAGGAAATTCGACCTTTTTCGACTAAAAATTCCGTCGGAAGGCTGGTTTCTGACAGATTTATTTCTGTCGGCGCTTTTTTAAACTTTAATAGAAATTCCGTCGCAATTTTCCGACAGAAATTTCCGTCGGAGTTGGAGAGGTTTCCGACGGAAATTTTCGTCGGAAGAGGTATATTCCGACGGAAATTTCCGTCGGAAATGTCAATAATAAAAAAAAAAAAAAAAAAAAAAACAGCCCCACCCTTAACCCTTACCCCACCCAGATCCACCACTGCCCACATCCCTGCTCACCACCCCAACCCACCCCACCACCACCCCCTAACCCACCACCCCCACCCACCAGAACGTACCACCGTAACCCCTAACCACCCCACCACCGTAACCCCATTAGCCACCCCCTAACCCACCATGACCACCACTGAACCCTAACCCACCACCAGATTCCCCACCCAACCCAAACCCACCCAATCCAGATCTACCACCCAAATGAACCCCATCCAAACGAACCCAGATCTACAACCCTAACCCTAACCGAATCCCATCATCACCCACCACACGCACACACAAAAACCACACCCACCACACGCACACACAAAAACCACCACCACCACCGAATCCCATCACCGCCCACCACACGCACACACATTAGCCACACCCACCACCACCACCGAATCTCCTAACCCAAAAATTTTAAAAAAAATAAAGTAAAAAAATTCAGAAACAAAAGCAAAAAAATTAAAACATAAAACATACCTTAAATTGAAATGGACTTCGAATTTCACCACGTAAACGGTTTAACAAGGCCAAATTCGACCATGAAAAGTCTAGATCTAGGCTTTTAATGGTCGAATTTGGCCTAAAAAACCTTTACAATAATCAAAACAAAATCAAAGGTGGTGGTGTTGGCTGCGTCGCGACGGATTTCCGGCGGTGTTGGTGTGACATACGGTGGTGTTGGTGTGAGAAGGAGGGGAAAGAAGAGGAGAGAAGAACACTGCTAGAAAACAACTAATCAACGACGGAAATAATCCCTCGGAATATCCTGAAATTCCGTCGAAAATGCCTGTTTCCGACGGAATTCCGTTGGAAGGCACCGTCGCATTAGATTTTGTAGGAATTTGGCTATATTCCGAGGGAATTTCCTTCGGAAAGGTCCATTCCGACGGAATTAAGGTTGTCGGAGTCAAGTTTGACTTTATTGGGAATTCCGTCGCAAAGTTCTGACGGAAATGTTTCCGTCGTTATACTATACCATCCGATAGAATAATCCGTCGGAACCTATCGGAAAAAAAAAAGAAAAAAAAACTTACCTCGCCCTCACCCACCAATCCTACCACCATAAACCACCACCTTAACCCACCAGATCCACCACCTTAACCCACCACCGTAACCCACCACACCTTAACCCACCAAAACTCTCTAACCCAAAACCCCCACGCCTAACCACACCCTTAACCCACCACCGCCATTAACCCGCTTAACCCCACCAGATCCACCACCTTAACCCTAACCAACCATCTTCACCTACAAGACCCGAACCCACCCACCATAACCCACCTCACCACCCACCAAAAAACCTCTAACCCGTGACCAAACAAAAAAAAAAAAAAAAAAAATCAAAACATTAAATAAAAACTAGAAATTCAAAATTAAATAAACAGATCTAAAATCAACACAAAATTCGAAATTTAACAAAAACAAATTATACTATACAATTATCTCAAATATTTTAAATACACAATAAAAAAAAAAGTTATACATTGAAAATTTGAACAAAATAAAACTAGATCTAATTCTAACCAAAATTAAATGTAGATCTGTTTTCGGTGTTGGTGTTGTCAGAGGTTGTTGCGGTGGTGGTGTTTGTTTGGGGTAAAAATACCCTAAACACGTGGCCCAATGGCCTAGTGACACGTGGCATCCAGCCGTTGGTCAGCAGGGCTCCAATCCTCTGCTGACACGTGTCCTCTAAACCCTAAAAGGAGAACCATCCCTTCCCCACTATAAATAGTGGAAGGACCCTCATTAATGGGGGGCGGAGCATTTATTATTCACATTGAATACTCCTCAAAAAGAAAAACACTTCCCCCGAGCAATATTAATTGCGGAATTCTCCCATTACGCGAGAAGTAACTTCTACATTACGTGCATCCTACCTCCCGTATCTTTACTAACTTGATCGTCGGAGGCGGAGCTCCTACTTCCAGGAGTCTTCGTGATTTTGCAGGCACAGGCGTCGAAGGGCATTCTTGGAATTGTAACTCTCCCGCAGGACACATCAAAAAACCCCGAAACATTTGGCGCCGTCTGTGGGGAGAGTACTTCTAAGATGACTTCTGATACTGTGTCACCGAATCAGGGCAAACGGCCTGTGGTCGAGCCTGAGGTCCAGACGGACCATGAAAGTGGAGACGAAATTGAAACATATGTGGCCCCGGATGGGTCTTTCAGAACGAAGCACCCTCGTGCTAAAGATAGAAGAGAACGGGAAATCAGCCAAGCTGCTCCCAGCAACCCAGCCGGGCAACCGGCTGGAATTGCCCAGACGGTGGAGGGCTCAGCTCCCGTTACAAGAAACGAACTCATGTCTTTCATGAATAGTTTCAAGGGTGAGATCAAGAGCCTCATCCGGTCAGCTACTCCAAAGAAGGGTCAGCCGGCCAAGAAGCCTTCTGGAAAGAAGGTGGTCAAAGAACGAGTTCCTACCCCTCATCCCAAGCCAAAGGAGGGGGAGGGCTTAAGGTTTGATCCAAGCAGACTCCGTTTTCCTCAAGGGGAGCTGCGAAAGGCCATCCGGCACGTACAGCCGGATGGCTCCAAGAAAACATTCTCAGACGCCCGCACATTTCTCCAAGAGAAGCGAGGTCAGGCGTCTGCGTCGGCCTCAACGTCGACCTTCCCGGACAGTTTCCATGACGTCTCACACAGGCGTACGGGAACGAACCCTGGGAGCCAGACGGGCGAAGCTTCTGCCCGGTCTGGACCCAAAGTGATCCAGCCTGGCTTATTCGGCACACCGAATGGGTTGGGTGGATCCCCTTTTATGTCACCGGGTCTTTTCGGTGGGCAAGCGCAGCAGCCGTACCAACCCACGGACTGGCAGCTGCGCCTGCTAAATTTGGGGGAACAGCCAACGGCGTTCTCACCCGAGATAACCCAGGCGGCACAGCCGCCTAAGATCAAGAATGTTTTGGTGGGGGCCTATGACGGCACCACCAACCCAGAAGACCATCTAATGGCCTACTCTAACCTCATGTACCTTCAGGGGTTAGAGGATGTCGTCTGGTGTCGATGCTTCCCGGCTACCCTCAAGGGCATAGCCCAGCGGTGGTTTGGTAACCTACCAGCCGGTTGCATCAACAGCTTTCGAACTTTGGCGTACTTGTTTACGTCAAATTTCTCAATGAATATTCCTGCCAAAAAGACTAGCCTCGACCTAGGGGCAATACAGCAGGGCGACCGGGAGGGCCTCTGGTCATACGTCAGACGGTTCAATCTGATGAAAATTCAGATTCCAGGACTATCAGACGAAGTGGCCTATACAGACTTCTTTCGAGGTCTGAAGGATGGGTCGACCTTTAAGTTTGACCTCGTCCGGAAGAGGGTTGCTACCCTCCAAGAGGCGTTAATTGAAGCTGAAGCCTATATACAGGCGACGGAGCTTTGTGCTGTCAAGCAGCCGTCGGATTCTAAAAAGTCTGACAAAAAAGAGAGCCGGCAACAGCATCAGCCGGCAAGAAAGGAAGAAAAGAGAAAAGGGGTCTGGGCAGCTGACCGATCAGGACAGCCGGCCCAGAAGATCAGGCGGAAGTCGGAACCGTATGTCCCCAAATACGAGTTCACAAAAGATTGCTCCACCATCCTCCTGGAAATCAAAGACCGGATGTCTCTCGACAAACCGGCTGAAATGAAAAGCCCCGTGAGTAAACGGGACAAGAGCAAGTATTGCCAATACCACGAGGATGTTGGCCACGACACCAATGGCTGCTATAGCCTCAGGCGGCTATTGGACCGTCTGGCAGATGAGGGGGCCCTAAAATCCTACCTACCCAAGGCTAAGGGTAATACCCAGGTCAAGAAAGGGCAGGCGGCAAAAACCGGCCCAGTAAACTCCGAGACGGATGAAGAGACCATCTTCACCATAGCAGGCGGTTTTGCCGGAGGGGGTCCTACCATCCGGGGCACCAAAGACAACATCAGGAAGCTGGTCAACTCAGTGGATGAGGGCCAGGCGTCGAAAGACATCTTCCCTGAGGTCCTTATTTCTGAAAAGGACCGGGGCAAGGTCAGGCGGCCTCATGATGACCCCATCGTCATCGAATGCAAGGTTGCCAACCAGAAGGTTGGCCGGATCCTAATAGACACCGGGAGCTCGTCTAACCTAATCAGTTATCAGTGCTTGACCAAGCTTAAGTACACATCCGGTAACATGCACCAGGCTCCTCACCCACTAGTCGGTTTTGGGGGTGGAGTAGTGCATCCGGTCGGAAGCATAGATCTTCCGATCCGGCTGGGTGAAAAGGGGCAAGGACGCCACATGATAGTCAAGTTTTTAGTTGTGGAGGAGCTGTCCGCCTACAACATGATATTTGGCCGTCCTACCCTCAACGCATCTAAGGCTGTCATCATCCCGTCCCTCATGTTGGTCAAGTTTCAAAAGGATGATGGTACAGTCGGTGCCCTAAGCGGGGACCAGAAGACGGCAAGAGAGTGCTATCTCTCTGACGTCAAGACAACTATGGGTGCAGCCGGCCAGGGTGAGCCCATAGATATTGATAACTGCGACCCAGCAGTCCCGGCTCCAAGGGCAGCCGGTAAGAAAAGAAAGGTGGACCAACTGGCACCCGTCAAAAAGGAGAAATAGCAATCACTAGCCGGGGAAAGGTTAGATGACCAACGACCTCAGCCGGCTGGTGACTGCCTTGATGTCATCCTAGATGACAGCCGTCCCGAAAGAACAGTCAAGGTCGGGACGGTAGCCTTCGAACGGTTGGGAGAAGGCTTGCTCCAGCTGCTGAAGGAATTCAAAGACATCTTTGCCTTTGAAGTGGAAGAGATGCCAGGCGTCAGCCCGGATCTTGCTGTCCACAAGTTAGCCGTAGATCCCAAAAAGCAGCCGGTTAGGCAGAAAAAGAGGGATCATGGTGGAGAAAGATCTCAAGCGGCAGCGGCTGAGGTCAAAAAGTTGTTGGATGCTGGGTTCATTAGGCAATGCTACTACCCGGATTGGGTGGCAAATGTCGTTCTAGTAAAGAAGCCGAACGGTACTTGGCGGATGTGTGTGGATTACACAGATCTGAACAAAGCATGCCCAAAAGATAGCTACCCGCTTCCAAAGATTGACAGCCTAGTCGACTCAACAGCCGGCCATGCGCTAATGAGCTTTATGGATGCCTATTCCGGCTTCCATCAAATACCCCTCTGGAAGAAAGATCAGGAGAAGACAGCTTTCGTCACTGATCAGGGGTTATTCTGCTATACGGTGATGCCGTTTGGGTTGAAGAATGCACCGGCTACATTCCAGCGCATGATAAACACCGTTTTTATCAACCAGATTGGCAGGAATGTAGAGGCGTATATCGATGACATGATAGTCAAATCCAAGCTACAGACGGATCACCTAGCAGACCTGCGAGAAACCTTCACCACACTCAGGCGGCACCGGGTCATGCTTAACCCACAGAAATGCGTATTTGGTGTTGAGTCTGGGAAGTTTCTCGGATTCTTGATTGACCAAAGAGGCATTGAAGCTAATCCGGAAAAAATACAGGCGGTAATTGACATGAAGTCTCCCCGCACTGTAAAAGAGGTCCAGAAGTTGACCGGTTGCCTGGCGGCATTGGGGAGGTTCCTCAGCCGGTCAGGTGACAAGTGCCTCTATTTCTTCCAGGCAATCAGGAAGAGGTCAAGGTTTGAATGGGGTGAAGAAGCAGAGGCGGCATTCCAGAGGCTTAAGCAGCACTTGCATTCTTTGCCAAGGCTAGTGAGCCCCCTACCCCGGGAGGTTCTGTACATGTACCTAGCCGTCTCTGATCACGCCCTTAGTGCCGTTCTCCTCGCTGAGAGAGACGGCATTCAGCTGCCGGTGTACTTCATCAGCCATGTCCTTAAAAATGCTGAGCTCCGGTACCCCATGATCGAAAAATTTGGGTTGGCCTTATTCGTAGCAGTCAAGCGGTTGAAGCCTTATTTTTTGGCACATCCGGTTGTGGTATACACAGATCAGCCGCTCAAGCGCACGATGACTGCTATAGAGTCATCCGGTAGAATGATCAAGTGGGCTGTTGAAATACAAGGCCTTGAGATAAATTTTGAACCCAGGCGGGCAGTGAAAGGTCAGGCGTTTGCCGACTTCATTGTCGAGATGACTAGGCCGGTGCAACCGGAAAACCCTGATCAGGTCTGGAAGTTATTTGTAGACGGCAGCTCTACGGTGAACGGCTGTGGTGCAGGTGTTATCTGTCATTCCCCGGAAGGAGATAAGTTTGAATATGCACTACGGTTTAAGTTCCAAGCCTCCAACAATGAGGCAGAGTATGAAGCCCTGCTAGCCGGAATGCGCATGTGTAAGGCAGCCGGTGCAAGAAAGGTCGACGCCTGCTCAGATTCACAGCTGATCGTTAGCCAATACCTTGGCGACTACGAAGCCACCCATCCGGCTATGATCAAATATTTGCAGGCGGTCAAAGAGGAGGCTGGGTCCTTCGATGAATTTCATCTGCGACAGGTGCCCCGGTCTGAAAACAATCAGGCGGATGCCCTCTCAAAGTTGGCATCATCAGCCTCCTGTGATGCTCCTAGGACGGTCTTTTGGGAAGTCATTGAAAAACGAAGTATTCAGAATGATCCCATTGGAGTCCTGGACAGAAGTGCTACCTGGATGGATCCCATCCGGTCTTTTTTGACGGATGGTACCTTGCCGGATGACCCTTCAGAAGCATCAGCGCTCAAGAAGCGTGCTTCAAGTTTTGTTATGCATCAAGGGGAACTCCTCCGGAAGGGATACCTGCAGCCGTTTTTGAAATGTGTAACCCCGGATAGGGGGAGAGAAGTTTTGGAAGATCTGCATGCGGGGTTTTGTGCCTCGCATATTGGCGGCAGGTCCCTGGCCAGAAGAACCAGGCGGCAAGGGTACTTCTGGCCCACTCTTGAAGCGGATGCCATGGATCTAGTAAAGAGATGCGACAAGTGCCAAAAATTCGCTAAGTTGATACATCAACCGGCAACAGATCTCACGGCAATCCATAGTCCGGTTCCGTTTGCTAAATGGGGCATGGACATTTTGGGAGCTTATACGCCTGCGACAGGCGGCCGCCGCTACATTCTTGTAGCAGTAGACTACTTCACCAAATGGGTTGAGGCAGAGGCGGTAAAAGGGATTAAAACGAAAGACGTGATTTATTTCATCTGGAGAAACGTCATCACCCGGTTCGGGGTTCCAATGTCCATGGTTTTCGACAACGGGCCGCAGTTCGAAACGCCTATCCTGAAGACCTGGTTGGGAGACCAAGGAATTTCCCATTATTTTACATCCGTTGGCCGTCCTCAGGAAAACGGTCAAGTTGAGGCTTTTAACAAGTTGATCTCAGACGGGATAAAGAAGAAAGTAGAAAGAGCCGGTGGACTATGGGCAGAGGAATTACCTCATGTCCTTTGGGCTATCCGGACAACCGAAAAGGGGGCAACCGGTGAGACCCCATTTCTCATGACATACGGCACTGAAGCGGTTCTTCCCATTGAACATTATGAGCCTACTCTACGCATTATGTTATATGATGAAGAGGCTAACTGGGAAGCCATGCGGTTGGCATTAGACGCTCTTCCAGAGCGAAGGGGGAATGCTGCCTTGCGTCATGAGATCTATCGTCTGCGTATGACTAGAGCCTACAACAAGCGGGTTCGTAAAAGACCTTTGAAAGAAGGAGATTTTGTGCTTCGCAAAATGGAGGCAACCGGTAGGGCCAATGAACAAGGCAAATTAACCCCAAATTGGGAGGGACCCTACCGGATCTTTGAAGAAGTGCGAGACGGCACTTACCGCCTGGAAACTCCAGACGGAAGAAAGTTGCCTAGAACTTGGAATGTAGATAACCTCAAAAAATACTACTTCTAAGTATTGTACATCTTTTGTAAATTTTCAAATGATGAGAATTACATTCAATTTTGTATACAGCCGCCATGTCTTGTGCCTACCACAAGCGGCACCAGTAACTAATTTTTGCATCCGGTGACACCCATACGGGTGAATTCATCGAAGAGAACATCTCCCATTTGGGTGGTAAATTGTTCTAAGCGATCACACAGGCGGACAAATCCGCCTGACGATCCCTCGCACCAAAAAAAAAAGGGCAGGCTAGCAACCCCAAACTTGCAGCCGGCCCACTTTTTGGAAGTACCACTAAAGGCTGTTTCCAGAATTCAGCCGGTACTCAATACCGCCGCCTGACTCTCTAAGAGCAGGCCTAAAAACATTTGGTCTAGGCCATAATTCATTCAGAGGTATGCTTGCAAAAGCCCAACCGGTGAATGGACATCCTAATCTGGCGTGATTCCTTTGCGAAGTCCCGACCGGTAATTCAGTATAAACCGACTGGCTGCCGAATCTAATGTTGGCACTTAGTGTATATATTCGTGCTATATCATATGGATAGCAGCCTGGCTTGCAAAGACCCAGACCGCTATCCAGGGGCAATTACGCAGACGCCATCCGGTTTGGTTTTGGGTCGGAATTTCTTCGCCTAGTTTGCGAAGACCCAGACGGCAGTGTTACCGGTGGGGTCCTCTTGGCAACCCTAGCAAATTTCTTCGCCTAGTTTGCGAAGACCCAGACGGCAGACGCCATCCGGTTTGGTTTTGGGTCGGAATTTCTTCGCCTAGTTTGCGAAGACCCAGACGGCAGTGTTACCGGTGGGGTCTTCGCGGCAACCCTAGCAAATTTCTTCGCCTAGTTTGCGAAGACCCAGACGGCAGTGTTACCGGCGGGGTCCTCTGGGCAACCCTTGCAAATTTCTTTGCTGTCTGTGAAGACCCAAGCGGCAGTGTTACCGGCGGGGTTCTTTTGGTTATCCTCGCAGAAATATGTATAAAAGAAATAAAAAGCAGAGTGCATTCAAAAGCCGGCTCAGCCGGTGAAAATGTTAATATTCAAAATAAAAATTATTACAGCTTAGCCCATCTCATCCGGCGCTATTACAAGATAATGCAAGGCGCGCAGGCCGGGAGGTAGTTGCTACTCCAGGCGAACAGTGACCCGATCCTCTTCCGGTTGGTTCTGGTTTGGATCAGGGTGAGCGGCTGCGTCGGCTTCAGGAACAACTTCTTCCTCTTCAGCAGCCTCCGCCTACCTTCGCGCAATCTCCTCCCTAACCCAAGTATCATAGGGTCCGGGCCCCGGCTCATTCGCCTCCTCGGCCAGAATGGCAAGATCAGAATATTTGAAGGCGAGTTCTCAGACGGTGAAGTCCGTCTCCGGGTGGATGAGGGAAAACGCCCGTCGCATCCGGTTTGCACAATCAAGCTCATTCTCCTCAATGAGCCTGTCCTGCTCCGCCTCCAAGGTGGCCTTGAAGTTCTCATTGGCAGCAGCCGCCTCTTTGCGCAGGCGCTCATTCTCTTTGGCAAGGCGGCCATTTTCAGTCTCCGCCTTGCTCAGCCGTTGGAGGGGCTCTTTCTGTTCCTCCAACTTTTTATTGGCATCATCCAGGGACGCCTGCAGTTGGTCAACTTGGTTTTTCAGTTGATCAATCTGCTGTTGGAGGGCCTTGGTCTTCTCCGCCTGTTCCATGCGTATAGATTTAGATTCTAAGCCATGCATGTACAAAGAGTAGTCAGCAACATTATGGGCGTCATCAACAGCCCGTTTGCTTCTCCTTACCTCTTCAGACTTGCGGGTATAAGCTCGTTTGAGCCCCTCTACGCGCAGCATAGCCTGCAAAAATACAGCCGGTTAATACTGCATATTTAAAAATGCACGTCAAGAAAATTACCGCATGGTTGTTGGAGCATACGTCGGCCAGGTCGACCAGCACCCGGTCGGCATTAAAGGAGTTGATCCCAGGGATCGCCTCCTTCTCGTCCCTGGGGACGGCTTTCAGCATGGCCCGGGCATATTGTGCCCCGTCCGGCCAGCGGGGAGAATTATCTGCACCAGAAACAGACGGTGAGAAACTCACATATGCTCTGCCTATAGATTGTCGGCTGATTGGAGAATCCCCCGGCTGCGATCGAGACTGTGAATAAGACTTGACCCACATGGGCAGGTCAAACAGTGTAAGGTCGAAGTTACCTTGGCGGCCCGAACGGCCTTCAGAGGGACCGGTTGCGGTCCTCAATGGGATGGCAGAAAGCACATCCGCAGATCCAGGCCCGCCTGGGACCTTTATTGATTTGCCGCCGGTAGTTTGACGGTCGGCTGTCTTCTGCACCTTGGATGCAGACTCTTGTTGGGTCGGCGGAGGCCTGACCTATTTTTGAAGGGACCGGGGCATCTGCTTCCCGTCCTGTAAACGAGAAAAATATAAGTCCTGGGATAAAAGGATTGAAATAAACGAGAAGGATCAGACGGTTATACCTTCCTCGCCGCCTGGGCAGCAAGTTTTTTCTCGAGATTGGCTTTCCGGATGTCGGCAGCCGACCTAGCCGGTGTCTTCTCGGTGGGCAGCATTTTCTTGGCTTCTTCTGCAGAGGAAGGCACACGGTTAGAATAATAAACAAGCAAGGAAATAAAAGCATCCGGTTCGAAAGAAACCGGCTGAGTTCCGAATACATACGTTTTTTAAACATGCTGCTTAGACCACAAACGGACAAGAAGCATTCGTCCCTAAAAAATTCATGTTTGGGCACCCAGTTTCTAGGTACCCTTACTATCTCTCCGGATGAGAGGGTGTCAGGAACTAACTCAAAAAACCCGGAGTCAAGGATGGTCTCTCTATCATCCTCCGGGACAGGGGGCAGGCAGCACTTTGTTCCCAAGAGTTCTGGTTTCCGGTTGTAGATCCGGAATTCTCTGTTCTCTGCCGTAGTTGGGGCCTTAACCAAGTAGAACCGGTGCTTCCAGTCCGACCATTTGGATGGCTTGTCCAAGGTCATAAGGTATTTGGGCTGGGTGGTCAAGGTATACCAGGCTCTCCAGCCGCCTGGGCTCCTACTCAAGTAATGCATATGGGCAAACGCCTCCCAGCCGGGGTTGAGGCCCTGCATCTCGCAGGCGGCGATATACCCTAAAATATTTACCCATGAGTTGGGGGTTAATTGCCAGAGACCCAGGCCATACCCCCTAAGTATGGCTTTTATTGTGTCGTGGAGAGGGAAGCGGACTCCGGCCAAGAAGGCCGCCTCGTAGCACCCGAACCAAGCGTTCGCGTTCGGTTGTTCATCCTCCCACCATATTGTTCCCAGAGCAGCCGGGATTTTTATTGAATAGTCACCCCCCAGCGGCCGCCGTTTGATAAAATCCGGCAGCGCAGCCCGCATGAGCTCGCGGTCCTTAGAGGAGACGGCGATCATGAGAGGATCGTTCCTATTATCCCAAGAAGGCCTCTCCGCCTCCTCGCTATCCTCAGATTCGGTTAAGTAGCTGCTACTGCTACTTTGAACGCGACCGGCATCAGAGCCGGCTGGGGAGTTGGAGACCTCCTTATCAGAGCCTGCCTGCTCTCTGGTCTCCTGGAGGGGAGCAGTCTCCTCATTTAAAATGCTATCACCAGGGGTGCTAGGAGCGCCGCCGGGTGAGCCTCTCTGCTCTACCTCTCCTTGCTCTACTTCACCGCCTGAAGCTGGGACCTCAGGCGGCTGCTCATCTGAGCTCCCACTTCTGTAGTTGGGATCTCTGGCAGTAGACCGGATTCTGGCCATTGTGTCCTGCACAGACACAGAGTCGGTCGATATGGGTGTTGAAAAAGGGTTGTCCCAAAGAACAGAGGCGGCACACCCAGTTCTAGACTCAGCCGTACTAATAAACCGGCTGAGTTCACAGCTAGGTTCCGGATATGGGTATAAGGGGTCCATCTACTTATGGGACCAATGAACAAAAATGCGAGTAAAAGACTCAAACGGAAATACATGAAAAAGCTAGAAAGAATAGAGACGGTACCTAGAAGAAAATCTGGAAATTCTTTGGGATGCTTGCGAAGACGCAGGCGGTTCAAAATCCGGCTGGGTTTCTCTGATTACCCTCTCGAAAACCTTTAGCTAGCTTGCAACGACCCACACGGTCTGCAGACCGGTTGCTCTCAACGAATCTCAACTCCGAATGCTCTCAACTCTCAAATTGCCGGCTGCTCTCAAATTTTCAGAAATTTGGCAAAGTTTGTAAATGAGAGCTCGGGGGACATCTTCTCCTATTTATAGGATTTGTCCCAGAAGGTGAAGAGTCGTGACTCTTCGCCTTCTGCTTTTCCATCCTTAAAAAAGAATCTGAAGAGTTGTAAAAAAAAATAAAAAAAAAAAAAAAAAAAAAAAAAAAAAACCTTTCACCGGCGCCACGTGGCACCCTGCCACGTCAGCACCAGTGAGGGGCAAATGTTTGGGGTAAAAATACCCTAAACACGTGGCCCAATGGCCTAGTGACACGTGGCATCCAGCCGTTGGTCAGCAGGGCTCCAATCCTCTGCTGACACGTGTCCTCTAAACCCTAAAAGGAGAACCATCCCTTCCCCACTATAAATAGTGGAAGGACCCTCATTAATGGGGGGCGGAGCATTTATTATTCACATTGAATACTCCTCAAAAAGAAAAAACACTTCCCCCGAGCAATATTAATTGCGGAATTCTCCAATTACGCGAGAAGTAACTTCTACATTACGTGCATCCTACCTCCCGTATCTTTACTAACTTGATCGTCGGAGGCGGAGCTCCTACTTCCAGGAGTCTTCGTGATTTTGCAGGCACAGGCGTCGAAGGGCATTCTTGGAATTGTAACTCTCCCGCAGGACACATCAAAAAACCCCGAAACAGTGTTCTTGCGCGGTTGGTGTTGTCGGTGGTTGTTGCAGTGGTGATGTTGTTGCAAAGAGGAGTGATAAGGAGATCAAGAAGAAAGAGAAAGGTGGAAAAAGGAGGGATGAGAAGAGAAGAAGTTTGACAAGAGAAGGAGTAGGGATGAAGAGTGATAAGGCCGAGAAAGGGAAAGAAGAAGAAGAAGAAAAGGCGGAGAAGAGGAGAGGGAAAGAAAGAGAAAGAAGAGAGGAGAGAGAAGAAGAAGAAGAGGGGCGGGGAGAGAGAATAGGAGAGGAAAGAGAAATAGGAGAGAGAATGGGGGGGTTTTGTCTTTTTAGGATTTAGGTTTTTTTTTTTTTTTTTTAAATATAAAATTCCGTCGGAAAAAGGTTAAATTCTGTCGGAATTTTCCTACGGAATTAAAAACCTTAGGAAATTAATATGTTCCGAGGGATTTATTTTCCCTTGGAATTTACAGCTTTTGACTAAATTTTCGTCGGGAGACATTTTCCGAGGGAATATTCCGTCGAAAGCAGTAAATTCCGAGGGAAAAAAAATCTGTCGGATTATTTCCGAGGGATTTTCCGTCGCAACTTATCTTTTCTGACGGATATTTCTGACAGACCAAAATTCCGTCGGAATTTTCGAATTCTCCGACGGAATTTAAGTCCGTCGGAACGATTTCGTCGGAAAACGGCCTATTTCTAGTAGTGGAAGGAGGCGAGAAACTGAGAAAGAGAAGGGGAAAGAGAATAGGAGAGAGAAAGAGAAACCAGAAAGAGAAGAGGAGAAAGAAATAGAAACTAAAGAGGAGAGAGAAACCAGAAAGAGAAGGGGAAGAAGAAGAGGAAAGAGAAGGGGAAGGAGAGAGAAAGAGAAACTGAGAAAGAGGAGAAAGAGAGGGCGGGAATTAAGAAGGGGAAAGGGAAGTTTTAAGGGTTTTTTTTCATTATTATTATAAAATAAATTTTCCGACGAAATATTCTGTCAGAAATTTCCGACGGATTTTATTTCCGTCAGAAATTTAATTTTCCGACGGAATATTCCGTCGGAAATTTAATTTTCCGGCTGAATAATTCGTCGGAAATTTCCGACGGATTTTATTTCCGTCGAAAATTTTTATTCCGACGGAATATTCCGTCAGAAAGCCCATATATTCCGACGGATTTATATTCCGTCAGAAATTTGCAACGGATTTCCTACGGAATAAAAATCCATCGGAATGTATGGGATTTCAGACAGAAATACGTGTCCGTCGGAATTTGTCCGTCGAAAATCAGCCTATTTCTAGTAGTGAGGGTTATGCGTGGGTGAGGGAATGATTTTCGGGTGGGAGGAGGGGCGGCGAGGGTCGGGAGATGGCGGCGACAATCAAGTGAGGGACGGCGACGTTCCGGCGAGAAATGGGTGAAGGTGGCTGATGTGGGTGCGGTGGTGGTTGGGGAAAGGGAATAGGAAAGGCTAGGGGGGTGGGGAATGGGAGTAGAAGGTTTTTCCGTAATCAAAGGGGAAAGGGAATGATAGAAATGGAAAAAAAAAAAAGACAACAACAAAGGAAATGATTCCCATGAAATCCCATTCCCTTTGATTATTACTGCGAACCAAACGGCCCCTAAGGCTTGTTTGGTTGACAACATAAAATGGGGGAAGTGAAAATTCATGGGATTTGATCAAATTGAGGAGCTGTTTGGTTGACACAAAAAAGCAAAAATGAGGGATGTGGAAATTCATGGAAATTTCAACTTCCCACAAAACAAGAGAAGTAAATTACCTAGCCCCCCTAGGTCAATCAAAATTCATGGGATTTCTAAATTCCCACATTGCCAACCAAACAAATTTAGGAAATTCCTAGGAATTTCATTAGGGAAATAGTTTCCCATAAAATGCAATTTCCTCTGGGAATTTAATTCCCATGTCAACCAAACAAGGCCTAATTTATCATTTTCAAATTTTTTTTATATTTGACAAGCATATTAGCTAGCCTAATACGTAGTATTAATGTAATTATGTAACTAGCTATCACTACTAGAATAGGTCGAATTTCGATGGACAAGTTTCGACGGACATAAATTTCCGTCGGAAAAATTAGAAATTCCGACGGATTTTTATTCAGTAGGAAATTTCCGACAGAATATATACCCGTAGGAAAATATAGGCTTTCCGATGGAATATTCCGTGGGAACATTAAACTTTCAACGGAAATAAAATCCCTCGGAAGCTTCCGATGGAAATAAAATCCGTCGGAAGCTTCCGATGGTTTTTTCCGTCGGAACATTAAACTTCCTACGGAAATAAAATCCGTCGAAATATCAAACTTCCTACGGAATTTAGGCTTTAAAAAAAATAAATAAAAAAAATAAAATAAAACCCTACCTTAAAAACCCGGATCTCCCCCTCCGTTTTCATTTCTATTTTCTCTCTCCTCTCTTCCGCCTCTCTTCTACTTCTCCCTCCTCTTCTCTTCTCTTCTCTTCTTTCCCTTCTCTTCTGTTTTCTCCTCTCCTCTTCTTCTCTTTCTCGATTTTATTACTCCTCTTCTTCTCTCGCCCTCCTCTAGTCGTCACGAACTAGTGTTACTACCACCACCACCACGAGCATTCAAAATTCAAAGGTCATGGTTTTTTTGGTCAAACTCGTCGACCATGAAAATTCCAGATCTGGAATTTTCATGGTCGAGTTTGACCATTTAAACCCAACAAAGATGAAATTTTAAAAGGTATGTTGATTTTTGTTAATTTTCGACCATTGATTGCGTTGATTTTTTTGTAAGTTTTTATTTGTGATTTGTGGGTGGATTTCGAATTTTTGGGTTAGTTTTTTGTTTTTTTTTTTGTTTTTTTTTTTGTTTTAATTTTGAATTTCTGAGTTTTTTTTTCGATTTTGTTGGTGGTAGGTGGTTCACGGTGGTGGGGGTTGAAATAGTTGGTTTTAGTGAGTTAGTGGTTGTTTTTCTGGGTTTATGGTGGTGGTGGTGGGTTAGGAGGAGTTGGTGTCGTGGTTGTTTGGGCAAGGGTGACTGTTGTTGGTGGGTGGTTCATGGTGGTTGGTGGTGGTAGGTGTTGGTGGGTGGTTCACGGTGGGCAGTGGGTTAGGGGTGGTGGGTGTGGGTTGTGGGCTGTGGGTTAGGGGTAGGTGGGCTGCTTTTTTTTTATTATTTTTTTTATTAAACTTTCCGATGGAAATTCCGTCGGAAGGTTGTAACAACGTCAGAATTCAGTCCGTCGGAATATTGCGATAGACTTTCCCATTTAGTCAAACTTGAGTCCGACAGAACAAAATCCGCCGAAAATTCCCTCGGAATATAGCCAAATTCCTACAAAATGTAATGCGACGGTGAGTTCCGTCGGGAACCGGCATTTCCGACAGAATTTCAGGATATTCCGAGGGATTATTTCCGTCGTTGATTAGCTGTTTTCTAGTAGTGCATTTTATACTTCCTCCGTTCCACAAATATTGCAACAATAGTGAAATTACACATCTCAAAGCACATTTTATGTTAAATATCTATAATTATATAAGAGTAAAAATTATAAAAAGTTGATATTGTGAAAGTATTTTACGAGACGAATTTAATAAGACCCCACATGTATATTTTAATTTACGTATAAATCATAATATGTGGTCAAATAAGCGTGATAAATAGTACAAAAATCCATTTATTGCAATATTACTAGAATGGAGGAATTACTTGATTATTAGCGGCAATGTAGCATACTGCATACATAAACTAAACATTAGCCAAGACCTAAAGTGGAACATTCTTTGGTTTTCCCTATGTACTAACTCATGCCTTCCTCTTTCTATACTATTCTAATCAACTTCTTGCAAACTTTGAAATTTAAAGGAAGGTACTACTCGTATGTCCTTAATCTAGAAGGTCTAATCATAATGCACGTGTTGTACATGCATTCCATCTTAGATTGCTTAGTCAATGGTCTACTACTCCTTCCGTCCCTAAAAGAACGACTTTGTTGGACATTTTTTACGAGTATTAAGAAACTTAAGTGGGAAGTACAAGTGTATGGAAAAGCTAATAAAAGTACATTCAAAAGGTAAATTTATATAGAATTTGCAAAAAAGTGGAGAGAAAAAGTAATAAAAATACATAGAAAAAGCAAAATTTACATGGGAAAGCTAATTTTACATAAATATTATTGCAAATTAAAGGGTATTTTAATGCAAATGAGATGAACATTTTGAGACTAAAGTTTGACCAAAAAGATCGTTTTTTTAGGTACAAAGGGAGTACATACAAAATATACACAATAGAATAATATACTTCGTAAAACTGTAATAAAAATCATAAATGAAAATCTAATTAATTCAACTAAATATAAATGATCTTGTTGGATCGATAAGACAAATTTGTCACCAACTCTACCATCCTAAGTATACCGTACCGTTTTGTCAAAAAAAAAGGGAAAATTATCAATAGTACACCTAAGGTTTGGGCCTTTATCAATAGTACACCTGCTAAACTATTGTTTATCAGCGGTACATAACATACATTCAAGGTTTTATACCATTATCAGTCGTACATCTATCGTTAGACAAACGTTATAAAAAACGTTAGTTTTGGCTTTTTTAACTTTAAAACTGACACGTGGCGGCTTGTGATTGGTCCAAAAAAATAAAAATAAAATAAAATAAAATTTTAAAAAAAGTTAGATTAATAAAATAAGATAATTTTTTTTAATTTTTAATTTTGATAATTTTTTTTAAACAACAATATTTTATTTTTTTCCTACCTCCTTCCTTTCTCTTTCCTCCATCCTTCCTCCTCCTCCATAACTTCCACCAGCCAACCAGACATCCCACCCCCCTCTGACCACCCTTCCCCTTCTCTTTCCTCCTTCCTTTCTCTTTCCTCTTCCCTTCCACCACCATAAATTCCTGCTACAAGTAACCAAATCCGACGCGAAGTCGTGTGGATTGAACGGTGATGGTGGGTGGCGAATTGTGGTGGCGCGAAGTGGAGATTGGGTGTAGGGGATTTGGTGTTGCTATTGGGTATGTTATTTGTGGTCGAAAGTGGTCGGACGGTGGACAACTTCTACAATTGTCGGCCACTGATGGTGGGTGTTGAAATGGAGCAGCGGTGATAAGGGCGGCTGCTTTGGGTGGCTGCTTGGTGGAGGGTGGTGGTGTTTTTGGTTTTGTGGGGGAGTCAAGGGGTTTCAAGGATGGTGCGTGGCTACGAGAAAGGGGAGGGGTGGCAAGGTGGTTGTTGGGGAAGGGGGCGGCAGCCGGCGAGGAGGGTTTGGCTAGCCAACATCGGGGGCAAGGGGGTTGGGATGTCTGGGTGGGCTGCCGGAAAAAAAAAAATATATATGTTGTTTAAAAAATCAAAAAAAATTATCTTATTTTATTAATCTAACTTTTTTTAAAATTTTATTTTATTTTTATTTTTTTGGACCAATCACAGGCCGCCACGTATTAGTTTTTAAGTTAAAAAAAAGCCAAAACTGACTTTTTTTAACATTTGTCTAACGATAGGTGTGCTGCTGATAATGGTATAAAACCTTGAATGTACCGCTGATAAACAATAATTTAGCGGGTGTACTATTGATTAATTTCCAAATCTTAGGTGTACTATTGATAATTAAAAGGTACCGTACCGGCAATCAACCACGCACATTGATTTGGCTTTCTAAGGGCCATGCCTAATCAACTATATCCCCACTTTTCGCCTTTTCGGCGAAATATTATAGTAATTCCTAAGTATAATCGGAAGTTCGTAACAGACACGTGATTCAATAGTGATGTGTTAGAGTGTTAGCTACATCCATGAGTAGAGGTCTATTCTAGGCATTATCAAACAATGCAATATATTGCCTTAAAACAACTAACACACTAATTTACAAATTAAATTTGTTTTGATAAGAATCCATACTTACTACTCTATCCGTCCCTTTATTTTTGCCCCATTCTCATTTTTTGGTCAAACTTTGAAAAATTGTCTATCAATTACCGTTAATATATAAAAGATAAGATAGTCGTGTATGAGTGATTGAGTGGTCTTGTTAGATTCCTCTCATTGTATATTTTATTAATATTATATTTTTATAATTTTTATGTGTATAGAAATAAAGATATATACGTTTTAAGATGCATTTTAAAGACCGTGTACAGTTAAATAGGGCAAAAAAATAGAGACAGAAGGAGTAAAAGATATGAAATTGGTCAAGAAGAATACATACTAATCAAACAGAAAAATGTTTGTAGCTTAATACATGCACAATGAGGTCAAGCAAACCAGTCATTAATATTGATTCTAAATTCTCACCGGCGTCATCTCATGCGTAATTTCTTTTTTTTTTTTTTTTTTTTTTGGAAAATTAAAATTGATTTATCTAGAATTGGATATCAGATTAGTGGAAATGTGGAATTTTGGAAACTCAAGACTTTATTTGCTACGGAGTATAATTAAGTATAACAAAAGAAATGCATCCAAACAAAAAAAAGGTATTAACAAAAGAAAACGAGGGTGTACTTTTTTGAATGACTAGAACTTTGATTCACATCGTTTTCAGAAGTAAGAACCTTGAGCTTATAATTGACTTTTAAAAGTAATCAACGAACTCTATATATATTATCTAGAGATAAAGTATTAGATTAAATAAAAACACTGAATAACAATTGACAAGTATAAGATGGTCACTACTTACCCAATACCCACTCTTATATCTCATAAAGTATAAAAGGTCATTTTTTCCACATGATTGCATGAAACCCCCCATTTGATCGACTTTGAACTAATCAAGTTTCATGTCATACATTACAATATAATTGTATCACCCCGGCTTACTTTACCCTAATTTTTACCAAGTATGACTTTATTATAGTTACACAATAATATAAGTAAGAAAAAATTGTCCACAATAATCCGAATTTTTCCTCATTCGCTGAAAATAATCCCAACTTTAAATTATTTTTTAATAATTCGAACTTTAACTTCAATTTGCTTGTAGCGGTCCCAAGTGACCGGTAATTGATCAATAGATAAAAAAAATGGTTTAATATCAAAAATTAAGAAAAAATTAAATTAAAATTAATTATAAAAAAATAAACAAACAAACCTAAACCCAGCCACCGACAACCTGTCAGCCATCCCCTCCACCTCCCCCTCCCCCGCCAGCACTTAGCCACCACCCACTCAAGTGCCAAAATCCCCCCTCGCTCCCCCGCCGGGTGTCTTGTCCTCCTCCCCATTATCGCAAACCACTGAAAAACTCTACCATCAATGGCAACTTCAGCACCACAATCTCCACCCAGCCGTGCAATCTTCCGACCCATCCATCGCCACCCCCGCATTCCGCTCACAAGGTCACCCATGGACCGAACTCCTCAACTGTTTTGTTTTCTCCATACTCAAATCCATCTCCGAAGCCACCACCCGAATCCGCAAAACCGTCAACTACCTTGCTTTCATCATCGGCGCTGGAAACAAAGACGGGGAAGGGAGGGGTGTCGGAGATAGCCGGGGCTACCGCCTACCGAAGGTGGCAGGGGTTGCCGCCAACCGGAGGTGGCAGGCTGGGTTTAGGTTTTTTTATTTAATTATAATTTTTTATTTTAATTTAAATTTAATTTTTTTTACCAATCACGTGCTGACAAGTGTCCAATAACTTGTTATAACAAGTTGGTTAACCGGTTAGGACCACTACAAGCAAATTGAAGTTAAAGTTCGGATTCTTAAAAAATAATTCAAAGTTGGGATTATTTTCAGCGAATGAGAAAAAGTTTGGATTATTGTGGGCAATTTTTCCGATAAGTAATTTATATACTACTATTGACTATTGAGTATGGCAGCCTAAATTAGGCCAAGAACAAAAAAACTGTAGTCCGATATAATAAATAATGTATTTGATTTTTTTTTTACAAGAAAATATGTATTTCATATAAATTATAATGATCTTATCTAATTATGCAAAGGGACAGGCTTCAAAAAAAAAATTATGCGAAGGGACATTATATCAAACAGATTCAAGGCACATATTCTAACATAAGTAATACAGAATACATTATTTGTGTTGAAACTCATTGTAAACCCACTAGTGAGTGTTTCACATTGGTCGGGAAAATAGGAAAGTTAGTTCCACTTTATAACGTAGAGGAGTTACTCTTACTATCACCAATTGATTTTAGTAAGAAATTCTTTTGACTTTGTTTGTGGACCAAACTCTTCTCTTCCTCATTTGGATTGCCTTGGCCCATTTCATATTATCTCAAAAATTTAACAATTTGATATAATTACATAGGGATTAGCTAAATTAGCTTTAAGTCAATTTCGTAAGTTTATTAGATCATATTTTATATAAAGTGAGAGTAAAGGCCGGATAGCTCAACTAGTTAGAGTTTCCTTCCTGGTTCTAGGGGATTCTTAGAATTGATTCTCATCATCTGCCCTTATGGCTCTATAAACACCAAAGAAAAAATATTTTATATAAATTGAATAAATCGATAAACTTACATTTTTTTTTTTTTTTTTTTTTTTTTTTTGGGTTCCAAATGATAATGTGAATAAGTTTGTCCCATCGAAAAAAATTAAAAGGTGAATAAATGTGAACGTGAATGCAAAATTAAAGACAACTTCATGGCTACGACTTGGCGCCGCACCGCGTAGAATCAGCAGATACACTGGTGAGATTCCACTCTAATTTGGTGACGGCTTCAAACGTGTCACCCACGAAACCTCAACATTTACTTCTTTTGCATAAACCTTTTTGCTGACTTGGCTCGAATACAATCCGAGCTTCTCAGCGCGTGATTTTTCAACTTTCAACTTAGATTAGGATTATTATTTTTAATATTCCAATTGTAATAAAGTTATTGAACAACGAAGTTTCTATGTTGCAAATAATATGCCCTATCATACATAGTACTACGTACCATGCACCTCTTGTTTTATTCTCCAACTCTTTCTACTTTAGGCTAAATTTAATTATGTTTCTTTAAAGTACAACGAACTAACTTATTAACGTGTGTCATTGAAACTTATTTGAAGTTGTTGGCAAAGAGGGATCCATAAACTTCATATAGGGCGGGCTATATAAAAGGTAACAAGAATTATTTGATTTGAAAACAAAAAAAAAAAAAAAAAAACAAGCAAAATTGCAAGTTGTGAGATTTGAACGAACCCTTTACCTAAGGCACTAGAATGGGTATGATGACTAGAAGTACCAACCAACTAACTCAACTAGCTTTCTTAGGCTTAACAAATGCATCAACTTAATATATAAACTACTACAAAAATTTTGGCATGGGAGGGGCCTAGATAGGCCCGCCCCTAGATCTGTCTCAAGTTGGTAAGCTAATTGAATTACAAGAGGAGCTAGCTAATTTCTTTTAGGTACATAACAGGTTTTTGCTTTATCTTACTCAATATTAATTGAATTTGGTCACATTATTTTCATTTTTTTTAAACACAATAAGTTTATTAGATAAGGGTTAATAAGTTTGAAACTGCAAGTTCATATAAGTTTTAATAAGGGTTAAAATAAGTGAGAATAAATTCACATTATTCAAGTATAAAGGTATAAAAAAAAAAAAACAAAAAAAAAAAAAAACATATAATCTCTTAACTTCAAAGAATGACTTTTCAAGATTATACAAAGTTGAATAATATAAGACTGTCATACACAAAATTTAACTTGTTATATTTACTTGGAGAGCATAAGTGCGAATTAAAAGAATACGAGTATAATAAGAAAGACAAATATGAGAAGTTTCTTGACAATAACTTGCCGGCCAATCCGCAGTTTCTTACAATCATCAAATTGTCAAGGTATCTAGTTCGGTTTCGTGGGGCTAATGAAATTTCGAGGAAAATCAACATTTTTAGTTGTAGTTTGAGATTTTTAATTACTGAAAATTAAACCTTGGTCAGCTACAGTATAACATTGTACGAAGTAGTGAATAGTGATACAAGTTTGTCATGCTATCATCATAATTCATAAACAAATTTATGTTCGTAATAAATTAATGAGAAGGTATTGGGTACAGAGTGTCGTACGTAAATTATGCATGATATGCTCTAGTTTGAGATTTTTAATTACTGAAAATTAAACCTTGGTCAGCTACAGTATAACATTATACGAAGTAGTGTATAGTGATACAAGTTTGTCATGCCATCATCATAATTCATAAACAAATCTATGTTCGTAATAAATCAATGAGAAGGTATTGGGTACAGAGTGTCGTACGTAAATTATGCATGATATGTTCTTAATGTTCGCTAATATCAGACATCAATTGGCTTATAAGTTTCTTTTATTGGCTAATATTTGTATTTTGTTGGCTAATCCACATAATTAGACATTTCAAGTTTAACTCATAAAAAAAAAAAAAAAAAAAAAAGGCTTAACGAATTGCATTGCATTTTGCATTTTGTATTTTCGGAGGAGATGGAAGCAGACAGAGAATAAGAGGAAAAGGAAGCAAAGAGAGGAGAAAGAAAGAGTGTCGCCCAACCAACCACCATCAAAACTCCACCAGCAGCGAACTCCACCAGGAGCAAACTGCCGCCACCAATCGAACCTCCAAATCGCACCACCAAGCGAACTCCACCAGCACTATATCGAAACTCCAAATCGCACCACCAAATCGAACCTCCAAAACGCAAATCGCATCACCAAACAGCAACGAACTCCACAAATCGAACCGCCAAATCATTCGCACCGCTTCATCTTTGTCATCTTCGTTTTGAGGGGTTTTCGATTCAATCAGAAATCATTTTCTTCGCTTAATTTGGTTGGCTAATTCAAGCATAATGATATTGTTATGTGAATTGTGAACCCTAAAATCTCAGTTTTCTTTGATAATTGAAATGAATGGGTGGGCTTCTTACGGTAGTTGTGTTTGAAGTGAAAATGGGCCGCCGTATGAAATATCGCACCCAATAGTTGTGTAAATCAATTGGATATGCATGCACATCAATAAATAATAAGATTTTTGTATAATTTTAATTAATAAAGGGGAAAAACATATACAAGGCTACAAATTTTTTAGATACATTTAACAAAGGAAAATAATTATGAAAACAATACTCAGCATATATACATTTGACACATGCAATTATACGGCTAATAAGTGAATGCAAATCCTATTACACAAGTTTTGGCACAATCTTATTATACAGTTATACACTTAAGTGTGTACTTAAATGATGATAAATAAATCATATCAGCAACAACCATTTACATGCATTCTCATGTGTATTGTGTCATGTGAATTGTGAGATGTGCGCAAAACAATTGTACGTTATACACATACACGACATGCGACGCTTGCGAGCATGTCTCGTGAGATTATGAGTGCAGAACATGACAGTTGTCACTCATTACAGTTGTTGTAAACACAGTACATGCATCGCTTCAATTCACTGTATATACAATACACTCAAAGATAAGATAAGGTGGACACGAGATTATTACACAGAACAAGCAATAGATCAATTCAATCACATAATTAAGGAAATGCCTTTTATGGTTAGATTAATCTATAATCTTTAGTCACATAAATGACACAAAATTGACACATTAATAATAAGAGATCTAGATTATTTAGGCAATGATGTCATGACATGTCTCATCAAAATTGACACACATAATAATCTTCTTAATTAAGAGGCTAACAATAAAAAAGGAAACACATGATAGTGACTGAGAGAACGTAGTACAAATCAAGGGCGGGGGCTAAGGTAAGTGGGAGTTGACTAGTGACTACGCGCTTAGCTTCTACGTGGGGAACGTAAACTTCGTGGCGAATGTATGTAATGTAATGTGAATGGATGACGTCATAGTAGGCTACAAACCGAGTAAAATCCAATAGCTTCTGGAATACTGTACTTAATTAACTAATTAAGGAGTAATTAATAATATTATTAAAAATTTAATCTGTGGATAAAAATAATTATAATATAAATGAAGTAGTAGTAGTAAGTAAGACGTACGACTTGATCCCGATTGGGCTGCCGCTGATGACTCTGTGTTGTGATTGGTCATACAATCAACGCCACCTAATATTTGCAATTTGCCGTACAATTATGTAATCACATATCTCACTAATAAGAAGTAATTAATCTTTTCTAAAGTGCTTGCTTTAGTTGATCAGTTCTAGATGAGCTAGATGGATAATACTAGTCCAATTCTATGACCATATTCACCTTGTTGATATTGAATAGATATTATTTTGACTTATAAATCTATCTACTTAAATTTAAAGAAAAAAAAAATATATATTTATATTTCATCTTTTCATATACTCCTTAACATTTTAAATCTACTACGAAGTATATGCTTGTGCCTGCTAATTTTATCTTGATCAAAGTTATTGATAATCTTGAAAACTTTTTATCACAATTAAAGTTACTAACGATCAAGCTTACATAATATTGACCGCATAAAAATAATTTACATATTTAAATATAGGTACTCCCTCCGTCCCTTATTTACATGCCTATTTCTCTTTATTATGTGAGTAATAAAGTTAGAAATAAGCATGTAAATAAGGGACGAAGGAAGTATTAATCAATCCGAAAATTCAATTACTCTGATCTGTATATCTTATCCATAATTTTCGTTCAATTATTAATAATAATAATAATAATAATAATATCTAAAACGAAGTAAATAAATAAATAACTAATAATGACTAATTGACTAGGATAAAAACGAGCAACTTTTAAATTAGCAATCAAATTTAATACCGACTAGGAGATTAGTCACATGTTAATCCAAAACCTAACAAAAGTCTACTTCTCCAAATCTTCCTATAATATTAACTTAACGCCCAAGTCAAAAAGGGTAATCCCGTAATTTCACCCCGCAAACGAAAACACTCTTACCTTCTCCCAACACTCCACACACCACAAAGTCGGTTAATTCAGCTGGCACCTCACAGCCGCACTATATATACAGCATCCTTACCCACCAATCTACTTCATTACTTTGCTTACTTCTTCACAATCACTACTACTCCTATTATCTCATATTCTCTCTCTCTAAAAATTCTAAACCCTTTTTTCTCTCTCTAAAATTCCTAAACCTAAAACGTGATGAATACGATAGCATCCATGGTAAAAAGAGGCGGTGCCGGAGAAATTGAGACTTCTGCCATGGCTAACTGTCTCATGCTTCTCTCTGCTCATTCCGCTGCCGTCAAATCCGTTGGAGGTGGAAGTTCTGAGAATAGTGAAGGCGGCGTTGGACGTATGTTCGCTTGTAAGACGTGTGATCGTAAGTTTTCGTCGTTTCAAGCGTTAGGAGGTCACCGTGCGAGTCACAAGAAGATTAAATCACCGAATTCCGGTGATTCTTCTGATGATTTGACGAGTTTTCCGGCGAAACCGAAGGCTCACTCGTGTAAGATTTGTGGTGTTGAGTTTCCTACTGGTCAAGCTCTGGGCGGTCACATGAGACGGCACAGAGAAACCCTAGCTTCCGTCGGCGGCGGTTCCGCGGCGGCGGCGTTAAGTAGTGTGACTACCGAGGGTAGTATTGGAAATAGTGACGGTAACAATGGCGGTGAGAAGAAGAGGAAGATTAATAACGACGTCGTATCGGAGTTTCCAGTAATGATGAAATCAGGTAGTTGCAAGAGAGTTTGCTTGGATTTGGATTTGAGTTTATGGAAGAAAAAAGAAGATAATGTTGCTGCTGTTATTAACAACGATGATTATGAAATTGAAGAAGGTGAGATTGTTGAACAACATGACGGAAAATCTGGTGATGTGAAGAATAACGTTGAAGAAGAAAAAGATATCCTGAAGCTGGAATTAAGACAGCCAATTAACTGCTGGTGATTGAGTTTGATTATGAATTCTTTGATTAATTAGTGTTTGATTCGTTTTTATTAGATTAATTTCTGGTGTACAGATCATAATATTAGAGCAGTTTTAATTAGGGGAAAATATTACAATATTTACAATATCTAGAGTATAGTATGGCGAAAATTAGAGTTTTCGATTTCGGTATATGTTTACGTACACTGTACAGTGAGGAATTTATTATTTTTAATATTTTAATTCAGGGTTATTCTTTGATTCTATGAGATGTTTATTTTGTCAAAATTTGATTAATTGATTAATTTAATTACTTGTTGAATGCAATTGATTAGTTGTATACTAGTATAGGCCGGTGTATGAAATTTGCAAGCTAACGACGCCTTTGCTTGCTTGATTAGACTGATTTTTAGCCTTTTAGGTATTGTTGGTTTTGTAATCCAACGCTGGAATATTATTCTTCTACGATTAAATTAAACTTAATCGAATCAACCAATTACCCAATTAATACTCTACAACATTAAAACCCAAACTCGTATCT
Source organism: Chenopodium quinoa (assembly GCF_001683475.1). Taxonomy (NCBI): domain Eukaryota; kingdom Viridiplantae; phylum Streptophyta; class Magnoliopsida; order Caryophyllales; family Amaranthaceae; genus Chenopodium; species Chenopodium quinoa. The sequence continues at coordinate 9,074,513 of NW_018743920.1, read as the reverse complement.
GATTTGATCGATTAGTAAAGATACGTGAGTAGCCGATTCAATCAATAAGGATACGTGAGTACATACTCGATTAAGTGAGTATCCAATTCGATCAGTAAGGATACGTGAGCATACTCGATTAAGTGAGTATCTGATTCGATCAGTAAGGATACGTGAGCATATTCGATTGAGTAACTATATGATTCAATCAGTTTGGATACGTGAGTACATACTCGATTAAGTGGTATACTATGTATTCTTCAATTCGCTCATTATGTGTAGAAAATTAAATTAATAAAATAGATTGTTGCATATCGTATTATTTGCCTTGAAAGAAGTATATACCTGTTCAAACATAAAAGTCCAAATTAAAATACGGAGTACATTTTGCGTAATTACACATACATGATTAGTTTTTTTTTTTTTTTTTTTTTTTAAAATTTTTATTTTAAATTCATTATACGTATGAAGTACTCCCAATTAATAGATTTTTTTGCTATTAGACATGCTTGAAAGATTGTACAAAATCTTAGTATGTTCAAAAATAAAGTTCAAAAAGTTTTTCTGGAGCTAAATGGCAAATTTGATAGAAATTTTTTCCAAAATTCTTAAAACTTGAAAATTTTAGGCAGTGCCAATGGTCTCCACAAATTGCAAATTACGTACTATATAATTTCGTCAAAAATTATATTTTCGTCCAATCAATATTCAATACTCATAAAATCTGAGTACCAAATACAATCGTATGCTACGGAGTTCATTCGCGCATACGTTGAATATTGTAACATGTAGTTCCTCTAATCCTGGTCAAACAAATTAGTCCAAAAGTAATATACCCAACTTCATTAGAATCATACTATCAAGTATCAACATGTCCACGGTCTTAGAATTCTGAATTGGCAGATTTAATAAGTTCATATTGCACATAGCTACATAAATAGGTCAATTAATTCCTATTCTTCAATTTTTTGGCACAATTTATTATTGTAATACTCCGTAGTATCATTATTATTAGTCGTTATTAGCTGTACATAATTTGCAAGGTAGCCCGTGTTAAATATTGGGGGTAATTTTGAACATATACTCCGTAATCGCTACAAAAAAATACGGGCAAATTATTTTTTTTCCATCCTGGTACAGTAGAGAGTCCTCTAGATTAGTCGGAGTTTCATAGGATCTGAATTCTGCTAGGATAGCAGCATAGGGATCCCCGGGGATATATGATCAAAAACCATATTTGATAGGCTTGATACCTTTAATTTTAAAAATGATTAATTTTATTTCAGGGTACAATCATAATATAAGATAAATATGAATTAAATTATACTATAGGCTAAACACGAATTACATAAGAATCATTCATGATGGTACATGATTAGGGTTTTTGAATTCCCGTATATGATGAGAATTACGAGTACCTCAAAATTAAAAGATGAATTGTCTCAAAACAAAAACACCTTGAAGAAAGTATTATGGTAACTACAACAATGCTTAAGTAATTAGGAAATTTAAAAAAAATAAATAAAAATCAATCTGTAAATTTGCAGCTAATGACTGAAGTAAATTACTAATGAATACATCAATAAATGATACTGTATAATTTATATTGTAAATAACCATGAAAATCTCTACATATACTATCAATTAGCTTGAAACTAATTAATAGACTTAAGTATGAATTAGCTAGGATGGTCGAGGGGAAAAGAGATCATATGGACGCATGCCCACCTGCTGATTATCATTCCTCTCACCGTCTCGATTTACCATAACTACACCATTAGAATTATTAGACTCGTTTTGGACCGATTTACGTTTCTTAGGGTTAAAACCAAAGGCGTCGTAGAATTCTTCTTTATTGAGTGTCTAAGAAGGAAACACATAAAAACATGGATGTTAATACATTGATGGATTCAAAACAAAAATACCAAAAAAAAAAAAAAAAGAAAAGAAAAAAGCATTACATATTGGTCTTACATTGTAGGAGAAGAACGAAGAATTATTAACATCAGAATTTTGAGGTAATATCTCAAGCAACCGACGTCGTATTTCAAGGAACCTGGCTTGTTCTCTCTCCATCTCTCTTTGTTGTTGCATCTTTTGTCTTTCCATAGTATAAAATTTATCGAAGATACTCTTTTTGAAATTCAATAGATGGTTCGTTTGCAATTCTGGCTTATAAAATTAAAACCTTTTATAGGATATATATGGTAGAGAATATGTAAATATTATATTTATGTTAATTGGTTAATATTCACTATATAAATTTTATCTTCCTCTCTTCTTCCAATTAAGATATAATTTCTACAAAATATTTAATTAACATATTTGTTTCGAGGTTTTCTGTGTCCTTCAGGAGAGTCACGTCACTAAGTTTGCATTCCGGGCGCATGTACTTGCATAACAACGTAGACTCCGGTTGGGTGGAGTTTTGCCTCCGATGATCAAGTTAGAACACGTACGGAGAATGTAAAAGGTGCGGAAAGTAAAGTGAGATCTTCTCGGATTCCGAGATCAGCTGTTTTCTCTGATGTGAGAGAATTAGTTATGGTGCCATCATTGAATGTTCTCCCCAAAATGGGGTAAATCTCTCTATTTATAGGGTCATTGGGATTTGTGCCTCTGTCCTAGGTTACGGAAACCTAGGACTAATGGGCTGCGTCGTTTTAGGGCAGTCTAGGGAATTGGGCCTTGAAGGCCGCCAATTCCATATGGGGTATCTGTCTGCCACGTGTCTAGCCCTGGTAGGTCCACTTTGGGCTCTCCCTTGTGTGACACGTGTTACGCTCTGGTTGGTCCACGTGATGGGGTAAAAATACCCAAATCATTTGCCCCTCACAGGGGTGACGTGGCGTGCCACGTGACGCCTGTGATAGACGTCACTTGTACATTGGTGAAGAGTTTTTACTGTTCACCTTCCGGGGTAAAATTAGGGTTGACTTCCAAATTTTAACCCCTCTATAAATAGTTTTCACCCCCTCTCACTTTCGCACGTTTACGAGAAAGTCTTCGAGAGAGAATCTTTGAGTGAATTTGTCTTTTTCTGAGAAAAGCACCTGTCACCTGCACCAGACTTAGTGACGTAACTCTCCCGAAGGATACAGAAAACCCCGAAACAATCTTCATCATATTATTATCAATTGGATTAACTTTAAGAAAGTTCATGCATATCTCATAAGTATACAAATCTTAGAGCTTACCAAAATATTACTTAAATCCAAATCAGGCAAGGAGATACTCCATAATATTTAATTTGGTAAGAAGAATCAATTTACATTCCGACTGAATCCACACTTCTTACCGGTCACATTGTCATGTGATGGTGATTGGTAAGGCTCGAACATGGTAAATTCTACTGAATTGACACCTCACACAAAGTCACAAGTCAGTCAACACAATAATACAAGTAAAAAAAATAAGGCAAGTTGAGAGAATTGTGAACAATTGTTAGTATTTTGTACATTACCATGGTATAAAGTATAAACTATGGAGTTCAATTATTCTTCAAATTTTTTTTTTTTTTTTGGATAAATTAATTTCACAAATTTCCTACTACTTTTTATTACTTACTAATATTTTACAATAAATCATAGCAAGTTATAGTTACTTGCAACGTCAAATTGGATTGACGATTCACTGATTCGGTAACAAATCGGGTTGATGATTGGATCAAGACATCAAGTTGTGAATGGGCTGGGTTGTAATTGGGCTGGGTAGAAATGAGTTGGGCTGGAAGTGGGTTTAGTCGGGTTAAAGTGAATTCGAATTCATATAGGGTAGGCCACTGCTTGGGTATTTTGCAGATTGTAATAGTATTGTTACCTTGGCAAGTTGGGAGTACCACACTGCAACATCACTGAGATGGTTGACAGCTTTAAGCACACAAGCTTGTAAAACTGGCAAGATTGTGTACTGAACAATTGAACATAGAAGCAAAAATGGCAAGATTGCTCTCTTTATTTCAAGCAAAGTGATGGCTGCGCGTAGTACTATTACTAAAACATAACTATTGTAGCTATTGGGCAACAAACATACACGGTGTTATGGAGACCACAATAGAATGGATAGGCTGGTCTACCAAGTTTAAGCTCGAATCAAGGTGTTTGTAGAGAAGGCAACGGAAGCTTCTTAAATTACTGTCTAAGGATTGACATTTTTTTCCAATGTGATTCTATATCAGTAACTATAGTAGACTTAGTAGTAGGGGTGGGACTTCGGTCTGGCAGTTCGGTTTGACCTCAGTTTGAAACGGTTTCGGTTTGAAACGGTTCGGGTTAAAACGGTTTCATTTAGACGGCGGGTCGGTTCAGTTCGGTTTTGATTAGTCACAGGTCGGTTCGGTTTCGGTTTATTTTTGTACGATTTAAATTCGGTTCGGGTCATAAACGGTTCGGTTTATAAACAGTTCGGGTCATAATCAGATGGGTTAGAAACGGGTCGCTTCAGGGGCGGATTTACTCGGGTCAATGCCGGTTCGGTTTTTAAACGGTTCGGTTAATAATCGGGTCGGTTTGAAACAGGTCGCTTCAGGGGCGGGTTTACCCGGGTCAATGCCCGTTCGGTTTATAAACGGTTCGGGTCATGATCTGACCGGTTTGAAACGGATCGGTTCAGGGGTGGTTTTACCGGGTCAACGTCGGTCCGGGTTCATATCGGTTCGGGTCATGAACGGATTATTTTGAAATGGGTCGGTTCAGGGGCGGGTTTACCCAGGTTAATGCTAGTTCGATTCATATCGATTTGGTTTATACTCGGTTTGGTGCTAAAATCGTTCGGGTTAGTTTGGTAATCGGTTAAATTGGATCGGGTTGAAATCGAGTTCTAAAAAGTGGTTTTGACCAGTTAGCGCGTTTTGTTTTATATCAAGTTGGGACTAGTATTTCCATTTCATTAGCGGGTCGGCATAGGTTGGTGAAAAAAATAATGGATCGAGTAGAAATTGGGTTTTAAGAGATTTTTGACCGGTTAGCTATTTTCGTTTTATATAAAGTTGGGACTTCGTCACTTTATTTTCAGACATCGGATTATATACAATTACACAAATCTTCATTTATTCAATTATTCTATATCATGTTAATATGTTATGTTTCAAGTTTGGTTATACTCTTGTTGTTGTTTATTCGATATTATCATATTAGTCTATTACAAATTTATAATGTATTAATGTATTATTGTTTCATTATTAAATATATATTATTAGGTTATCAGCTTCTTGTTGGATTGTTTTAGATATCGTGTCATGACCATGTTTTGATGAGTTGCTACTTTGAATACGATAAATCGATTCAGATATCAGATTATATAGAATTACAGAAATTCTCATTCATTCTATATCATGTTAATGTGTTATGTTTCAAATTTGGTTATAGTCTTGTTGTTGTTTATTAAATATTAGTCTATTACAAATTCATAAGGTATTAATGTATTATTGTTTCATTATCAAATATTATCAGGCTATCAGCTTCTTGTTTTAATTGTTTTAAAGATCGCGTCATAACCATGATTTGATGAATTGGTACTTTGAATACGATAAATCGATAATTGATATTGTAATAAACTAATAATTTAATGTTACGGAACTATATTTGGATGTTTGATTAAAATCACGATTATTCAATTTCCCATTAGTCTAATAAAGTAATAATTGACAATTGTTTGTAACTATTCCATAATTTTGGTGTTAAAGTTATATTGCTGAATTACTTTGTTGTCTTACCCTCTCTAATCACCTTTTAAGATTACGTGCCTACAAGGCTGCAACATATATATGTTGCAACTTGCAAGTTAAAGAAAACGGGTGGGGAAGTAGAAGTATTCAATTAGATCGATCATCAACTGTTTTAAGTTTTAATAATCAGATACATTTATCGATTATCTATACATACCAATGATAGTATGATACCAATCGTACCATACATTATTATTTATTACATATACTGATATACATATAACTAATATACATTAAATATGTCATATTGAATCAATTCCAATTTCCAAACATTTGTGTTTCTTACAATTTATAAGTTACATAAAGTTAAGAGTACAGTAGTGTTTTTATTAGTACGTAGCTATGAATAAAAAAAACATACTATCCAAATCCATTATCCCATGATCCGTGTCACCGTCTTATATTAAATATCAGCCATTGATTTGCATGTCATCTAACAGCCTATCATCGCACACATTCCAATTCACGATCCGTGTGTTTTCTTTTCCACCAATCAGATCACTCTTACCATCGTCTCTTTAGTACTCTTTTTGATTTCTCTCTCGTTTTCTTAATCCTCTTCTGTAATATTATCAATTTTTTGAAGCCATGGCTGCTAATATGCTCACTGCTCTCTCGTTTTCTCTCTCATCTCCTCTTCCTTCTTCCTTTCTTCTTCTTCCTTCTTCTCCCTTCTTCCGTCTATGTTCTCCTTTCTTCCATCTCGTTTCTCCGTCTCCGTCCACCGGCACCACGCACGACGGTTTTTATGGTCAAATTCGACCACGAAACTCTAGATCTAGTTGTTTCATGATCGAATTTGGCCTTTTAAAACCAAATTCGAGGCCAAATTCAGGATTAATATATAAGGTGTTTTCGTTCTTCCTTTTTTTATTTTCTGTTTTTCTTTTTAATTTTTTTTCAAGTTGTGGGCAACGGAGGGGGCCGAGTTAGGGTGGGTGCGGCGGCGGTTAGACTGGGTTCGGGTGGGTGGGGAGGGATGATTTTTCGAGGGAGGGAGGGAGTTTTATGGTGGGTGAGCAATTAGAGTGAGTTGGGGGGTTTCGAGGATGTTGGGTTTCGTGGGGGTGGGTGGGGTGGGGTTACGGTGGGTTTGGGTTTTTTTTCGATTTTTTTGTATGGGGTGGGGTGGGGTGTGTTACGGTGACGGTGGTGGGTGTGGTTGGGGTTGGGTCTGGTTTTTTTTTTTTTTTTTTTTTTTTTTTTTTTTTTTTTTTTTTTAACAGTGACGGTGGTGGGTGGGGTGGGGTGGGGTTTGTTAAGGGGGTGGGGTGGGGTACGTTACGGTGATGGTGGTAGGTGGGGTGGGGTATGGGTCTGGGTTTTTATTATTTACGGTGACGGTGGTGGATGGGGTGGGGTAAGGTTTGGGTCTGGGTTTTTTTATTTACGGTGGGTGGTGGGGTGGGGTGGGGTGGGTTACGGTAATTATGGTGGGTGCGGGGGTGGTGTTAGGGTGGGTCTGGGTTGACGTTGGTGGGGTGGGGGTGGGTTACGATAACGGTGGTGGGGTGGGGGTGGGTTACGGTAACGGTGGTGGGTGGGGGATAGTTTTAGGGTGGGTCTGGGGTGACGGCGGGGGTGGTGTTAGGGTGGGTTACGGTGGTGGGTGGGTGGAGGGTGGTTGGATTGGGTGGGTGGCCAAATTTTTTTCATTTTTTTTATTTAATTTATAACTCCTAATTTAGTTATACAAGAATATAATTTTAATTTTATAATAGCAAAAAAATTTACAAATTTAAATCAATAATTATATGTAAAAAAAATTGTACTGTTAAATTACATTAAACATCAAATATATTTCGTGGAATTCTAACAAATTGTTAAAGGCTGTAAATAATTCAATTTGAATGGAACAGGTTGTAACGGTTCGGTTTAAATAGTTTGTAATCGGATCGGTTTAAACGGGTTGCGGTTTGAAAATAGTTCGGTTTAAACGGTTTAATGGGTTATAACAGTTCGGTTTAAACGGTTAGCGGGGTTGTAAATGGTTCGATTTAAACGGTTTTTTTCCTACGGTTTAAACGGTTTTGGTTTATAAACGGTTCGGTTTAAACAGTTAGCGGGTTAACATTAATCGGTTCAAACGGTTTCGGTTTATAAACGGTTTGGTTTGTTATTGGTTTACGGTTCGTAACGGGTTAACATTAATTCGTTCGGTTCGGTTTCGGTTTGACATTATACGGTTCAGTTCGGTTTTCGGTTTAAAATTAGCGGGTTATAAACGGTTCGGTCCGTGATGATTCGGTTCGGTAACGGACGGTTTCACGGTTCGGTTTGAAAAGTCCCACCCCTACTTAGTAGTATTCACAATATTATTGTTCACTCATACTGCGGAGTACTGAAAATTCCAGTGCATAGATCAATGTCCTATCGGTTTTACTTGATCTTATACAGCAACATTACAAATTATTTAAAAGAAGTATATACATTAATGTTCTACATGAACCTGTAAAACATTAGCATTAGAGCAGTGTACGTAAATGCTAACTATAGATATCCCAAAAAAAATAGTATCATGCTAATCAGTTGTGAATACAGGCATAAAGAACAATTACTCCTGTTAATCTGTTATGATGTTCTTGACTCCTGAGCCATTCTTGACCAGCATTATCACATATCTGAAGCTTAATCTGCTAGCCCTCAAGCTCTGTGTTCCGAATCTTAATATTAATACGGCACAACTGCTACATATTTTAGATGTCCACAATGAATTCTTAAGACCACCTTCTGTTCCCAATTTTCCAATCTACGGAAGTATCAATCATATAAACCTCTACACAAGTCTCCTAATACTGATGGTAAACTCAAGAAAAAAAAAAGGCTACTGCGGGAACTTCCTTTTCGGAACTTCCTTTTCTGACGAGGTAGTTCACCTTCATGACTAAAAGAAGTAGGATTCTTTGGTGAGTTGAGGCTTTCCTTGCCCACTGAACAGTCGTTCCATATACAAAGTACTTAGCCTACCCAATAGCTGTGATGGAACTTGCAGTGAGGGAACCATTAGAGATTCACGGGACAAGGCAAGTCTTACCATACCAACAGATGTACATACTTGAGCTAAGCAAAATCCATGTGCATCAATAAGACTATAAAAGCCACATCTTACCAGAATTCATTGCAAGAACATTCACCATTCTTGAAATGGTGAAAACGATTCCTATCCCTCACAATAATTTCGCGATCAAAAGCCTTGGAAATGAGTTTACTTGCTTGGTGACAATCTCTACAAACTCTCAAGTTCTTTGTGATGCGAATGGTTTGCCCTGATTTAGTCTTCAGTAGCCCAAATGCTATGGCAAGCTTTTCACTATGATGATTCAAAGGGTTCTCCTTTTCCTCCTCATCAATATCTTGCAACACCCCATCCGTGTCAGGCACATACCCTAGGCTTCTTATTCTCTCAAGCACTTCATCAAGTTTGGAATATATCTCCCTGCTTTCAGGGTGAGCCCTTCCCCCTGCAATAAATTCACTGACCATGCCTTCCATTTCGATCACCGAAAATCCTGGAGCCTTTTTCACCCCCCTATCGTTCATTAACCTCCTGATCTTTGCGACATCATCCCATTTGCCTGCAGTTGCATAGAGGTTGGCTAGTAGAACATATCGACCACTGTTATCAGGATCTAGTTCAACTAATCTCTTCCCAAATTTCTCTCCTAGCTCGATGTTTCCATGGATCTTACAAGCTCCAACAAGGGCACCCAACACCCCAGCATCAGCTTCCATGGACATCTCTTCTTCAACAAGCTTTCTGGCCTCTTCCAACAATCCTGCTCTACCAAATAAATCAACCATGCAACCATAGTGCTCCATTCTTGGTTCGAGTCCATGAACTTCAGTCATATGCTTGAAGTAATGGCGTCCTGTTTCAACCAACCCCGAATGAGCACAAGCACTAAGAACGTTCAAGAAAGTGATGTTATCAGGAGCAGCTGTTTCCCTCTCCATAGCCTTGAAAAGCTCTATAGCTACTTCTCCTCTTCCATGCATTGCAAAACCACCAATCATACAGTTCCATGTAGAAATCCCCTTTGAAGGCAGCTCATTGAAAACTTCAAAAGCCTTTTCCAAGCACCCACACTTGCAGTACATGTCAATAATTGTCGTTGCAAGTTTTGTATCCATCTTTATTTCATTCTTCTTGATATATCCATGAATCCACTCTCCTTGCTCCAGAGCTCCCACCTTTGTACAAGCAGACAACATACTAGCTATTACATACCTATCTAGTTCTACATTTTCGGTCCTCATTTCATTGAACAAAGCAAACGCCTCGTGGAAACGATTATGCTGCACATATGCAGCTATCATTGCATTCCAAGTAGCTGAATTTCTATCAGGCATTGACCTAAACACATCATATGCATCATTTACAAGACCCAATTGTGAGTACCCACTAATTAAGGTAGTCCATGAGACAACATCTCTTCGTGGCATTTTATCAAAAACCCGACGAGCTTCCTCTAATAACCCAAAACTCACATACATGTAAAGCAAATTGTTCTGTGAAAACCCATCATTCAAAAACCCAAACTTGACAACATGGGCATGAATTTGCTTGCCTTCTACAACCCAATTATCAATGCAACAAGCTCTAACAAGAGAAGGGAATGTAAAGTTGTTAGGCAAAACAGAGTCCTGCAACATTCGCAAGTACAAAATCAAGCATTCCCTAGCCAAATAGCATTGCAAATAACCCCTGATTAAGGTGTTGTATATAAAAGCATCTGGTTGAGGCATTTTATCGAACAGTTGGTGGGCATATACCAAATCACCAGATTTCGACAAAGCACAAATTTTGATAGCTCTACCCATTACATCGTTGTCAGATGAAAGGCCAAGACGGATGATTTGGGAGTGAAGTTGCTTGAGTTCTGCCATGGAGGAGCATTTATCTAAGCATTTAACTGGGTTTGGGTTACTGGGTGGAGCAGCAGCAGCAACAAGTGCAGAAGATATGCAACAGAAATCATCTCTTGATTTTTTGTTAGGAAAAATTAACAACAAAGGTCCCAAACTATGGGCTAACCTTCTTTAAACGGTCCGTGACCTGGATCTACCTGCTAAACCGATTAAATAAAACATGTGGCATTGTTTCATTGGTTCTATTTCTTTCTTTAATTAAAAAAAAATAAATTCTTCAAGTGCTCCTCCTTGACCCTTTATCTCTCCTCCCATAACTTACCAAAACTAACACTCACTGCCACCCCACCGCCACATAACCACCGGTTTAACCCACCCCACCACAAAACCGCCAACCACCCACACCGCAAAAAAATGTAAGTAACTTTTTTTTTGGGTCAATGGGTTAAGTTCATGTTATTAAACATTATGGTACCTAGCTTTTTTGAAATGGCGTTCCCCATGTGTGGTATTAAAGATTTAAAGCTCTAGCATAATTTTTGAAGATAATTGTTTCTCTGTAGCCCATAGCCCAATCCAATTAAACAAAGTCACTAAAATTTGGAAACCTCTATTCTAGAATTGGGCATTAAATTTGTATTTCTTGATCTCCAATATCGATATTTTTATTTAAATTTTTTTTTGTATTTTATTACTGCTTCATTTTTCCATCTGCGGAGTTTTAAAAAGAGTAATAGAAAATAATAAAATATAATGTAAGTAGAGTTGTTGAAGAATAAAAAAAATCTGAAAAAAACTTAAGTGAGCAGGAAAATAGTAAAATATTATTAAAAGTTTCTAAAAAAGGAAATGAAGCAAGTAATAAAATATTGTCGTAAAAAAAAAGTGGAGCAAGTAATAAAATACGGAGGGAGTATCAATTTTAAAATTCCGGGATGTCATGGGTATATGGGCAGCATCTCATGTGGTGTGGTTCATTGAACTATGACCTCTTTTATTTTTGGGTCTAAAAGAGTCAAAAATTGTCAAAAAAAATGAAGGCCCAAGGTCATATACACACATCAGACCAATTTTAGAGATTTCGAGATCTGGCCTTCATAATTATCAGGATGATAGTAGATGCAACCCGAGGTCATATAATATTTTTTGAAACCATATATGACCAATAGTCGGACACATAACAGCCCAAAATGGCTTTAAATTAATGGAGGGAAGCATGTGCATAAACAACTAAGTAGACCTGTTGAATACAAAGTGGGTTTTTCTAACCACCAAAAATGGCATAATTGGGGCAAAATCCATTTATAGCATTTTCAAATACTTTTTTCATTAAAATTACAGATCTAACCCTCTACACAACTAGTATATGATCAACTATGTATGACCAATAGTCAGACACATAACAGCCCAAAATGGCTTTAAGTTAATGAAGAGAAGCATGTGCGTAAACAACTAAGTAGACCTGTTGAAGACAAAGTGGGCTTTTCTAACCACCAAAATGGCATAATTGGGGCAAAATCCATTTATAGCATTTTCAAATAATTTTTTCATTAAAATTACATATCTAACCCTCTATACAACTAGTACATGATCAACTATTTTTTACCTTTTTTTATTGCGTCAACAATACGGGTGTTAAAAAAACCGACCCGTCTGACCCGACCCGAAAACCCGAAGACCCGAAAACTACCCAACGGGTAATTTTTAAATTTTTCCCATTTTTGCGGGTCGGGTAATGGGCCGTACTTTGAGTACCCGGGTACTCGTTAAATACCCGTTTTTTTTTTTTTTTTTTTTTTTTTTTTGGTTTTTATTGAAAACATGTAA